>NC_072767.1:3352052-3952052 GCF_022539595.1 Amphiprion ocellaris | reverse complement strand
AATTTAGATGTATTTATGTAGAAATATCCTTCATTAACCCTCCTGTTGTCCTCACTTACGGGCACCAAAAAATATTGTTTCCTTTTCTGAAAAAAATTCTAAAATTCAGCAAAAAATTCCTCAAATTTCAGAAAATTTGCAAAACCTTCAGGAAGAAAATTCCAATAATTCATTAACCCTCGTGTCGTCCTGCATGTCAAAATTGACCCATTTTAAAGTTTGAAAATGTGGAAAAAAAAGTATTTTCAGAGTGAAACTTCTGATGTCCACAATTTCAACATTTTTTGGAAATTTTAAAAATTTTTTTGGTGTAATGAAGAAATGTTAAAAAAAATGTTTCTTAAGAACATTCACAAAAAAAATCAACCAAAATCCAGCGAATTTCGCTGGATTTTGGTTGATTTTTATGTGAATGTTCTTAAAGAAAATATCAGAAGTTTTACTGATATATATGGAATCACTTTAGATATTTTTAGGATTTTTTTTGGAAGATTTTTACTCATTTTTTGAAAATATTTACAAGAATTTTCTTGCCAAATTTGGGGGATTTTACTAAAATAAAACTTTCATGGAAACTTTTAACTCTCCTGTTGTCCTCATTTAAAGGCACCACAAAATATTGTTTCCTTGTATGAAAAAATCAAAATTTCAGCAAAAAAAATTGCCCAAATTTCTGAAAATTTGCTAAATCCTCAGAAAGAAAAATCCAATAATTTCTTAAAAGTTTCCTTAATTCTGATGTACACATTTTCAACATTTTTGGGAAAATTTTGAACATTTTTTGGTGGAAAAAATTTTTTTTTTTAAAAGTTTCTTAAGAAAATCCAGTGAAATTTGCTGGATTTTGGTAGATTTTTTGTGAATGTTCTTAAAGAAAATATTCGAAGTTTGACTGATATATATGTAATGATATTTTTAGGAATTTTGTGGAAGATTTTTACTAATTTTTTGGAAATATTTACAAGAATTTTCTTGCCAAATTTGGGGGATTTTTTTTTTTAATAAAACTTTTAAGGGAAACTTTTAAGGAATTATTGGAATTTTCCGAAGATTTTGCAAATTTTCAAAGATTTTTTTGCAGAATTTTGTATTTTTTCAGACAAGTAAACAATATTTTGTGGTTCTTGTAAATGAGGACAACAGGAGGGTTAAACTCAGTCAGCAACATGACAGAATGTGACGACAATCTACAAAAGAAGGAACATCTTTTGAGTCTTATTCCTGCTGCCTCTGGTGCAGAAATAAACTCCAGTAAAGCCGAGCGTTCGTTCGTAGCTCCTCAAACAGACCTCCTCTTTTCTAGAGATGCGTTTCAGGAACTGAGAAAGCCTAAAGACGAAGCGCTGAGAGAGATTTCCGGGTCACGAGCAGGAAAACGGAGACAAAAACAAACAAAAGCCTCCGCCGGCAGAGTTTGCACTGACGAGCAGAGAACCCGAAGCAAATAAAACCGTCGGCAAACTGGTTTCCAGCTCTGTGACAGAGATGATGCTTCTGTTTTACTGTGGGAAAAACTCAATTACAAGCAAGAAAACCAATAATAAAGCAGAAAAATGACACGATTACAATAAAAACCTGCATGAAAAACGTCTCAGAGGCTGCACAACGCTCTAAATTCACTTAAATAATGCTAGATTTCTACTCATCTGGTTCACATCTGGATCATAAAGCTCATCTCGATCATCTGCAGCATCAAAAACTTCCTTTAAAACCCAAAACGCATCAGTTTCGCAGCCGTGCAGGTGTCACAAATGAAGACATATTTTAAGACATTTTAGACAAATTTAAGGAATTTTGCACAATTTTTGTGTAATTTTTGACATTTTTCAACAGTTTTCCATTATTTTGGACAATCTGGAAGTCATTCGGGACAATTTTTTAAAAAAATTTTGGACAGCTTTCATGTAATTTTTAGCTATTTTTTAAAGGATAAACAAACACGTTTGAGTTCTGTTTTGATCTGCAGCCAGATCAGTTTTACATCCATCCAGGTGTCACAATCTAAAGACAAAAAATGCAAACAAATTTCAAGACATTTTGAACAAATTTGAGGAACTTTGGATCATTTTCATGTCACTTTCAACTGTTTCCATTATTTTGGACAATCTGGAAGTCATTCGGGACAATTTTTAAAAAACTTTTGGACAACTTTCATGTAATTTTTAGCTATTTTTTAAAGGATAAATGAACACGTTTGAGTTCCGTTAAGATCTGCAGCTGGGTCAGTTTTACATCCGTCCAGGTGTCACAATCTAAAGACTAAAAATGCAGACAAATTTCAGGACATTTTGAACAAATTTGAGGAATTTTGGATCATTTTCATGTCACTGTCAACTGTTTCCATTATTTTGGACAATCTGTACAAAACAACTTTCATGTGATTTTTAGCATTTTTTCAGGATAAATGAACACGTTTGAGTTCCGTTAAGATCTGCAACAGGATCAGTTTTACATCCATTACATTTTGGACAAATATGAGGAGTTTTGGAGCGTTTTTGGTTAATTTTGAACATTTTTCAACAGTTTTTCATTATTTGGACAATCTGTAAGTCATTTCGGAACATTTTTTCTGTGATTTTGGACAACTTTCATGTCATTTTCACCCTTTTTAAGGATAAATAAACACATTTGAGTTCTTTTTTGATCTGCGGCTGGGTCTCTTGCATCCGTCCTGGTGTCACAGTCTGAAGCCAAGAAATGCAACAAATTTCAAGACATTTTGGAGAAATTTTAATCATTTTTGTGTAATTTTGGACATTTTTCAACATTTTTCCATTATTGTGGACAATCTGGAAGTCATTTGGGACCGTTTTTCTGTGATTTCTGACAACTTTCATGTCACTTTTTAGCATTTTTTTAATGGATAAAGAACGCATTTGAGTTCTGTTAAAATCTGCACCTGGATCAGTTTTGCATCCATTAAGGCGTCGCAGTCTGAAGCCAATAAATGCAGATAAAACTTCAGCCGATCAGTTTGGGATTGATTGACTGCAAACATGGACGACTTGTCTTTAAATGTGACGTGTTACTGCCACCTATAGACAGAACGTCACTGCATTTATCTGTGCTTCATGTTAATGTGAAATAAACCACTGTTATAACAAATATAGACAAAATAATAAGCCAGAATTAGCCACAAGTTTCATGCAGCAGTTTTGGTGAAAGTCTAATTAATGGAAAAATAATTTAATTAATGAAACAAACTATTAAAATTCCGCACTCCCAGACCAGATACTTTTGTCTTTAACCCAGATATCCAGATAAAAATGCATGTTATTCCTCCATATTCTCCTATTAAAATGGAAATAATGTAACTTTCATGTCATTTTTACCGTTTTTTTAATGGATAAAGGCAAGGACAGCACGGGGGTTAATGGACGGTTAACACTTTTAGATTCTGCTACATGTGGACAATTAGATGTTGCACAGATTCATGTGGATGTGGACAAGGAGAGATTCCTCCACTAGTAGACACAATGATGTTGCACATGTTCTCTCCTACGTATAAACATGAATATTGCACAGCTGAGTTTTGCAGATAATTTCAATGGGATTCCTGTGTCCCCTCAGACTGGAAGAGTGGTATGTCAGTGCCTACAGACATCGCCATAGCCTACCTGATCCAGGGCAGCTTCTATGGCCACTCCATCTATGCCACCATCTACATGGACGCCTGGAGGAAGGACTCTGCAGTGATGGTGGTTCATCACATCATCACGCTGGCGCTCATCAGCTTCTCCTACGCCTTCAGGTATTTACTCAGAAAACCTTTTCATCACATGAGAAGAAATATGCATTTAACCCTCCTGTTGTCGTCATTTATGGGCACCAGAAAATATTGTTTCCTTGTCTGAAAAAATCCCAAAAATCTGAAAAAAAAAAATTCCCCAAATTTCTGAAAATTTGCAAAACTTTCAGGAAGAAAATTCCAATAATTCCTTAAAAGCAAGAAAATCCTTGTAAATATTTTCAAAAAATAAGTAAAAATCCAAAAACAATCCTAAAAAGTGATTACATATCAGTGAAACTTTGAAGATTTTCTTAACCCTCGTGTCGTCCTGTGGATCAAAATAGACCCGTTTTTAAGTTTGAAAATGTAGAAAAAAAATATTTTCACAGTGAAAACTTCCACATTTTCAACATTTTTGGGAAATTTTTGAACATTTTTTTGGTGCAAAAAAGAAACATTCAAAAAAATGCTTCTTCAAAAATATTCACAAAAAAATCAACCAAAATCCAGCGAAATTCCCTGGATTTTGGTTGATTTTTATGTGAATGTTCTTAAAGAAAATATTAAAAGTTTAACTGATATATATGTAATCACTTTAGATATTGTTAGGATTTTTTGGAAGATTTTTATTCATTTTTTTGAAAATATTTCCAATTTTTATTTTTTAAAATTTGTTAAATTTTTATTTCTTGCAAAATTTGTTTGTTTTTTCAAATATAAAACTTTTAAGGAAAACTTTTAAGGAATTTTTGGAATTTTCTTCCTGAAGATTTTGCAAATTTTTACAAATTTAAGGAATTTTTTTTTTGCTGAATTTTGGTTGATTTTTATGTGAATGTTCTTAAAAAAAACATTTTTAAAATTTTTTTTCCCACCAAAAAATGTTCAAAGATTTCCCAGAAATGTTGAAAATGTGGACATCAGAAGTTTCACTGTGAAAATATTTTTTTCCCCACTTTCAAACTTTAAAACGGGTCAATATGGCCCACAGGACGACACGAGGATTAAAAAACTGGTGAGTTGTTCTGTATAAAGTCAACTAAATCTGGAAAAAATTCCTGTACAGTAACTGTGGTTTATTTAATGAAACCATGCAAAGTTTGACTTGAGTTAAAGCCCTTGAAGTACCATTTACGAGCCTCATAACTTCATCAGTACCGCAGACAGACACATGAACATTTCCAGGTATTAAAGTCACATTTGAGTTCAAACCAAATTAGAAAATAGTTTCGACACCGAAGCTATCATGGCTACAAGAAAATGATCCTTCAATTGTCTAGAATTTGTTCTGACCAACCACCTATCACACATGCTGATATGAGCCTTGAAAGTTTACCCAGAATGCACTTTTTCAGGTTTTTTCCAGCCCCATATGCATCCACTGTGGTACTAAAAGTCAGAAAAGGCATGAAACAGGCAGAAATAGACACAAAATAGCCACAAAAATACACAAAACTACCACAAAAAGACACAAAACCACCCTTAAGGTTTACCCAGAATGCACTTTTTCAGGTTTTTTCCAGCCACATATCATCATACCACCACCTCCGTGCTTCACTGTCAGGACTATGCATTCACTGTGGTGGTCCTGGTCAGAAATACATAAAACCAACACAAATAGACACAAAACAACCACAAAGAAACACCAAACCAACCTTAAAGTTTACCCAGAATGCACTTTTTAAAGTTTTCTCTGGTGAATTATCAGAAAACAAACACATCCAGAGAACCAATGATTGTTTCTAGGACTCCATGTCATTAAACTGTTGCAGTTTTACTGTTTAAACTACGATACATCCCATAATATTGATGCTCAGAGTTGGTAATAAACCAAAAACAGAATTTAGATTTCATTTTTTGTGTCTAGTTTTGTTGTTTTGTGCTCATCTTTGTCCCTCTTGTTGTGTGTCTTTGGGACAGTTTTTTTCTCATTGTGGTCATTTGTTTGTTGTTTTTGTCATTCAGCGTCGCTCTTTTCCTGTTTTGTGCCTCGTTTTTCTCATTTAGTGACATTTTGTGTCTTTTTTTCTTGTTTTATGCTTCATTTTTCTTGTTTAGTGTAACATTTTGATGTCTTTGGGACAGTTTAGTCTCTTTGCGACATAAAACTATGATACATCCCATAATATTGATGATCAAAATTGGTATAGACCAAAAATGAGATTTAGATTTGTTTTTTTGTGTCATCTTTGTGCTCATCTTTGTCATTTTTGTCCCCATTCTGTCACTTTGCGTC
The DNA here is from genome assembly GCF_022539595.1 of Amphiprion ocellaris. Taxonomy (NCBI): domain Eukaryota; kingdom Metazoa; phylum Chordata; class Actinopteri; family Pomacentridae; genus Amphiprion; species Amphiprion ocellaris. The sequence continues at coordinate 3,946,086 of NC_072767.1, read as the reverse complement.
AGTTTTGTGTTGTTTTGTGTATCTTTGGGACAGTTTTTTTTCTCGTTGTGGTCATTTTGTTTGTTCTTTTTGTCATTTTGCGTCTCTGTTTTCCTGTTTTTTGCCTCGTTTGTCTTATTAAGGGACATCTTTTTCTTGTTTTTCTTGTTTCATGTCTCATTTGTGTTGTTTTGTGTCTGTTTTTTCTTGTTTAGTGTGACGTTTTGATTGTTTTACATGTGTTTGGGACAGTTTAGCTCAAAGTTGGTTATAGGAAAAAAAAACAAAAACAAGATTTAGAATTTAGATTGTGACACTTGGAGTGGATGTGAAACTGATGGGGTTGCAGTTTTTCACCCTGGTGTCGTCCTGCGGGTCAAATCGAAAAAAGTTTCAAAATGTGGAAAAAATATATTTTCACAGTGAAACTTCTGATGTCCACATTTTCAACATTTTTGGGGGATTTTTTTTGCATTTTTTGGTGGGAAAAAAAATGTCCAAAAAAATGTTACTTTAAGAACATTTACAAAAAAATCAACCAAAATCCAGCGAATTTTTAACAGAACAGTTTTTAACAGAACAGTTTTTAACAAATGTGTTTTTCCCTTGAAAGTTTCATGTCATCTGTTTTGCTACTATGACTCAGAAATTATGAAAAACTAGACTAAAAAGATGAAATTTCAACCCACATCTATGTACTTCAAGGGCCTGTAGCTCTAAAAATATTCATTGTATGAAAGTAAAGCTCTGCATCGCTTCATGAAATGCATTTTAAAGTTACTGTAGATAAAAAATCAACTGATTCTGAGGAGGTCAGATGGGAGGAACTGATTGATTTTTAAGTAAATTGACCCTTTTTGATAATCACAACAACACAGCTCAACTAGAACACAGCTTGTGTGATAAATTTTGCAAACGCAGCAACATTAAATGTAGCTTCCTGGATTATTGTTCTTTAAAAAATGCAGAACAGAAACTTACTGTGTTGGTTGAATATTCGCACCGAACATCAGCTTTTCAGCTTCATTGCTGCAAAACAGAAGACGGGAGTTGCGTTTGTCACAGCTCAGCAAAACGTAATCAGATGAAGCCAAAAGTTGCAAATGCAGTAACTTTCCTTTAATTAAATAAAAACAAAATGCACAGTAACTAAAAAAAAAGATTGACAGCATCACATTTGACCTGTTTTTTTCCTCAGTTACTGATGGCACATAACCTTATTTACAATTACATATATTTCTTAGAAAGGTTTTAGAGTTTTTTGCTGGTTTGATAACTAGAAATGAGTAGAAACGTTCCTTTCAGTGAGTGTCTTCTTCCCTCAGATACCACAACGTAGGGATCCTGGTGTTGTTCCTCCACGACATCAGCGACATCCAGCTGGAGTTCACTAAGCTCAATGTCTACCTGAAGTCCAGAGGAGGAGGTTATTACCTGCTGAACGACATCCTGTCCAACACCGGCTCCGTCTGCTTCAGCATCACCTGGTGAGCTTCAACAAACGACACATTCATCATTTTTACGTTTGTCTCTTATTCACCCATGAAGATGCTGCAGATAAACAGACATGTATGATGACCCCTTGGCAAGTTTTCTTGTTTAAATTCGTCTTTTTTGATAAGAATTTACCAAAAAAAAGACTGTTTCATGTCAATGTGACAACTGATTTCTACAAAGTAATGTCAGTTTATTAAATATATAATTATTATTAAGTCCCACAGTTAGTAAAATAAAGATCATCTTAGGTCGGTGAATGTGTCTCAGTGATTGTGGTATAAAGACTCCTGGATCTGGAAGGTCCAGTCTCTGGTGGATCAGTTCTCCTGGATAGAAGTCCACCATGAAGACTAAAAAACACTCCAAGAAACTCTGAGAAAAGGTTGTTGAAAAGCATCAGTCAGGACGATACAAGAACATTTCCAAGTTACTGAATATCTCTTGGAGTCCAGTTAAATCCATCATTAAGAGATGAAGAAATATGGAACATGAATAAATCTGACTAGAGCAGGACGTCCTCAAGACCTGAGACTAGTGAGGGAGGCCACCAAGACTCCTATGACTCCGCTGGAGGAGTTCCAGCTTCAGCAGCTGAGATGGGAGAGACTGTTCATCCAACAACTGTTGTCTGTTCTTCACCAGTCAAAGCTTTATGGGAGACAAAGACAAAGACTTTGTTGGGAAAAACTCCAATTAAATCTGGACTAGAGTTCACCAGAAGACATGTGGAGACTCTGAAGTCAACGGGAAGAAGGTTCTTTGGTCTGAGGAGAACAAAATGGAACTTTTTGTCCATCAGACTAGATGATATGTTTAACCTGCACCAAACACAAACATCATCCTCACTATGAAGCATGGTGGTGGCAGCATCATGATAAGAAGCATGGTGGTGGCAGCATCATGATAAGAAGCATGGTGGTGGCAGCATCATGATGTGAAGCACGGTGGTGGCAGCATCATGACATGAAGCATGGTGGTGGCAGCATCATGATGTGAAGCATGGTGGTGGCAGCATCATGATATGAAGCATGGTGGTGGCAGCATCATGATAAGAAGCATGGTGGTGGCAGCATCATGATGTGAAGCATGGTGGTGGCAGCATCATGACGTGAAGCATGGTGGTGGCAGCATCATGACGTGAAGCATGGTGGTGGCAGCATCATGATATGAAGCATGGTGGTGGCAGCATCATGACGTGAAGCATGGTGGTGGCAGCATCATGATATGAAGCATGGTGGTGGCAGAATCATGATATGAAGCATGGTGGTGGAAGCATCATGATGTGAAGCATGGTGGTGGCAGCATCATGATGTGAAGCATGGTGGTGGCAGCAAAGTCTAGAGAAGTCCTGGAGGACAACCTGATGTGAGACTTGGAGAAGATTTTTTTTCAATCAAGACAACACTTTGACATGAGTGTTTTTATATAAATTCTTGTCAAAAGAAGCCAAATAAATTGACTTTGATTCAACGTTAAAAAGCAACAAATGAGGAAAACGTTCAACTTTATCATCACTGTATGTAATATTTCTACTGCTGGTGTTTAATATTTTCCTGTCTGTTTCAGGTTCTGGTTCCGTCTCTACTGGTTCCCCCTCAAAGTTCTGTATGCCACCTGTGTGTCCAGCTTCCAGTCCGTCCCCAACATCCCCTTCTACTTCTTCTTCAACACTCTGCTTTTCGCTCTGCTGCTCATGAACATCTACTGGTTCTTGGTGAGGAACAGAATCACAGTTTTAGGTTTTCACACGGTGTTTCATCAGCAACAGAATCTGACCTCTTTCTCATTTTTATTTCTTGGCAGTTTATCGTGGTTTTTGTGGTGAAGGTGCTGAAGATGAAGGAGGTGAACGATGTCCGGGAGTACGAGGACGAGGACAGCAGCAGGGCAGCAGGCAACAGGAAACCTCTGGCAGCGAACAACGAGGACGATGCTGGACATCACAACTCTGCCCAGGGGTGAGCAGCTCCTTCAGACACAAACTACAACTAAAACCAGTCAGCTGCTGGCAGATTTTTATTAGAAATGTAGAATTATCTTTAAGTTGCAACCAGTTTGGAAGGAAAATGATGTCCACTTGAACCCTCGGAACCTTAAGCCCATTGAAACGCATTCAGTTTTTAAAATAAATCACCAAAATGACACCAATTATCAGCCAGAATTGTTAGAATTCAACATCCTGATGGTTCAATACTGAGCATTACCACTTTAACTCATTTGAATTTCATCACACATCTATTATCCAATCACATTTGAGAGCCCATCTCCATGTATGGTGGTGGCAGCATCATGACTTGAAGCACGGTGGTGGCAGCATCATGACTTGAAGCATGGTGGTGGCAGCATCATTGCCTGAAGCACGGTGGTGGCAGCATCATGACTTGAAGCATGGTGGTGGCAGCATCATGACTTGAAGCATGGTGGTGGCAGCATCATGACTTGAGGCATGGTGGTGGCAGCATCATGATGTGCAGCATGGTGGTGGCAGCATCATGATGTGAAAGACGAATTATAAATAAGACTGTCCTTTGTATATGTATAGTAATAAGTGAAGCATTTGTTGTATATTTTTAGCACAACCTGGTCTGTTTGAATAAAGCTATAATGCTACATTATTTTAGGAATAATTAAAAAGTAAAATAGAGTTTTTACCATTTTAATCCCTTCTCTTCACAAGAATGTGCTTCTCTAGTCGTTCATGTCTGAAGGAACCTTCAGGAACAATCAGTTCTGCACATTTCACTGATAATTAATCAGTCTGAACAATCGCTGCTTCACTCTGAATAATTTGCTGCTTTTATTACTCAGATCTACTAACAGGCCTTCGTTTGCTGCAGATTGGGTCCATGTGGCCACTTTGCTTATCTAGTTTTATTCCTATTCCCATACATCTTCATACCTTTATCTATATTTATGTATTTTTATTCTTAATGGTGTTTTAATGCAGGCTTTCTTTTTCATTTTATTAATAACTGGAATGGAAAACTTTAATGTATAATATTAATTATGATCCCATTTGTTGACTGTACTGCCACCTAAATGTATAATTCATGTTAGAATATGACCCAAAAAGCATTTATTTCTATTATTTATGATAAGTCAAAACAAGTCTAGTTGTAAAATATTAAATTAGTCACTAACGAATTTAGTGATTTAAGTAATTTTTAAAAGAAAAAATCTAAATTTTCTGATTCCAGCTTCTTATATTTGGATATTTTCTATTTTCTTTCATCTTCTATGACAGTAAACTGAATACTTTTGGGTGGTGGACAAAATGTTTGTCATCTTGCGCTTTGGAGAACACATTTTTGAACAATTTTTTTTGACATTTTACCAAATAACTGACTGATTTATAATTTACACCACATGGCCAAAACATTTCTTGATTTTATTAGATTTTTTTTAATATAAGCCTGATAAGCAGGTTCAACAACAAGACAAGCTGTTGTTTTTTTAATCAACAGACCTTTAAAACTGGCATTTTTGCTGTAATGTCCTCATGGTGGTTAAATAATTGCGTCATCAAGTGTCGAGTCTTTTTTTTTTTGTCAGTCGGGAAAACGCTTCGTTGACTAAAACCAAAGTTCATCCGTTTGTTCTTGGTCTGTTTTTATCTGACTTCCTGCCATGTGCGTCCAACTCAGCGCTGCAGTTTGACCACTGGACCGTGGCTCGGTAATAAACTCTGGAGGTGTGGATGATTGTGTTTATCTGTTCGGCCTTGAGCGCCTCCGATAGCCTCCGTCGCCTCACGCCGACAATATCTACAATTTCATTTAGCGTTTATCCAAAGCGACGCACATCTGAGAGGAGATACAACACCAAAAAATCTGAGAATAATTCAAAATATGCAATAAATTATGTTTGAAAATATGATTTAATGGAACTAAAAATGTATAAATTCACACTAAATGGCCAAAACATGAACACTTGAATTTTTGGGAAACAGGTTCATATTCAGTAAGAAACTGTATTAATTCATACAACTTTTGGAATTAATTATTAGAACACCTGTTTTCTTTCTCAAAATTTACACAACAGACCTTTAAAATTGGTATTTTTACTAGAATTTTATCATAGTGGTTAAAAAATAGGATTATTTTCGAAAACACATTTAAAAAGTCTTGCAATAATTAAAAATATATGATAAATTTTGCTTAAAAATATGATTTATTGAAACTAAAAATGTCAAAATGTACACAAGATGGCCAAAGCATTTCTTGATTTTTTTTTAAATTTTTCATATAAACCTGAGAAATTTGTTCAGATTTATAGAAAATTATGAGACCAGCTGTTGTTTTTTTCCCCAAAATCTAGACAACAGACCTTTAAAATTTGTATTTTTGTTCGAATTTAATCAGAATGGTTAAATATTTGTAGTATTTTCTAAAAGAGATGAAAAATGTTATATAATAATTAAAAATATGCATTCAGTTATGTTTCAAAATATGATTTGTTGAGACTAAAAATGTCAAAATTTACACTAGATGGTCAAAACATAGATTTTTTTAAATATAAACCTAGGAAATGGGTTCATATTTTTTATGAAACTGTAAAAATTTGTCCTGCTTTTGAAAATGAGAATAAAACTATAAATTCACACAGATTTATAGCTAATTATGAGATTAAATTTTCTCTGGATGACCCAAACATTTCCTGATTTTCTTGCTGTTTCTCTGCAGGAAGCACGTGCAGAACGGCGTCGCCAAGGAGAAGCATCTATAACCGGCTCTCCGGCGCCACCGCCTGGCTCCAGGAAACGACGACGAGACGCCGGAAAAAAGCCTCTCAGCCGGAGGGGACGAGCGTCAAAACAGAAACAGAAAGGAAGGTGGAAGAAAAAAGAAAAAACAAACAAAAAAACAACTTAGGGTGCGATGAGTTTTTCTTCTTTTGGTTTTAAAACATTTTCATTTCATCGCTGTCGGTTTTGTTTTCTCCTTAGAGCACTGTGAATGTTCTCTCAGCTGTCTTACCGTCGTTTAACTTCACGTTCAATAGATTCAGTAGAAAAACAAGCCAGTCGGGCTGCGTGCAGAAGAAGCGTCAGGAAGGAAAGCGGTTCAGGAGATGTGTAGGGGCCCGATCAGCAAGCAACATGCTCAAAAACTCCGTCCGTAAGTCCGTGTGGAGGGGAGGCCTTCCTGGCTGCTTCGCCACATGTATTGATTTCACTGCAGTGGTGGCGTCTGCACAGCTGCATCCATTAGTCTGAATAGAAAAGCAGGTGTGTGTGAGAGTGTGTTAGTGTGTGTGTGGAGAAAACACGGATGTAGCCGAGACTTAAAAGATTTTAAAAAAACAGACAAAAAAAAGTTAGTTTCACGACATTTCAACTCTCAGTTTGTCTCTTTGTACCGATGATCAAACAGGCATTGGGAATCTCCTCTTTGGCATTCCTGTACGGAGTTATTTTATGTTTTTTGGTTTTTTTTGTGTTGCTAAGCGTCTGTCGCTGCACATGAAGGCGTACAAGCTGATTGCTGGTTTAATGACAGCAAATAGCTTTGAATTGATTGACCGGGTTTTGTTGTTTTATTTTTTTAAACGCTCCATGATTTGATTCTCCTCGGTGGTGAAATAGCCCCAGAGTGTAAAGATTTAAAAAACAGACTAAAAAATCTGTATGATTAATAGAAAAAAACATTATGTATGCACACATTATGGTATTCAGGAATGCATGACGTCGGAATGATTCAGGAAATTATGCTATGAAATCCTCTAGCTATGTAATCATCTTTATTAAAACTCATGCTGAAAGTTTTCCGAGCAGCGGCGAACGCGAGGAAATTGGTGCGGGATTCGTTCGAAATTGGGTTGTGAGGGAAGATACACTGTCCGTCCAAAAAAAAAAAAGAAAAAGTCACACACGAAAATTTAATTGGACCGACTTTTAGCTCTGAGGACGACACTCATTCGCCGTGGCATCGTTTCAGGAACCTTCTGCAAAGTCACAGCATTGGATTCATTTCCTACCAAGATCTTCTACTGACAATGTCGGACAAAGACTTCATCCTAAAGATCCTCAATGGGGCTGAGGTCTGGAATCTGTAGAGGACAATCCATCTCCTGCTCCCTGATCCACTCATTCTCAATGTGACCCCATGAATCTTGGCATCGTCATCTTGGAACATGAAGAAAAGCTCCATTGATGGAAAGACCTGGTCCTTCAGTATCTTCAGGGAGTCAGCTGACCTCATTCTTTGGGAACATAACGTTGCTGAACCTGACCAACCCCAGATCATAACTCTAACCCCCACTAGCCATGATGAGGGCATCACTTCATCCGTCTCTCTTCTTACCCTGATGCCCCCATCACTCTGGAACAGGGTAAATCTGGACTCATCAGACCACATGACCTTCTTCCATTGAGTCCAATCTTTATGCTACCAGCAAACTGGAGCCTTTTTTGTCCTGATTAGCTTCACTGATCAGTGGTTTTCTTTGAGCTACAGCTGTTTAGTCCCAATCCTTGTGGAAATGTTCTTACTTTCGCTATCAAACAGCCGTGAGTTCTACTGTTGGTTTCCTACGATCATCTAAGAGTTTGTTCCTGAAAATGATGGACTGTCCTTCAGGTTTTAATAATGCGTTGGACTGTGCATCAGCAGTAATGAGGGCGTTGTATCGAAACGTCGTGGTGAAGAGGCTTGATTTACCATCCATCTACGTCCCGACCCTCACCTATGGTCATGAGCTCTGGGTAGTGACCGAAAGTACAAGATGGTGGATACAAGCAGTTGAAATGAGCTTCCTCTGTAGGGTGGCTGGGCTCAGCCTTAGAGATGGGGGAGAAGCTCAGACATCTGGAGGAAGTTCGGAGTAGAGCCGCTGCTCCTTCACCTCTAAAGGAACCAGTTGAGGTGGTTTGGACCTATGATTCAGATCCTCCAGGGAGACTTCCTCTGGAGGTTTTCCGAACATGTCCACCTGGGAGGAGATCCCGGGGCAGACACAGAACCTGCTGGAGGGATTATATATCTCATCTGGCCTGAGAACGCCTCGGGATCCACCAGGAAGAGCTGGAAAGTGTTGCTGGAGGGAGGGATGTCTGAAATGACTTGCTTCATCTGCTGCCTCCATAACCCGACCCCGGATAAGAGGAAGACAAAGGATGGATGGACGGTACTTAACCTGATTTTAGTAGTTTCAGAAATCTCCTTAGCTGTTTTCTTTGCTTGATGCAGGCCAATAATTTGACCCTTCTGAGACAGATTAACATCCTTTCCTTGACCACAGGATGTGTCTTCCAACATTTAACCCTCCTGTTGTCCTCATTGACGGGCACCAAAAAATATTGTTTTCTTGTCTAATTCAATTCAATTCAATTTTATTTATATAGCGCCAATTACAGTCAAATTGTCTCGAGACGCTTTACAGAACCCATATGCCTGAACCCCCAGCACAGCCCTAAGGAGACAGTGGCAGGAAAACACCCTTTTAACAGGGAAAAAACCTCAAGCAGAACAAAAAATCAAAAAATTCTGCCAAAAAAATTCCCCAATTTTCTGAACATTTACAAAACCTTCAGGAAGAAAATTCAAATAATAAAAAAAATCCCCCAAATTTGGCAAGAAAATTCTTGTAAATATTTTCAAAAAATGAGTAAAAATCTTCCCAAAAAAATCCTAAAAATATCTAAAGTGATTCCATATATATCAGGAAAACTTCTAATATTTTCTTTGAGAACATTCACATAAAAATCAACCAAAATCCAGTGAAATTCGCTGGATTTTTTTTTTGTGTATGTTCTTTAGAAATCTTTCTTTTTTCCCCACTAGAAAATGTTGAAAAATTTCCCCAAAATGTTAAAAATGTTGAAAATGTGGACATCAGAAATTTCACTGTGAATTTTTTTTTTCCCCCCACATTTTCAAACTTTAAACCGGGTCAATTGAAGCTCTTCACTGCATCAGCTGGGCTTAAAGAAGTAATTATCCAATGGAAGGCTCTTACCTTGCTTTTTTTTTTTTGGATGGGCAGTGTATTTGTGTGTTCTGAACATTAAATTACACTTTAAAGGGAATTCTTTCGCTCGTTTCCTGCTGGTTTACTTTGTGTTCGTGGAAACAGCTGCTGCTTCCGTTTCAAAATAAGGGATATTCACTTGATTTCCACCTCTTCGATCAAATTCAAGCTCTTGTTTGGATGAACAGCAGGCTTGTGCCGCTGGAGCAGGCTGCAGATGTCGTCTGTCCGTAGGATTTTTATCATTTTTGTCTTCCGCGATCCTGACGCTAAGGGAGGAAGGAGCTAAAACTATTAATTTTACTATTATTGTCGTAGTTGAGGTTTTATTTTTTTGGAATTGCTGCTGTTTTGTTTTGTTTTTCCTGTGAGAGCACTGTTTGTATTCCAGATGTGTTGTCGTTTCTCTGCTGTGTGTGAGTCAGCGACAGTCTGCAGATGTTTCCAGGGACCAGGGAGAGTCGCTTTTACGCAACATCTGGATTCTCTTCCTCCGAATCTGAATGCTGGCTCGCGCTCAGTTTACTGTAGTCGTTACACATCTGTACTGTAGGCAGCGGGACGAAGCGTCGCCGTCCTTCCTGTTCGACTGTGAGACGACCTTATTCAGAGTTTGCTGATGTTTTTATTTTGTTAAACGGCGACAGAAGTGAATAAAAATCTGAAAGGAGGGTTGAAGTTTGCAGTTAAAAATCCACAAAGACCTGGATCCGGATTCGGTGCGACTCGTCCCTAAAGTCCGACACGGTACTGAGAGGTCCAGATGTGTCGAACCACAAGCAGATGTGGAGGAGTGGCTACATCTGGGGGTGAGCAACATGAGGAGGTAGAGGTTCTGTCATTTGGATTTTTGTTTCTCATCAATTAGCAAGAAATGGCGTCCAATTTCTCCAAGTTTAAAGTTTACTCTCCTGTGCACCATTAGAGTTAACCCTCCTGTTGTCTTCATTTACAGGCATTCCTTGTCTGAAAGAAATCCAAAAATTCAGCAAAAACATTTCTGAAAATTTGCAAAAACTTCAGGAAGAAAATTCCAATAATTCCTTAAAAGTTTCCCTTAAAAGTTTAATTTTTAAAAAAAAATCCCCCAAATTTGGCAAGAAAATTCTTGTAAATATTTTCAAAAAATGAGTAAAAATCTTCCAAAAAAACCTAAAAATATCTAAAGTGATTCCATATATATCAGTAAAACTTCTAATATTTTATTTAAGAACATTCACAAAAAAATCAACCAAAATCCAGTGAAATTCACTGGATTTTGGTTGATTTGATTTTTTTTTGTCAATGTTCTTAAACATTTTTTTAACATTTCTTTTTTTCCACCAAAAAATGTTCAAAGATTTCCCAAAAACATTGAAAATGTGAACACCAGAATTTTCACTGTGAAAATAGATTTTTTTCCCACATTTCAAATTTTAAAACGGGTCAGTTTTGACCCGCAGGACGACACGAGGGTTAAATAGGAAACTTGCCGTTTTTTTCACTAATAACTACCAAGAAAAAGGCAGAAAAGTGAGCTCACAGTGGTCTAATAATTATTTCCAAAGCTGAAGAGTCTCATTCATGTTGCTCACCTCTGATTACGACCCAGAACTGACTAAAACTACCTGAGATGAAACGAAGAACCTTTTTAGAACGTCTTGTTTCTGTACAGATTGGGCCGATTCTTCCAGTCGAGGTCGCCTCTGTGTTTCCGTACGTTAAAGAAGTTAGTAAAGTGACCGACGTCGGTCAGAGCAGGACCACTTTAGTGCAAATTTAAATCAAGCTGTGGAGGATTTAGCTGTAAATGTTTGGTGTCTGTTAGTTGATCAGGGAGCGCAATAACAGAAGCAGTGTTTGCAAACAGCAGTGAAGCGGCCTGACTGACAGGGCTGCAGAGGTTTAGTGTTAACGGCTCGATCCATGGAAAAATCAACCAAATCTGAGAAAAATATCCCACCAGACCTCCTCAGAATCAGCCGATTTATCATCTGCAGTGACTCTAACCCTCCTGTTGTCCTCATTTACGGGCACCAAAAAATATTGTTTCCAAAAATTCAGAAAAAAATTACCCAAATTTATGAAAATTTGAAAAAATCTTCAGGAAGAAAATTCCAATAATTCCTTAAAAGTTTCCCTTGAAATTTTTATTTTTAAAAAATCCCCCAAATTTGGCAAGAAAATTCTTATAAATATTTTTTTAAAAATGAGTAAAAATCTTTCATAAAAATCCTAAAAATATCTAAAGTGATTACATATATATATCAGGAAAACTTCTAATATTTTCTTTAAGAAACATTCACATAAAAATCAACCAAAATCCAGAGAAATTCGCTGGATTTTGGTTGATTTTTTTGTGAATTTTCTTAAGAAACATTTTCAACATTTTTTTCCACAAAAATTTTCAAAAATTTCCCAAAAATGTTGAAAATGTGGACATCAGATGTTTCACTGTGAAAATATATTTTTTCCACATCTTCAAACTTTAAAACGGGTCAATTTTGACCCGCAGGACGACATGAGGGTTAAAGCCACTAAAGTTATTGTACAGAGAAAGTCAGCTGATTGTGAGGAGGTCATTTGGGAGGAATTGATTGATTTCCATGGAATCGACATCTGGACTCTGGCTGAAGCTCTCCCCCATTTATGTAAATTAAAACTAATCTGGGGGTGGTCATGAAGTGAGCCGTTGCTGGTGGGTTTTTGAGTCCAGCAGCAACATTATTTATGTTGAAATAATCAGAATTATTGTAATATATTCAAGTTTGGCCCCCGGAGTGATGGTAAATAAAAATTTTTAAAAACGAAGGCAAATTCACAAACCGAGCGGCAGTAAAGTGTCGTTTTGTGCGAGCCGAAGGTTTTTCGACTTGACCAAATCCTCACTGGAAGTTTCGATTGTGCCAAAAACGTCCACCAAACTCCGAGGCGAGTGTTTGTGGGAGCTGGCGAAGAGCGAAGAGTCGAGTGTGACGGGCAGAAAAAGCCCTGCAGGTATTTCTTATACATTGCACTGTAATTTATTAGTATTATTTTTATTATTCAGTAGTAGATCAAAATTTTAAACAAAAGGGAGCATTTTGGGGGAATTTTTATGACTGAAGGATCATGAAGGAAAAAATAAATCAGTTAATTTAAAGTGTATTTTGCTGATATTTTGGACCATTGGTACACACTGTAACAAATTACCCCACATGTTTTTGAATTTGACCACTTTCTAAACCAACATGACTACTTGATAAAGACACGGAACTTTTTGCTCTTTTTGTAATACAATTTTAATACCATTCAGCCAATGTTATCATTTCATTTTTTTCTCATAAAATAAAACATGTCAGTAAACAAACAATGTGGTCGTCTTCTGTTCTTCTTTCTCATTTATTTTGTTTTAAATCACGGGAGAGTGAGCGAGAGATTGCAAAGTTTATTTAAAATGGACAAAATTAGTTTGCTATTGACTTTATTACCTTTAAGAAGAAAAAAATATTGTTTTTGGCTTTATTGTGTACCAATTGGACCATTGGTACACACTGTAACAAATTACCCCACATGTTTTTGAATTTGACCACTTTCTAAACCAACATGACTACTTGATAAAGACACAGAACTTTTGGCTCTTTTTGTAATACAATTTTACAGTTTTTCTTAATTGATAAGACACTAAATTCCATTCACTGCACTCAGCCACCAACTGACTGCACACATTTCTCAAAAACAGGACTTTGCTGTCCAAATTTTGCACATAGTTTCCAAAACTCTTGCACTCTTTTTGCAAAAGACTGAACATGTTTTTTGCTCATTTGAACACACTTTTTCACTCACAGCACACATTTTTCAAAACATGAACACTAAGAAGCAGAATTGGGACACTGTTCCAACACTGCTGTCACAATTAAGATACAACAGGTCAAAACTGAAAACACTTTTACCAATGAACTGCACACTATAAAACCTGCTGGGAAGCAGAATTAGCTGTTCAGAATGGATGTCAGAGGAGCAAGAGGTCATGTTGGAAGAAGAGGATGTGGACGACCCAGACCACGGCCAGAACCAGTACCTGGACCAGAACCTGGACCTGCCCCTGCCCCTGCCCCTGGTCCTGGACCACTTTACATGTATGTAAATGTTGTTTATCACTTCAGTGACATGTCTATACTGGAACAATACAAGCAGTCAGAAATGTTCTGAGAATCCTGTAAAAAATCTAATGCATAATTCTGGTTCACAAGTGCTGGTAAAATTACAGAAAGTCTACATGACTGACTTTTTCTGTGTTTGGTGTGTTTGTTCCAGAGAGTTTTTCAGTTGGATTCTGATGATACACATGAATACATCTATGTGGATGAGGCCAAGAGGAGGAGAAGAGGGAGGAACATCATTGGACAACAGGCTGTAGTCAACATCCAGGTCAACGTGGGGCAACGTAACCCTCAGAGCTGCAATAAGCAATCTGGGAGTAACTGACCGTCATGCAGTTCTGGACCCATAGAACACCCAGCATTTGTTGACTTTCCTAGATGGACTTAAAGCAGGGGTCACTAACTGGTGGACCGCGGTCCGGATCCGGACCAGACGCCGTCTTATACGGACCGGACCTGTAATCAATAAATTGTAACGGGATTTTAAATTTGACCGGTCGCTTCTGTTTTACCGGCACAGCTTTCCCAGTGTTTACGGCATTAGTTATCAGCTCAGGAAACACACAGACCAATTAGGTACGAGTTTTTACCTGATGTAAACCCGTAATAAAGACTCCTACTATATAAACCTTCATCAGTGTGCTGTAGCATTTATATTTTGGATAAGAAATGGCGCAGACAAAAAATGAATGGAATTCATTCATTTATTTTACCAGAGGAGTGTAACGTGGAGGACAATAACATTAGCTTACGAAACGTCAAAACCATTAAAAAAAAATGTCATCAGAGCATTGATTGAAATGCGCTTTATGAATTATTGATTTATTAAGACAATAAAGAAAATCTTGTCAGATCTGTATGATTGAAACAAATCACCCAAACCTACGGAAAGAGGTGACGATCGGGTTATTGCTTGTTTAGAAGATGTTTTCTTTTCAACAATTAGCTTAGCGCTAACCAAGTGCTACAGTTGGAGAACGTTCTCCAGTGTGTGTCCTGTTGCCGAGCAACAGCATCGAAGGCCGACATGTCACACCACATTATGATGTCACAGCACATCAGGACGTCAGTTAATACGTCATATTCTGAAACGTATAAATCTGTCGTCTTTCTTCAGACAATCACAGTGATTCCAAGAGCTTCCCAGAGCACAACTGAGCATTTTTCACAAGCACTGAGGACTAAAACACTTGAACACTACCTGACTACAATGGACCAACGCACTGACAGAGGCAGCAGAAGGATGTTCAGCGCTGCATGCAGAGCTGCATTCCACTCTGTGCAGGACGCCGCCACCACTCAGCAACAGAGAACTTTACAAGTTCCATCTTGGACTGATAACCAGTCACAGAAAGATGAAACTGAAAAACTGAAGGAAAAGATTAAACAGCTGCAAGAGAGGAACCAGAAGTTGCAGCAAGACCAACTCCTGTATGAGAGAGAAATCTCCAGACTCCAGAGGAACAACCAGAGTCTTTCCTCTCAACTCAGGACCACTGAACAGGAGCTGCAGACCCAGAGAGACCAGGTAACAGCCCTGGAGAGAAGGGAATGTCTGCAGAGATTCTCCAGACACATAGAGCTCCAAGCACGTCTGGACCAAGCCAGAAAAGAGGCAGCAGAACACCAACAGCTACTTCAGCTGAAGATCATAAACCTTCAGGTGGATCATCAGACACTCCTGTCAGAGAAGAAGGCCCTTCTGGAGGAGAACCAACAGCTGCAGCAAGAATGTAGCCAGATCCTGGAGGAGAAGGAGGATCTCTTGCTGGAAAGAGATGTGCTGCTGAAGATCAAAGACGGAGTGGACAAAAAGTTCAGACTGCTCATGGCTGATAAAGTCCAGGCAGAAGCTGCACTAGAAGCTGGAAAGAACAACAACAACACCAAGTCTAGCCAGCTGCAGCAAGAAGAAATCCTTCGACTGCAGGCTTCGGTGGTTGGTCTCTCTGTGCTCCTCTGTGCATTTCAGGAGGAACATAGCAAAGAGGCTGCAGAGAGACTGGACCTACAGCAGCAGAAGATCACGCTGCAGCAAGAAAAGGTTCACCTCCTGAACAAACAAAACGAGCTGCAGAAGGAGAATGAAGCCATGCAGGAGTCCTTGATGAAAAGGAAGACGGGATGCTTCAGCTTCCTGAGAAGGACCAAGAAGCCTGGACCAACCGTTGAGCAGAACCCAAGCAAAGACGGAGAGCAGAGAGCAGAGCAGAAAGACAAGACAAAGAACAAAGAACAAAGAACACAAAGATGACAAGACTGAAAGGAAGAAAGGTGGCTGGAGCTGGTGGCAAAGGAAGAAATGAGGCTCTGGTTATAAGCTGACAGCCACCATAATGTCTCCTCCTTTCTCCCCCTTCTCCTCACCCTTTTTACCCCTCTGCTCTCAGTCCTGCTTCTGCCCTCACCCCTCTCTATCTTTTCACCTCTCTATCTTTTCACCTCTCTATCTTTTCACCTCTCTATCTTTTCACCTCTCTATCTTTTCACTCCTCTCTATCTTTTCACCTCTCTATCTTTTCACCCCTCTCTATCTTTTCACCTCTCTCTATCTTTTCACCCCTCTCTATCTTTTCACCTCTCTATCTTTTCACCTCTCTATCTTTTCACCTCTCTATCTTTTCACCTCTCTATCTTTTCACCTCTCTATCTTTTCACCTCTCTATCTTTTCACCTCTCTCTATCTTTCCTTTCTATCCTTCCCACTTTCTCTATCCCCCTCTTCAATATGAAAACCTAAAAAAAACTAAGAAAAAAACAAAAAAACAATGACTTGGAATTTTAACACTTTCAAAATGACAAATATGTTCCTAAATGACTAAACCTGTCCAGAAGGATGCAAATAAGGGTGCAACATAACAAATACTGTATGAAATGGTTTTAAAACTGTCCAAAATGACTCAAAATGTGTCTGAAATGAATCACAATGTCTTAAAACTTGTCTCAGGTAACAAAGACTTGTCCAAAATGCAATGAAAATTGTTAAAAATAATGACCCAATAATTGTCCGTAATTACTTGAAACTGGTCCAAAATGACTCCAGATTTATTCAACATGAAATTAACTCAAAATGATATAAGACACTTGATAGAGTTTAGAAATAATTCTCAAATTTTAAAGATTACTTTTCCAGTATTTATTGCTGTTTCAGTCAGTTATTTTTGTGTCATTTCTACTTTTATTTGTCATATCTGTTTATTATCCACTGATGAACATGACGTTGCTTTTCATTCTTTGCTTTAATGCAGTTACCAGATTGCAGCTGTCAGACATCCAGAGCTGCCTGAAACCCTTAGAAGCCATTTAAATGGTGGAGTTGTGGACATTCAAGTGTGTGGCTACAGCCTGAACTGACATGCCAGCATCCATCACACAAACAGCTCAATCAAAGCCTCTTTCTTTTGTCATCTGAATACAGCCACATTTTACAGTCACTGCTTGCTGGTCACACTATCTTTAATCCCAAACTGGCATTAGGGTTAGATTAGTACTAGATTGTTCATATTCTTCTGGATGTACAGATGACAATATTGCACATTCTTTCATGAGTATAAATACTGATATTTAAGTATTAACATTGAGCAGATTTGATCTATTTTGCACAGATTGGTCCATTAGGACCAATGTGATTATTCTAGAATGTCTGTGCACCTTAGGTGGTTTGATAAACCTGTTTTCCTCCTACCTGTCATTCACTTTAAATCACTTTAAACCACTGTGCCTTGAAATGTGTAAAGATTCTTTATTGAATTTTAATTACATTTGGTGTTGTATAGATTTTAAAATTAGAAGTGCTTTTAATGTAATTGTACAGCAAGTTTTTGTCAGCGTATATACTAACCTTTAATGTTAATGTACTAACCTGCCTCTCCTGTCTTTTTATTTGTGTTGTTGTATGTAAGCTGCTGAACACTTGAATTTCCCTCGGGATTAATAAAGTATCTATCTATCTATCTATCTATCTATCTATCTATCTATCTATCTATCTATCTATCTATCTATCTATCTATCTATCTATCTATCTATCATCTATCTATCTATCTATCTATCTATCTATCTATCTATCTATCTATCTATCTATCTATCTATCTATCATCTATCTATCTATCTATCTATCTATCTATAGTCTATCTATCTATCTATCTATCTATCTATCTATCTATCTATCTATCTATCTATCTATCTATCTATCTATAATCTATCTATCTATCTATCTATAATCTATCTATCTATCTATCTATCTATCTATCTATCTATCTATCTATAGTCTATCTATCTATCTATCTATCTATCTATCTATCTATCTATCTATCTATCTATCTATCTATCTATCTATCTATCTATCTATCTATCTATCATCTATCTATCTATAGTCTATCTATCTATCTATCTATCTATCTATCTATCTATCTATCTATCTATCTATCTATCTATCTATCTATCTATCTATCTATAGTCTATCTATCTATCTATCTATCTATCTATCTATCTATCTATCTATCTATCTATCTATCTATCTATCTATCTATCTATCATCTATCTATCTATCTATCTATCTATCTATCTATCTATCTATCTATCTATCTATCTATAGTCTATCTATCTATCTATCTATCTATCTATCTATCTATCTATCTATCTATCTATCTATCTATCTATCTATCATCTATCTATCTATCTATCTATCTATCTATCTATCTATCTATCTATCTATCTATCTATCTATCTATCTATAGTCTATCTATCTATCTATCTATCTATAGTCTATCTATCTATCTATCTATCTATCTATCATCTATCTATCTATCTATCTATCTATCTATCTATCTATCTATCTATCTATCTATCTATCTATCTATCTATCTATCTATCTATCTATAGTCTATCTATCTATCTATCTATCTATCTATAGTCTATCTATCTATCTATCTATCTATCTATCTATCTATCTATCTATCTATCTATCTATCTATCTATCTATCTATAGTCTATCTATCTATCTATCTATCTATCTATCTATAGTCTATCTATCTATCTATCTATCTATAGTCTATCTATCTATCTATCTATCTATCTATCTATCTATCTATCTATCTATCTATCTATCTATCTATCTATAGTCTATCTATCTATCTATCTATCTATAGTCTATCTATCTATCTATCTATCTATAGTCTATCTATCTATCTATCTATCTATCTATCTATCTATCTATCTATCTATCTATCTATCTATCTATCTATTTATCTAAAGTAGAGGGAAATACTGATATTGTACAGACTATTGTGTATGTAGAAAAACTGATACTGTACACTTTTACAATGTACAAAATATTCACAATTCACTGCTTTGGATGGTTGATATTGCATCAGAAAGAGATGTGACAGTTTTCTGGTAACCTGTAGTACGAGCCATACTCCCAATAACTGAGGGAACAGTGGATATACCTGCTATTGTGCACGGTACCGTTTTTTAAGGGAGGCTGTGGTGTCAACATTCTTTTATAACCTTATTCATACAAATACGCTTAACTGGCATTTCCATGTAGAATGCTGCATTTAGGTGACATTTTGGGTTCCATATAGTAGTGAATAAACACTTAGGCTTAAAAGAAGCCAGTAAGTGTACAACAGATTTTAGTGATACTGCACATGGACACACTCAGCTTTGTTGCATGTTTCATTGCACATGTCTGAAGGAGGATCTGCAGTAGTAAAGCTGCACAGTAATGATGTAGTAACACTGCAAGTTATGGACAGATGCTGTTTCATAACCCTTCCCATCTTTTAACTCATCATCTCTGATCAACTAGTTTGTCGTATCATGCACTGATGTGGGTGTGATATTTGTTGCAACAGTAACACAAACAAAGTAAATAACAGGACCAACAATGAATTCATTGATTCAATAATGAAATGTGTAGAATGTAAGCGTCACCTAAGTTTTGGGTCATGATCCCACTTTGGGAACCCCTGCTCTAGACTAAAGCATACTAAGGTTTACACCAAATTTTTAATGAATTCCTCATCAATGCATGTTGTAATGTCATTAGCAAACAGAGAACAACTTCTTTTTTCTTCTAGTAAGTTCAGTCTGCACACGTTCCAGCGAGCATAAATGATCCAAGACAGGAGTCAATTCAAAAGTTTGTTTGAAAAAAGTTCTTTAGTTTGTTTTGACACCATCTACAATTATTTTACATTCCATTCTGAATATATTTCAGGCAGCATTTGCATAATTTCATCAGTAATACAGACTGCTTCTCTACAAAATGTCAGACCACAATCTCAAATTTTAGAACTTTTATATACTGGAATGCCGTCAAACGTTAAAGAATGGTTTTTGTTATAATTCAGAATTTCTTCAGATTTAGCCTAAACACAATCCACCGGTTTTGCACTGGTCTGTTTATGCAAATCAGAAATCACTGCCACTAATTTCACAAGAACAGTGTCAACAACAGAGGAGAGAAGCCTCTGCATTGCAGCTGCTAAACATCACAGGTCTGCTTTCAGAAAACAGTTGAGAGGTGAGAGACAGACAAAAAGGAGAATGAATAAAGCGACACTGAGAGGGAAATAGTCCTGCACATGTTGACCATGTCTGGCTCAACATCCAGCTGGAGGCACCTTTCTCAACTATGAACATAATCAAAACTGAATATGGTTCCAGACTGACCAATGAGCTCCAAATGTGTTTGAGAACAACCCTGACACCATTCAGACCACAATTCAAAATACACAATTCAAAAAATACTGGCAGAGCAAACTGCAGCTCAGTTCTCCCATTAAGCAGCAGGGATATAAGGGAGTAACAAGACAGAAAAAAAATGTAAAAGTGTTCAATTGTTTACATTTCTTGAGATTTAGGTATTGTTAAAGATATATATAAGCTGGTTTGGGTTGTTTAGTCATTATTTTTTCAAGTTCTGCACTTAATTTTAAGATGTACAGTTACATCAAAAGTTATTTGTTAATAAATGTTGTCAAAATGTTTTTGAACCGTACTGAATTTATTTGATTTGATGATCAGTTATTGATCACATGCACATGCTGATAAAACTTCTAGGTTACATCATCATATAACGCACTAATTGAAGTTAGACTTTATGATGTTCCGGACCTTTGCTTTAATACATTTTCTCTGACTGGATCTCTTTGAATTTTAGTTGAATACCCCTGACTTAAAGGATCCACTGACACGGTGCAGCAGGGTGTTTGGCAAGAAGACGCAGTTTTTGTTGTTGTCTGGGACAATGTTAGTTTTCATGGAGGACTATTGATTCAGGAATGTTTCAATACGAACCCTCAAGTTATTGTGGTTTTTCTGCCACCATATTCTCCCTTTCTGAATCCTATAGAAGAATTCTTCTCTACATGGAGGTGGAAGGTATATGAGCAGCAGCCATACATTCAGGAAAATCTCTGTCAATCAGTGGTCTTGGCATGTGGTGATGTTTCTGTTGATGCATGTCAGGACTGGATCAGACACACTAGGTCCTTCTTTCCAGAGAAAACATAGTTTGTGATGTTGATGAGGTCCTGAGGTCTGACCAGGCTGAAAGAATTGATGCAGACGTGGTGTAAATATCTGCATACTGTACTGTGTACAATACAGTGCTGTATTTTTTGTCTAACATTATTTTTATTTTATAACGTACAGTCAGGCACTGCAATGGCCTCTGATTCATTTATAGGAAGCATTTGTGTTTAAGTTGTCATTTTTGAGGACTGTATCATTTTTTTACACTTCATGTGAAAACACAGTGAGAGAAGAGTGTTTTGTATTTAGCAGTGCAGTGTCCTAGTTTTGCTTCATGTGTCTTAATTTTGAAAACAAAGTTCAGATTTTGACAATAAAATGCGCTTTTGACACAAGTGTGCAGTGCTTTGTGAATTGTGTTCAAATTAAAAAAAACAATGTGCAGTGTGTTGGAAAATGTGTGTTATTTTTCAGGAACAGTGTCGTATCAATTGAGAAAAACTGTAATACCATTCAGCCATTGTTATCCTTTCATTTTTTTCTCATGAAATAAAACGCGTCAAACAAACAATGTGGTCGTCTTCTTTTTTTTCTCATTTATTTTGTTTCAAATCACGGGAGAGTTCAGTTCATTTCAGTGCACAGAGATAAAAACAATAAATTAAAGATGTGCCACATGATCATCTCCCTCCCGACGGTGGATAAAAAGTCCTGTTACCATGGCGACTGGTAGGTTGGGTGTATGGGGAGGTCACAGGTCATGCGGTAACACAATGAAAATGTAGTTAAAAAAAAAAAAGACAATTCAACGACAACAGGAAGAACTGAAGGCGACGCTGCAGGATTAATAATTTCTGATTAAATTTGTCACTTTTAAGACGTCCAGTGTTTGAATCCTGCAGCGAAATCTGAACAAACGTCTGATGGAATCTCACCGTCGCTCGTCAGCAAAAAAGGTCCGTCACATAACGACGTGTTTGCGCTGATAAAGTTGAGTTAAGACGAGCTTTATCTCCACGTTGGCACATCGTATCACAAGAAAACACCTCCTGACCTTTTGCCTCGAGCCCTCGGGTTCCTGGTTTTATTTATTCTTAATCAATTCTAGATTTTAATAAAAAGACTCGTAAAAATAAGACACACAGCAACAAGTGGAGAGAAAACTAAAATAAAGAAGGCAAACATTTCTATGACTACGTATTAAAACGGGGAGATTTGTACAGAATTTGTGATTTTGGCAAATAAAAAAAAATCTATCATTGTTTAATATTAGTTTGAATAAATTTACGACATCTGCAGTGGAATCTGGAACATCTAAACACTACTTCACATTTCCATCGGCCAGTTCGTCTTTTTCCATAAACTGTTTAAGGAATTCAGGATTATTCTGTGTTTTTAAGTCTGTCTCAACACAAAACTCCCATAAATGTAATCTGAAAGAGTTACTGGACGCTGATTTAACTTTAATTCTAGCAAAAACTACAAAATTATCAAGAAATTTTACTTTTAAATCACTTTAATGTTGTATGTGTTTTCTTTTGTATGTTTGATATTAGTGTCTGATTATCGGATTCAAGATTCAGTCTTTTTCCATTTTTAGGGATCATATTTATTTAACTGATTCCCAATAAAATTATTCAAAAACGTGCTTTTCTTGGCTTTTAAGCACATAAATCTCTATTTTTAGTAACTCAATCAATGTCCCGCCCATGGCTCGCTCTGATGGGCTAAACATCACCAGTAGAAGCCTATCAGCACATGAGGACAAAATTTGAAAAGTTCTCTTCATTTTAAATGCGGTTTTATGTTTTAATTTTTAAAATTTTGACACCAAGATTTAAATTTTTACTGCAAATGTACACCAATCGTACATATCACTTTTTAATCTCCATGTTTGGAAGATTTTTTTAAAAAAGACACGTATTATATTTCTTGTGAATTGTCATCATTTAAGTTTGTCCAGCTTTGAGGAATTTTTGAGTCTTTTAACCCTCATGTCGTCCTGCAGGTCAAAACTGACCATTTTAAAGTTTGAAAATGTGGAAAAAAATATTTTCACAGTGAAACTTTTGATGTCCACATTTTCAACATTTTTGGGAAATCTTTGAACTTTTTTGGTGGGAAAAAAGAAATGTTAAAAATGTTTCTTAAGAATATTTACAAAAAAATCCAGCGAATTTGACTGGATTTTGGTTGATTTTTATGTGAATGTTCTTAAAGAAAATATTAGAAGTTTTACTGATATTTATGTAATCACTTGAAATATTTTTAGGATTTATTTGGGAAGATTTTTACTCATTTTTTGAAAATATTTACTAGAATTTTCTTGCCAAATTTGGGGGATTTTTTTTTTTTTTTTTTTTTTAATAAAATTTTTAAGGGAAACTTTTCGGGAATTATTGGAATTTTTTTCCTGAAGGTTTTGCAAATATCCTGAAATTTGGGAAATTTTTTTGCTGAATTTTTTTTTTTTTTTTTTTAAGACAAGGAAACAATATTTTTTAGTGTCCATAAATGAAGACAACAGGAGGGTTAAGAATTAAAGAAAACATCAGCCAGAGTCGTGTCTGTGCATAAAAAGCCTTCTTAAATTAATCTGAATACAACATGAGGCTCCAGTAGTAACCAATTAGCAAAACTGATCTTGTAAAGTTAGTGTTTTTATTGTTTCTTGGACATTATTTACCGTTTCAGGGAAGGAAAGGAACTGAAAAGCCTGTAAAAAAACAAACAAACAAACAAAAAAAAGCACTAAAAAGCTCAGAAGAGTGGTGCAGAGATCAATAACTCTTTCAAAGCACAAAGGGGCGTTTGAGGAGCGGACCTGAAAACACGAAGCCGTCCTGGAACTGAAAGGTCGGTGAACAGCGTCTCTGGACAAAAAGAAAACCGTGGGCTGAACTGTGTGCGGTCGGTTTCTCCCTCTAGCTGCCTGAGAAAACACATGACGTCAGTTTGGCTCGTAAAAAGTTCACTGAGAGAGAGGGAGAGAAGACACAGAAATCTGACGACAAACATCCCTCGAGAAGCCGGAACAACGAAACACATCCTGAAATGAACGCAAAGAACGGGAGGGAAACACATGATTCCTGATTATTCTGGTCGCCGAGACCAAACGGATCGAGTTGGCAGCAACACAGGATCTGACATCATAGTTTGTGGAGAGAAATGGAAGTGATTCTGCTGGTTTGGAAACGAGGAACAGCAGCTCGGTCCAGCTTCTGCTTTCTGACTGGCTAGAGTTCACTGATTGGAGGAGGTGGAGGCGGGTCGGGTCGCCTCAGTGGCTCTTGGCTTTGGGCTGAGTGATCCTACGGACGACGCCGTACAGGACCCCGAAGTTCTGCAAAGAAAACACCAGAGAGGAGTTTATTTCATGGAGAATCAGCGAAACATCTGCACAAACCCTTTTAAACAAGGAAGTGTGATGATGTTGGCACCGTTTTTTATTAAAAGTCTAATATGTATATAAACATATAGTTATATTTATCCTCTTTGTTTTATTTATGCTACTTATCTTTAACTTCTTTTATTTTCTACTCAATTTCTTACATTTTTGTTGCACCGCACTTGCCCCTTCAGGACAATTAAAGTTTTCTCAATCTAAATCTGGGTTTCATTTACTGAAGCATATTACAGTTTGGTTCTAAAAGGATCAAAAACAAAAGGAAAATGCAGATTTCTGCTAAACAAGGCCACACAGACTCACTGATGAGGCTTACTGTTGTGCATTGTTGGCCCCTAAAGGTCTGTTGTGATGCAGGGAACATCCTGATTTACGTTACTGTGAGACTTTCAGCTCAGAAACATCCCCAGTGTTAAAGGAATGTGAACAAATCTGACCTACAAAGACTGTCAGTGTCACTTTTACGTGCAGCAAAGGGACAGTTTGTTGAACATTTCTATAATGCAGTGAATCTCTGAAAGGAAAAGAACCGTCTGCTGCAACAACACAGAGACTTACCTGGATGGCCAGATACATCATCCCTAAGTAGGCTGCAATGCAGACAGCCAGCAGCAGGTCAAAAATAGCTGGTTTCACTCTGAGAGGGAGAGAAAAAAACCCACCAGAGTGAGAAACACAGAACATGTTTATAAAAAGGAAACTGAATCCAGCATCATCTTTGACACACTCTGAGACTGAAGACTGTTTAACTCTCCTGTTGTCTTCATTTACAGGCACCAAAAAATACTGTTTCCTTGTCTGAAAAAAATCCCAAAATTCAGCAAAAAAAAGTTCCCCAAATTTCTGAAAATTTGCAAAACCTCCAGGAAGAAAATTCCAATAATTCCTTAAAAGTTTTCTTAAAAGAAAAAAAAAAAAAAAATCCCCAAATTATTGTAAATATTTTCAAAAAAATGAGTAAAAATCCTCCAAAGAAATCCTAAAAATATCTATAGCGATTACATATATACGAGTAAAACTTCTAATATTTTCTTCAAGAACATTCCCAAAAAATCATTTTTGTGCGAATGTTCTTAAAGGAACATTTTTTTTTTTTAAACATTTTTTTTTCCACCAAAAAATGTTTTAATATGTCCCAAAAATGTTGAAAATGTGGACAGAAGTTTCACTGTGAAAATATTTTTTTTCTACGTTTTCAAACTTTAAAACAGGTCAATTTGACCCGCAGGACGACACAAGGGTTAAACCAGGGGAGTCCAACATGCGGCCCACGGGCCAAAAGCGGTCCTCCAGAGGGTCCAAACCGGCCCTCAAAGTGTAAAAATCCCAGAGAAGAGATCAGCTGCAGACTGTGAATTAGTAAAACTATAAATTTAAAATAATTTCTAGACCATGACCACTGTTGCTTTTTATCATAAAGTAAAACGCTAGACTGCTCATTGAACCAATGACTGATTTACATTTATATTTCTTTTTTTTTCACCAAAAAATGTTCAAAAATTTCCCAAAAATGTTGAAAATGTGAAAATTTTGACTGTGAAAATATGTATTTTTCCACATTTTGAAACTTTAAAACTGGTCAGTTTGACCCACAGGATGACATGAGGGTTAAATGTTTGAATGTGATCTTTTAAGGACCACTGAACTGGAAAAACCGCTAAACTGAGGAGGAATTAAAACCAGACTAGTGAGTCTTACAACTTTCCAGAAAGCTGTGAGCTACAGAGCTTTACAAAGCTGCAGTAAATCAGTATGTGGCGCATTAAAAAAAGCATCTCAGCAGAGAGAAAAGCAGCTCATTAGTTCGTACCTGTAAGCGTTCATCGTCTGCTTCAGCTGGTCGTAGAAAACAAACTCTGGATCCCTGAAGGAGACAAAGTTCAAAGTGTCACATTACAGATTTGCCATTTCTAAATATATACAGTAACAATACATTTTACAACAACCATAAAACCTCCCAGCATTTTATTTTTAAAAACAGCTTGACAAAATGACACCATTAATCACCAAAAAACTGTAAAAAGAAACAGGAAGATTTTGAACTTTTCCTTGAGTCCTTGAACAAATTATGTGTGGATTTTAACTTTAACTCAGATCTAAGCTTAAAATCAGAATATTTCATCCCCAAAACTGTGATGTTTCATCAAAATTGCTCATTTAACCCTCCTGTTGTCCTCATTTATGGGCACCAAAAAATATAGTTTCCTTGTCTGAAAAAAATCCAAAAATTCTGCAAAAAAATTTCCCAAATTTATGACAAGTTGCAAAACCTTCAGGAAGAAAATTCCAATAATTCCTTAAAAGTTTCCCTTGAAAGTTTTATTTTTTTAAAAAATCCCCCAAATATGACAAGAAAATTTTTGTAAATATATTCAAAAAAATGAGTAAAAATCATCCCAAAAAATCCTAAAAATATCTAAAGTGATTCCATATATATCAGTAAAACTTCTAATATTTTCTTAAGAACATTCACATAAAAATCAACCAAAATCTAGCGAATTTTGCTGGATTTTGGTTGATTTTTATGTGAATGTTCTTAAACATTTTTAACATTTCTTTTTTTCCACCAAAAAATGTTGAAAGATTTCCCAGAAATGTTGAAATGTGGACATCAGAAGTTTCACTGTGAAAATAAATATTTTTTCCACATTTTCAAACTTCAAAATGGGTCAATTTTGACCTGCAGGACGACACGAAGGTTAAACAGTTGATTGAAATAAACCGTTTGCTTGAACCAGATTCTTTAAAAAAATTTTAAATTCTTCACTCGTCGGCACAAACAACCGTGAAACCAACAGGAGCTCCACTGCAGACAACAGTCACATAAAAATTCAGGGACTTTCCAGCTGAACTTCAGCCAAGTATGGAACCAAATGAAAGACAGAAGGAGTGAAATATTCATTGTATATATAGAGTCCAGCTGTGGGCATTTGGAAAAATGTTGTACATGTTGATTAAAGGGGTCTTTTTAATTTCTGCAAAATGAATTTACAAAGATATTCAGCTCTCAATTATTATTTTCTAAAATGATTTATGGCATTCTAACTGTGTCATACTAGACAGAGGACATTTCTGAGTTCCTTCTAGTCAAGATTATGAGTTAAAAATGAGTCCACGGTGAGAAAAAATGTGACGCAAGCAAAAAAAAGAAAAAAAAAAGCCCAGTTAAGAGGATTAAGCATCAACATTTACAATCTGTGTGGCAGTAAGATTTCTTCTTTTTACTGCTTCAAGATCAGAGTCTTTTCACACCTAAAAATCCAAAACATGGTTCCTGATTTTTACTCCGTCAAGGAATGACGTTATGGAGTTATGTGATGATCGGTGTCTGTCTGTGCGCAACATTATTCAAAAACAGACTCACGGATTTGGATGAAATTTTCTGGGAAAGTCAGAAATGACACAAGGACCAAGTGATTACATTTTGGCAGTGATGCGGCTTATAGTCTGGATCCACAGATTTGTTAAACATTTCTGTATCATTGCCAGATAGCGGCATGGCGTCACTGTAACCATGACAACAAGTGAACACCATCAGCTGCCTGCTGACGATCACATGATTGTGATCCTACTCCAAATCCACCACTGAGGACTTATCAGGACTTATCCATCAGAAATGATCCAAGGAACAACTGATTAAATTGTGGGGGTGTTTCTGAGTCCTATCAGTTCCTGCCGCCGCTACATATATAGGTCACGTGATTCAGTATCCGTACATAACGTACACATGCAAAACACACACCTGTGCTCAGTACAAGGTCATTTAGTTTGTGGGTACATCTATATTAAATGGACACATTCTATGGTGCCGTGATTTCTGACAAAAGTTTTTCAAGATTTTATCCGTCTGAAATGATACGACTGAGCAGCCTTGGAGGAGGACTGAGCAGCCTTGGAGGAGGACTGAGCAGCCTTGGAGGAGGATTGCACGCTCTGAGTGCTTTTACTTGTTTTACATTTCATCCAGTTAATTTTGGTCTCACACTGCAGTCATGTGTGAACACTATAGCTGTAATTCTGGTTCGAAGCAAACTAAAAAGTCAAAAATTTGGACTAAAGCTAGTTAAAAGATGTTCCTACTGAAGGGAAAATGACTGTGTGTGTCAGTGTTGTGTAGCATAAGTGGTGCTGTAACTTTATCATCTGCGCATTAACAGCAGTACATCAGTGGTTTCTGTTCATCCTCGCCCCATTCTGTACCTTTTGTCAGCTTTGACGTAGTGTCTCTTGACGTCCTTGAGGTAGCGTCCGAGGTGATACTCCAGAGTGGACACCACGCTGCTGTCTTTGTCCACCAGCTGAGCAGCTCGAGGCTGTGCTGTGAGCCAATCCACCACCGCCGACAGATGCTCTTCCTGCACCTGCTGACAGGAGACACAAACGTTATTACAACAAAAACAAACAAACGGCCTGTAATGGATCAAATTATGTAGTAAAACTGGTTATTATGGGAGGAAATGCCATGTTTTAGATTGCAGATTCAGAACTAAAGAAGATAATGAGGTGAAATGTGAAAAGCATGTTATTTTTAAAAATAATTAGTCAAAATGATGACATTTATCAGAACAATTGGCAGAATTTCAACTTTCAGCTGGTTGGAAAAAAAAAACAACCCAATCTGAGCTTGAAATCGCAACATCCCATCAAAACCACTTTATTCTGCATGTTTCAATAAAAATGTGTCTAAAAACAGACTGCACTAACCAGAAACTGTATAAAACTAAAAATTCTGTGCTCCTCTGCATCTGGGAAGACTCATTTAGGCTGAACTGCAGGCTGTGTTTACACGGAGCAGATGGAAGTCAGGTATGAAAACAAAGAAAAAAAACATAAGTAGTAAAATATTTATAGTTTGTATAGCTTGTTTTTTTTTTTTTTTTGATACTCGGAAATGTGTTGCACATGTTGATTCAAAGTTTTTTCAATAAAAATAAAACAAATTCAACAGTTTATTGTTTCATTTTTATTATTTATGCCATTATAACTCTGTCATACTGCACAAAAAACATTTCTGAGTTCTCTCTACTTCTAGTCACGGTCGTGCTGTTTGCAGAGAGCTGCAGGATTTTATATTGTAGTGAAAAATGAGCCCACAAAGAGGAAAAATGTAACCGCAGCAAAAAAACTGCTTGGAGTTGAGAGGACTAACTTATTACAGATTTACATGGCAGTTATTTAAATTCTAACCAAGCCTGAGGCAATTTAATTTACATCAGTTTACTTCAAACAAGCCGAAGGACTTCTGGTTTATCCAGAGTTTATGATTTATAAGAATGATGATGATTAGATCAAAGATATTGCTACATAATCATCTTAATCTGTTCACATAGATATGGATCAGTTAATTCTACAAGTGTAGCTCCTTACTGCCAAAAAAACTATCAATCATTATCATCACTATTCAATCATTTTAGCTACTAATGATTGAACCCATGTCACTGTCTTGGTGAAGATCAGGGGTGTTTATTTACGTACCATCTGTTCTGTGAAGATCTGCAGGTCTCCAGGGGCTCCCTTCACAGCAAAAACAACAAAAAGGTCACATTAAATGCAGGTAATACTCAAAGCATCTTCTGTCTAACCCTCGTGTCGTCCTGCGGGTCAAAATTGACCCGTTTCAAAGACTGCAAATGTGGAAAAAATAAATATTTTCACAGTGAAACTTCTGATGTCCACATTTTCAATATTTTTGGGAAATCTTTGAACATTTTTTGGTGGAAAAAAAGAAATATTAAAAATGTTTCTTAAGAACATTCACATAAAAATCAACCAAAATCCAGCAAATTTTGCTGGATTTTGGTTTTTTATGTGAATGTTCTTAAGAAAACTTTAGAAGTTTTACTGATATATATGGAATCACTTTAGATAGTTTTAGGATTTTTTGGATGATTTTTACTCTTTTTTTTGAAGATATTTACAAGAATTTTCTTGCCAAATTTGGGGGATTTTTTTTAAATAAAACTTTCAAGGAAACTTTTAAGGAATTATTGTAATTTTCGTCCTGAAGGTTTTGCAAATTTTCATAAATTTTGGGGAACTTTTTTGTTGAATTTTTGGATTTTTTCAGACAAAGAAACAGTATTTTTTGGTGCCCGTAAATGAGGACAACAGGAGGGTAAATAGCGATGCAGTTTACTTCCTCTGTACGTACCTTTTCGGTGAGGTTGTAAATGACCCTCGCCAGAGCTTCTGCCACCACTTTGGTGTTCCTGCCGAGCTTCTTCACATCCACATGAGGCCTGCAAGACGCAAAGACAAGTTTTCAGACAGTCAGAGCAGAAGAAACATTCAAAAACCAGGAAACCCTGAGCAAACAAGGGAGAGAAGAGAGGCGAATTACTGAGCGTCTGTCGTCACACATGCAAGCTGAAATGCAGCAAGAAAAGATAAACGGTGCAGTAACAAGACAGATTCATTGAAAACAAGCGACACTGAGGAGGCATCGAACTCCAAACTTAATGCGTCCAAACCTCCAGCACTGGCGTTCTTGTCATGGGAGAGGATAATCATGAAAGAAAAGGTGAGAAACACGACACCGATGAAGTGACACACAATGAGCGGCTGTTACAATGGTTTCTTGTGGTGATTGGAGAGACTTGCAGTAATGAACCCACCCAGCAGGGGGCTCTCCCGCTCCGTGGCGAGAGGAGGGGGACACTGACCGCACGTCCATGATGCTGGAGCGCTGAGCCAGGCGGTGCGATGGCAGGTGGGACAGAGTGAAGGCCGGCAGGCGGCGGATCCCGAAGCGCTCGTGTTCCCACGCCAGCATGTCGTCGGCCAGGTTGATCTTCTTGTGGACCATCGAGAACTTCACCTCCGGGTACTGACTCATAACCACCTGAGAAGAAGCGACGGGACAGAAATATTATCCAAAATTAGAGCCTCAAAATATGCAAAGGGTTTGACGATTTATGTGGACTTAGTGGATGTTAATTTGTGCTCCGGATTTAATAAAAAAGGAATCAGGAAAAACTTTCAAGAGAATCATGAAACAACACACACATAACATTTAATTTCTATTTCTAATAACTACATCAGTTGGTTTGTGTTGAGTGAAGCTTCAAGTTAGCACACAAGTTAAGTCAGTGTAGAGCAGCACATGATACAATTTAAGATTAAAATAAAACTCTTGTTCCTGCAATGTTAAAGAACAATATGCTATATTTGCACATGTCCATGTAGATTATAGGATTGTCGATCATGTATATACACTATCATTCAAAGGTTTGGGGTCCTTATTTTTGAAAGAGAAGCAGTTTTTTTCCAATGAAGATAACATAAAATTAATCAGAAATACAGTCCAGACATTGTTCATGTGGCTGATTTTTAATGGAACATCACCATAGAGGTACAGAGGAACATTTCCAGCAACCATCACTCCTGTGTTCTAATGCTACATTGTGTTAGCTAATGGTGTTGAAAGACTCATTGATGGTTAGAAAACCCTTGTGCAGTTATGTTAGCACATGGAAAAATGTGTGAGTTTTAATAAAAAACATGGAATTGTCTGGATGACCCCAAACTTTTGAACAATAGTGTACATGTAACCAAGTAGTGAGAGTTGACTCGTGCATGTTTTGTCAGTAATTTTTATGACATGAATGACAGTATTTAGTGTCTAGATTCTCACCATCTCCAGTTCTTTGAGCAGAGCATACTGAGGAGTTCCTTCTTTAGGAGGTTTGGACACGTGGAGGTGAAGAGAGTCTCCGTTTCCCAAAGTGTCGAGACACAAAACAAAGGCTACGTTGTCCTGCAGCAGACTGGAGTCTGAAAAAGAACAGAGGAAGAAGTAAGTTAATAAATATGGAAAGACAAATGTGCAAATATGGTCTCTAATCTAACATCTTCAGAATCAGATGATTTTTAATGTACAATAACTTAAGTAAGTTTAACCCTGTTGTCCTCATTTACGAGCACCAAAAAATATTGTTTTCTTGTCTAAAAAAAATCCCAAAATTCAGCAAAAAAATTCAACAAATTTCTAAAAAAAAAATTGCAAAACCCTCAGGAAGAAAATTCCAATAATTCCTTAAAAGTTTCCCGTAAAAGTTTTTTTTTTTTTTTTTTAAAAATCCCCCAAATTTGGCAAGAAAATCCTTGTAAATATTTTCATAAATTGGTAAAAATCTTCCCAAAAAAAATTCTAAAAATATCTAAAGTGATTCCATGTATATCAGTAAAACTTCTAATATTTTCTTTAAGAACATTCTTAACATTTCTTTTTTTCCCAAAAATGTTGAAAATGTGGACATCAGAAGTTTCATTGTGAAAATATTTTTTTTTTCTCCACATTTTCAAACTTTAAAACGGGTCAATCTGACCCACAGGACGACACGAGGGTTAATGAAGTCATGCAGAGTTTTACCTTCATACTATGAATATTTTTTTAGTGACAGAGACTTGTGAGTACATATGAGCAGATCATAATTAGCACTTTTTAATTCATGTCACTTTCTCCAGCATTTTTAGACCTCACAGTGTTAACTCACTCAGCATTATCAGGGTTTTAACTTGTTGGATTCCTAAAATTTAACATTTTTCACGTGTCAAAATATGTCAATATTAGAAAATTAGTTTATACACAGAAAGAATCCTGTCTCAATGACGATTCTGGCATCAAATGTGTGTAAAAATGATCCTTTCATTGTCTAGAACTTATTCTGACCAACCATCTATCACACATGCTGATATGAGCCTTGAAAGTTTACCCACAATGCACTTTTTAAAGTTTTCTCTGGTGAATTATCAGAAAACAGAAACACATCCAGAGTACCAGTGATTGTTTCTATGACTCTATGTCATTAAACTGCTGCAGTTTTACTGCTCAAACTACGATACATCCCATAATACTGATGCTCAGAGTTGGTTAGAGACCAAGAACAAGATTTAGATTTCTTTTTTGTGCCTGGTGTTGTTTTGTGCTCATCTTTTTCATTTTTGTCCTTCTGTCATTTTGCATCTGTTTTGTACTTTGTATGTGGGGCAGTTTTTTTTTTTTACTGTGGTCATTTGTTGCTGTTATCATTTTGCGTCTCTCTCTTCCTATTTTGTGTTTCATTTTTCTTATGTAGGGACATCTGTGTCTTGTTTTTTGTCCATTTTTGGCATTTCGTGTCTCATTTGTCTTGTTTTGTGTCTCGTTTTTTGTGTTTAGTGTGACGTTTTGATTGTTTTTATGTGTCTTTAGGACAGTCTTGTCTCTACAGATTTTGCGTTTAGATTGTGACACCTGTGGGGGATGTAAAACTGATCTGGTTGCAGTTTTTAACGGAACCTAAATGTGTTTTTTCATCCTAAAATGTCATGCGTCTATCTGTTGTACTGATGAAGTTATGAGGCTCAGAAATTATGGAAAAAGTAACTCAAATGAAAAAAAATTTGACCCACTAATATCTACTTCAAGGGTATTTAACTCTGAAAATATTCACAGTATGAAGGTAAAACTTTGAATACCTTCATTAAATATACTAAAGTTATTGTGATTTCATATCAAAATGATCAATATCCACTATTATAGTTAAATACTAATGTTATAAATTATGAAATGAGGGGTACTATGACTGCCTCTGTCTATTTTCTAAAGAAAAAATGATTGTCATTAGATGTAGATGTTTACTTATTTAGTTTTTACATTTCAGACTAGTTTGTATTGAATAATGAACTAAAAACAGTTGTATGAGTATATATACATATATGCATATATATATATATATATATATATATATATATATATATATATATATATATATATACACACACACGCACGCACGCACACACACACACACACAAGTCTTCTGCAGGTTCTGTGTAAAACAACTGAGCCTGACCTGTGTGGTCCAGATTATCCTCCAGCCAACGTTTGGTTCCCTGGTAGTTAAACTTTCCTCCTCCGGACACAAAGAACAGCAGATTATACCTGAAAACACATCAAAATGCACAAATTAGAAATGCAAAGACAATAATGTGAATGAATTTGATGCAGAGGAGGACACATTATCAGTTTTTTTTATTACATTATTGTGTCTAAAATACATCAACGTGTCGGTGAATAGTGCTGACGGTGCAGTTAGCGCTAACGTCCACTCAGCTGCTATTAATCACATTTAGACGTGAGAATGAGCCGGTACCGCGTTACTGACCGCTCTCAGCATTTAACACGGTCAGATGAGATTATAACTACCAGCAGAGTGCACAGATAATTCAATATAATCCTCAAAAAGGATCCAGAGCTGCTCGCTAACCACAACGGATAGACAACCGATAGACTTTGGCTTCCGTTCACCTGAACCACCAAAGTCAGCAATCGATTCGACTTCTACAGATTCATCCAACAGACGAGTACAGTGCATGAAGTGAGTGCGCAGCGTCAACAAAAATACATTAAAAAGCTAGGGCTGGGACTTTAACACATTAATTTCAATTAATTAATTACAGCAGAAATAACGCGTTAAATAGATTAATGCATTTAATCACACCTTTCTCAGTTCCCTAATTTGAGGCACACCGGTAACACTGATGAACACTCCACCCAGTAGGTGGCGCTAATGAACCTAAAGTCTGTCTGCAGCATACGGTCTATGGTCTGCAGTGAAGAGGATACACAGGAGTGACGTCAGTGCACAAGGAGGTTCGGTGAACAGTGAAGGAAGACGAGAACACATTGAGCTTGCTGGGAGGAAAATTTTCTTTTAAAAATCTTCCCGATATCAGCTTGAATAAAAGCCTGGTTTTGTGCAAATTGTGCAACAAAGAGTTTTCTGATCACCGCAGCACTTCAAGAAGATGGTATCATTGTTTGTCCTTTACAGGCGAAGATGGCCTTTGACTTCTTCATGATGGATAGGGGGAATGAAGTCATGACTTGCGCGGGAGTAAGATTTCAGTGAGGGAGAGTTGCGCAGGACCGTCAGCCTCACTTTCTCGTCCCTGTCCACCTGGATCCGGTGGCACGACGTAGTCGAGACTTCTGATGAAGGGCTGGGATGCAGTGGATGGCCAGCAGTGATGCTTCTGTCTTCACTGAGCCCTAGTCGCGTTCCACGACGACGTGCTGGGACCGCCTTCCTGCCCGTTTAAACCAGTCCAGTGGTTTCGTCCACGCAGTCCACCGGAGCCAGTCTTCACATGCAAATGTAGACAGTGTCGAGTGTGATCACCGAAGGGTTTCAGACCCGACCGGATACCCTCCACCTGGTTTAGCCCACCTGCCAAAGCGGTTGCCCAGGGTGTGGCTGCTTGCGCATGCTACAGCTTCAAGGAGCCACAGGTGAGAGCCAACGTAGTCGGGGCTATCCTGAAAAGGGACATGGTAAGCCCTCCTACAGAAGTACCACCTCAATGTAAAACATGTTGCTGTTAGCACCAGAGCTAACGTTGGCTATGACAGTCCTGCTAATGGTGTAGCCATCCCATAATAGACCACTTTAGAAGACACTGAATTATTTTATTTTACAAATTGTTTTATTTTAGTTTACAAAAAGTCTTAAAATGTTGAATATAATTGCTATAATTGCATTTTGAATTTGCAGTAATCTGTGAATGTAGTAGACATGAAAAATGCAGATAAATAGAAATGAAACAAATATTTTTGTGGTTTAAGTTTTTACACTGTCAAAGAGTCGGAGCCTTGACAGAGTCATAAGTTAAACCACAAAAATGTCTGTCTTTTAATAACTTAATTATAAACTTTTACTTTATGAAAAAATATTTTTGTTTAGAAATAAAAAATTTATATTCCTAAAAAAAGAACCATCAAAGTGACACCATTTATCAGACCCACAAACAATGAAAACAGAATGAATCTGTGTATTTTCAACTTTCTGAAAGTCCTTGAACTATTTATGCTTTTGTTATAGCCATACAGTGGAAAAAACTAACTAAATCCAGGCTTTAAATCATCTAAATCACTTTTTTTCTATATGTCCCAGTTTAAAATTGTATAAATTTTATATATTTTATACATTATAAACACGTATATGTCTATTCATTGATTCAACTGTCAACTAGGGCTGCAACTAATGATGAATCGAATCGTCTGAGCACGATACGTCGTCATCGTCATGGTGATTTCTGTTGCACTGCACGCTCACTTCCACTTTTGATGACGTATCATGCTCAGACGATTCATCGATTCATCGTTAGCTGCTGCCCTACTGTCAACCAAAATTTATTTGAATTGAAAATAATTACTTATTGTGTCAAATATTGCTGATTGACAAAAATGTGATTGTGATTAATTAATTACAAAACCTGTAATTAATTACATTCATTTTTTAAATCACGTCCCACCACTAAAAAAAATGTAAGAATTATGATTTTTATGCAGCTAGAAAGTGTTGGGTGTGAAGCCATCTGAGCTTATGAGTATAAATGGAATAAATCCATCTCAGATGTGTTGTTACTCACGCAGCGTGTGTCCTCTTGTAGGTGTAGAGTTTGGAGAAGAGTCGAGCCAGTTCCAACAACATCGACACTCCGCTGCCGTTGGAGTCGGCTCCGTACGACAACCACTAGACACAACAAATCACAGACGCTCATCACTTTGCTGGCCGGCTGTCGTCTTCCGCTGGCACTTGTTTTGTGCTATTTTCTGAACTACTACAGCAGGAAGTTGGAGTTTTATGCCCTAAATAAGCGATTCAACCAAACTCTAAGGATATTTGCGGACAAAATATCCCTTAAATGTTTTGAAGTAGTGAGAAATGACTTACTGGAGCGACACCAAAGGAGTCATAATGAGCCACGACGACGATAGTAGGCAGGTCTTCTCCTCCGACTCCGGCCAGGCGGCCCTGGAAATAATTTGAAGAGATATTAGACTAGACAGAAATAATGCAAAAACAGAGCAGAAATTTTTGAACAAGTTGGACTGTGTAAATTTTTTGGTTTAATGTGAATTTCCTGTTTGTTTGGTAAAATGATATGAGTATCAGGTAGATAAAGCACAATGCATTTTATTCTTATTTTCCCTTTATACTATATTTTATCCACGTTTATACATATTAATTGCCTTTAAACTCTTCATTTTTGCCTTTTAATAAAGTTGCATTTCACAGAAATCTACTTAAGGTTTGTTTAATATAATAAAATTAATTAGAAGATTTTTTAAAAAGCTTTTAATTCAACTAACGCCACCTCTCTGTCTCTTTCTGCTAGTTTGCGGAACTGTTTCAGTCTGACTAAACCACGTTTTTCCTCACAAGTTCAACCAATTATAAAGTATTGCAGTAACATCTCAGTCCCTGCTTTGTTTTATAGCGTTTCTGGCTGTTGAATTTACTCATAGCTTTAAACTATGGCCAAAGCCATCAAAACCCTTTTATAAAAATTTAATCTTTGGACAAAAAAAAAGGTAAAAAAACAAAATGTTTTCTTGTGCATTCTTGCATTACAGCCTGCAATTTGATGTTTAAAGCAAAAATAGAAAATAATTTACGGCCCATCGGGCTGTCATGATAAAATGTGTTTCAATGTTTGTAAACACAAAAAAATGCTTGCAATTCGTGGGACTAATTCCTGTGTGAGACCACAAACACGGAATCAAGTCAAGATAATCCCTTCTGCTCAAATCCACAGCTTTCAGTCCACACAATAGTTTTTGTTCAGGATTTTAAGCCCACTCACATGTTCAGAAACACAGGTTGAACTCTCATAAAACACAAGATAGTAATAATAACTGGATCTCTCTTTACACCTGAAAAATGGATGAATGAAGCTTGTTCTTTAACCCTCCTGATGCCCTCATTTACAGGCATCAAAAAATATTGTTTCCTTGTCTGAACAAAATCCAAAAACTCAGCAAAAAAATTCCCCAAATTTCCCCAAAAATCTACCAAAATTCGCTGGATTTTGGTATGATTTTTTTAATGAATGTTCTTAAGAAACATTTTTAACATTTCTTTTTTCCACCAAAAAATGTTCAAAGATTTCCCAAAAATGTTGAAAATGCGGACATCAGAAGTTTCACTGTGGAAATATATTTTTTCCACATTTTCAAACTTTAAAACGGGTCAATTTTGACCCGCAGGACGACACAGGGGTTAAAAGAATAAACTATCCCACTGTTTTTATGAATACAGTCGCATACTATGTTTTCCAACGACATATCATATTTTATATTTGCACATTTCTTTTTGTGCTTTTAATAACATCAGATTCTGTGAATGCACTGACAGGGCAGAAATAGTCCAAAATAACTCAAAAAACGTCTATATATTTCCTTAAAATGTGTTCAAAATTACTTGATAATTGTCAAAAATGACAATTAAAAAAAACAAATGGAATCATTTTGGCATGTAAAAATATCAGATTCTACAAATGTTAGAGCCTCTAAAGTTGGTGAAATGTCAACCAAAGACTGTATTTTTAGTATGAAATATGAATACATCCATATATACAGTATATATATGCACTTAGAGAAACTTTCTGGGGCTGCAATACCACCCTCATTAAAAATTATTTTTTAAAATCCATTTGTAAAGGCCCAGAATTAAAACTTTGAGCTTACAATAGACTATCTAAGATTATCACTTTAACCAAGGCTGTTTTTAAGCAGAATACAGCTGCAGATGTTTTTAGATTATAGTTGAGTTTCTTACCTTATAACTTACAGTTAAGTTATTATTTATTATTACCTCTAAACTGGTGATGGCCCAGTCATTGATGGCTTTACTCTGAGCTCCACTGGTCACCATCTGGAAACCGTTGGCTGTGGCTGTATGTAGCAGGACTGCAGGAAACAATAAAAACAATAAAGTCTTTATCAGACATGAGACACGTATCATTCATTAATCAGTGACAGTGACGACATTCAGTCATTCAGAAATAGGTCACTTTTCTATTAACCCCTGTGTCGTCCTGCGGGTCAAACTGACCCGTTTTAAAGTTTGAAAATGTGGAAAAAAATATATATATTTTCACAGTGAAAACTTCCACATTTTCAACATTTTTGGGAAATTTTTGAACATTTTTTGGTGCAAAAAAAGAAATGTTAGAAGAAAAAAGTTTCTTTAAGAACATTCAGAAAAAAATCGACCAAAATACAGTGAAATTCGCTGGATTTTGGTTGATTTTTTCCTGAATGTTCTTAAAGAAAATAATACAAGTTTTACTGATATATATGGAACCACTTTTTTTTGGAAGATTTTTTTGGAATTATTTACAATTTTTTTATTTTGTTAATTTTTTATTTCTTGCCAAATTTGGGGATTTTTTTTTAAAATAAGATAAAACTTTTAAGTGAAACTTTTAAGGAATTTTTGGAATTTTCTTCCTTAGGATTTTGCAAATTTTTCCAAATTTGGGGAATTTTTTTGCTGAATTTTTGGATTTTTTTCAGACAAGGGAACAATATTTTTTGGTGCCCGTAAATGAAGACAACATGAAGGTTAAGGTTCCCACAGTTTCACTCAAACAATGTGTGCAATATTTGTCATTCACGTGAGACTGAGCAGAACACCAAGCGATGTATAATATGTTCTAATGCACTAATAAACAAAAGAATAAATCTAAACTAACGGCAGCTGATCAAGTGATGATAGTCTGACTGCTGCTTTACCAACAGGAAAATAAAAATATCCTGATAGCTGCTGGTAGATTCTGATCCCTCCTCTCTCTGTGTATAAGGAGTTAATAAATAATTAATAAAGTTACCCTGCCATTTGCACGTTCATAAACACGCACAACTCTTTTGCTTTGGAGACCCTCATGGGGATTCTGCTGCAGATATTTAATAAAGTCAAAAGAAAGACTCCTACAAACAGCTGCAAGCAACAAACTAACCTGCTGCTCATGTTAACATCTTGTCAAAACCTAAATTACTTATTAAACTGAACCAAGACAGACTTAATGGCACTAAAGTTCTATCTTTATAGACTTTTCAGTTTGGAATGAATGTGAAATCATAGCACAAAGTGAATAAAAAGGCACACAAACAGTGTCTTTTGAACTCTGTTAAGTTTTTTGACCGATATTGGCTCTGAAACGTGGAAAAATCCTTCCCTAAATCACTTCATCTAAAGCACACTACCGCTCAAAACTTTGGGGTCACTTAGAAATGTCCTTATTTTTGAAAGAAAAGCAGTTTTTTTTCAATGAAGATACCATTAGTAGTGTATTTTTTCTATATTTTTACTGTATTCTTTCTGCATTTTTACTGTATTTTTCCTATATTTTTTACTGCATTTTATTACACTACCGTTCAAAAGTTTGGGGTCACTTAGGAATGTCTTTATTTTTGATAGAAAAGCATTTTTTCCAATGTAGATAACATTAAATGAATGATAAATCCAGTGTAGACATTGTTAATGTGGTAAATGACTATTGTAGCTGGAAACGGCTGATTTTTAATGGAATATCTCCATAGGGGTACAGAGGAACATTTCCAGCAACCATCACTCCTGTGTTCTAATGCTACATTGTGTTAGCTAATGGTGTTGAAAGGCTCATTGATGGTTAGAAAACCCTTGTGCAGTTATGTTAGCACATGGATAAAAGTGGGAGTTTTCATGGAAAACATGGAATTATCTGGATGACCCCAAACTTTTGAACAGTAGTGCATATCGCTTGTGTGAGTGCAGACATGAAGTCGACACCTTCAGATGCCATCAGAATAACGGCTGTGCACGTGTGAAAGGGCCCATTCACAGTTGGAAATATCGAACACGTGCGCTATCTGCCTTGAATAATACATGTGGTACAGTCTGTACCTTCAGCTGCCGATAAGGAGCCCTGCGAGGAGGAGGACGTCAGCGTCTGAGTGTAGATGGACATGAGCTCGTCGTCCTCCATGGCGAAGTAGACGGGGACGATGGTCTCGGTAGCCAACATCTCCGGTTCCAGCTCCATGAACTGCTATAGAGGAACAACAGATTTAATAAGATACACAGCTCCACTTTGTAATTTGAATTAAAACTGAAAGAGGAAACCCGATGCAGCCGCTGCTTCCTAAACGTTCTGTATCGCTGGTGCTGTGACAGGAGTCTAATTGAGGAGGGGAAACTACCGCTTTACAAACTTCCCGATGTTGTCTGGAATCGTGACAAAAAAGAATCCGTCTCTATAATAATTCGCCAAAAAATGCTAATTAGTTGTGTAACAAAATGAGTAAGACATCAAGTGCCTACTGCTGCTGCTGCATTCCAGAAGATTCCCACTCAAACAGTGGGAGGTTTAATTAGTCACCATGCTTTCTTCTGTGGGATAATAATCAATCTCTGAAAACATCAGAAACATTCATTCAGTTCTCCTGAACACATTTATGATGCTTAGAGCCACATTAAGCTGATAAAAAAAACTGATTGGAAACTTCTCAAAAACAGAGATCAGAGAGAAGGTGTTGCCAAATCAACAAATAATCGGTCACACCCTCAGTGAACTCTCTGTTCCCTCCACGGTCAAGATG
Source organism: Amphiprion ocellaris (assembly GCF_022539595.1). Classification (NCBI taxonomy): domain Eukaryota; kingdom Metazoa; phylum Chordata; class Actinopteri; family Pomacentridae; genus Amphiprion; species Amphiprion ocellaris. The sequence goes on along the minus strand of NC_072767.1, from coordinate 3,904,226 downwards.
CATTTATTTGCAGTGCAGCATATGGCACAGGAAGCTAAAATAAAGACCTGCAAACATAGAGATGCTGCTGGTGATATGAGCAGATTATCAGATGCAGAGAGAGAAATGGAAACCATGCATAAAGAACGTCAACATGGTGGATGGCTGTAATTCTTTTCCTCCTTACTGTGATGTTTATCTGTAGGTATCTAAAACCTGTAGCACCACCTTCTACACTTGAGTTTTCTTTTTAACCACAGGCAATACAAATAATACACATGAAAATAAAAAAAAGGAATCCTAGAAATATTTCATTTGCTTGGTTTTTATGTATACTTATGTAGGATTATAACTTTAGCTCTAAATTTGTCAGGCTAATCTTCGTAACTAGGTTTAATATTTATTATAGCAAATATAATAATATTTTAATTACTCTAGCAAATTGATAAAAATAAATAACACTGCAGGGTTTTAACCTCAATATTTAACCCTCGTGTCGTCCTGCGGGTCAAAATTGACCCGTTTTAAAGTTTGAAAATGTGGAAAAAATATGTATTTTCACAGTGAAACTTCTGATGTCCACATTTTCAACATTTTTGGGAAATCTTTGAACATTTTTTGGTGGAAAAAAGAAATGTTAAAAATGTTTCTTTAAGAACATTCACAAAAAAAAATCAACCAAAATCCAGCAAATTTTGTTCGATTTTGGTTGGTTTTTTTGCGAATGTTCTTCAAGAAAATATTAGAAGTTTTACTGATATATATGTAATCACTTTAGATATTTTTAGGATTTTTTGGGAAGATTTTTACTAATTTTTAAAAAATATTTACAAGAATCTTCTTGCCGAATTTAGGGATTTTTTTTTTTTTTTTTTAAATAAAACTTTTAAAGGAAATTTTTAAGGAATTATTGGAATTTTCTTCCTGAAGGTTTTGCAAATTTTCATAAATTTAGGGAATTTTTTTTGCTGAATTCTTGGATTTTTTTCAGACAAGGAAACAATATTTTTTGGTGTCCATAAATGAGGACAAAAGGAGGGTTAAACTTGTTAGGTTAACTCGTAATCCTACATTTCACTTTGATTTAAATCTGCTACATAAATAACAGTGACTTGACTTAACCACTCACGTGTTGGAATACCAAGTGTATTACTTGAAAATCTCTTTTGCAGGTAACAAAAACAGCTAAATAATTAATTCCCAAAGTGTGGACTGGAGCGTAATGTATTGTATGTGAAGTGGAAGCAGTGAAGAGTGAAGGACAGGAAAGGCAGCAGTGAAGTGTGTTATTACCTGAACTATGTCTTGCGGTACAGCAGACATGTTCTTGGGCAGGATGATGACCACGGCACCGGCTGACTGACGCAGAGCTTTCTGGTACTTGTCATAGGAGAAGTCCGCCAGTCGCATGATAACACAGCGACGACTTAGCACCTCTGCCTCTACAGTACGAGCCTCCGTGTTCAAGATGGCGTTCCTGGTACCTAAAAGATTAAAAAAAAACACACTGTTTGTCAACTGTGATAACAATAACAATAATAACTTTATTTATATAGCACTTTCATATCAAAGTGCTTTACAGAGCAAGCAACAGATAAAATACAATAAAATGAAAACAATGGCTAAGAAGACACAATAACAACAATAAAACTGATAAGAACAATATCTAAGAAGACACAGAACCTCACAGTTAGGATTCATATACAGCAGCTTTGCTTTGAACACCTCCACTGAGCAAGCTTGCCGAATGTCAGACAGAAGAGTGTTCCACAAAGACGGTGCACGGAAATAAAAAGCCCATGCACCAGCTGTCTTCTTTTTAACTCTAGGGACAGTCAGCAGACCCGTCCCTGCTGCTTCATATGGGACTACCAGCTCCTTTAACCCTCGTGTCGTCCTACAGGTCAAAACTGACCCGTTTTAAAGTTTGAAAATGTGGAAAAAATATGTATTTTCACAGTGAAACTTCTGATGTCCACATTTTCAACATTTTTGGGAAATCTCTGAACATTTTTTGGTGGAAAAAAAGAAATGTTAAAAATGTTTCTTAAGAACATTCACAGAAAAATCAACCAAAATCCAGCGAATTTCACTGGATTTTGGTTGATTTTTCTGTGAATATTCTTAAAGAAAATATTAGAAGTTTTACTGATATATATGTAATAACTTTAGATATTTTTAGGATTTTTTTGGAAGCTTTTTGCTATTTTTTTGAAAATATTTACAAGAATTTTCTTGTCAAATTTGGGGGATTTTTAAATTTTTTTTTAGAAAACTTTTCAGGGAAACTTTTAAGGAATTATTGGAATTTTCTTCCTGCCCGTAAATGAGGACAACAGGAGGGTTAAATATGATGGCCCAGTGCCATTTACAGCTTTATATGTCAAAAGAAGTATCTTAAAATCAGCTCTAACATGAACTGGGAGCCAATGGAGTGACACTAACACCAGTGATACAGAATAAGGACACATTTATCCAGTTACTAGGGTTAATAAATGGGAACTGACACGAACCAAATACTATCTACACACTGGTGCTAACAGTAAAATAAAGTGAATTGTTTTCAATCCACATCTGTCACAAACACTGCAAAAAATGTGGCCAATATTGCATCTCAACTGGAATTTCTTTCCCAAACTGCCCTGTGTGGATTATATAGATTAAATGCCCCCACAACAGGCATAATCCTTAGTGTTAGCATGCTATGCAGCTAATGTGGCTAATCTTAGCATCACATTAGCTTAGATGGCACGCCTACAAGTTAGAGGAGCACGTTCAGAGATGGTGAAAACTTTCATTTAACCAATAAACAGGGACTGGATGGGTTGTTTTTGCTTGCTGTACTTCACCTAAACTTAGCTGCTGTTTACATCTGTTAGCTTCACAAACTGCCTTCTATTGCAGCCGATTTTCCAATAAAACATTCTTATTTGATTATTTTTCTGTTTCTGTTGTCAGACAGCTGAGCAAGGATGAACTTGTGATCGAAACCATTTAGAGTACGGGTTAGCTGGCAGATACTTTCAAGCTACGGTTCTGCGGTTAAAATACAGATTGTATAGCGTCTCCTGAGAAAATCACCAAACATATGAGTTAACCCTCCTGTTGTCCTCATTTACGGCACCAAAAATATTGTTTCTTTGTCTGAAAAAAATCCAAAAATTCAGCCAAAAAAATTCCCCAAAATTGGAAAAAATTGCAAAACCTTCAGGAGGAAAATTCCAATAATTCTTTACAAGTTTCCCTTGAAAGTTTTATTTAAAAAAAAAAATCCCCCAAATTTGGCAAGAAAATTCTAGTAAATATTTTCAAAAAATGAGTAAAAATCTTCCAATATTTTCTTGAAGAACATTCACATAAAAATCAACCAAAATCTAGCAAAATTCGCTGGATTTTGGTTGATTTTTTTTTGTGAATGTTTTTAAGAAACATTTTTAACATTTTTTTCCACCAAAAAATGTTCAAAGATTTCCCAATATTGTTGAAAATGTGGACAATAGAAGTTTCACTGTGAAGATTTTATTTCTTTTCCACATTTTCAAACTTTAAAACGGGTCAGTTTTGACCCACAGAACGACACGAGCGTTAACAACAATGGTGGCGTTGTGAATTCAGAGACATTTCCATGAAAAATGATCGCACAGGGCAAAAGTTTCACAAAGCTGTGCTGCAAATGAGACACAGAGAGTCTTTTTCCTGAAGGGGGCGGGGGCAGCTGCATTTAAAGCTACAGACACCTGAAACAGCCCATTTAAAAAACGGACTGAAATCAGGAGTTATACAGTCATGGCGAAGTTAACTACCTTTAAGGTATTTTGAGAAGGAATTTTGAAAGACACGCTGGTGGGACTTCCATTAATTAGCTGAAAATGGGCACAATATGAGACATTTAATACACTCCACAAAACATTTCACCCTTCTAATGGCATCACATGCAAAAGCTCTGAGGAGTGGACACTGATGTTAGCTTGTATTGTGAGCCTGTCCTGTTTACAATACATTATAATTTTCAGTTAAAGATTAATTACCACTGGCAGTCATGAGAATGAAGCCGTTAATAAACGAGATAACCGCTGTAGCACTGATTTGAGGAGCAGCCAGTAGCTTCCTGCTGCCTCCCAGCTAAGCTAAGCTACATTAGCAGCTAACCAGCTAGCCGTGCTGTCATTGAAATGTTACTTCGGCTAATTTGACTTAAACGACACGGAGGCTAACTAGAGGCGGTGGACGGAGACGGAGCTAACGAATCACCGAGTTGAAGCGGTAATTATTCCGTCTAGCGGTCAGAAAAGCGGCGGACTCACCGTAAGGCTGTCCCTGCAGGTCGTACTGCTGCATGCGGTACACCGTGAACTCATGAGCCGCCTCGGCCGGGAGCGGCGACACCAGGATGAGCACCGCGGGGATGAAGACGATGAAGGTCAGGGGGAACGAGGACTTAAACATGTTGTCGAACACTTCACTCGCCTCCTCGAACATCGTGGCGACTGTTTTTGGCTCAACGTTAGGGGAGAAAACGTGCTCAGCTGTCACCGCTCTCAGCTACTGACAGCCGGGGACTCGGTGGAGCTAATCAGCGGACCAACCAACGGCTACCGGGAGCGGATTCTGATCAGGCGAACAGCGGGACGACCGGCGCTTCTGGACGGAGACAACAACAAGAAATGGTACACAACTCTTATTTTTTAAGCATACTAAATCAGTCTAATCTGTACTAAAATAAGCATATTTACTAGTTGCAGTCACACGATAATAAATATTTCAAACTGACCCGAATTGAGGGTCCTTCAGGAATCTCAAAAGGCAGCCATCATTAAACAGCAGTAAATTATCTAATGACACTAGATGGCGCGGTGCACCACAGAAACCAGAATACCCATTTAACCCTCTTGTTGTGTTCATTTACGGGCACCAAAAATATTGTTTCCTTGTCTGAAAAAAAATCCAAAAATTCAGCAAAAAAATTCCACAAATTTTTGAAAATTTGCAAAACCTTCAGGAAGAAAATTCCAATAATTCCTTAAAGATTTCCCTTGAAAGTTTTATTTTAAAAAAAATCCCCCTAAATTTGGCAAGAAAATTCTTGTAAATATTTTCAAAAAATGAGTAAAAATTGTCCAAAAAATCCTAAAAATATCTAAAGTGATTACATATATATATATCAGTAAAACTTCTAATATTTTCTTGAAGAACATTCACATAAAAATCAACCAAAATCCGGCGAATTTGCTGGATTTTGGTTGATTTTTTTGTGAATCCATCAAATAAATCATTTTACACATACCGCACAACAAAAGTGCAACAGCTGAAGCACGTAAACAGCCAAAATCAGGATTTTTTTTACATACTGAGGTCAATATTGGTCCCCTTTTAATTAAAGTGATTAAAGTAGAAATAAATAAAATACTTAAAAAAAATGTTTTGTTCAAAATAGGCTGTTTCAGTGTCTGTAGCTTTAATGGAATATCTCCATAGGGGTACAGAAGAACATTTCCAGCAACCATCACTCCTGTGTTCTAATGCTACATTGTGTTAGCTAATGGTGTTAAAAGGCTAATTGATGATTAGAAAACCCTTGCGCAATTATGTTAGCACATGAATAAAGGTGGGGGTTTTCATGGGAAAAATTGTGTATTTTTTCTATATTTTCACTGTATTTTTATTATATTTTTACTACATTTTGCTATATTTGTACTGTATTTTTATTATAATTTTACTGTATTTTTTATATTTTTACTATATTTGTATTGTATTTTTAATAGATTTTTACTGTATTTTTAATAGATTTTTTCTATATTTTTACTGCATTTTTATTGTATTTTTGCTATATTTTTACTATATTTTACTGTATTTTTTACAGTATTTTTACTATATTTTTTCTATATTTTTACTGTGTTTTATTACACTACCATTCAAAAGTTTGGAGTCACTTAGAAATATCCTTATTTTTGAGAAAAAAAAGCATTTTGTTCAGTGAAGATAATATTAAATGAATGATAAATCCAGTCTAGACATTGTTAATGTGGTAAATGACTATTCTAGCTGGAAATGGCTGATTTTTAATGGAATATTTACATACAAACTGTTGGACAATGAGCCCAAACACACAATAAAAATGGTAAAGAAATGTTTAAATCAGGCTAGAATGAAAGCTATAGACTGGCTTAGACCCCATCAAGAACCTGGAAAATCTGTGTGAGAAAGACAACAAGTTTAGGCAAACTGAACCGATTCTGTCAAGTGGAGTCGAAGATAAATCAGAAGCTTGTGGACGTAAACCAGAAGAGCCTCATTGATGTGAAAATAGCCGAAAATGGACATTTAATCAAATATTAGAGTTCCTGTATGTATATTTTTGACACAGCAGATTTTATCATATTCCCATAAAACCTTCAGTAAACCTATAAAAGAACCAAAATGCATGATTGTTTTTTGTGACAAAGATTCATGTGTTTCAATACAGAAAATTTAGAGTTATAGGAGTCAGTGTAAACTCAAGACTGACCTGATATACGTGGAAAACTTTTGTCCAACTTCTGCTGGTCGTTATTTAAAGGATTTATAGCCCGTTTGTGAATTCTTTGGTTTAAATGAATGAAACGCTTCCATCAGACATGCAGACAGATGAGAAATCAATGAAAGAATTGAACATAAATACACTTTTTCAGAAAAATGTTGCTGTAAGAACAGCGTCAGGGCTACTTGACATTGATTTTTCAGTTATCTGGAACTCTGGAGCGATGAAACATGATTATTCCAAAACATTACCCCTAAATTTAGTGTTTTGATGAGGAGGTTTTGGAGAGTTTTGTCCAAGACATCGACCCAAAATCCCACTATTTGTTCAGGCTGGTTGAGATTTGGTGATAAAGTCGGTCAATCAGAACAGCTTTGTGTTGATTTCTTCCATCAAAGAGGAGATTTGGATCAGCAAAAACCCTTCCAGATCCCAGATTCAGGTGTTTTTCTTTCACGTGTCTCGTTTTTTGTTGTCTTTCATCACTGAGCTCAGGAGACAGCATATATGTGTCAACTTGTTGTAGAGTTTTTTTGCCCTCATGTGGTCAAAAAATTTGGAAATGCAACTTTAAATGACTGAAAAACTTCCCTAAACTTCAAAAGTTAACTGATTTCTACATCAGATCATCCTTGTGGGACTTTAGGAGAACTGTTACACATGACTGAACTCTTGTTATTGAGGTTTTACAGACTTTGGAAGCATCCAAACCTGTAATTAATCTTTCAATGTAGGGTCATTCCAGGAAAACAATCACCAGACTCCCTCAGAATCAGCTGGTATTTTCATTTGTACAATAAGTTGTGGTATATTTATGTCACCAGCTGAGCCTCACATGCTCGTGATGACCAGGTGAGACAACGTTATTTATTATATAATGCTGCACATGTTGCTCATTACATCGACATAATGTGGGAATCAAACTTGCAAACCACAGCTCTGCACATGTTGCATACATGTTTCGTCCTCACTCACTCAGCGTCATCGTGGTTTTAATTTCCTGTGTAAAAAGAATCTCTAATTTTATATTTTGAAGTGTCAAAATGAGTGAGTAAATCGTGTCTAGAAGATGATCCGAGTGTAAGACGTAGGTAAAAATGATCCTTTCATAGACTCTAACTTGTTCTGACCAACCACCGATCACACATGCTGATATGGGCCTTCAAAGTTTACCCAGAATGCATTTTTTAAAGTTTCTCCAGCCTCATATCATCATACTTCCACCTCCGTGCTTCACTGTCAGGACTATGCATTCACTGTGGTACTACTGGTCAGAAAAGACACAAAACAACCAAAAATACACACAACATGACCACAAAAAATGCACTGAACTACCACAAAGAGACACAAAATCACCGTTAAACTGTAGCCGGAATGCACTTTTTAAAGTTTTCTTTGTCGAATTATCGGAAAACAGAAACACATCCAGGGAACCAATGATTGTTTCTAGGACTCTATGTCATTAAAATGCTGCAGTTTTACTGTTCAACCTATGCTACATCCCATAATACTGATGCTCAAAGTTGGTACTGAACAAAAATGAGATTTTGACTATAATCTGATTGTCAGTCCCTCCTCCGTGCTTCACTGTCAGGACTATGCATTCACTGTTGTACTGCTGGTCAGAAAAGACACAAAACCAGCCCTAAAGTTTACCCAGAATGCACTTTTTAAGGTTTTCTCTGGTGAATTATCAGAAACCAGAAACACATCCAGGGTACCAATGATTGTTTCTATGATATCTCCCATCATACTGATGCTCAAAGTTGGTTATAGGAAAAAATGAACAAAACTAAAGTCTGTGTATAGATTGAAAGACTGGAAAATATTATTCAATTAAAAAAAAACTAAATGTCAACCCATCCCGATGTACTTTAAGGGCCCATAACTCTGAAAATCCCTTTTGTGCCAAATTAATTTACTAATTAAGGCATTTTTTCACACTTGCAAAGTTAAAAAATATGAAAATACCGAGTAAGTGAGCATTTTTTAAGAAGTTATGAGGCTTCGACTCACTTTTATGCAACTCTGAAAACACTCATCATATGAAGGTAAATGTTATTGTACATAAAAAATCTGCCAATTCTGAGACCAGATTTGGTTGATTTTATATGGAATGACTCAATAATATAAAACCACAAATATAGAAACTCTCAAGCAACAGTCATTTGAAGATCGTCATTGTCTTTGATGAGGTAATGAGGGTTTAACACATTAAAGGGAACTTTAAAGGGAAGTAACTTTTAGGAGCATCAGCTCGAGACAAAAAAACCCCATAAAAAACAACAACTTTATTCTGCAATTATGACAGGAAGACAGATTATTTTATCTTTTCCTGTTAGACAACTAGTCTTTTGAGGGTTTTCTCAGGTGCATATTTCTAAATTCTGCAGGTATTTCTTGAGGCATGTTTACAAATCTGAGCATTTCTCGTGAAAAAACAGGCCAAGTCTGAAATCAGCATTTTTTGAAGTTTTCTCCAGCCACATACCATCATACTTCCACCTCCGTGCTTCAGAAACACATCCAGGGTACCAATTCAGTGTCTTCGATGAGGAAATGAGGGTTTAACACATTGAACCGCCCTTTAAAGGGAAATAACTTTAAGGAAAAAAACAACAAATTTATTCAGCAATTATCACAAGAAGAAAGATCTTTGTGTTTTCTTTCACTGTTAGTCTTTTGAGGGTTTTGTCATGTGCATATTTCTAAATTCTGCAGGTATTTCTTGAGGCAAAAAACAAAACAAGGGAAGTCTGAAATCAGCATTTTTAAAAAAATTTTCTCCAGCCACATATCATCATACTTCCACCTCCGTGCTTCACTGTCAGGACTATGAATTCACTGTGGTACTACTGGTCAAAATAGATGCAAAATGACCACAAAAACGGCCAATTATCAGAAAACAGAAACACGTCTAGGATCCCAATTCAGTGTCTTTGATGAAGAAATCAGCTCAAGGAAACAAAAAGACACAAAAAAATAACAAATTTATTCTGCAATAATGACAAGAAGAAAGGTCAAAGGTCAAAATCCTCAGTGAGATGAATTAAGGACATAAAGTCAATATGCATCTGTTTGCTTTATCTTTTACCATCAGTATTTTTACCGTTGTCTTGTGTGAATATTTCCAAATTCTGCAGGTATATCTTGAGGCATGTTTACAAATCTTAGCATTTCTCGTGAAAAAACAGGTGAAGTCTGAAATCAGCACTTTTTAAAGTTTTCCCTGGGCCCATATCATCATACTACCACCTCCATGCTTCACTATCAGGACTATGCATTCACTGTGGTACTACTGGTACAAAAGAGACATAAAACAACCACAAGGAGACACAAAACCACCCTTAAAGTTTACATACAATGCACTTTTTAAAGTTTTCTCCAGCTACATATCATCATACTACCACCTCCATGCTTCACTGTCAGGACAATGCATTCACTGTGGTACTACTGGTCAAAAGAGACATAAAACAACCACAAATAAATACAAAATTACCACAAAAACACACATGACCACCCTTAAAATTTACCCAAAATGCACTTTGTAAAGTTTTCTTCAGGCCCATGTCATCATACTTCCACCTCCATGCTTGGCTGTGAGGACTATGTATCCACTGTGGTACTACTGGTCAGAACTGATGCAAAATGACCATAAAAAACTCACAAAACCAGCCTTAAAGTTTACCCAAAAGTTTTAAAGATTTCTCTGGCCAGTTATCAGAAAACAGAAAAGCATCTTGGAACCAATTCAGTGTCTTTGATGAGGAAATCAGCTCAAGGAAACAAATAAAAACACACACAACAACAACAGTTTATTCTGCAGTAATGACAAGAAGAAAGGCCAAAGGCATAGAGCCTATATGCATCTCGTTGTTTTGTCTTTTACTGTTCGTCTTTTTACGGTTTTCTCATGTGCATGTGTCTAAGTTCTGCAGGTATTTCTGGAGGCACGTTTACAAATCTTAACGTTTTTCCTGTGAAAAAACAGGGGAAGTCTGAAATCAGTTAACAAAGAGCTAGCAACAAAAAGTTTCCACGCAAGCATCCGTGAAGGTGATTTAACTGACAGATATGAAGAATTGGTAATAAAAAAAATACTCATTCAGCTACAAAAGAGCTGCTCCACATACGTCACCCACATTCTTCTGAATTTTCGCATGTTTTCACACGAAACAACATGAAACCCAGCTGGCAGAGGGGGACTTTTCTGTGCTGGTTTCGTCCCAGTTCAGACTCTTTCAGTGTTCTTGAAAACGCTCGGCCTGCCGCCCAGTGCGTGCTGGGAAGCCTCCTGCAGATACAGAACATAAATGTGGCAGTAAAGCGGTGGACGTTGCTGGAAAAAGACTCATTTCAGTTGTTTAAATTTAAATCTCCTGCAGTGGAAGTTGAAGCCGCTGCAGCTCGTCGATGGAGGAAACACACACGTGGTTTAAATACGCACTCTGCGGTCACAACACCGTTTGAAGTCTTATTTCAGACGAAGGGCGTTTTCAACCGTCATGGGCGTAGTTGACACCTCAGCCTGTTGTGTGTTTCTTTTTTAATCTCCTTTTCCTCATTTTATTTACAATAACAGTCTCACCACAGCAGCAGCAGCAGCAGAACTGACTGAATAAAGTGATGGATTATTCATGCATGTCTGCCTCTCCGCTGTACCTCACAACTAAAAAAGCAGAAGTTGAGTTAGAAATTAGCTGCTGGGGTTTCATGGGGGAGGCCAGGTGTTACGCTTCGTCACATTTACTCACAATGTAGGTCAAGAGGCTGTAATACCGTTGTGGCGTTTTTGCATTTATAAGCACCGATGCCAAAAAGAATCCAAAAGAAACTTTGGTTTTTGGAGCTTTTCTGTATAAGCTGGTAGATCTTCATCTCACCACTGCATGTAAAAAGCCTCAAGATGACCTATATTGCTAATTGGTGCTTCTATAAATACAATTAAACTGAATTGAAATTGAACCGTCTCTGTGCAAACTGTGAGTAAAACCACAGAAGCACGTTTTTGCTGCACGCTAACGCCTCGTAATGCAAACTTGCAGTGTTCCTGTTACCTAAATAATATAAGGATAAGGCGTATTATTATTATCGTTATCTGCTTCTTTTAGCTTTATAGTTTCTCACTGAAATTCCGGAGTCAAACCATGACCCTAGGGAGATTTCAGGGTTCAAGAAATGGACAGCGTTTTTCTAATTATATGGGCACTTCCAAGTAGAACAATCTTCTGGAGTTCTGCAGTAGTTGGTTTTCCTGGTATTTCCAGGAGTCGCTTCTCCAGTCCTTTCTTGATAAGGCCCAATGCTCCAATTACGACTGGTATTGTTGTCACCTTCATTCCCCACATCCTTGTAACTTATTATTATTATTATTGTTGTTGTTGTTGTTGTTGTTGTTGTTGTTGTTGTTGTTATTATTATTATTATTATTATTATTATTATTATTATTATTATTATTATTATTATTATTATTATTATTATTATTAATAATAATAATAATAATAATATGATTCATGAAAGCGTTCAGCGCGTTCAGTTGGTGTGAATATATTAAAGTTTCATTTGCCGTTTTTTTAAGCATTTCATAAACAATCATTAAAGCTTACACTTTAAAAATGTTTTTTTTCTGTATTTAACTGTAATTTGTTAAAGAATTTCCGATTATTTTGCAGATTTTTCCCTGTTTTGTTAAATTTCAGATAATAATGATTAAAATCACGTAAAAATATTAAACTACACATGAACATTAGTAAACATTTCTAAAACAGGCCAAAATTACATTTTTTTCTGCATTAAATCAGATAAAGAAAGAAAAAAATTATTATTTTGTGCTTTTAAATTACAGATAATATCTAATAAAATTTCAGAAAACAAACGGTAAAATAGTATTACAGATAGTAGTGTAAAATGTACTGAAAAAATCTACTAATATATTATTAATATTGTTACTATTCTTATTTATTATTTATTACTTTATAATTTATGTGTTGCTATAAATCCACATTGAAAAAAATCTGTATTTTTGCAAAAGGTAAACAGTATTACAGGTAGAAGGGTTAAATTTAAAGAAAAAGTATACAATATTTTTATTTTATATATTTATTTCTTTATGTATGTATTTATTATTATTATTATTATTATTATTATTGCTATATAATTTACATATTATAGTAAATTTACATTAAATATCTGCATTTTTACAAATAATGTAAAATTTACTGAAAAAATATACTAATTAATAGCAACAACAACAAAATAATTAATAATGTTAATAATAATTATCATAATAATAATAATAATAATAAATGTGTATATTTTTGGAATAAATTTTACACTATTTGTAAAAATGCAGACTTAAGATGTGGATTTACAGTAATGTGTAAATTATAAATTAAGAAATAAAAATAACAATAATGATTATTAATGATTACTATGACCATTCTTATTATTCTTATTATTATAGTAATAATTGTTTATTATTATTATTATTATTATTATTATTATTATTATTATTATTATTATTATTATTATTATTATTATTATTATTATTATTATTATTTCTTAAATTCTAATTTACACGTTACTGTAAATCCACATCAGAGATCTACATTTTTATAAATAATGTAAAATTTATTAAAAAAATATACAAATTAATCTATTATTGTTATTATTTTATTATTACTGTATAACTTACATGTTACTGTAAATCCACATCAAATATCTGCATTTTTATAAATGGTGTTAAATTTACTGAAAAAATATACAAATTAATAACAACAACAGCAACAACAACAATAATAATAATAAAATAACAATAATTAATATAATAATGACAACAATAGTAATGATAATTATTGTTGTTGTTATTATTATTATTACTATATAATAGTAATAATAATAATAATAATAATAATAATAATAATAATAATAATAATAATAATAATAATAATAATAATAATAATAATAATAATAATATTATTATTTATTACTTTATAATAATGTTAATAATCATTATTATTATTATTCATTACTATATAATAGTAATAATAATTTTTTTATTATTTATTATTATTATTCATTACTATATAATTTACATGCAACTGTAAATCCATATCAAATATCTTTATAATTCATAATTTGTGCTTTTAAAATGTGTAACCTTAAACCTAATTACAACTTTTATTGTGTTTAAATCAGCTAAAAGTACCATAATTTCACAGATATTTTCACCATTTTTCCTTTGTTTTTTAACATTACAGTATTTTTCCATTTTTATCATGTCTTTTCTATCATTTCTGGATCTTGTGTTATCTTATGTCTTCAGTGCACTTTGCTGGAAGCTCGACGTCTTTAATCACAGCTGTTTCACTTGGCTGTGGAGGACGTGGAGTGTGTTCGCTGAGCGGTTTCTTGACTTGAGGCCTCGCATGCTGGTGGACTTGAAAGCCGCCTGCCTGCCTCATGACGAGTGGTTTTATGACAATAAGAGCATGAAGAGTGTGACTGAGCGTCACAAAGCAGCAACCACAGCTGTCGACATGTGAAACCCTCCATCTGCAGGGAGGCACGCCTTTCCATCTAATTGGGAGTTCCTGTTTTTCTCTCGTGTACTTTCTGAGAATATTGAGAAAAAGATAAATGGTAATTTGGCTCACAGTCTCGTAAGTGCAAGTGAGGTTTCTTGCCACATATCCTTAAAAATATTGAGTCACGCTGCCTTTACAAAACATTTACTACAGTTTTTTATATGTTTTGAAATATCCTTTTCCCGCATAAGTTATCAGCTTGAGCAACACCGCTTTAACTTTATGGAAAATTGACAAAAAAACAACATTTATGCACCAGATGAGGCTTTTTATTTTCTGTGTTTGACCTGAAATTTGTTGTTTCTTTACAAGGTGATGGGAGGAAGAGGAAAAAAACAACAAAAAAAAACGTGATGGCAATCTTGTGTGTTGTGTGTGCATTTGTGCGTCAGTGTGTGTTATGGGTGTGGTGTCTTTACTACCTTTTACTTCCCCATTAAAAATGTGCAGCGAAAAATCTGTCGTCAGATCACACACTCAGCATCAGCAGCAGCAGCCACAGTAAGTCACCTGCACTCACAGCTCCAACAGCTACCTACAATGACGCAAAACAGCAGAAAAATAGTGCAAAATGTGCAAATAAAAGAGGGCTTTAATGTGGCGGTAAAATATTTTTGCATTATTCACCAGATTTAAGAAATCCCATTTAGCTTTTGTAGTGAAATGTAGAAAAAAAAATGCATTTTTGCTTTTATTTTTATTTAAAAATGATATAAATATGCACAAAATAAGATTTATTTCTAAAAACAATTTACGCAAACAGGATTTTAGGTGAAAAAATGGGAAAAGTTGCATTTTCTTAAAACATTTTTGCATAGTATTTCAGTGAATGTTGCTACCAGGGAGTTTTAAACTAATATTTTCCTGCATGTTTGCTTATATTTTGATTTTTAAAAATTACACAAGCATGTACAAAATAAGATTTAGTTCTAAAAACAATTTGTACAAACCGGATTTTAGGGGAAAAAAATGTATTTTTTGAATTTTTTTGCACAATAATTCAGTGAATGTTGCAGCCAGTGAATTTTAAACTAATATTTTCCTGCATGTTTGCTTATATTTTGATTTTTAAAAATGATATAAGCGTGCACAAAATACGATTTATTTCTAAAAATAATTTACTCAAACAGGATTTTACCTGAAAAATGCTGGAAAAAAATGCATTTTTTATTTTTTTTGCACAGTAGTTCAGTGAATGTTGCTGCCAGTGAATTTTAAACTAATATTTTCCTGCATTTTTGCTAAAAAACAAAGTGTTTCCTCTATGTGATGATTTAAATGCCCTTGCTGCTCACTCATCCTGTGTTAACCACAGCGAGGTGGAGGCATTTAAATGAAGCCTTTTAAACTGACTGATGGTGAAACTCTGAGAGGATGAAGGATTTAACTTCATGGGTTTGATTTTCTGAGTCACTTTACACATTCAGCACCATTAGAGTTCCACGTCACGTCAATTCTAAATCATGTTTTCATTCTTTTTTAAAATCTTATTTTAGTTTTTCTGCAAATGTACTGTAAAAAATAATTTTACAGAATTTTTCCTTTTTATTTTAATGTCATTACAAATGTAAAATAACAGGAAAAAATGAGAAATATACAGCACTTTTTTTGCACATTTATGCTCATGTTATGCATTCACAGTTTACTATTATAATTATAATAATTGTTTAATAATGATGTTTTTACATTTAGCAAAATGCAAATCATTAATTTTACAGGTGGACAAAGTGTTTTTTAACATTAAAAATCTATTAAATATTCAAGATTTTTTATGTAAAGTTGCACAGAAAAGATATATCACACTTAATGCTATAATTAAACAATAATTAAATAATAGATTTTAGATTTATGCAATTTAAAACTCTTTTAAAAACATAAATATACATAACAAAAAACTAACTAATTAAGTAATTTAATGTAAATAATGTAAAATTAATGCTAGAAACTGTATTTCAATTTTGGAAAGTTACTTTTTCTTCATTAGATGTTATTTTCTGTTATTTTACAATATTTATATATATGATGATCCAGTTGCTCAAATATTGTATTATTATTTGAATTTTTTACAATGTGTGTTTATATACTAGTGTTCTTATTGTTATTGTTTAAAAATGACATTTTTTAACAGAGCTTTTGAAAAAAATGTACAGGCTTGCTTTTTTTGTTTGATTTTGCAAGATTAATTTTTAGTGATTTTTAAAAATGTATTTGCTTTTTTACAGTGTACCTCATGTCCCCTCAGTGTAACTGATGAACTAACTTATTTTAAAAATGTATTTATTTATAATTTTACTATCTTTTATTTAGTATTTTTCCAATTATAATATCTGCAAAACAACATTTTATTGCTAATTTAAAGAATGTAAAAACAGTGTAATTTTACTGTCAAATGCTGCAAAAGAATAAATTACAATTTGTAAGAATACCGATTTTTTTAAAGGAGATGTTATTTACAATATGTTTTTATTTGCAGTTAAAATGTAAATTAATACTTTAAAAAATGAATAGCTATTATCTGCAATTTAACAAAATTAGGGAAATCTGTAAAATAACAGGAAATAGTTTTTAAAATTATAGTTAAATACACTTTTTAAAAAAACTTTCATTTAAACTTTTCATTTTTAGCAGTGTATTTTTGTGTCTATCTATTGATATTTCTGTTTTGTGACTGTATTAGATATTATTCTTAATTTAACAAAACAGGAAAAATCTGACAGTTATGTTTTTTTCCATTTTAAAAAACCTTTTACACACATAATTATACACCTTTTTTCAAATAACAGCAAATATCTGTAGAATAATATTTTTTAATTTACATATAGCAAAAATAAAATAGTGTAAATTTATAAAACTTGGTAAAATAGTTAATAAATATATATCTTTATATAAAAGTAGATGTTATTTTGAAAATTTGGCCGATTTTTATTAAGTCAACATGTAAATTCATGTTTATTCTGTGATTTTATTAGCTATTATTTTTAATTTAACAAAACAGGGAAAATCTGTCTTACAATTTTAAGAATATTTACCATTTTTCAGCTTTTATATACATAATTATACATATTTGCATTTCAAATAACAGCAATTATCTATAAAATAAAATATTTTGTTGATTTAAAGTACAGTTTTTTTTTAAAAAATGTGTAATTTTAGACTAAAACTCTGTAAAACAATTAATTTTTAAAAATATTTCATTGTTTTTATGTGGGTGTTATTCATAAATTTGTAAAGTCAACTTGTAAATTAATAATTTTAGAAACCATGTTGACCTTTTATTTATTTATCATTTTTCAGTCCTGACTGTAGTAATTTTCCATTAACAATGGCAAATATCTGCAAAACAACAATATATTTTGCTCATTTAAATGTAAAAAGAGTGTAATTTTATGTGAAATGCTTTTTTTAATACAGATTTTTTTATATGAAAATTTATAATCTTTTTTTTTACAATTAACAGTAAAATATTATTAAATTTTTTTATAACTATCATCTGCAATTTAACAAAATTGGGAAAATCTGTAAAATAACTTTTTTTTTGGAAAAATTATAGTTTTAAATACATTTTTTTTCATTTTTACATCTGTCTATCTAGAAGCCTGTTAATTTTTTTTTTTTTTTTTGTCCTCTCAGGTGTGTGTTGCTGCAGGTAAGGAGCTCCAGAGGTTAGAGTGTCTGGTAGCCTGTTGGACTACAGGAGTTCCACACTAATTCCTGAGCAGCTCAGAACCGGCAGAACTTCTCCTCATCTTTGCCCCGTCCAGCTCCGTCATGAACATCTTCTCCTCCTCCTGCCCTCACCTGTACCATGGTTACCCTGGCAACGCCTCCAATGGCTCCGCCCCCTCCGCCGGCATCAGCCACGTGATCCTCCGCCACTACAACCACACGGGCCGCCTGCAGAACCGGACCGTGTCCAGCAGCCAGACCCGGCTCAGCGCCTCCATGGCCGTCTTCCTGTTCTTCAGCGTCCTCATCATCCTGGAGAACCTGCTGGTGCTGGTCGCCGTCGTCTCCCGCATCCGCCGGCGCCCCCGCTGGGTCTACGTCTGCATCGCCAACATCACGCTGAGCGACCTGCTCACCGGCGCCGCCTACCTGGTCAACATCTGCATGTCGGGCAGCCAGACATTCCACCTCAGCCCGGCCCTGTGGCTCTTCCGGGAGGGGATGCTGTTCGTGGCGCTGGCAGCCTCCATCTTCAGCCTGCTGCTGATCGCTGTGGAGCGCTACACCACCATGATGAAGCCGCTGACCCAGAAGCCCACCAGAACCTCCTACTACCGGATCTACGGCCTGGTGGTGCTCTGCTGGCTGCTGGCACTGGTCATCGGCTTCCTGCCCCTGCTGGGCTGGAACTGCATGTGCAGCCTGGACGAGTGCTCCACCCTCCTCCCGCTCTACTCCAAGACCTACATCTTCTTCTCGCTCATCATCTTCTTCCTCATCCTGCTGGCCATCGGCATCCTTTATGGCGCCATCTACTGCCACGTGCACCGCAGCGCTCGGGTCGGACCTCAGCGGAGCCGCAAGCGCTCATTGGCCCTGCTGAAGACCGTCATCACCATCGTGGGCGTCTTCATGCTCTGCTGGGGGCCGCTCTTCCTGCTGCTCATGGTGGACTTCTTCTGCGCGTCCCGTCAGTGCGCTCTGCTCTTCAGCGCCGACTTCTGCATCTCCCTCGCCGTCCTCAACTCCGGCCTGAACCCCGTCATCTACGGCCTGGGCAGCAGCGACATGAGGAAGGCCATCGCCGAGCTGCTGTGCTGCTGCTGCCTGAAGGCCGGACTGTGCCACCCGGACACCTTCACCTCCAAGGAGACCAGCAGCACCTCGGAGAACCGTAGGGACAGTCTGAGGAACAGCTTCAGCAAGATCAGGAACCACAGCGTGGCCTCCCCGCCCTCCACCCCCAGCAAGCCCCGCAGAGCCACCAGGAAGTCCCGGCTGAGCACCACCACCAGCTGCCTGTCGGTTTCCAGCGGTTAAACCACAAGCTGCTCCCCTCCCGACCCACATCTAACCGTTTTCTCTGAAGGCTCTCAGCCCTGCACACTGTAAGAAAACCTGCTTGAAATCCTTAATTCTGCAACATCCCAAAAAGAACAGACGTTTGTGCATCAGAGGATGTTGTGGAGACGCTTAAGACTGGAATGAAGCTGATAAAAGTTAAATATGCAAAATATCAGGGAAAAACGGGTTCAGATTCATAAAGAAGAAGCTGCATGGGTACAGAGTTTAGTAAAGTTTAATCCTGAGCTGAAGCTGACTTTCGAAATAAAAACAAGGAAAACAAAAAAAAGGTAAAAATCCGCCAGAAAGGGTGCCAGAAAAATGTTGAAAAAAAAATTTAAAAAATAATAAAATAATATCAAAAAAAGCTTTAAAACAAACTGTGAAAATACCAGCAAAATGTAACAGTGATATCTTTAACAGCTTTAAATACAGAAAAAATGGTGTCATTTTATAGTTGCATGTTGTACAAAACAAATTTTTATTTGTAAAATACAGACTCTTTGATGTGGATGTTATTTACAGTTTGGGCCTGATTTTTATTATTTTATATACATGCATATATATATATATACATACATATGTATGTATGTATAGTGAACATGCACATTTAAATATTTTATTTCTGTGTTTAAAAAAATACTGTAATATGGGCCAAAACTGTGAAAATAATGGCAAATATCTGTAGAATAATTCTATTTTTTCAGATTTAATAATAAAACAAAAACAAAAAACAAAAACACATTTTTCGGCTTTAAATACAGCAAATATAGTGTAATTGTAAAATAACTAATTGCTGTGTATAAAAATACAATTCTTAAGTGGATATTATTATTTTAGCCTGTTTTTATGAAGGTAACTTGTAAATTAATGACTTTTCTGTGATTTTATTAAGTATGATCTTTATTAAACAAAATAGTCAAAATTAGAAAAATAATTTTAAAACATGTTTGCCATTTTTCAACTTTAATAGACTTTTTTTTTTCAAATAACAACAAATATCTCTAAAATAACATTTTGGGTTTTTTAAAATACAGCAAAAAAGTGTAATTTTATTGACAAACTTTGTAAAAGAATTAATGGCCTTTTTTTGAAATGCTGATTTTTGTTTTTTATGTGGATGTTATTTACAGTTTTGCTCAGTTTTTATTAAGTCAATATGTAAATTAAAAATTTCATTCTGTGATTTTATTACACATTACTTTTTTATGTAACAAAGTAGGGACAATCTGTAAAATTACAGTTTACAAAATTATTTATTAGTTTTCAACCTTCATGTGCACAATTTTTCTTTCAAATAACAGCAAAAAACAAAAATAACAATGTTCTTGCTGATTTAAATTCTACAATGAATTGTGTTATTTTATGGTCAAATGTTGTAAAAGAATGAATTGACATTTTTGAAAATATGTATTTTTTTTATGTAGATGCCATTTACAGTTTTGGCCTTTTTTTAAATTTACAGTTACACTTTTTCTTCTCTGAATTTTCTTAAGTTATCATTTGTAATTCAATGAAATTGTAAAATAACTGTAAATTATTTTTAAGAAATTAAAAGTTAAAAACCATAAAATAAATACCTTTAAAAAATGTTTTTTTAAAAAGGGAAAAAGAAAGAAAAGAAAAAAGTAAAAGTTAATATTTAGTGTGTAGCGATGACATCCTGAGTGTTTGGCCTTTTTGTCTGAACATTTTTCTTAAAACCTTCTGTAACCTCCACACAGGGAGTCTGCATATTTTTACAATGATGTCTTTTGCACTGTACTTACTTGTTTACTTTGACCCATTCAGAGCAGAAAAAATCTATATTTGTATGGATTTAAGTTGCAGATTATTATATAGCATTTATAAAATCATGTACAGATATATCTATATATATATGTATGTGTGTGTGTGAAATGAATTTGAATTTATTGTTATTTTGTGTTAAAGCTGATGAAAAGTGAGAATAAAGTTTATTTTGCTTGAAACGGGACGCTGTTTTTATTAATACCTCTGATTTCCTCTGGAGGGAGGCAAAACATCGGACTGATTCCTGCAGATAAATCAGATTCAAAATGCTCCTAAAAACTGGAAACAAACATTACAGTAACCCCAACACTTATTCCTGCCAGTTTTACAGGTTTAGCACGTGCAGTTTCTGCACATTTAATGATAATAAAGTGACATTTTAACCCTCGTGTCATCCTGTGGGTCAAAATTGACCCGTTTTAAAGTTTGAAAATGTGGAGAAAAAAAATTTCACAGTGAAACTTCTGATGTCCACATTTTCAACATTTTTGGGAAATCTTTGAACATTTTTTGGTGGAAAAAAAAGAAATGTTAAAAATGTTTCTTTAAGAACATGCACAAAAAAAATCAAACAAAATCCATTGAATTTTGCTGGATATTGGTTGATTTTTTTGTGAATGTTCAAGAAAATATTAGAAGTTTTACTGATATATATGTAATCACTTTAGATATTTTTAGGATTTTTTGGAAGATTTTTACTCATTGTTTTGAAAATATTTACAAGATTTTTTTTCCAAATTTGGGGGATTTTTTAAAATAAAACTTTTAAGGGAAACTTTTAAGGAATTATTGGAATTTTTTTCCTGAAGGTTTTGCAAATTTTCAGAAATTTGGGGAATTTTTTAGCTGAATTTTTGGATTTGTTTCAGACAAGGAAACAATATTTTTTGGTGCCTGTAAATGAAGACAACAGGAGGGTTAAAGGAGAAAATCTTGCAGTTTCTTACAGATTTTCTAAGTAATGTGCTTGTGCATGACAGGAGGTGTTTCTTGCTGAAATCTTGAAGGCTTTTCCTGACTGGCTTTTCAGAAGGCCTCTTCCCTGCTGCTCTCTGACAGGATGACTGATGGGAGTTCAGTGCAGAGGAGGACTGCAGCCCCGAGGGCTCCACAGCCGGCTAATTGATAAATTCATTACGAGCATCTGGCAGCAGCAGAGATCAGCTCCAGCAGATAGTATGCAGCCGTCACTTACAGCGGCTACTGTACTTCTGCTTCTGGGACGACATGTTTTCTCCTCATTTCAAACTGCAGAAAGATTTTTTTCTTCTGTTTTTCTACCATTTTGCAGTGTGCAGAATGTGCTTTACTGGCAGCTTCTGTGTTTATTTCATCAAACAATAAATCACAGAACTCAGTGAAGGCTGCAGATTTTGCAGTTTCTACTGTAAGTTCAACATGTTTGTTTGGTCACACATTTCTCACATTATATCTCACAGTACACTGTAAAAGTAAGAAAAAAAATCTGTCAATTTTTTTAAAAAAAGTAAAAATCTGGCTGGAAAAGATTTACATACAACAAACAAATGTTCTTTTGTGTGGCAAACACCATAAAATAGCAAATTTCTATTTGTAACACACACTGTAAAACAACTAATTTGTATTTGTAAAAATACAGATTTTGTGACATATTTTTTCAGTCAACTTGTAAATTAATATTTTTTTGAAATATGTAAAATATAAAAATATTTTAAAATAATCAGATAATTTAATGCAGTTAAACAGAATAATTTTACAGTCAAATGCTGTAAAAATATTTAATTGCTATTTGTAAAAAGAATTCATATTTTTTGTGATTTTAGATATTATGTGAGAACTCAGTGAAGGCTGGAGATTTCACAGTTTCTACTTTTATTTCAGCATATTTTTTTGGTCACACATTTCTCACATTATATCTTACAGTACACTGTAAAAATAAGAAAAAAAACATCTGCCAAAATTAAAAAGAAAAAACAAAAATCTGGCCAGAAAGTTGCCAGAAATAATATGTTAAAAGTGAAATACTACATGGTAAAAACAGTGAATACTTCTCTAAAATAAAGACATTTTTCGGTGATCTAAATACAGCAAACACTGTAAAACAGCAAATTTCTGTTAGTAAAAATAATGATTTTACACTATTTTATTTTTACAGTAATTTTGTTTTCTGTCATTTTAATGGATGTCATCTGTAATTTACAAAATAAGGAAAATATATAAAATAATGAATCATTAATACAATTAGAAAAACAGGATAATTTTACTGCCAAACACTGTAAACTATTTAATTGCTATTTGAAAAAATGCTGATTTTAAAATCACAATTTTATTTCATATTTTTGAGGAATTTAAATATTATTTGCAATGTAACTAAACAGGGAAAATCTCTAAAATATCAGTGGACATGCTTAATATTTTGCTTAACATAATTTTTTTTGGAAATAATATCAAATATCTGTAAAATAATAATATATTTGCACATTTCTATGAAGTTTTTTAAAAGTATAATTTTGCTGTCAAGTGTTGTAAAACAGCAAATTACCCTTTGGACAAAATTCAGATTTTTTGATGTGGACATTGTTTAAAGTTTAATTCAGTTTTTTTTCTTTTTGCTCTTTTTTTTGCAATTAACTATCAATTTGATAATATTTTCTGAGATTTTGGATATTATCTGTAATTTACAAAACAGAAAAAAAATCTGTGAAATAACAGATAAATGCTTAACTTACATATTATATTATTAGATTTTTTCCCTTCAAATCATGGCAAATAGCTGTAAAACAGTGATATGTTTGCTGATTTAAATGTAATTTTAAGGTCAAAAATTGTAAAAGAACAAATTTCTATTTGTAAAAAATGTAAATTTACTACTTACTAGATAATATCTGTAACTGAACAAAACTCAGAAAATCTGTAAAATAATAGTTATTTTTTTCTTGTCCATTTTCCAATCCTTAACACACACATTTTTCTTTCAAATAAAGGAAAATATCATTAAAAACTATATTTTAAGTTGATTTAAATATTGTTTAAAAAAAGGAAAAAAGTGTAATATTATAGTCATACACATACATTGAATGAATTACTAAAATTTTAAAAGGAAAATACAGATTTTTCTATGTAGACATTTACAGTTTTGGTGCATTTATTTTAATTTAAATTTATTTATTTTTTTACAATTAGCATGTAAATTAAAAAAATTGGAAATTTATAAAAGAACTGGTAATTTTCTTTTTGTCCACTTCCCAATCCTCAGTACACATATTTTTCCTTTATATTAATGGAAAATCTCATTAAAATAAGAATGTCTTTTGCTGATTTAAATACATTGTTTGAATTATTAACAGTTTAAAGATAAGATTAAAGATTTTAGACATTTACAGTTTTGGTCTGTTCTTTTTATTTTTTTGTTTATTTCAGTTACCGTGTAAATTAAAAAAAACAAGAACTCATATTATCTGTCATTTAGCAAAATTTGGAAATCTGTAAAATAACAGTAAATTATTTTAAAAAATAAAATAAAAAGCATGTTTTCCAGTACTCAGTTATTACGGCATGGAACAATAAAATATGTTTGTTCATCCATTTTTCTTGCCGCAAACATAACAAAAGCTGAAATAAAACACAGATGACAAGTTTTCTTAATCCTCCTGTTGTCTTCATTTATGGGCACCAAAAAATATTGTTTTCTTGTCTGAAGAAAATCAAAAAATTCAGAAAAAAATGTCCCCAAATTTCTGAAAATTAGCAAAACTTCAGGAAGAAAATTCCAATAATTCCTTAAAAGTTGCATTTAAAAAAAATAAATTTGGCAAGAAAATTCTTGTCAATATTTTCAAAAAAGAAAAATCTTCCAAAAAAATCATAAATATATCTAAAGTGACTACGTATATATATATATATATATATATATATATATATATATATATATATATATATATATATATATATATATATATATATATATATATATATATATATATATATATCAGTAAAGCTTCTAATATTTTCCTTAAGAACATTCACAAAAAATCAACCAATATCCAGCAAAATTCGCTGGATTTTGGTAGATTTTTTGTGAATGTTCTTAAGAAACATTTTTAACATTTCTTTTTTCCACCAAAAAAAATGTTCAAAGATTTCCCAAAAATGTTGAAAATGTGGACATCAGAAGTTTCACTGTGCAAATATATATATTTCACATTTTCAAACTTTGAAACGGGTCAGTTTTGACCCACAGGACGACAAGAGAGTTAACTTCCACTTGACTAAATACTCCTGAGCTGCTCCACTTTCTTGGCGCTCCGACAGGTTTTCCCGTTCGTGAAGTCTGAAAGCTGCACCGACACGTCAGTGACGACTGGGAGGCAAAAAAAAAAGAAGAATCCTGCTTTTATCCTTTTACCTGAATCGGCCGCCCACGCATTGTGCTGAGCTAATAGCAGTAAGGCAAACATTCAAACACACATGCTCATTATTGGTTATTTACGTCTCATTTGTTGTGCAGGAGGAGCAGCACATTCTGTACAGACTCTACAAACAGGATTCTGGAAATCTGCAATCCGAGGGTTTCTCTATTTAGACTTTTTTTTTCTTCCTGGCTGTCGAAGCAAACAAGTCGTTGCTGGTTGTGTGGTTGTGTTTGTGCGTGGTTTCCCCTCCTCATGAATTCCTGCATCTCTACAGTTAAGTGTAGGGGATAAACCTCCCTCGTCCTCGTCCTCGGCTCTGGCTCGGCTCCAGGTCCGGTGCCTGATGAAAAAGCAACAGCGAATTCCTCGGCTTTATTAGCTCAGGGCTGGGAGACGCTTGTTGTGCGATATTTGACGTGTCACCAGTCACCAGCGGCCCTTACACCAGCAGGGCCTTTTCTCCGCTCCAAATGAGCTACGATGGGTTAACGACGGTTGCGTGCAGACGTGGCTTTGCCCTCGATAATTACCTCGCCAGCTTTGCCTCCAGGTGTTCAGCAGACAGCTAATGATGTACTGTCTGAGGAGAGGCGAAGACGGGGGCAGAAGGCTGCCATCAGCACTACAACAACTCAAGATACAAGAACCGAATGTCTAGAACCAGAAAACACTCTCTTTGTTTGTTGCATTTCTGCTACCGGTTTCATTACGTTGCACTGCATTGACAGTGTTGGACTCCACATGCCGCTGCTGACAGATTCAGTAATCGATAAAGAGGAAGACTCCACCCAGAACCTCTCCTGTGAGCCGCAAACCTTCGTGGGTGGTTCTAAAGAGTTTGCAGGTTTCAGGTCAACATGTTTTCAGTTCGGTTTCACATAAATCAAACTGTTTGGAGACTCTTGAAGCACCTCTGCAGCATGAACTACGCTCAGAAAAACGTTGGTTCTTCTGAAGGCGTCAAGAACTGAAGAACTTCTTTGTTTTAGGGAGGGTTCTTCGTGAACTTTATGTTGTTGTTTGAGTCCGTCCCATCTAGACGACCCTTTCGAAGTTCCTTAAGCCAACATCAGTCAGCGTTTCTTGATCTTTAGTTTGGATTCACAAGTTAATTTGAGGTTTTAGGGTTCTATGGTCCTCCTTAGGTGTATTTTAGGGAGGGTTTTTCGTGAACTTTATGTTGTTGAGTCCATCACCTCTTGATGACCCTCTCGAAGACCCAGAAATGCTGCAAATTCTCATTTACACACACATTAAAGTTCCTTAAGCCAATGTCAGTCAGCGTTTCTTGATCTTTAGTTTGTATTTGCAAGTTCATTTAAGGTTTTAGGATTGTTTGGTCCTCCTCAGGTGTTTTCAGTTCAGTTTCACATTAATCAGACTGTTTGGAGACTCTTGAACCACCTCCCCAGCCTGAACTACGCTCAGAAAAACGCTGGTTCTTGTAAAGGCGTCACAAACTGAAGAACAAATGTACAGTTTTTGAAGCGTTTCTAATCAGTTTCTCACAGAGTTTAGATGAAGGTCACACAACTAAGATCTCTCATTTCTATCAGCTTTTGAAACTTTAATCTGAGTTTAAGATATGAAGATGCCTTCTGAAAAATAACTAAAGTGACCAAATAGGTACCAGTTTCGGACTCATTTGACTCAGAATTCAAAGGATTTAAATCAAAATCTGGGACAGTTTGAGAAGAAAGGGTACTTCTTATGTGTCATTGTGTGAAATCAGCTGCATTGAGACTGCAGAAACATAAAACTATATTTGGTATTTTGTTTGGACACAAATGTTTTTTCTGGATGGTGTTAAATCGCTGTCGAAAGACTGATACAAACCACTGGAGCGGATTATGAGAAAAACTCGGAGCAGCATTTCCAAAAGTGCTGAAAATGATCCTGGAGCTCCAGAGATTTGACTTTAACTGTCCAGAGAGATGAGACGACATGTCGGGACTCCTCGGTTTAGACAGGAAGGGACGAGCAAACAGATGAAGAAAATTAGAGGAAGAATAATGAAAGACGTTAAGAGAAATAATGAAGATAAAGAAGCATCAGCTGGAGTCAGGAACCAACCCTCCTTCAGTGTGAAAAATGTCTGAAATTACAGGAATGTATTGTTGTATGAACACATTGTCACCTGGAACGTCTTGTTCTGTTTTCTTCTATCTCACAGGAAGGTGAAGAGTGAAAACGTGTCAGAATTTCAGAGATAATTCAGACGCTTAAACTGTTTTGATGCATAAAAACATTTGAATAAACTGCAACCTGGCGGCTACTTTACATAACAGTAAAATGGACAGAATACTGGGATTATTGCATGTTTCTTCAGATACATGAATGACATAAAACTATTTAGCTTCAATAACATCTTAATTGTAATTCTGTGTCTTACATTTATGTTATACAAGAAGTTTATGTTTAACCTGCACACAGAGAAATAAATCTGTAAAATAACAAAGAAAATCCCAGTACTAATTAAAAAACAGAAGTTTTCTGTGAATTAACAGCAACAAGCAGTAACTGGACGTGTTTTGTATTATAACAGCTACTCTATAGTAAAAAAAGAAAAAGAAGTTTTAACATTTCTATTGTTAATGGTGTATCGTGAAAATCTTTTACAAATAGATTAATTGTGCACCAACAGTAAAAAAAACAAAAAAAACCCCAATATTTTCCAGTTATTTAAGGTTAAATTTATGATTAAAAAATTGCCATTTGCTATTTATTAATTGCATATTTATAGTGAAAATAGGACATTTTCTGTATTTCATGGGTGACTCTATAGTACAATTCTAAAATTTATATTTTTTAAAATAGCAAATCCATTGAAAAAAAGTTTAGTTTTCTTTAAATATATATATATATATATATATATATATATATATATATATATATATATATATATATATATATATACATATTTACTGCATTCATTCACAAAGTTTCTGTAGGGATGGAAGGATGACTTTATAGTAAAAAAAAACTGGAAACATTGGGTTGTTTTAACTGTATCTATTTTTTTTTTACAAAAGCAGTACAAATTCTACTTTTATTGGTCCTCTATGTAAAAAAGAAAAAAAAAATTAATTAACCAACAGGATAATTCACTGTTATTTAAGGTAAATTATCTTTACAAAAAAAACAACATTCACTATTATTTAATTGTGTATTTATGTTTTTATAGTGAAAGATATTTTATGCACCTTTTAACAAAATAAAAAGAAAATGTATGATTTTATTGGGGCATCTATAGTACAAAAACAGGATTTTTTTTTTTTTTTTTTTTAGAAAAATGGATGGTGCATCAACAGCAAAAAACAACATTTTCCTGTTATTTAATGGTATATCTATATACAAAAATGGACATTTACTATGATTTATTACATATATAACTGGCACAAAAATGTATGTCTTTAGTGAAAAATTAGATATTGTCTGTTGCGCAATGAAGTAATGGCAGCTCATTACTTGAACCTTGTCCTATAACTAAAAAAAAGTGTTTTTTCTATGGTTTACTTACTATAAATTCAAAAAAGTTCCAAATTTCCTAATTCATTCTATTCTTTGTGAATATTACAAGCAAACAGAAAAAACACAACAATTACATCAAGTGATAACACAAATTAAAAATGTAAATAACTGGAAATTCACACATGAATCACGGCTGATGGATCATTTCTGTTAAAATACAGAGCAATATGACTGTTAATGCACAGATATTTTTACAGTGTGTGTGTTTCTACACATGTATCATGTGTGGCTTCATACGACTCTCATGTATGTTCTGTGAATGTGTTCCCACAACAGTGTTAATATAACTGTACACAGCCAGATGTGCATCGAGACGTCAGCGTCTGGTCTTTGTCTTCCACACAGAAGATGATTTCACAAACTGGCAGTATCAGGAAACTCTTCCTTAATTTAACCTCTGAGGGAAAACGTCCCGTTTATTGGCCGACGTACAGCGTCTCCTCCAGACGTTAGTATTGACTGAGTAAATATCCAGTGTTGTGGTTACAGTTACTCCCACTCGATCCCAGCGTTTGCCATTTTCCTTTGGGCATCATCCTGACAACGAAGAGAACAAAAGAGCTGCGAGTTCACATGAACAAACCAAACATTTGCATACTCCGCCCTCTTCCTTCTGTCGGTTCCTGTCGGCTGCACCTGGCTGAGGAATCCTGACCGAAGAAACCAGCGACGCGTTCGGTGTCTTATTCAGGATTATGAACTCTCTGCTACAGTTTTAAATAACATGCAGGTTTGTGTAGTTGTGCATGAACACAAAGCAAAAGTCTCTGCCTTTTCCAATTTATGGAGTGGATCCGAACACGCAGCAATAAGAGAACAGCAAAAGAAGAAGAAAAGCACTCAGAGAGCAGTACTCCTCCAAGGCTGCTCGGTCCTCCTCCAAGGCTGCTCGGTCCTCCTCCAAGGTTGCTCCGTCCTCCTCCATGGCTGCTCGGTACTCCTCCAAGGCTGCTCGGTACTCCTCCAAGGCTGCTCGGTCCTCCTCCAAGGTTGCTCCGTCCTCCTCCAAGGCTGTTCGGTACTCCTCCAAGGCTGCTCGGTACTCCTCCAAGGCTGTTCAGTCATTGTATCATTTCCAACCGCTGAAATCTTGAAATTCACCATAGTCTGTGTCCATTTAATACAGATGTACCCACAAACAAAATGACCCTGCTCTGAGCAAAGGGGTGTGTTATGCATGTGTACGTTATGTACAGATACCGAATCATGTGACCTAAATGTGTAGCGGGAATTGATGGGACTCAGAAACACCCCCACAATTTAATCAGCTGTTCAATGGATCATTTCTGATGGATAAGTCCTGATATATCCTCAGTGGTGGATTTGTAGTAGGATCACAATCATGCGATCGATAGCAGGCAGCTGATGTAGTGTTCACTTGTTGTCATGGTTACAGTGACGTTGCTATCTGACAGTGATACAGAAATCTTTAACAAATCCATGGATCCAGGCTATAAGTTGCATCACTGCCAAAATCTAATAACTTGGTCCTTGTGTCATTTCTGACTTTCCCTGAAAATTTCATCAAAATCCGTTTTTGAGTAAAGTTGCTAACAGACAGACAGACAGACAGACAGACAGATGCCGGTCGTCACATAACTTCACCACATTCCTTGGCGGAGTAACAATAAAATACCATAATAAAATTTGCACAGCAATTTTTGCACTGATGCAACTTGCTTAACTTATTGTTATTGTCTACAGTGTATTAATACTGTATTCTTCATTTTCTTTTTCATCTTTGTACAAATTATTATTATTATTATACATATGTTTATTGCTGCTGTAACAATGTAATTTTCCCCAGCGTGGGAGCAGTAAAGGATTATCTTATCTAATCAGTTTTTTTAATAGTCAAACTGTGTGCAATATTGCACCAATATCATCAATTCAATCACCCTTCTTTGGACTACCTCACTGTGTGTTTATATTTCCTAGATATCATTTATACATTTTCTGTTTTTGAGTAACGTTGCTAACAGACAGATGGACAAACCAATGGTGTCACATAACTCCACCACGGAGTAATAAACAATGCTCAGTTGTTTCCTAAATGACCCTTTTTGTTGCTCAACCCAAAATATTAAATTTACATTAAATGTTTTGAATTCTTGCATAAAAGTTGTTTAAATCACTGTAGTTGTCATTGTTTTTTTATTTTTAGTTTGGATCTACAAGCTAGTTTCAGGTTTTAGGGATCTATTTTCCTCAACATCATGACTAATTTTGTGTTTGTGTTACTTTTGTCTTCACATTTTTAATATTTTACTTGTCTGTAATCAACTGAAGCAAAAACATTAATAAACAACCAACAACTCTGTTTACGGGCTTGTTTTTCGACCTAAACATAATTATTTGACTTAAAACGCTCAAAAAAACATTTAAAAGAGTTTCTTTACAGAAGCACATAAAAATATCTTGGTAATGGTTCCTTCAAGAACATATTTCTCCGAAAGTTCTTAGGAGCATAATTTATGGAGCCTAATGGAACCATTGTTTGGCAGCTCTTTGAGGCACCTTTGGAGGTTTCTTAGAAGAACTATTGGCTCCAGTAGAAATCACCTGGACTTCTCTTGTAGCTTCTTGAAGACTGAAGAAGCCTCTTAGATGAAGGTGAAATGTCTTCAAGAATCTACAAGAGAAGTCAAGTTGATTTCTGCTGAAGCTCCAATGATTTCATACAATTGTTCTTTGAAGAAACTTCCAAAGGTTCCTCAAAGAGCTAAAGTTCTTTGGACATCATTGATAGAGCCTAATGGAACCATGTTTGGCAGCTCTTTGAAGGACCTTTGGAGGATTCTTAGAAGAACCATTGGCTCCAATCTTGTAGGTTGTTGAAGACTGAAGAAGCCTCTCGGATGAAGGTGAAACGTCTTCAAGAACCTACAAGAGAGGTCCAGTTGAATTCCACTTTAGCTCCATTGATTTAAGATAATAGTTCTTTAAAGAAACCTCGAAAGGTGCCTCAAAGAGCTGCTACAAATGGTTCCATAGGTGCCATAAATGAACATCCAAAGAACTTTAGCATAAGTAAAGTTACTAAAAATGGTTCTTCGATGGCATCACTGCGAAGAACCTTTTTTTGCTTGGAGTTAGCACGTTTTTATTTCTGAGTTCTCTGTTGTCCATCATTGTTCTCATATTTTTTCTGTAATAGGACTGAATGTACAGTTTTTGCAGCGTTCTTTGGTTAAAAACAACAGTTCTGTGTTTATTGTTTGTCTGATAAGTGTCTGCACATAAATCTACTCATATAATGATGGTGTTCCTGAATCTTTAAACCTCCTCCTGAACATATGAAATCAATAAAGCAGTGGAACAATAAATCCTGCGTGACTCCACTCATTTCAAAGCGCCATCACTCTTCTTCTCTCAGATGGTTTCTGGTCTGGACTCAAGGCGGTTGCCTGTAGATCTGGAGGTCCTGCGACGCCCCACCGCCGGCCTCGTTTGTTTCCGTGAAGCCCGAGGACCGGAAGGAGCTGCAGCTTTGTAGAACAGATGTTCCCGCTCAGCTCTAAACCAAATTATGCAGCCGAGCTTGCAGCCACAGGCCAGAACCACACGATGCTGATTGAACGGCGACGGGGGCAAGAAAAGCAGATCAGGCTCAATAAAGCGGCCACATCATGAAATCTGGTCAGCCTTTGAGGCCCGAAGATGAAAGGGATGCTGACATCGCTATGGAGACTAAAAGGAGGCTGCAGGCTTTGGTCTGGACCGACTCCGGCTGGGTGGGGGTGTGATTCTGTTCTCATGAGAACTGTGGCTTTATTGTTTTTGATTTTGATGCATGAAACCGTGGAGCTGTAGCTGGATGCAACAAGTGCAGCTCAGATAGAAAGTTGAACCTTTGACCGTTTGCACTTCAGCAAAGTTCATCTGCTGCGAAACTGAAAATAAATAGAGCAACTGGGGTTTTTTGTGTTCAGTTGTGTCGTTTCTGAATTTCATTTCCCACCATGAAGGTTTCTGTCTTATGAAATCATGAATCTCCAAAATGCAAACTTTTTTGTAGAGCTAAAAGCAATCAAGTTTTTTCAAACTACATCTGGAAAATAACAGAAAAACTTCTGGCAGATCATTAAAACTGCAGCTTTCTGTCAATTAACAGTGTGTCCACAGTGATAAGCAGTGGCATTATGTACAGTTATATAGTTCATTTTTTGGTGGTAAATAAAAGTTAAATTTAAAAAATTTAATAGTGTATTTTTTTCCAAAATTATTTTTTTGTTACCAACAGTTAAAAAAATTTTTTTAAAGGATTTCTTCTGTTATTTCATAGTAAATCTATAATAAAAAAATCAGTTAATGGTAAATCAATGCATTAAAAACTGCAAATGTAAAAGAAATAAAATAAAATAAAATAAGAAAAAATAAATTAACAGATAAAGTACTGGCAACTCAGTAGCTGGACTTTGTCCTGCAATTTAAAAAAAGTTGTATTTTTTTAAAATAAATTATTTACCAGCAGTAAAATGCAATACAAAACAAAACAAACAGAAAATTCATTTTCCTTTGATTTTTTATTAAATCTCCAATTAAAAAAATCTATTAATGATAAATCTATTCTATTAAAAACTGCAAATGTTAAAGAAATGAAAATAAATAAATAAATAAATAAACAGTTTATCCACAGTAACAAACAGCAATAGGAAATTTTCTGCATTTTAATTGGGACCCTATAGCAAATTGAGGTTTTGTATTTTAATGGGATATCTATAGTAATAAAAAAACGATAAAAAAATAAATAAATGAATATTGTAACAACAGTAAATAAACAGGACATGTTCTGCTATTTACTGCACGGTGGTGTAGTGGTTAGCACTTTCACCTTGCAGCAAGAAGATCCCTGGTTCACGTCCCGGCTTTCCCGGGATCTTTCTGCATGGAGTTTGCATGTTCTCCCTGTGCATGCGTGGGTTTTCTCCGGGTACTCCGGCTTCCTCCCACAGTCCAAAAATATGCTGAGGTTAATTGATCATTCTAAATTGCCCGTAGGTGTGAATGTGAGAGTGATTGTTTGTCTCTGTATGTAGCCCTGTGACAGACTGGTGACCTGTCTAGGGTGTCCCCTGCCTTCACCTGAGTCAGCTGGGATAGACTCCAGCCCCCCATGACCCTAGTGAGGATTAAGTGGTGTATAGATAATGGATGGATGGATGGATGTTCTGCTATTTAATGCTCAATTTACTTTCTCTGATGAAAACAGTTTTGTTTAACATGCATTAAAGACACACAGCAAGTTTCCACCAGGTTTGTTTTCTCAAACTAGAAAAAATGAGAGTCTCTGAGGAGTTTTAACTCTCTAACAAAGCATCCGATAAACTCTCAGCTCATCAATTAAGACAAAACGGCTCAAAATAACATGTTTTTAAGTGTAAAATGGTTAAACTAAAACACATTTCACATTCAAGCAACTACAAATGAGCAAATCACACATATTTGAATGAAGTAAACTAGAAAAGATTAGTTGATTTGACAAGATTTCTTTGTTTTTTTACAGTGTAAAGCTGGAATCCATTCATTTTAACCAGTTTATTTGTGGGTTTTATGCATTATGACCGCATTTGTGGCAAAAGCTGCACAATAAATAGCTTCTGTGTGTGCAGGAGAAGCTGCATGAAATCTGATTAGTAAAGTAACTTCATTTTGGATGCATTTCTTCTTGAAGCTAATGGCTAAAAGCTACATTATCAGCCATTATCATAACAAAAAACTGTAACCGAACTGACAGGAGGTAAATTAAAAAGATAAAACCTCCAATTCTGCAGCTTCATATGCTCAGAAAACAAATCTGATTGAAAACAGTGACTCTTCTTCGCTTATCAGACTAAAAGTTGTTTTGAAAACAACTTTGGTGTCAGTGTCTTGTTTTTGTCTTTTGTGTCTCGTTTTTGTCTTTTTGTGTCTTGTTTTTCTCATTTTGTCTCATTTTTGTCATTTCCTGTCTTGTTTTTGTAATTTTCTGTCTCCTTTGTGGTTTTATGTCTTGTTTTTGTCATTTTGTGTCTCATTTTGTCATTTTCTGTCTTGTTTTTCTCATTTTGTCTCATTTTTGTCATTTTCTGTTGTGTTTTTGTCATCAGCATCATCTGTTCTTTTCATTTAATCTCAAAAATGACTTCTTTTCAACACGTTTCCCTGCTGGGGATGAACGATGTTACATGAATAACAACAAATGAACTCCGTCTCATTTAAACTTTATTACATGATGACTGGATTGCAGCTGGAATGAAACAATGGTTGAAATATCAGGAATAAATCTACAGGTTGTTAGACCAAACACAAATCAGATTTAAAGCTGAAAGAACAGATTTCTAACCTTCGTCTGGATGGAATATTTGTCGGCAGACGTTCACAGCTACAGAAATGTATCATTTTATGGTGCAGCCACTTTTCTGTGGGGATGAAATTGTCAAGATGAAGCGTTTTTTTCCCCCTTTGGTGGCTGCAAGTTTATCTGGAATGCAGGGAGGAAGCAGCATTGCACACATTCCCAATCACTGATAATGGGGGCTGCTGGGTGACATCAATTACACAGACATAGCAGACATTTCACTGGGATTAGCTCTCGGTGAACTCCAGTCTGGCCTTTAATGTCACAGAGAGACGACTGAGAGGAGGCAGGTGAGTTTAGGGGGGAGGCAGGTGAGTTTAGGGGAGAGGCAGGTGAGTTTAGGGGGAGGCAGGTGAGTTTAGGAGGAGAGGCAGGTGAGTTTAGGGGGGAGGCAGGTGAGTTTGGGGGAGAGGCAGGTGAGTTTAGGGGGAGGCAGGTGAGTTTAGAAGGAGAGGCAGGTGAGTTTAGGGGGGAGGCAGGTGAGTTTAGGGGAGAGGCAGGTGAGTTTGGGGGAGAGGCAGGTGAGTTTAGGGGAGAGGCAGGTGAGTTTAGGGGGGAGGCAGGTGAGTTTAGGGGAGAGGCAGGTGAGTTTAGGGGGAGGCAGGTGAGTTTAGGAGGAGAGGCAGGTGAGTTTAGGGGGGAGGCAGGTGAGTTTAGGGGAGAGGCAGGTGAGTTTGGGGGAGAGGCAGGTGAGTTTAGGGGAGAGGCAGGTGAGTTTAGGGGGGAGGCAGGTGAGTTTGGGTGAGAGGCAGGTGAGTTTGGGGGAGAGGCAGGTGAGTTTGGGGGAGAGGCAGGTGAGTTTAGGGGAGAGGCAGGTGTTTGCAGCCTCATCAAGAGGAGATAAATGGGATTTTTATTTTATTTATTTAACATTTATTTAATCAGGTTAGTCCCATTGAGATCAGAGATCTCCTTTACAGGGAGACGTGACCAAGAGGGCAGCAGCATCGTCACATTAAAAACAGTGAACAACAGATAAAATTAACATTAAAACTTGCTCACACAGAACACTCAAACTGAGACAAGGTAGACTGTAAGGATTTCACCAGAACTTTAAACTCATTCAGTGGAACAAGGGCTTGAAGTTTAACCCTCGTGTCGTCCTGCGGGTCAAAATTGACCTGTTTTAAAGTTTGAAAATGGGGAGAAAAAAAATTTTCACAGTGAAACTTCTGATGTCCACATTTTCAACATTTTTAGGAAATCTTTGAACATTTTTTGGTGGAAAACAAGAAATGTTAAAAATGTTTCCGAAGAACATTCACATAATCATCAACCAAAATCCAGCAAATGTCACTGGATTTTCTTAAATGTTGATGTTCTTAAAGAAAATATTAGAAGTTTTACTGATATATATGTAATCACTTTAGATATTTTTAGGATTTTTTGGAAGATTTTTACTACTTTTTTGAAAATATTTACAAGAATTTTCTTGCCAAATTTGGGGGATTTTTTTTAAAATAAAACTTTTAAGGGAAATTTTTAAGGAATTATTTGAATTTTTTCCTGAAGGTTTTGCAAATTTTCAGAAATTTGGGGAATTTTTTAACTGAATTTTTGGATTTTTTTCAGACAAGGAAACAATATTTTTTGGCGTCTGTAAATGAAGACAACAGGAGGTTTAAGTTCAGATTGTAATTTGTTCCAAGCATTAAATGCCAAAAACCTAAATGCTTTCTTGTCCAGTGGGGGCAACAAACTGCAGAGTATCCATAGATCTGAGATTGTGACTTCCATGTTTTATTGTTACAAGACAAATAGGAAGGAACACTACCCAGAATGGTTCCGTAAATAAACACTAATGACTGGGACGTCGGCAATTAAAGACGTTCAGTTAACTTTAGAATAGAACACAGTGGAGAGCGACGGGACCACATTAGATAATGAATCTCAGCTCCATGATACACGCTATCCAACATGCTAACACAACTAGCAGAAGCCTTCATAGAAAACACATCTCCAAAACAGGCAAAAACGTTGTTTCTATCAATTTCTGCTGTTTCACACAAAAAGAAAAGACTTGTTTCTATAATAAAATCCTGATAAAAGTCTGTTGTTTTTTTTTTTTACCATCTATTGAATGTGCTCCTTAAAAGACAAATCAATTAAAAATCCTAGATATTAAAAAGTAGATACCAATTCTATTTGTTGGCCATTTCTTGTAAAAAACAAATAAATAAATAAATAAAAAAATACAGAGAGTGCTGATCTGGCAGTTTTTGAAGTAGTAATGAACATACATTTAGTTTTGTCTGCATTTAAAACAAGTTGCAGATGACAAAGTTGTTCCTGGACTCTATCAAATGCAAGTTAAAAATCCTGAAAGGCCTCAGCAGGAGTGGGAGCTGCTCAGTATAGGACAGTGTCATCAGCGTAGAAATGAAAAGTTGAGTTTCAAATATTCTGTCTGAGATTATTTATGTAAATAGTGAATAATAGTGGGCCCAGCACAGAACCTTGAGGGACGCCCTCTTTCACAGGATCAGCTGCATTAGTATGTAACGGGATTCACAGGGCAGCTCAGGACAGAAAAATGGAAAACCTGCTTATGAAACATTCATGTTCCGGCAGATAAAGCAGGGACAGTCCTCTAACTGGAGCCGACTTCTGTTGTCCGACAGGTACCAAGGCTTCGGTTTCCATGTGAGCCTCCCGTGTGATCACCAGAAACCTAAACCCGGCTGTGTTTCTGTTGCATCGGAGGCTCCACTCCTGTTCCTGCTGAACTGAGCCAGTTTTCAGGTAAAACACTGATACCAGTTCAGTAGGCACGGGAGGGCACAGCCCAGGAATCTGAATATTTAAACCTACACCCAGCAGAGCAACACCAAACAAACAAATAATCAGAAATTTTGGCATGAATGAATCACAAGCTAAGCCGAACTGATGACTCAGAGTTCTCAGTAATGGGTAATGAGTCACTGATATCAAACAGTAGTGGAGAAAAGAAGCTTTATCAGTTCGTACTTGTCATGCTTTCTGGCTAAACAGTTTATGAATGCAGAGTTTCAAACATCAAACGCAGTTCCACATGTTAAATGAAACAGTCTCTCTGGCTTTTTTTAGATGTTTTTTTTTTTAGATGTTTTCTTGATTTGAAACCCAAAACCTCTAAAAAATCCACGACTACCTGTATTATTATATGTACAGACGGGTGACAAATTAAAGGAAAACCTGAATTACTGACCTTTTACAGTGCAGTAAAGGGGGTCTAGGTGCATTTTGCTGATCTAGTTTGAGTCCTTTAGAAGAAAAGATCATTGCAAACCATTAAAAAGTGATCACCTTTGTTTTTTCATGGAGCATTTCGATCCTGATTCAGGTGTTGACAATAACCACATCCTTAGGAGCTGAACAGTCACTGAGTAGTTTCATTAAAAGTTTTTGAATCTTGTAATAACCAGATTTAATTCTTAATGAACACCTGTAGGAGGTTTTGGACTAGTGTTTTGGACAGCACTCCATCATCAGAACCCCAAATGAGGCATTGTCTTTTAAAAGAACATTGGTAATCCCACCAATAGAGTAGAGTGGCCGCAATTAGTCATGCAACATGTTGATATCTACATTTGTACTCAAAGCATTTAAAAAAAATAACTCTACCGTTCAAAAGTTTAGAAATGTCCTTATTTTTGAAATAAAAGCAGTTTTTTTTTTCCAATTAAGATCACATTAAATGAATGATAAATCCAGTGTAGACATTGTTAATGTGGTAAATGACTATTGTAGCTGGAAACAGCTGATTTTTAATGGAATATCTCCATAGGGGTACAGAGGAACATTTCCAGCAACCATCACTCCTGTGTTCTAATGCTACATTGTGTTAGCTAATGGTGTTGAAAGGCTCATTGATGATTAGAAAACCCTTGTGCAGTTATGTTAGCACATGGATAAAAGTGGGAGTTTTCATGGAAAACAGGAAATTGTCTGGGTGACCCCAAACTTTTGAACAGTAATGTAGATCTCACTGTGTACTTTTTGCATCATGGCTGCAGTCATTGTCCAGCTGCAGTCAGTGCTGCAGTTTTAGATGATGACAGCGACCAAAGAGTTCGATTTGGTTCAGCATTAAAGTTTTGAAAGACTTCAAGAGTCTGGGATTATCTCAAATTAGAACAGAATAACAAAGGTCAGATCACAGCAGCACCAAACACCTGAAGAGAATCTGTGAGCTTCGCTCCTGCTCTCTGTGCTCAAATAAACTGCATTTTAATACTGCCAGACTCACAATAAAACTGTTTTCATTTACCTATTTTCTGTTTCTGCAGTCAGATGATGGAACTAGTATGAAATAGTGACTGAAATGTGACTCATGAGTCCAAATCTGCAGCTGAAATCCTGATTTTATCACTGCAGTGTCATCTAACAAAAGTTAAGGACGACATTAGTGCAATAAATTTTCATAGAAGCTGCAACTAAAGTCAAAAAACAACCACAACATAAGGAGAAATTAGGTTTTTTAGCTGCTCTGTGCTGTAAAATATCCACGAGGCATCTTTTTCACTTTATTAAAGGGTTTAATAGAAACTTACATCTCATTTGGAGCTATATGTGAGAAATCAAACAGGTTTTTAAAATGTTTTGAGACAATTTGACCTGTAATTGGCGCTATATAAATAAAATTGAACTGAAATGTATTTTTATCATGTCGACGGTTTAACTTGACAGTTTTGCACTTCAACCCTCATGTCGTCCTGCGGGTCAAATTGATCCATTTTAAAGTTTGAAAATGTGGAGAAAAAAAATTTTCACAGTGAAACTTCTGATGTCCACATTTTCAACATTTTTGGGAAATCTTTGAAAATTTTTTGGTTGAAAAAAAGAAATGTTTCTTGGGAACATTCACAAAAAAATCAACCAAAATCCAGCAAATTTCGCTGGATTTTGGTTGATTTTTTTCTGAATGTTCTTAAAGAAAATATCAGAAGTTTTACTGATATATATGTGTAACCACTTTAGATATTTTTACAATTTTTTGGAAGATTTTTACTCATATTTGAAAATATTTACAAGAATTTTCTTGCCAAATTTGGGGGATTTTTTTTTTTTTTTTAAAATAAAACTTTTCAGGGAAACTTTTAAGGAATTATTGAACTTTTCTTTCTGAAGGTTTTGCAAATTTTCAGAAATTTGGGGAATTTTTTTTGCTGAATTTTTGTATTTTTTTCTGACAAGGAAACAATATTTTTTGGTGCCCGTAAATGAAGACAACAGGAGGGTTAATCCACTACCAGTCAAAAGTTTGGACACACCTTCTCACTCAATGCTTTTTATTTATTTGTATTATTTTCTACATTGTAGATTAACACTGAAGAGTAACACTTTTTTGTTTATGACATAATTCCATATGTGTTCTTTCATAGCGTTGATGTCTTCAATATTAATCTACAATGTATAAAATAATTAAATATAAACCACTGAATGAGAAGGTGTGTCCAAACTTTTGACTGGTAGTGTATGGACACTTTGGTTTTCATTTCATAACAATGACCTGCAGTTTGTCACACTAACCTAAATGAGACTGAATGTGTAGATTAATTGATTAATCTGTAAAATAGGCAGTAAGTTAATAGATAGATACATAAATCTAAGATGCACTGAAGGAGGTCTGGCAGCTACATCCTCCTGAGACAGTTCATGTTGATTTTTCCTTTAATTTGTCACCCGTCTGTGCATAGATAAAACAAGTGAGGCTGCAGACAAAGATTCTTGGTTTTGTTTGTACAAAAAGGAGATAAATTTGTGCCTCTTGCTGCACATTTGTTTGTCTGATGTTTGATAGATGTTCCACGGCCAGTAGCTCAGTAATCCCCGTATGTGTGAGGGCTCGCTGGTCGATTAATCGTTTGACTGTCATGTGGCAACAGAAGTGAGCGAACTCGGGTGGACATGAAGCAACGCGCCCAGACGGCTCTGACATTTAGAACCGCATTCCTGAAAGCCCAACACAATCCGTGGCATTTTTAAGTCCACGTTAAACCCGAGTCGCACCGTCTAGCTGCACACTTTTTCCTCAACGTGC
Source organism: Amphiprion ocellaris (assembly GCF_022539595.1). Taxonomy (NCBI): domain Eukaryota; kingdom Metazoa; phylum Chordata; class Actinopteri; family Pomacentridae; genus Amphiprion; species Amphiprion ocellaris. The sequence goes on along the minus strand of NC_072767.1, from coordinate 3,863,059 downwards.
ACGACGAATCTTTCCAGATGCAGAAGGCGAGGCAATACAGATGTGGACAGATGTGGCTTTGGGCTCGTCTGCACTGCAAAAACTCTAAATCCTACCAAGTCCATTTGTCTTATTTTCAGTCAGAATGTCTCATCCCACTTGATTTAAGATAAATTCACTTAACAAGAGACATTTCAGCAGATGGAGGGACTTGTTTTAAGACAATGCATCTTAAATATCTTGTTCAGTCAAACAATCTTGAAATGATCTTATTTTGAGCTGTATTTTACAAGAAACAAGGTTCATTTTACTTTTCATACATTTTTCAAGCTGAGGTGTTATTAGTAGAAGCTACATAATCTTGATTTAAGAAATAAACTTCACTAGATTCAAGTAAATGCGTTTTATTGGAAAATCACCAGTTAGTTCATATTGTCCAGTTTGCTAATGTGTTGCATGTAAATTCAAAAATAAATAGTTGATTTCAATACTAGACTTGTTTACATGGTGTAGAGTTATTTATAAATGAGGGAGTAAGAATCATGGTCATATTTACAACTAATGTATTTTCAACCAACTGTATACAGACGGATATCTGAAAATGCTGCTTCAAGGACAAGGTGGTCTTAAATCTAGAGTCATGTCGTTGTTATACAACCTAAAATAAGTCAAATACATCTTAAATGTTGTACTCAGCATGAATGTTTAAAAAGTAAATGTCTACTTTTCAGTTAAAATCACCTGCTTGGCTTCCTCTAAAACACAACACCTCTAAATGTTGTCAAAACACGACTAAATGTTAGGATTTCTAGTTAACTGGGAGAAGATATTATATCTCAAAATGCTTCAGTTAATCTTTGGAATCTTATTTCAAGTATAAGATGGTCTTAAATCTAGAGAAGTTCTGCTATAATACAACTCAAAATAAGTTTAATAAATCTCAGATTAGGAGGTTACATGAAACTAAAAATCTATTTTTGAGTGAAAAACTACTATTTTTTAACATGTCTGGCTTATTTTAAGACTCCTAAGCTTGACAATCCTGGTAAAATATAGTTTAAAATAAGTTTTCCCAGCTAATTTTAAGATCTCAAGATTCTAAATATCACATCTTATTTCAAGCAATCTTACCAAGCCATTTTGCACTTGTTCTATTGGCAGATTTTTTTTTCACTTATTTCAAGGTAAAAAAATCCTTGAAACAATTTTTTTTCTTGTTTTGAGAGGAGCATTTTTTTCCAGTGTGAGATCTGCGTTCGTTCGGACGGAAACACGCGAATCCTGAGCTGTGATCCTCGCCTCTCCTTCCACCTAATCTCTCCTCCCTCCTCCTTTCCTTCTTCATATCTGAGATCATCAAGTTCTTTCCATTCACCGGAACAAATCCCCGTCGTCGAATCAACTATTTCACCTCAGGCACTGAACTTAGCCACTGTGAACAACACATAGCAGGGATCAATGCTCACCAATTAGCTAAGCTCTGTGCCTTTAGCAAGCGGGACTCATGCAGACCCAAACTTTCAAAGTCTGCTCTGGTGCTGTCGGAGGTTCGCCGCCACACGTCTAAAAAATGTCCTTGTTTTTAAATCTGGAATCCAAGAGCTGAGCCGCCTCCGAAAAACCGTTGTGTAAAGCTGCAGAGCTCTCATTTACATCAACAAGAGACATCAGACGGCTGCAGAACCAGAGGACATTTTACATCAAATTTCAAATAATCCACGTACAAAGTACTTAAACATGCAGTCGTTGTGTAAATGTACTTCTCCTGAGATCAAATCTAAAATAACTAGGAGAAAATAATGTTTGACAATGTTTTTAAAATGCCAAATAAGTCTGGAGTTCCCCCTAAATTGTTGTTTTTCTCTTGTCCCACCCCCTGATGATTAAACTGAATCTCTAATAAAACAGTTAGAATCAAATTTAAATCTCCTTTTGTTGCTTTTTTTTTTTTTAATTGATGTTTCTTGTAACTGCGGGAACATTTTTTTAAATAAACACAACATTTTAAATAATAATTATTATACATAGAATGTGTGTCATGGAACATGTTAGCAGAACCTGTAGATGATGTTTTTCTCATTTTGTGTCTTGTTTTTGTCATTTTCTGTCATTTTTTTTGTCTTTTTCTCATTTTGTGTCTTGTTTTTGTTGTTTCATGTCTCATTTTTGTCATTTTCTCTCTTGTTGTTTTCTATCTTGTTTTTCTCATTTTGCGTCTTGTTTTTGTTGTTTAATGTCTCATTTTCTGACGTTTTTGTCTTGTTTTTGTTGTTTTCTGTCTTGTTTTTGTCATTTTGTGTCTTGTTTCTGTCATTTTCTGTCATTTTGTCTCTTCTGTCGTTTTTTTGTCATTTTCTGTCTCGTTTCTGTTGTTTTCTGTCATTTTGTGTCTCGTTTGTCATTTTTTGTCATTTTCTGCCTCGATTTTGTTGTTTTCTGGCTTGTTTTTGTCGTCTTCTGTCTCGTTTTTGTCGTTTTGTGTCTTGTTTCTGTCGTTTTCTGTCTTGTTTTTGTCATTTTCTGTCTCATTTCTGTCATTCTCTGTCTCATTTCTGTCGTTTTGTGTCTCGTTTCTGCCATTTTATATTTAGTTTTTCTTATTTTGTGTCTTGTTTTTGTCATTTTCTGCCTCGTTACTGTTGTTCTCTGTCTTGTTTTGTTGTCTTCTGTCTAGTTTTTGTCATTTTATGTCTTGTTTTTGTCATTTTGTGTCTCATTTCTGTCATTTTGTGTCTTGTTTCTGTCGTGTCTTCTTTTACTCATTTTGTGTCTCAATTCTGTCATTTTGTGTCTCATTTCTGTCATTTTATGTCTTGTTTTTGTCGTTTTCTGTCTTGTTTTTGCTGTTTTGTGTCTTGTTTTTGCTGTTTTGTGTCTTGTTTTTGTCATGTAGAGTAGGGTTAGCAAACAACACAGAAAACATGGAATAAAAACGTTCCCATTGATGTGGAAGCTGAGCCAGTCAAGCCTTTGATGGTTTCAGAGTTCATTTTCTGTCTTGTTTTTGTCGTTTTGTGTCTTGTTTTTGTCGTTTTGTGTCTTGTTTTTGTCGTTTTGTCTTGTTTTTGTTGTTTTCTGTCTTGTTTTTGTCATTTTGTGTCTTGTTTTTGTCATATTGTGTCTTGTTTTTGTCGTTTTCGGTCTTGTTTTTCTTGTTTCATGTCTCATTTTTGTTGTTTTCTGTCTTGTTTTTGTCATTTTGTTTTGTTTTTGTTGTTTTTGTCTTGTTTTTGTCATTTTCATTCTTGTTTTTTTCGTTTTGTGTCTCAATTTGTTGCTTTGTGTCTTGTTTTTGTCATTTTGTCTTGTTTTTTTAATCATTTTCTGTCGTTTTGTCATTTTCTGTCTTGTTTTTGCTGTTTTGTGTCTTGTTTTTGCTGTTTTGTGTCTTGTTTTTGTCATGTAGAGTAGGGTTAGCAAACAACACAGAAAGCATGGAATAAAAATGCTTCCATCGATGTGGAAGCTGGGCCAATCAGTCCCTATTACTGAAGAATATGGAGCAGAAAACTGGTAAAGAGATTGTAAAAGGTAAATATTTCAACAATTTTGAAGCCCAAATGTCCTCAAATTCTGGACAGACCCTTATTCGCTTTTTTCCCACAGTCTTGCATGTGAGAATCCACAAGTTGAGCATCTGAGCTCTCCGACGTCACTTCTACGGCGTCAGGAATCAACTAAAAGGCACCGTGAGTCACCTGCTGAGCTGTGAAGGAGTGGAAATCCCTGGCAATGTGATTTTTGTTTCTCTTTGTGCATCAAATCACGGTGCCAGGAACCCTCCCCACCACAGCCGGGGCAGAGAGGCCTCCGTACGGCTCCGTCCTCCTGGGCTGCACACGGCTTCGTCCAGGGCAGCTGTGGAGTGTCTGAAAGGAGGAAAAAAAAAAGGAAAAACACACTTCTATGAGAAACTGAAACCTTCACATTAGGACTGATCTGATGAGAGGGTTAGTGGAGTTAAGATGCACTTCAAACTATTTCTGGAACCATGGATAGAAAGAAAGAAAGAAAGATGATATCCCTGTTGGAGAAAGAAACTGCATTGAGGGAAGGTGAGGAATGACTCTGCAGACTGCACAGATCAGCAGGAAGCAGCAGATGTGGAGGAACATGCAGCGCCAGCTACCTGCTCGGTTTGTTTAAAGCAGCTCAGAGGGCAAAACTGAAAAAACAAAACCCACGACTTGTTTGAAATGGCACACTGGAAAAAATGCTCCTCTCAAAACAAGAAAAAAAAACTTATTTCAAAAAACTTTAACCTTGAAATAAGTTTAAAAAAATCTGCCAATAGAACAAGTGAAAAATTGCTTGGTAAGATTTCTTGAAATAAGATATGATATTTAGAATATTGAGATCTTAAAATTAGCTGGAATAACTTATTTTAAGCTCTATTTTACCAGGATTGTCAAGCTTAAGTGTCTTAAAATAAGCCAGACATGCTAAAAAACTCAAAAACACTCAACTGTAGACTCTCAAAAATAGATTTTTGCTTTCATGTAACCTCCTAATTTGAGATGTATTAACCCTCCTGCTGTCTTGATTTACGGGCACCAAAAAATATTGTTCCCTTGTCTGAAAAAAATCCCAAAAATCGGCAAAAAAATTCATCACATTTCTGAAAATTTGCAAAACCTTCAGGAAGAAAATTCTAATAATTCCTTAGAAGTTTCCCTTAAAAGTTTTATTTTGAAAAAATCCCCCAAATTTGGCAAGAAAATTTTTGAAAATATTTTCAAAAATTGAGTAAAAATCTTTCAAAAAAATAATCCTAAAAATATCTAAAGTGATTACAGATATAAATCAGTAAAACTTCTAATATTTTCTTTAAAAACATTCACATGAAAATCAACCAAAATCCAGCAAAATTCGCTGGATTTTGGTTGATTTTTATGTGAATGTTTTTAAAGAAACATTTTTAACATTTCTTTTTTTCCACCAAAAAATTTTGAAAGATTTCCCAAAAATGTTGAAAATGTGGACATCAGAAATTTCACTGTGAAAATATTTTTTTTTCCACATTTTCAAACTAATACGGGTCAATTTTCACCTGCAGGACGACACGAGGGTTAAACTTATTTTGAATTTTATTGTAAAATTCAACTCAAAACAAGATAATTTCAAGATTGTTTGACTTAACAAGATATTTAAGATGCATTGTCTTAAAACAAGTCCCTCCATCTGCTGAAATGTCACTTGTTATGTGAATTTATCTTAAATCAAGTGGGATGAGACGTTTTGACTAAAAATAAGACAAATACACTTGGTAGGATTTACAGTTTTTGCAGTGTAAAAGCTCGGCACGCTAACTGTTAGACGTTAGGGGAGGAGAACAGGAACCAGACGGGGTTCTGTGTTCTTTTTAGTAAATAATAAGCAATCTGCGGACTCGGCTCTGCTTTGTCTCCGATTACCGGAGGGGATTTCAGGTCAGAGGGAACAGCTTGATCTGTTTCCCGACATGTTGCTGGGTGAGTTCAGCAGCTCCTCTGACGGCTTCCTTCTCGCAGGATTACAACGTCACGCAGTGTTAGTATCTTTTGTTGTTGTTGTTTGTGCCGTTTAGCAGGGAAAATTCCGTGCCCACCCTGGTGGAGTGGGAATAATGACAGGATTGTTGAGTGCCAAAGAGGAGGACGAGGTTCAGCGCCGAGTCTCAACAGCTTCTTCTTGATCACTTTTCAGAAATTTGTCTGCTCTCACCAAAGTCACCTGGAGTTTCCTCAGTCATAAGATGCTAAATCCAGATCAGGGTTTCTGGGAATTCCATATTAAAGCTGTCATTCCTTACTTGTTCAGTCTGTGGCAGAGGTTCAAATCTTAGGTTTGATATCATTACTGTGTCTGTTAGAGTTCAGACTGAAGCCACTAGTGAGTTAGCTTAGCTTAACCTAAAGTCAGGAAACAGAGGGGACCTAAAGCAGAAAGCTGACAGATTAACACATTTTATCTCATTTGTTGACATCCTTGGCTGCTCAGAAACCCCTAAAAACTCAGTGGAATGCACCAAAATTACATATTTAGAAGTTTTTTTTCCATAAAAATGATTATTTCACAGCATGAAATGTCTTGCTTCTTCTAGAATTCACAGATCTATGAAATCCCTGCCACTTCTTCCACCGCTTGCTGCAGCTCAAGCACACCGGCTCACCTATAAATCTGCTCGAACACTGTAAAACCACTCTCAGTCATCGGTACACTGACGTTTCAAGGCTTAGCCATGGCATTGACAGCTCATTTCACTCACAATGTGTTTTCTAACATAAAAAAACACCATGAAGGCGTGACAACAAGGTAAAAAAAAAAACATAAGGAGTCTGTTTACATCTGCAAGCTTCTCTCCTGCTCTCTGTGCTCACATAAACAGCATTTTAATAAAGCTAAATTCCCAATAAAGTTGCTCTCATTTACATATTTTCTGTTTCTGCCGGAAAGGAGGATGAAACAGTGACTGAAATGCAGCTTATTAGCCCAAATCTGCAGCGGAAATTCGGATGTTATCACTGCAATGCCGTCTAACACGACGATTCTGTATGCTGACACGTTAACTTCTCTTATCAGTCATGTATCGAAAGCAATAAACCACATGCGGTCCAAACGGGCTTCTTTTCCATTCGCACTCGTGAGCTTGAAGCATCACAGAAGTCTTTGTCATGGTGGCACTTTATAAACCAAACCCCACGATGCTCTTCGCCAACATAATCTGCCCAGAGTAGCAGGGGCGTCAAACATGCGGCCCGCGGGCCAAAACCAGCCCTCCAGAGGGTCCAATCCGGCCCCTGGAACGGTTTTGTAAAGAGTAAAATGTACAGAGAAGACATCAACAGCAGATTGTAAATTTAAAACAATTTCTATACAAGTTGTTTTGATCATAAAGCAAAATGTTATATTGCTCATTGTTCTTTTGTCGCTTCGTGTCTCATTTTTGTAACACTTTGTCTTATTTTTGTTGCTTTTTTTGTCTGATTTTTGTTGTTTGTCTCGCGTTTTTGTCGTTTTGTTTCTTTTTTGTCATTTTGTTCCCTTTTCGTCTTTTTCTTCACATTTTGTTTAGCTTTATTCGTTGTTTTGTGTATCGTTATGTGTTTTTCTGTCTCGCTTGTGTTATTTGTGTCATTTTTTGTCTCGTTTTTGTCATTTGCCCTTTTTTTTGGCGCTTTGTAACTTTTTGGCCTAATTTTTTGTTTTCTTCTATTTTGTTTTGTGTCATTTGTCTCATTTTTTGTCATTTTCTTCTGGTTGTTGTCATTTTGTGTCTCATTTTTGTAATATTTTGTGTTGTTTTTTGTCTATTGTCCAACTGTTGTTGTTTTGATCATGACTAAATGTTTTGTGTCTTTGTAGACACTCTGTGATCTGTAAGCTGTAATGTAACGATAAACTGAGGCATATTATTGCTGAAATTGAATTTATTTTTTTGAAGAAACTTCAAATTGTTCATAATGTTTTGTTATTAAATGTGAACATTTGAAAAACATACTTTTTTGCATGAAAACAACGGAAAAATTTGGCGTTTTATGGGTTGATATGCTGTGATTTAACTGGTCCGGCCCACTGGAGATCAAATTGGGCTGAATGTGGCCCTGACGCATCGGTCTATAGTATCAAACAGTAAGAGATTCCACCTGGTGGCACAACCAGGTACTGCAGCTGATCTGCAATACATTTTCTGACATGCATGTCTTTAATCTTCTGCCTTATTTGTTGGATATACACCACCCTTCAAAAGTTTGGGGTCCCTCAGGCAATTCCATGTTTTCAATGAAAATTCCCACTTTTATCCATGTGCTAACATAACTGCACAAGGGTTTTCTAATTATCAATGAGCCTTTCAACACCATTAGCTAACACAATGTAGCATTAGAGTTAAATTTTGAATTATTAGCATTCCGAAACATGACAGCGCCCTCTAGTGGGGGCGATGAATATTTATAACAGGAGCAGAAGAGGATGTGAGTTGACTTGTAGAGCTATGAGTCAGTGTTTCTTTTAAACCCCGCTAACAGCGTCTTTATTGTTTTCGGCTTCTTTAACCGCTTCCTACACATGATTAAGTTGTATTTGTGCCCAGAGGCAAAACATATCAGCGCTTTGTTTTCTCCTGCCACAAATATCGCAACTTTATATTGACAAAGTCTGACTCAGCAGTAGAAAGATGCGAGTACCAGCCTGCCTCCAGATCCACTTTGCTACGGGAAACAACTCCATCATCCACAAACAGCTTACCACACTGGAAGTTTCAGTCTGTGCACATAGTTTGGATCATGCAGTGACGCAGTCCTCGTTAATCTGGTTTAATGACAGTGTTCGTTTGCCTGCTTGGAAACGTTCTATCGAAATAATTCCACCGGCATCACTAATTTAAAGGAAAACTGAAGCCACATCCTTTGCTTAGCTCCGCCCAAGACTACTGCGATTGGTTTAACCTTCATGTTGTCCTGCGGGTCAAACTGACCCGTTTTAAAGTTTGAAAATGTGGAAAAAAATATATTTTCACAGTGAAACTTCTGATATCCACATTTTCAACATTTTGGGGAAATCTTTGAACATAGTTTGGTGGAAAAAAAGAAATGTTAAAAATGTTTCTTAAGAACATTCACGTAAAAATCAACCAAAATCAAGCAAAATTCACTGGATTTTGGTTGATTTTTTGTGAATGTTCTTAAAGAAAATATTAGAAGTTTTACTGATATATATGTAATCACTTTAGATATTTTTAGGATTTTTTTGAAAATTTTTACTCATGTTTTGAAAATATTTACAAGAATTTTCTTGCCAAATTTGGAGTATTTTTTTAAAATAAAGCTTTGAAGGAATTATTGTAATTTTCTTCCTGAAGGTTTTGCAAATTTTCAGAAATTTGGGGGATTTTTTTGCTGAATTTTTGTATTTTTTTCAGATAAGGAAACAATATTTTTTGGTGCCTGTAAATGAGGACAACAGGAGGGTAAAAGAAATTCAAACAAACCACAGAGTTTTCCCTCCTTCAGCAGAACGGTACTGAGGTGCAGTCAGACTATTCTGTGGAACAGAAGCGAGATTAACATAGAAACACAGAATCCAATAGCGTTATATTCCTATGAAGGGGACTGCGTGTCTTCAGAGCCACTGTACATGTTGTCCAACCTAACGAAGGCATGCAGAATCCTTGCAGACGGAGGAGTACGTCCGTCCTGTCAGGCAGCGTTAACAGTCCACCCTTCCCCAGGAATCATGAATAAATATGTTTGTCTGGGTTGTGAGATGTGGAACACAAAGTTGCGCTTCACTGAACAGTAAAGTGGAATGAGGGATTGCTGTTCATTTGCATGCATGAGTTGCGGCGTGTTGTGCGAAAGAAAAAGGGGGAAAAAGCTGTGAGTGAATGAAGGGAGTGGTCATGCCCTCTAGCACTCCTGTGAGTCAGTGTTTGTTTGCTGGGTGTGAAACCTACTGTCAGCTTTAAATGAATGCTGTGAAGATGTGGCGTGTTTCTTTGGCGTTCGGGGTGAATTACAGGGCGGCGATGGTGAAAGTAAAAAGGCAAAAATAGCAATTAAATCCAAAACTGTGGTGAAAAACCAAAGGATTTTTGCTGTTGTTGTGGAACAGTCTGCTGTCCTGAACTATTCAGTTAATAAACTAACAGAACAGTTACTTGAAATAAGTTGTCAAGAAAAATGTGACACAAAAAGAACAGATCTACAATTATTTTAGTATTTAGTTTGTCGTCTTCTAACTTGTAGAACTGTTTAACCCTCCTGTTGTCCTCATTTACGGGCACCAAAAAATATTGTCTCCTTGTCTGAAAAAATACAAAAATTCAGCAAAAAAATTCTCTAAATTTCAGAAAATTTGCAAAACCTTCAGGAAGAAAATTCCAATAATTCCTTCACCCTTGTGTCGTCCTGCGAGTCAAAATCGACCCGTATTAAAGTTTAAAAATGTGGAAAACAAAATATTTTCACAGTGAAACTTACGATGTCCACATTTTCAACATTTTTGGGAAATTTTTGAACATTTTTTGGTGGAAAAAAGAAATGTAAAAAAAATGTTGCTTTTTTCCTGAATGTTCTTAAGAAACATTTTAATTATTTCTTTTTTTCCACCAAAAAAATGTTCAAAGATTTCCCAAAAATGTTGAAAATGTGGACATCAGAAGTTTCACTGTGAAAATATATTTTTTTCCCACATTTTCAAACTTTAAAACTGGTCAATTTTGACCCGCAGGACGACACGAGGGTTAAATCCAAAACTGTGGTGAAAAACCAAAGGATTTTCTTTGCTGTTCTGGAACAATCTGCCGTCCTGAACCATTCGGACGTTTCCTAAGCAGCTGAAGTCGACTCTCATGGTGGTTTGCAGAAGCCTAATGTAATGTCTCCAGTTTGTGCCACATAATTTACGGCCTGATGGAACTTATTATTGTGCATGAGGCTGAAGGTGCGAACACGCCACCGCATTTAGAAAGCGCAAGGTTTGCACTCTCAGCCTGAACAAACTGACCTCATTCAGCTGGAAGGAGGAACTGCTGGTTGGGCAAAACGCTGACAGAGACTCAAGGTAAAACAAGCCGCTACAAAGCTAAACAATGAGCCGTCGCATTCATAAAGACACAAAAAAACACAAATCTCTGACTCTTTAATGTCACTTTTACTGCTTCCCTTTACAACAGGGGTGTCCAACATGTGGCCTGTGGGCCAAAAGTGGTCCCCCAGAGGGTCCAATCCGGCCCTCAAAGTGTAAAAATTCCAGAGAAGACATTAACTGCAGATTGTAAATTAGTAAAACTATAAATTTAAAATAAGTTCTAGACTAGACCTGGGCATCCTACGGCCTGCGGGCCACATCCGGCCCGCCGGATGACCCTGACTGGCCCGTATGAGGTCATTGGAAAATATTAAAAGTCAATGCAAATATATATCATCACAATACATGCAAGCAATACGCCTGCACTGCTTTTATTTTGAAAGGTCTGCTAAGTTAACGTTTTTTCGCGCGTGCTTTCCGTACTTAGCATAAGGTTTATGCGGTGATTGGTTTGTTTGTCAGCTTCAGCAGGAAGATGTCAGCTAACGGCAAAGAAAGAAAGATTGATTCCGAATGCAGAGTTTTTAACAAGGCATGGACTTCCAAGTATTGCTTCACTGAAGTCAGAGGTAAAGCTGTGTGTCTAGTTTGTGGAGAACAGACCGCGGTGCTCAAGGATTATAATCTGAATCGACATTACGAGACCAAACATGCGGAGAAGTACAAACATTTGACTGATGCAGAGCGGGGAGGATATCTGAAGGTTTGCTAGCTAAACTGCTAAAGCAGCAATGACTTTGTTTTACCAAAGCTCACATCAAGGAATGCAGCAGTCAAGACGAGTTTTCTAATATCCTACAAAATCGCCAAAAACAGTAAGCCATTCTCTGATGGAGAGTTTATAAAAGAAAGTCTGGTGGACTCTGCAGCGTTTATATGCCCGGAGAAGAAAGGAGCGTTCGGTAATGTGACCCTTTGGAGGCGAACCGTAACGAGGCGGGCGGAGAGCAGCGCCGAGAATCTGGAGCTTCAGCTGCACAACAAAGTGGACGATTTTGACGTTTTATCCTTGGCTCTGGACGAGAGCTGTGATGTCCGTGACACAGCCCAGTTACTCATCTTTGTACGTGGACTAACAAAAAAACCTTTGAGATGACGGAGGAGCTGGCAGCTGTGCAGCCAATGAAGGAACCACGACGGTTCACTGAGGTAAATACATGCATGAACAAGCTGGGACTAAAATGGGAGAATTTGGTTGGTGTTACAACTGATGGCTGTCCAAATTTGTCAGGGGAAACGGATGCAAGATAAAGTGACTGAAATAAACCCAGAGCAGAAACTGATATTTTTGCATTGTATTATACATCAGGAGGTGCTGTGTAAGTCAGTGCTAAAAATCAACCACGTGACTGATGTTGTAGCTAAACTAGTTAACTTCATCAGGGCAAGAGCATTGAATTACAGACAGTTTGTTGTCTTTTTGGAGGAGATGATAGTGAACATGGTCACCTTGGTTACCAGACAGCTGTCAGATGGATCAGCCTGGACAAGATGCTTAAACGAGTTTAGGATCTGAGAGCAGAGATTCAAGGGTTGGGCATTGTACATCATTGTGTTGTGTAATTTACTGTTTTTATTGAGATATATTGAACATTACTCTAAGTGTAGTGGGGAGCTGTTGTCTTTCTTTATGCTTCACAGTCATCTTAATGTAGATTTAGAAAAACTGACAACACCTCATAGCGTTCATGATGAACAAAAACTGACATGATAAGGCAAGTTTCAAATCTCTGCCAGCTGATGGTCATATTGTTGTAGAATAAATTCTGAGTGATGACTTACTTACTTCGCTTGTAAAAACAGTGACTGCTGAAAAGTAATTAAAGCACTTGGAAAATCAGTTTCACATTTTAAGTATGTCTTTATGACAGTAAATATCTACAACTCAATAGGCAGCAGTCATAGTTTGAATGAAAAAACAAAATCTTTCATTAAATAGTTTTGTTCTGTGTTCCACATTTTCATTATATCATTGTATTGTTTCATTTACTGTTTTTATTGAGATATATATTGAGCAGAGCTTTTAAGTGTACTGGTCCGGACCTTAACAACCATCAAAGTTTCTCATGTGGCCATGTGTGAAAATTAATTGCCCACCCCTGTTCTAGACCATGACAAGTTGTTTTGATCATAAAGTAAAATATTAGATTGTTCATTGTTCTTTTGTTATTTTCTGTCTAGTTTTTGTAATATTTTGTCTTGCTTTTGTTGTTTTTTGTCTCGCTTGGGTTTTTTGTCTTATTTTTGTCATTTTGTGTTTCGTTTTATTTGTTATTTTGTGCATCCTTTAGTGTTTTTTGTCTCACTAGTGTTTGTCTGTTTTTTGTCATTTTGTTTCTCCCTTTTGTCATTTTTTGTCTCGTTTGTGTCATTTGTGTAATTTTTTTTCGTGTTTTTTGCCCCTTTGTAACTTCTTGTCTATTTTTTTGTCTTTTTTTGTTTACTTTCATGTTGTTTGTCTCAATTTTTGTCATTTTGTTTTTTGTTTTTGTCATTTTGTGTCTCATTTTTGTAATTTTTTTTGTCGTTTTGTTGCTTTTTGTCTTTTTTTGTGTGACTTTAGTTGTTTGTCTTATGTTTTTGTCATTCTGTTTCTCATTTTTGTCATTTTGTGTTTCCTTTTTGTCTCGCTCGGGTTTTTTATCTTATTTTTGTCATTTTGTGTTCCGTTTTATTTGTTATTTTGTGTATTATTTTTGCCATTTTGTGTTCTTTTTGTCTCGCTTCAGTTCATTTTTTTTGTTGTTTTGTTCCTCGCTTTTGTCATTTTTTGTCTCGTTCGTGTCATTTATGTAATTTTTTGTCTTGTTTTTGTCATTTGTCCATTTTTTGTCCCGTTGTAACTTTTTGCCTAATTTTTTCTTTTTTGTTTTGTTTTGTGTTGTCTCATTTGTTGTCATTTTTTCTTGTTTGTGTCATTTATGTAATTTTTTGTCGTGTTTGTGTCCATTTTTTGTCTCTAACTTTTTTGTTTCTTTTTTGTTTTTTCCGTGTTGTTTGTCTAATTTGTTGTCGTTTTGTTTCCTGTTTTCACTAGTATTTTTGTCTTATTTTTGTCATTCTGTATTTTGCTTCATTTGTTGTTTTGAGCATCATTTTTTGGCGTTTTGTGTAATTTTTTTTGTCTCGCTTGTGTCGTTTGTCTAATTTTTTGCCATTTTGTTTCCTGTTTTTGTCATTTTGTGCCTTTTTGTAAATTTTTTGTCTTGTTTCCTTGTTTTTTGTCTTTTTTGTCATTTTGATCATAAAGTAAAATATTATATAGATAGCTGTGACTAAATGTGTTCCTTTGTCGACACTGTGATCTGGAAGTTATGTGGAAATGATAGACTGAGTTGACTGAATGTTGATGAAACTGAATAGACTTTTCTTAAGAAATTTCAGGATGTTCATGATGTTTTGTAAAAAGATAATTCCTTAAATGTGAACATTTTTAAACTAAAACAAAGGAAAGGTTAGGAGTTGTGGTTATTTATTGATTATTATGCTGTGATTTCACCCACTTGGGATCAAATTGGGCTGAATGTGAATCCTGGACTAAGATGATTTTGATCCCCTGCTTTCCATTTCATGACTACGACACCATTTGCTGCCTCGTTGTGCGACTCGGCGCTCGGTGTTTACTCAGGAGATGCCGTGATTTATGCGTCGGTGACCACAGGTGTAAGATTCACACCTGAACCCGGCCGTGCAGCGCTGACGTCACCCAGCATCTCGCACTCGGCTGCGATTTGTCACCCAGCTCTCTCACAAAACGCTGGCAAAGTGTCGACGGGCAGAAACAAGAGAAGGAGAGAAGTTAACCCTCCTGTTGTCCTCATTTACGGGGACCAAAAAATATTGTTTCCTTGTCTGAAAAAAATACAAAAATTCAGAAATTTTTTTTCCCCACATTTCTGGAAATTTGCAAAACCTTCAGGAAGAAAATTCTGATTATTCCTTAAAAGTGTCCCTTAAAAGTTTTATTTAAAAAAAAAAAAAAAAAAAAATCCCCCAAATTTGGCAAGAAAATTTTTGAAAATATTTTCAAAAAATGAGTAAAAATCTTTCAAAAAAAAAATCCTAAAAATGTCTAAAATGATTACATATATATCAGTAAAACTTGTAATATTTTCTTGAAGAACATTCACATAAAAATCAACCAAAATCCAGTGAAATTCGCTGGATTTTGGTTGATTTTTTTTGTGAATGTTCTTAAGAAACATTTTTAATTTTTTTTTCCACCAAAAAATGTTCAAAAATTTCCCACAAATGTTGAAAATGTGGACATCAGAAGTTTCACTGTGAAAATATATATTTTTTCCACATTTTCAAACTTTAAAACGGGTCAATTTTGACCCACATGACAACACGAGGGTTAAGTAAATGAGAGTGTGAGAGAGAAGCAGCGATATCCAGAGGTTTGGTTTAAGGACGGGAAGCTGTCACGATGTCAGAAAGTGCAAACATTTTTCTGAGATGTGAAGATTTTTTTTGTGCAATAACAGAGTGCTGGCACCAGTATGTCTGGATGAAATACTTGTTGGGTGAATTGCATTTAAAATCTGCATCTACTGCATTTAAGGGGTCTGAATGAAACAATTACGTAAATTTATAGAACCGGCAAGTTATAAAATCATCCAAATCTGAAAAAAGTTCTCACCTGACCTCCTCAGAATCAGCTGGTTTTTCACGTACAATAATTTTAGTATATTTTCTGAAACATGCAAAGTTCTACAGTCAAACTATGAACATTTCTTTAGTTACAGGCCCTTAAATTACAGAGAAGTGGGTCTTAAGTCTCCCTACTTTTTCCATCATTTCTGAGCCTCATAACTTCATCAGTACAGCACATAGACACGTGACATTTTCAGGGCTAAAAATTTAATTTCTGTTAAAAACTGCAACCAAATCAATTTTACATTCACTTCAGGTGTCACAGTCTAAACACTAAATCTGTTGTTTGTTAATTTTTTTCTATAACCAACTTTGAGCATCTATATTATGGGGCTGATGATAGTTTCTTGTCAGAAAAAGGCAAAACTGTCCCAAAAACAATCAAAAAGTCACACTAAACAAGAAAAATGAGATGCGAAACAACAAAAAGCGGATACAAAATGACAAAAACAACAAACAAATGACCACAATGAGACACACAAAGACACACAAAACAACACAAAGCTCATAAAAAACAACAGAAGAGGGACAAAAATGACAAAAATGAGCACAAAGCAACAAAACCAGACACAGAAAAAGAAATTAAATCTAGTTTTTGGTCTACAACCAACTCTGAGCATCAATGTTATGGGATGTATCGTAGTTTAAACAGTAAAACTGCAGCAGTTTAATGACATAGAGTCATAGAAACAATCACTGGTTCCCTGGATGTGTTTCTGTTTTCTGATAATTCACCAGAGAAAACTTTAAAAAGTGCATTCTGGGTAAACTTTAAGGTTGGTTTTGTGTTTCTTTTTGTTTTTTTGTGTCTATTAGTGGTTGTTTTATGTCTTTTTGACCAGTAGTACCACAGTGAATGCATAGTCCTGACAGTGAAGCACGGAGGTGGAAGTATGATGATATGTGGCTGGAGAAGACTTTAAAAAGTGCATTCTGAGTAAACTTTCAAGGCCCATGTCAGCATGTGTGGCAGGTGGTTGGTCAGAATAAGTTATAGATAATGAAAGGATCATTTTTACCTATATTTTACTATATTTGACTTTACAATGCCGCTGTATAACTGGTCTACCTCTGTTACTGCTGCACTTTCTCCCTCACATATACATACCACTTATGTGCAATAACTGTTTCAACCTCATGTAAATAGTCTTTTTAATAATAAAAATCTTCTGTGTATATAATGTTCCCTGCGTTTTTGCACTGTGTGTTTCTATTTATTCTGTACTGCCTTTATACTATTTTTTCTCCTTGGAGCTGCTGTAACGGTGAACTTTCCCCACAGTGGGATCAATAAAGTTTATCTTATCTTATCTTATCTTAGATTTGATACCAGAATCATCTAATAGACACGATTCCTTCTGTTGCAAAACAATTACATAAATTAAAAACTGTGGAATTTCAACCCACCCCCATGCCCTTCAAAGGCCTGTAACTCTGAAAATATTCATAATATGAAGGTTAAATTTTCCATGTCTTCACTAAATACACTAAAGTTAGCGCAGATAATAAATCTGATTGGGTCAGGTGGTTGATTTTTCATGATATTTCAGCTCCAACCTTCCAGTAACAACAGACTTTTCACTCTGCTTTCAAATGTGGCTTCATAAAATAAATACATTTGTCATCTGCATACATGTTTACTTAAACAGATCTTCTCCTGTTGTGTTGTGCCATACAGCCATCGAGGCATCGGTTTTTGTGACTCACGAACAATCTCCTCTGTGTCTGATGTTCTCTCTGATTGATATTCCTCTGGTGGAGTTTCAATTTAAAATGTTTTTGTTCAATCATTTGCACCAGACGCTCCCACCTTGATGCCTCAAACAGGCTGTGGGGTTTGTTTATTCTTAGTATTTTACTGGCGTAGCAGGACAGATTAACACCCTGCCAAAGCCAAACTACACCCCAATTATAAATACTACTTCGTATCGTTCGCTAATAAGCCTGTATTTAAATTTTCAGACTTTCTTTCCAATGTAAGTTGAACCCTCGTCTTGTCATGCGGGTCAAACTGAAGTTTGAAAATGTTAAAAAATATATATCTTTATGTCCAGATTTTCAACATTTTGGGGAAATCTTTGAATATTTTTTGGTGGAAAAAAAGAAATGGTAAAGAAAATGTTTCTTTAAGAACACTCAAAAAAAATCTACCAAAATCCAGCGAATTTCGCTGGATTTTGGTTGATTTATATGTAATCACTTTAGATATTTTTAGGATTTTTTTGGAAGATTTTTACTCAGTTTTTGAAAATATTTACAAGAATTTTCTTGCCAAATTTGGGGGAATTTTTAAAAAAATAAAACCCTTAAAGGAAACTTTTAAGAAATTATTGGAATTTTCTTCCTGAAGGCTTTCCAAATTTTCAGAAACGTGGAGAATTTTTTTTCTGAATTTTTGTATTTTTTTCAGACAAGGAAACAATATTTTTTGGTGCCTGTAAATGAGGACAATAGGAGGGTTAAAAAAATTAACCATACTAGAACACAGGGGATCAACTTCCAATGGCAAGGGGCCTATAAAACACAGATAAAGATGTGTTTTTGGCTTTTTCACAATCAGTGGTACCATTTTTGGGGGCAATAATAATATTATATCACATCAAAGTCAGAAGTAACATGGTGCGATAGTCTGTTCTGCAGAATTTTAAACCTATAAGGGCAAAGAAGTGTAAATCCATTCCCAGTTTGGTGAGATAATGCAGATTTTGTACCCCAAAATGTCTTTTTGTCTTCACAGAATTGTTCAGAGTTTCCATTGCAAATTATGTTGTGAAAAAAAACTGTCAAAATCCTGTGAAACTAGACAGACAGAATGTTTAACTTTCAAAAATCTGGGACTTTGTTAGCAGAATGTTTGGTCTTGTGACAGGACAGATGGTTTTCTTCTGAAGCCTTTAGATGTGGAAAACCCACATCAAAGCGCCGTAATTAAACTGAGGCAAACATTAAGCATTGTGTGAAGTAATTAGAGTTTGTCGTGGCAAATCGTGCTTTAATTTAGTTAGAATCTGCACAGTTTTGGAGATCTAAATGTCAGAATAGCGTCAAAGAAAATCTAAGCAGCTTGATGACAGAGTTGAAAATAAAATATTTAATTTAACTTATGATTTATTAAAGTCTGATTCATTCACATTTAAGGGATTTAAAACATGTACTGGAGTGGATGAAGTTGTGTCATCAGAGAGTAAAATAAAATCTAAAACCTACTAACATTTTGTATGAAATTGGCCAAATTACACCTCAGTGTATAAGAATATAAACAGATTAACCCACTTTGAACCAGGTAATAGTCTGGGTCTGTTTCACCTGGACAAAGATGCAGTGGAAGTTTTATTTTTAGGGCTGGAACTGTCGATTCACCCTCCTGTTCTCGTCATTTATGTGCATCAAAAAATATTGTTTCCTTGTCTGAAAAAAATACAAAAATTCAGCAAAAAAATTCCCCAAATTTCTGAAAATTTGCAAAACCTTCAGGAAAAAAATTCCAATAATTTCTTAAAAGTTTTCCTAAAAAGTTTTATTTTCAAAAAATACTCCAAATTTGGCCAGAAAATTCTTGTAAATGTTTTCAAAAAATGAGTAAAAATCTTCCAAAAAAAATCCTAAACATATCTAAAATGATTACACATATATCAGTAAAACTTCGAATATTTTCTTGAAGAACATTCAGAAAAAAATCAACCAAAATCCAGCGAAATTCGCTGGATTTTGGTTGATTTTTTTGTGAATGTTCTTAAGAAACAATTTTTTTTAACATTTCTTTTTTTCCACCAAAACATGTTTGAAAATTTCCCAAAAATGTTGAAAATGTGGACAGAAATATATATATATATATATATATATATATATATATATATATATATATATATATATATATATATATATATATATATATATATATATATAAAAAAACATTTTCAAACTTTGAAACAGGTTAATTTGACCCGCAGGACGACAGGAAGGTTGAAAATGCCGAAATGGCTCAGATTATGCATCCGTTGGATCAAAAAACAACAGCTAAGTCCCTAAAACAGCTCCTAGAAAGGACATTTAATTATTTAGCATTATGGAGCAAAAATGTTAGAGTTTTTACACCAAAAACAGCAACACCGCAAGTGTATTTGTGCAAAAAATGTGCACCATTATTCCAGTATTTTTTACATTTATCTCAGATTCTCCTACCGCTGGAGATGCCCTCGTTACAGCCAGTATTTCCTTCCATGTAGGACACAGTTGACAGATAAAATCGCAGCTCTGTGGGTAACTGAAGACCCCCTGAGCATTTAAAAAGTCATTACCAGAGCTGGTCTGGGCATCATTATTTAGCTCATCAGATCTCTGATAAAACGGCCTCACATGTGACCGATGAAGGCAGCAGCTCCTTCACATGTTCCATTAACACTAATCCACTTTGCATAGCGTTAATGCAATTTGGTACAGATGTAATTTCAGGAAAAATCAATCATATGCAACCCTTTTTCTCTTTTTTTTGAGAAAAGAAACAGAATGAGAGCAGATTTGGGAGTTTTGCATCAGACAGTAAATCATGTGAGTGTTATCGTGGAGGAGGCTCTGACTCACCTCTCCCAGGGAGAAAATATGAAAAAATGATCCGGCCCTGAGCTCTGACAGGAACATGATCGATTATAATACATGAGGGGAAATGGCAGAGCTGCATTAAAGCCCGGCAGAGGTTATCTCTGAATCTGATAGCAGCTATTCCAGCTATTAGCAGCCGCTGCGTTGATAACATTTAGAGCAGGAGGGGAAGAAAAGCCGAGCAGAGCTGAGAAACAAACAGGAAGTAAAGTGGAAAAAATAAATCTGTAAAAATAAATCTGTAAATTTGCAGGTTTTCTTTTGTTTCTTACAGGTTTTCTACGTTTTCAAAACACATGAAAATATCAACAAAATTACAAAAAATGCAGTGAATTTGCACATTTAACCCTTATGGCGTCCTGCAGGTCAAAACTGACCCGTTTTAAAGTTTGAAAATGTGGAAAAAAAAAAATTCACATTGAAACTTCTGATTTCCACATTATCAACATTTTTGGGAAATTTTTGAACTTTTTTGGTGGAAAAACAGAAACGTTTAAAAAAATGTTTAAGAACATTCACAAAAATGTGAATGTTCTTCAAGAAAATATTACAAGTTTGACTGATATATATGTAATCATTTTAGATATTTTTAGATTTTTAGTATTTTCTTGCCAAATTTGGGGGATTTTTTAAAAATAAAACTTTTAAGGGAAACTTTTAAGGAATTATTGGAATTTTCTTCCTGAAGGTTTTGCAAATTTTCAGAAATGTGTGGAATTTTTTTTTGCTGAATTTTTGGAATTTTTTCAGACAAGGAAACAATATTTTTTGATGCCTGTAAATGAGGACAACAGGAGGGTTAATGTAAAACAACAGAAAAAATTAGATCTAAGAAATATATGATGTAATGTAAAGTTACACGTAAAAACTCATATTATACTTGACATGACCTAAAATTTACTTTTTATTAATCTAAATATAATCATAAATGTTTAATAACAGGTAAATGTATTAATTTTACAGGTAGACAGAGTTGTTAACATTAAAGCGTCAAATATACAAGATTTGTATGTAAAGTTACATGTGAAAAATGATTTTATGCTTCATATGTACTAAAATTAACTGTTATTGTAATTACAGCTCAAAATTTCAAATAACTGTAGTTTTACATATTTTTTTTAAAGGTAACTTCATTCATTTTATAGGTGGACAAAGTTATTTAGCATTAAAAATCTATCAAATATGCAAGATTCTTAAGTAAAGTTACATGTAAAAAGTGATTTTATGCTTCATATGATCTAAAATTAAGTGTTTTTTAATCTAAATATAATTATAAATATTTAATAACAGGTAAATTTGCTAATTTTATAGCTAGACACAGTTGTTAACATTAAACATCTGCCAGATACACACATTATAACACAAAATAACACATAAAATTACATGGAATAACTGATTTTATTCTTCATATGATCTAAAATTATCTGTTTTTTTTAAAGTAATTGCAACCCAAAATTTCAAATAATCGTGCTTTTACATTTTCTTAAGGGTAAATTTATTAATTTTATAGGTGGACAAAGTCTTTTAACGTTAAAGATTTGCCAAATGAACAAGATTTGTATGTAAAGTTACATGTAAAAAGTGTTATTTTGCTTAATATGATGTCAAATTAGCTGTTTATTAATTTAAATATAATCAGAAATGTTTAATAACAGGTACATTTATTCATTTTATAGCTAGACACAGTTGTTAACATTAAAAATCTGTCAGATGTACAAGATTTTCACATAAAATTACATAGAAAAACTGATTTTATTCTTCATGTGATCTAAAATTATGTGTTCATTATTGTAATTACAACCCAAAATACATTTTTAAATTAACTTAATTGATTTTATAGGTGGACAACATTTTTTTGAACATTAAAAATCTGTTAAATGTACAAGCTTATTTAACTAAAGCTACATGTAAAAAGTGATATGCTTAATATGATGTCAAATTAACAGGTGAATATGGTACTTGGAAATGTTTAGTAGCCATGCTTTCACTTTATTTTAAAGGTAAATGTATTAATTTTATAGCATTTTATATATGGAAATGCTTTTTAATATTAAAGATCAAAGAAATACAAAAAGCTTTCATGTAAACTTACATCTCAAAACTTGTTTTACAATTAAATTTATTAATTTTGTAGGTAGACAGAGTTGTTAACATTAAGATCTGCTAGATATACAAGATTTTGACATGAAATTACATGAAAAAACTAAAATTATCCCTTTATTATTGTAATCACAACCCAAAATTTTGAATAACTGTGGTTTTACATATTTTTAAAGGTAACTTCATTAATTTTCTAGGTGTACAAAGTTTTTTAACATTAAAAATCTGTCAAATATGCAAGATTCTTAGGTAAAGTTATAATATGATCTCAAATTAACAGGTTAATATGGTTCTTATAATTGCAAACTGTTTGTTTCAAAGGTAAATTTATTCATTTTATCACATTTTATATATGGAATACTTTTTAATGTTAAAGGTCTAAGAAATATAAAAAGTTTTCATGTAAAATTACATATAAAAATTCATACTTTATGTGGTCTAAAAATAAGACTTTATCATTCTTATAATCAGAAAAGTTTAATAACTGGTTTTACATCTTCTCAAAGGTAAATTAATTAATTTTGTAAGTACTTTAACATTGAAGAGCTGTCAAATATACAAGATTTGATATAAAATTACATGAAAAAACTCATAACTGAAATAATCTAAAATTAACTGTTTATTTTTCTAATTAAAAGTCTTTTAACATTAAAGATTTATCAAATACACAAGATTTGTATGTAAAGTTACATGTAAAAAGTCATATTACTTTTGATAAAAAATTAAAATAAAAAGCTGCTATTATTCTTATTATAATCATAAATATGTATTAACTGTGGTTTCATTCATTTTATTTCTTTTAGTTTTTTTTTACATTAAAGATCTGTCAAATATACAATATGCTATTTAAAAAAATAATTTTATGTTAAAAACTAATGGATAGTGTCATTTATTTGCAGTATTTTTTGCCTTACAATATTATTCAGCAATATTTTACATTTTTTCAAAGGTAAACTGATATTTTTTTTAAAGGTGAATATACTTCTCACAACTAAAAATCAGTAAAATATACAAGATTTTTTTATAGTTACAATTATATGTCGGTAATTTTATGGTTTTTGCACATGGAAATAGCCTTCATTAAACATTAAAAAGTCAAAAAATACACATTATGTAAAATGAAGGCTAAAAATTATATTTTAATTATAGAAAATTTCTGTTGTTTTCATGAGATTGGTGTTTTGCATTATTTTACTGTAGTTTTTGGCACCCAAGCTGCTGGAATATTACAGTTTTTTACAGTTTTTTACACTGAGGTAGAAAAATGGAGTCTTTGCACAACATAACAGCATTTTAGTTCTTGGAACATCAGTAAAAAGCAACTGGACTTCACTTTCCAGGTTGTTGAAGACGTTTAGGAGCCTAAATGATTAGTCCAGTTGCTTTTTATTGAAGTTTTACGATTTCCATGACGTACACGACTGAAATTCTGAACAGACAGAACAACATGTGTGACTGCCGGGTTCATCCAAGGATGTTCCAATGCATCAACTTTAAATCAGCCCAGATCATTCCAAGCGACCGCACTCAGCTAATCTCACCGCTTTCCTGATTAGCGGTGCACCCTGAGCAGATTTCTGACGCTTTCAGACACCACCTAGAGGAAAGCCGGGTCCTCTCCATGTTTGAGTTTTAGCCCTCGTGTCGTCCTGCGGGTCAAATTGACCCGTTTTCAAGTTTGAAAATGTGGAGAAAAAAAAATATTTTCACAGTGAAACTTCTGATGTCCACATTTTCAACATTTTTGGGAAATCTTTGAACATTTTTTGGTGGAAAAAAAAAACAAATGTTAAAAATGCTTCTTAAGAACATTCACAAAAAAATAAACCTGGACTACTGGAATAATGGTGCACTCAGGGTGTTGCTGTTTTTGGTGCAAAAACTAACATTTTTGCTCCATAATGCTAAATAATTAAATGTCCTGTTTTTCAAAATAAAACTTTTAAAGGAAACTTTTAAGGAATTATTGGAATTTTCTTCCTCAAAGTTTTGCAAATTTTCAGAAATGTGGGGAATTTTTTGCAGAATTTTAGTTTTTTTTCAGACAAGGAAAGAATATTTTTTGGTGCATGTAAATGAGGACAACAGGAGGGTTAAATGAATAAACTGCGGCACCTTTCCAGCTAAAGGAGGAGATTCCTGACTGATTGTTGAGATGCGTCCGTCAGCATGGCGTGGAAAAGGCCAAGAGGAGTTGGCGTGTTCGGATTGTGACCTCTGTAACCGACAGGCTCCCTCCCACTCCAAGCATGCAAACTCTCCATAAACCCGGGCCTGTTTTTCCACCACACATGGCTTCAATTGGAGGCTACTGCTGCTGCTGCTGCACCTCCGAAAAGAAAATAAAAAAGCCGGGCAAAGCACAACAAACCTGATTATGAAATCAGCTGGCAGACGGGATGAGCTGGAAGTGTCGTGGATGTTTTCTGATCTGGCAGCGGACGACCCGATTCCTTGAGAAGTCCTCGTCTGTTTGTGCGTTCGCCTCCACGCATGGCTGTGTGTGTTTATGTGTGTGTTTTTGTAAACAGGCCTGTATTTAAAGTCTCGCTTCAGCGCCAACAAGGCAAGCTGTTTACTACTTGGTTGGTCGTAAAAAGTAAATATGCATCAGTTGGGGCCTATCAAAGGCCCCTTCATTTGGTTCCCGGCTACGATGGCTTTGGATGTGTGTCTGTAATTGCCTCGTCTCGGACTGAAATTCTCTGTGGTCGAGGCCGAGAGAGCCGAGGGAAACCGTGCTGTCCATGCACTTGAACGGTCTGCAGTTGATCTGAGGGCAACCGGCGAACACACAAAGTGCAGGAAAACCAAGAAAGAAGAGGCCATGTGGCGGCGACGCAGGACACACAACAAACTACTGTGGACTCACACCGGGGAAACACACACTACACACTCTGAGGAAAATAATGGATGTTAAGTGGTTCTTCAGGAGGCGCCCTGGTTCTTCAAAACACCATCAGCAGCTGAAGAAACTCTTTATTTTATGTGGTTCTTTAACCCTTGTGTCATCCTGCGGGTCAAAATTGATCCGGTGTAAAGTTTGAAAATGTGGAAAAAATATATATTTTCACAGCGAAACTTCTGATGTCCACATTTTCGAAAATTTTTTGGTGGAAAAAAAGAAATGTTAAAAATGTTTCTGAAGAACATCCACATAAAATTTAACCAAAATCCAGCAAATTTTGCTGGATTTTGGTTGATTTTTATATGAATGTTCTTAAAGAAAATATTAGAAGTTTTACTGATATATATGGAATCGCTTTATATATTTTTAGGATTTTTTTGGAAGATTTTTACTCATTTTTTGAAAATATTTACAAGAATTTTCTTGCCAAATTCAGGGATTTTTTTTTTAAATCAAACTTTTAAGGGAAACTTTTAAGGAATTATTGGAATTTTCTTCCTGAAAGTTTTGCAAATTTCCAGAAATGTGGGGATTCTTTTTAGTCAATTTTTTTTGGATTTTTTTCAGACAAGGAAACAATATTTTTTGGTGCTCGTAAATGAGAACAACAGGAGGGTTAAAGGTTCTTCGTGCTTATTGGAGTTATTTGGTTTGGCAGCAGGTGAAGACATGAAGTTGGAGCTGCAACTAATGATTATTTTCAGTTTTAATGATCCATTAAACATCAGAAAACAATAAGAAATGTCTGTCACAGTTTCATAAATCCCAATCTGGAATCTTGGAACATGTTGTTCTTTCTGACCAACAGTCCAGAACCCAAAATATTAACTGTGTTCTAATGAAAGGAACCCAGAAATGCTGCAAATTCTTAGATTTAACTTACTCAAATTATCAATTCCTATAATGAGGTTCTTTACTAAACTAGGCAGGATCACAATGAACGATTGTGAAATTGGTTCCATAAAGAACCTATTTTTGCTAAAGTTGTCTGGTGCATCATAAATGGAGCCTCTATAGGCATCTCTGGCTGTTCTTCAAAGAACTGTTTGCAGAAATGGTGCATTGTTTACAGGGTTCTTTGCAGAACTAAAAATGGTTCTTCTATCTCAAAAATGATTCCTTCAAGAACCTATTTTTGCTAAACCTCTTTGAAGCACTATTTATGGTGCCTGAAGGACCCATTTTTGATGGTTCTTTGGGAAACTTTCTTTCTTTGAAGACCCACTTATGCTCAAAGAACCATTAAAATGGTTCCTTAAAGAACGTAGTTTTGCTAACCCTTGCTCTTAATAGTGCCTAAAGGAATTTTTTATGGTTCCTTGGGAAATTTTCTTTCTTTGGTGAATCTTTTGCCTAAAAAGTTTTATTGTGAAAGAAATAATGGTTCTGTGCAGCAATGCCATAGGAGAACCATATTATTAAATGTGTTGTGATGGAAGAACCCAGACATCCTGCATTAGATTTGACTTCAACTATTATTGATTAGTATTATTGAAATAGAAGAGCTATCTCAAAAATGGTTCCTTAAAGAACCTTTTTTTGTTTTGCTAAACCTCTTTGAAACACCATTTATGGTGCCTAAAGAAGCCATTTTTAAGGGTTCTTTTGGAAATTGTCTTTATTTGAAGAACCTGTTGCCTAAAAGATCTTATTGTGAAACAAAAAATGATTCATTGCATCAATGTTGTGGAAGAATCAAAATACTAAAAAGTTTTCTAAGAAAATACTAAACCCAAAAATGCTGCAAATTCTTACATCGACTTTAACGAGAACCATGTTAAAAATGGTTACTGAAAGAACCTACTTTCGCTAAAGTTCCTTGAAATGCCATTTATGGTGCCTAAAGGAACTATTTTCTTTCTTTGAAGACCCTCTTGCTTTAAAGCTTTTATGGTGGAACAAATAAATGGTTCTGTGCAGGAATGTCATAGAAGAACCATATTATTAAATGTGTTTTCTGGAAGGAATCAGAAATGCTGCAAATTATTAGATTTGAGCTACAAGACCTATTATTAAAACAGAGAAACTATCATGAAAGTGGTTCCTTAAAGAACCTATTTTTACTAAAGTTCTTTGAAACAACCTTTATATGGTGCCTAAAGGAACCCTCTTTGATGATTTTATGGGAAACTTTCTGTCTTTGAAGAACCTTTCGCTTGAAAGGTTTTATTGTGGACTTCTATGCAGCAATGACATAGAAGAACCATGTTATTAAATTTGTTCTAATGGAAGGAACCCAGAAAGGCTGCAAATTCTTACATGACTATCAATTCTTCTTATTAAAATAGAACAACTATGATGAAAATGGTTCCTTAAAGAACCTACTTTCAATACAGTTCTTCAGAAACACCTTTTATGGTTCCCAAAGGAGACATTTTTTGATTGTTCTTTGGGAAACTTTCTTGTTATAAAGAATTTCTTGTGCTCAGAGTGAGGTTCTTTACTAAACTCGGTGGGTCCACAAAGAACTGTCTTGAAATTGGTTCCTTTAAGAACCTATTTTTACTAAAGCCATCTGGTGCACCATATATGGAGCCTCTATGGGTTCTTCAAAAGAACTGTTTGCAGAAACGGTTCATTGCTTTGTAGGGTTCTTTGAGGAACTAATCGCCTTGAAGAACCCTTTTTTGGTTCCAGTTAGCACCTATATTTTCCTGAGTGCAGCAACACAGACACATGTGCTCCCACTCACATATCGATGACAACAAAATTAGCAGCCAAACCCAAATAACAAACATGTGTTCATTGTTCTGGAGACAACGCCCATGTCAGCATCTGCCGCTGATACTGGAGAGTACGAACTGTTTGGACTTCACAGAGGAAGAGTTTTGATTTAAAGTCAGGAGATGTGTGACCTTTGGAGGAAAACTCTGCCAATATCTCATCTGGTTATTAAGATGTTGTGGCTGAACATAAATTAGCTTCTTAAATTTCAGGTTGTAATTATAAAGTCCAACATTTATTTGACTGACTCTTGAGGAAAAACATAGAAATAGATGGTTATATGACTAGAAGCTTAAATCTGTTCATCAGATATTGACTTACTCTTTATTTTTTTGCCATTTCTTGCAGGACAGGTGGCATTTTGTTGCCTTAATTGGATGCTTATGGATATATATGTACTTAAAAGAGTTTCATGACTCACACAGATGCAGTGTTGCACATTGATTTAGTTTTGTGTTGCCTTAGGGGGGATTATAACTCCTGTTTTCGTTATTTATGCTGCAGCTTTTGACGTAAACACAGCACATCCACAATTATTGAACTTCTCTGCACACTTTTGCTTTGCCCTTCATGTCTCTCGCACATGGGAACAGCTCAGTGATTTAGCAGACCCCGATAAAGCCTTGGAACGGGCTCAAATATTTCAACTATTTGTCCAAAAATGTTCTGTGCACTTGACTTTAGGGTTACTTTATCAAATCAAACTCCTTCTCTAAATAGTGGCGAGATTATGGCGTTGAGCTGAAACCCCCTACAGCAGTCATGAGGCTGCTGAGGAAAAAGTGCTGCCAGAAGTCATGCGAGTGTGTGTGAAAGATCTGCCTCTTCTGTTCACAGCGATCACAGTCAAATGCAGGTTTATTCAACTTTTATAAGGTTTTTATTGATTTGGAATAACAAAAATCCACCGTGTCAAGACTTTAAAGCAGCCTGGAGTGAATAAAGATTTTATTTCTCATTCGACGCTCTTGGAGTGAAACATGATTAAAGCGCCTGTGTGAGGCTGAAAACTGACTACTCGTTTACCGTCCGAACAGATGCACCGTCTGTCGGATCAAAGCCGCACTGTGACAACCGTATGAACGGCAGAACGTCACGCTTTGATCAAATCTGTTCTGAGAAAGAATGAAGCAACAGCAGAGCAAAACTGATAAAAACATGTGGAAGAAATGGGAGAAAAGAAGTGGCGTTTTGGAACTCACCGTGCCCACAGATCCACCACAGAGTTCAGATGAGGATAGGCACCAAGTGGAGCTCTTTGGGAAGGAAGCCCACCACCCGGCCGGTTTACTGGCTCACTAACTGACATTTCCAGTCCAAGAAGCAGTGCGATCCTCAGTTCTCCTGCTGTGGTTCCTGGAGCCCGGCAACCCCAGCGAGAAGCAGCCGGAGCGGGGTTGAAGGAGCAGATGTGTCCTCCTGGTTCCCAGCAGGAGGAGAGGAAGCTGCTCTGCTCCCATAGAGGTCAGATGTGGAGTTAACACACCCAGCCGGCTGGTAACTGCTGCCTGCCTGCTACCGGAGTTGTCTCCCCCCGTCCTCTCCCTCTCCGACTCTCCTCCTCCATGCAAACCTGATAAATCACTCTGGAGACCCGGCGGAGCTCCGAGCCACTCAGCCAGGAGTTACAGTAGAGACAGAGAGAGACTTTCAACCATTGTCCCAGGAGATCCATATGAGAGTCTGGAGGCAGAGCTGCCAGTTCACCTCCCTCCCTCCCTCCCTCCTTGACTCTCCTCTTACATTCCCCTCTCCAGTTTTTTCTTTTTTTTTACTGCCTCCACTGAGACGCTCTTATTGTGTGGCAATTGCATTAGCCTTTAGCCAGCAAGCAGTGGCTCTTAGTGCCTAATGCAATGTTGTGTCTCTCCGTCTTTATCTCTCTCCTTATCTTCCTCTCCCCTCTTTCTTTCCCTGCCTGCCTCCCAAGTGTCTATCAGTTTGACATGTACACGTACACACCTCCTCTCCTTCCTTCTTTGCAGTTTTTCTTCTTCTTCCTCGCTGAGTTATCCCTTAAAGGGACACTGTCTCTCTGTTGCTTTCTCGTGCAGGTGCTCGGCCACTCAGGGGGGAGTCCAGGTGCAGGATTGTATTTCTGGAAGACTGAGAGGCATCGATTGTGTTTCTCTGTTTGCCTTGAGATTGTCTCGAATGTTTACCCGCTATTAGGGAACTAATGGTCTAATGTGCCATTGTAGGAGATAAGTATGTGGAATCAATGGAGCAGCGACGGGCAGAAAACACATTTAACTACTTAAGTTACGAACATATGCACTGAGATGTATATCATCGCCAAATACCCAGATGGAAATTGGACTTTTAGTGAGTCTTTGATGGGAGCTTGTTGGGTCATTGCATAGAAAATCAACCAGATCTGACATGAAGTTCCCACTTGTCCTCCTCAGAATCAGCTGATTTTTATAATCTACAATAATATATGTAATGAGGCCATGCAAAAATGGACCTTCAAGCTATGAATATTTTCAGATTTACAGGTCCTTAAAGTACACAGAGGAGGGTTGAAATGCCATGTTTTTACTTCTGTTAGAAGCTGCAACCAGATCAGTTTTACATCCACTCCAGGTGTCACAGTCTAAGGATGAAATCTCCTTTTTTTTCAGCACGATTTTTTTCTACAAACATCAGTATTATGGGATGTATCATAGTTTCAACAGTAAAACTGCAGCAGTTTAATGACATAGAGTCATAGAAACAATCTCTGGTACCCTGGATGTGTTTCTGTTTTCTGATAATTCACCAGAGAAAACTTTAAAAGGTGCATTCTGGGTAAACTTTCAAGGCTCATATCAACATGTGGGATCAGTGGTTGGTCAGAATAACTTATTACAAATTAAAGATATGGTGCAGTTTTGCTGCAGAAACTACCATATATCCCATAATATTGATGCACAAAGTTGGTTATAGAGGAAAAATTTACAAAAAACAGATTTTGGCTTTAGATTGTGACACCAGAAGTTGAAGTAAAGTTGATTTTGTTGAGCTTAAATATGTCTTTTAGCCTTGCAAGTATCATTTATCTATCTTCTCTACTGTACTTATGAAGTCATGGTGTCTCAGTAATGCTGGACACAGCAGTGCAACATTTAAAAAGCATGAACTTTTGACCCATCTCTATGCACGTCAAGGGCCTGTAACTCTGAAAATGTTCATAATATGAAGATAGGGTTTTGCATTGGTTCCTTAAATACAGTAAAGTTACTGTAAATAAAAAAAAAATTGCTGATTCTGAAGAGGTCAGGTTGGAGATGCTGACAGGTTTTTCATGAAATTACTCACATTCACGTAAAAGTAAAGTCAAATTTATGTTTTTCCGTTGGTATATACACAGTGGCATATTTACCACTTGAAAATCTTAGTGATATCTAAAACAGTGATTCCTTGATTTTAAACAAGGATCAGCATAAAGTGGCTTCCCATTTCTGCACCAGTTGCTACCTCATCAAGCTAACGTTAGCACCATGAGTTGGTTCAAAACACAGCTTCTGGTTAACTGTTTAATGCTGGCAACCTTTTAAAATGGGTCTTAAACATGCATCTTATGCTCTATATTAATGATACTGGTCTCACTTTGCATAAGAGAAAAGCTAGCTTGACTCACCAGATGTAGACTGAAACCTCCTCCTCAGCTGTCTTCCACAACCAACAACAAACGACAAATTCAAGATTTGGGGGAACGTTGATGTGTCCCATTCTTAGTGTTACGCCCAGCCTAGGAGTCACTGAATGCAACATGAAGAACCATCCTTCCCTTGGTCCCAAGCAGCTAAAACACACGTTTTCTCATATAGTTAAGTGTTTGTTTACAATAAATGTGTGAACAGAAGCGATGGTGATGGGTAACTAAAATCTAGAGTGAGCAAAAACCAAAAACAACAAACAAAACCCCAGTAATCTATTAACCAACAATGACCTACCGAAACAAAAATTGGTCAAAGAGAAACACGGTCTTACCTCCCTATTCTCACTTAAACAAGAGAAAAACAAGTTAACCAAAAAGTGCCTGCTCACTCCTATTACTGTAACTTCCAACATCCCAGATGACTAACAACAAAGTGAGCTGACGTGTGCTGGTTGGAAGTGGGGTAGGATGGAATGCCACGCCCTCTAACCCTCCGACTCGGAGGCGACATCGCCATCCCGCGTTTTTATCATGAATTTCCTGGTAGCACCAACCAAGCCGACGCCAACCCATCCTTCCGGCGTCCAATCCCAGCGTTGGTGCGGCGCAGCCCTATTTGCATATTTGGTGGCAAATATAAAGGAAAGAGCACAGAAAACATCATACATACCTCAACGACTGCAGTCGCAACGCTTAATCCCACCCAAGATGACTGTGATTGGTTTAAGGAAATGCAAACAAACCCATGTGTTTTTCTGAAGCAGAATGACGAAGAGGTGCAGTTAGACCATTCTACACTGTGCTATGTTGGCCCTTAGAGAATGGTCCTCTGTCGGTCTTCCATCTGAGCTCTTTATGTACTAAAACCTTATATATACACACACCGATCAGGCATAACATTATGACAACCTGCCTAATATCGTGTTGGTCCCCCTTTTCCTGACCTGTCGAGGCATGGACTCCACTAGAGCCCTGAAGGTGTGCTATGGCATCTGGCACCAAGATGTTAGCAGCATGTTGCAAGGTGGTGCCTCCATGGATTGGACTTGTTTGTCCAGCACATGCCACAGATACTCGACTGGACTGAGATCTGGGGAATCTGGTGGCCAAGTCAACACCTCAAACTGGTTGTTGTGCTCCTCAAACCATTCCTGAACCATTTTTGCTTTGTGGCATGGAGCATTGTCCTGCTGAAAGAGGCCACAGCCATCAGGGAATAACGTTTCCATGGAAGGATGGTCTGCAGCAGTGCTTAGGTAGGTGTCAACGTAACATCCACATGGATGGCAGGACACAAGGTTTCCCAGCAGAACGTTTTCCAAAGCATCACACTGCCTCTGCCGGCTTGCCTTCTTCCCATAGTCTATCCTGGTACCATGTGTTCCCCAGGTAAGCGTCGCACCCGGCCATCAATGTGATGTAAATGAAAAGGTGATTCATCAGACCAGGCAACCTTCTTCCATTGCTCCATGGTCCAGTTCTGATGGTCATTGTTGGTGCTTTCGGCTGTGTACAGAGGTGAGCATGGACACCCTGACTGGTCTGCAAACTGATGCTCTGTGTTTTCTGACACCTTTCTCTCAGAACCAGCACAAACTTCTTCAGCAGTCTGACCAACAGTAGCTTGTCTGTTGGATCGGACCACACGGCCAGCCTTCATCCCCCACATTCATCAATGAGCCTTGGCCGTCCATGACCCTGTCTCTGGTTCACCACTGTTCCTTCCTTGGACCACTTTTGATAGATCCTGACCACTGCAGATCAGGAATACCTCACAAGATCTGCAGTTTTGGAGATGCTCTAACCCAGTTGTCTTATCAAACTCGCTCAAATCCTTACGTTTGCCCATTTTTCATGCTTCTAACACATCAACTTTGAGGACAAAATGTTCACTTGCTGCCTAATATATCCAACCCACTACCAGTAGCCATGATGAAGAGATAATCAGTGTTATTGCCTTCACCTGTCAGTGGTCAGAATGTTATGCCTGATTGGTGTAAGCAGTGTCTAGTTACTAATCAGTGTTCGCATTTGAGTCAGACGTTCTGCAAAAACTTTTCCTAGCATGGATTTATATGAAAAATAAGTTAGACTCACTGTAAAACGACAGGCATCAACATGTTCCACCCAGTAAATCACACTGTCAGGCCGAGCCGGTGGAGGAGTGACAGTGTTTCATCAGCAGGCACCGTGCAGCATTTTGGGACCTGGCCTTTAAGTCTGACACTGCCGAGTGACAGGAGGCCCAGTGGAGGAAGCATCTTGTTCATAGAAAGTCACGATTTTTATCCCCACAACAAGGCAACTTCACTGTCCTGACGTGAATCTTAACAAACTCCGACCTCTACTCGCTGTACAACGAGTCAAGTCCGGATGAAATAACTCCACTTTGCTAACAAGTACACTTTCCTGGCATGGAGAAGAATATATGAACAAGTTTTTCTATATAAAAAAGCAGCAGGGACATCCTAATGATGCCCCCCCCCCCAGGCAGAAAACATGGTTCCTGGTGGCTCCAACTGCTCCCTGCTGTAAATCTGAAATGATTAGAGGGCAGCAGCAAAGATTAGAGTGTATTTCAAAGGCTATTACGTGTCCAGACATAACATTCATTAATTAAACTCTTGTGTTCTCTTTGAAGTTAGATAATATCTTACAAAAGCAGTTTGGAGGACGAGAACAGCCCCTGCAATGTTCTCTGTCCGTCTCATACACTAACTCACAGTTACACACTTTATCAGCGCAATCTGTCATTTCACTGCACAAAATCTCTTCCAGGCCGAGTTTTCTCAGGTTCTGAGTCGGTGCCAGAGGAGGCTGCTGGTGAGTTGTGTTTCTCTTTATGACCTGAGTGTAACAGGAACCCAAAAAAAAGACATATTTTCTCATTTGGCTCTAATGGTACCTATTAGCCAACCACTGCAGATGGTGTTTTATCTGCACAGGTTTAGAGATATCTGAGATTTCTGCCTCCACCCCGTGAAGCAGTAAAGGTGATTGCAGTTTGTGGTGCTTAAAGCTGCAATAATTAATAGATTTTTTAGAGCAACATTGGATCTGGTGACGTGCGTGTTGTGAAAGAGGTGGTAATAAGCCCCTGCAGGTTTGGTGTCCGAGTGCAAGTGAAAGCAGCTTTAGATGATCTAGAAGATCTCCATAAACATCACACATGGAGAAAAGGTCACAGTTTCTGTCTTTAAATGACAGAGATGCACAGAGACATCAAAAACATTAGCATGAGTTTTAACCCTTAACCCTTGACCCGTTTAAAAGTTTTAAAATGTGGAAAAAAATATATTTTCACAGTAAAAACTTCTGATGTCCACATTTTCAAAATTTTGGGGAAATTTTTGAAAATTTTTTGGTGGGAAAAAAAATGTTAAAAATGTTTTTCAAGAACATTCACAAAAAAATCTACCAAAATCCAGCAAATTTTGCTGAATTTTGGTTGATTTTTATGTGAATGTTCTTCAAAAAAATATTAGAAGTTTTACTGATATATATGGAATCACTTTAGATATTTTTAGTATTTTTTGGAAGATTTTTACTCATTTTTTGAAAATATTTACAAGAATTTTCTTGCAAAATTTGGGGGATTTTGAAAAAACTTTTAAGGGAAACTTTTAAGAAATTATTGAAACTTTTCTTCTGAAGGTTTTGCAAATTTTCAGAAATTTGTAGAATTTTTTGCTGAATTTTTGGACTTTTTTCAGACAAGGAAATAATATTTTTTGGTGCCTGTAAATGAGGACAACAGGAGGGTTAAGTTTAGTTTGTTGCTTCCAGCTGTTTTTCCTCCAAATTCGCATCAGACAGCAGCAGGATCCATTTAAATGTTTTCAATAGGAGAAAGCTGCTGCATTTACACACAACACAACAGTAACTTCATTAATTCATTGTAAATTATCCCTGACATGGAGACAGGATCAGTCAGGATCTAACAGTGAATAAAACTTTTCTTTACCTCAAACAGGTGAGCTGTGACAGTTTACCAATCAATCCAGGTCCATGCCATTCAGCATATGGGATCATTTCTCTCCATCTAATCCGATCTTTTGCCTTCTGAATTGTGACTGTTGCCCTTTCCATGTGCAGCCATGATGTCGGTCCGTCTATCATTTTCATTCTGTCTTCTCTGTGATTTTCTCTTTCCATTAATTTTTCCAGCTGTGATGATATATGCCAGGGTCTCTTTCCTTATATGTCCAAAAAATGTTGCTTGCTGCTTCCTAATTTTGTTCAGTAGTGTATAATTTGTGTTAAGTGTTTTTAAAACATCATTGGTTATTCTGTCCATATAAGATATGCGTAGCATGCATCTAAAACTAGATCTTTGCTGACAGTTTATCAGCTAACGTTAAATCAGTCTTGAATCTTGAGTCTCTGTAAAAGTCTGATGTATTTACTACAGCCAAGATATCACATCGGGTTTTTGAATTGGGGAAATTTTTCAGTAAACTTACAGCAGTGACATTAATGTGCATATGGATGCATTGCAGCACATGAATTTGTTAATCAACCAGCAAAATACAGCCTAGTAACAATGAAAACACAATTTATTGCACAATATGTTGCTGTAGTTTGATCAGTTATCATCACACATAACAGAATTTTAACAGAAATGTCGGAATCTTTCTACATGGAGTTTCCATGTTCTCCCTGTGCATGTGTGGTTCTCTCCAGGTTCTCCAGGTTCCTCCCACAGTCCAAAAACATGCTGAGGTTAATTGCTAACTCTAAATTGTCTGTAGTTGTCCTAATTGCCCTGTTTTAGACTGTTACCTGTCCAGAGCGGGATAGATTCCAGCCCACCACAAACCTAATGAGGATTAAGTGGTGTATAGATAATGGATGGATGGATAAATTCACTATATGTAGCTCAAATGTATTTAACCTAATTTGATTGTTTCCCCCCAAAAACAAACCCATACCTGCATTACTCTACACATATCAGATAATTAGTCTTTTCACTGTAAAATGAGATGCTAAATTACACAAGAATGTCATTTCTTGACTGTGTTTGACCTCGAAACTACAACAGCAGGATTAGATTCCTGCAGTACAGTTACGGATTCTGGTCTCTGTGCGTCAAACCAAGAATTATCAGCAACCTCCAGCTTATTGTGTGAGCTTTTACCACCACCTACTTGTAGCAATTCTGCAGCAGTAAAAGGGTTTATTGTTCAACTAAAGCAACCTGCTGAACCTGTTTTGCACCAAATGGTATAAAGATAAAGCCAACAACTAGTAGAAAGTAGAAAGAAGAGTCAAATACTTCTCTCCTGAGCTTGTGCAGATATAAAAATGGAGCTAAAAGATGAGTAAATATTACACTTGCATTCATCCAAATGCATACATTTAATGCTAATTTGTGTCTGATAAATGTAAAAATAGGTTTACTTCGAGGGTCATAGACTCATTGCTGCCAGTGTTAGCCTTCTTAATTTGATGCATCTTCAGAAAACACGTTAAGTCGCAGCAAAAATTACATCGATGCACTAAAAATGATGGCAATTTTTCACTGAAACCAAAAGTCTACTCTGGAGAGAATCAGACCGGACTGCTGTTTCATTTCACTGCATCATTTTGTCTGCCAGCATGTTTGCTGTTTTCTTATTAATAAACATGGGCGCTTTGTTAAAAGTTATAGAAATACACCAGTTTAAGAATTTAGTATACATACAAGCATCTATTCATCTGAGTCGCCATCCTGAATGCTGTCTTGGTGGCAGTTTGTCTGTTGGAAGATGACATCTGTAGTCTTAGTTCTGCCTACAAATCTCTTGTTGGCTCTCCTGTTTTTTCCGACAGTCTTTAGTAAAAATCTGAGGGCATGTGGGCAAAGAATCAGAGCCACAAATATGCCAAAAGAAACGCTCCCTGCTGACAGCTAAAACATTCCGAGGAGAGAAGACATCGTTTCTGAACAGAGATTTTTCAGCGCTTCAAGTAAAACAAACAGAATTCCATCCACCTCCATTGTATTTAGGTGAAGGCAAGAAACGTACAAATATTTAAAGAAAGCCTGACTGCAAGAAACAACCATCCAGGCTGAAAGCTGCATGAATTTATCATCCCGTCTGAGAAGTAAAGCTTCGCGGGATGGAAGCAGACATAGCGTGACCACATTAATCATAGATCCTGTAGGTGATACGGTGAAAACAAGCATGTTCCCGGCAGGACTGATGCTCATCGCTCAGGCCGAGGTGCTGATGTTTGCCTGTGCTCCTCATACTTTCCCTCTGGGGTTATTTGTTTGTTTAAAGCAAGCCGAAGCCTTCAGACTTTCCAGCAGACCGAGCCAGGACGAAGCCGAAGACGCGGGGATCTCGGATCAGACCTTCGTTTCCAGCGACTGAAACCAAACATTGTCTGAAACGCCGAGCACAGAGCACAGACTCGCAATGAGCTTCGCTTAGCTGCACATGTCGACGTTACAGCGTACACACAATGCCATACACTGTTTGTAAGATGTGGTCTTGTTTTCAGAAAGAAAATCCTTTACATGGTAATATTTTCCCTCCGCACCATAAACCAACATTTATCAGGACACGAGAAACATTGTGCAACGTAATGCAATTTTTTGGTGTTTCTTTGGAGGAAAGATCTGCTTTGCTAATGTATATTGCATGGAGACTTCTTGAAATAGCAACTGAGCAGAGTTGTTTTTGTGCAATTAGTGGTGATTTAAAGCCAATCCAACAACTTCATGTTAGTTTACATGTTTTCTGAGAGGCGGCTGATGCTTTTGATGGAGGTTTTGACAGCAGGAGCTACCTGTAGGTCGTGCAGGATCGACCTCTAACCCAGACTGAATTCCAAATCTCCTAAGATTTTTGTAGCTTTAATTACATCCAGAGCTGCCTCTGCTTGGTACGTACTGTTTCATGCAGTATACATACAACTAGGACATACGACTTATGTCATACTTTCATGTTTATACTAGAACAAGACACTATGACGTAACTGTGCAGAGGATTGTAGGTCAAAACGGCAAAACAGCCAAAAAAAAACAACCAGATATAGTTGGACATCCTGGTGGTTTTGGCACACTACATTTGACATACTATGTACTGGGGCATGCTAATATTCTTTTAGTGTACTATGTCTTATTGAGGTATGGGTATTGGAACATAACCAATGTATAAACAGCTCATGTTAGCAGAGCAGTAGTCCTCAACATACAGGTCCAATACCAGCTTCCAAGCTCACAGATGTAGCATGTTTCTGCTACAACAGGAAGGACTTTGTGCTGTTGATCTATTGATTTATCCATTAGTTATGCCTGCTTCACCTACAGAGGGTTGCCTGAGATGTAGGGGACATCTGGTAGGGCTGCTGTGGTTATTAGGCATAATCAGTGAAGCTCAAAATGCATCAACGTAAACATTATTAGCTGATGCATGTTTTTTTTATTTCTTTTTTTTTAGCTTAAGGTCATTATTGCAAATGTTTTTCTTCAGTATCAGTGTGTCGTTATTGCGTCATGATGCCAGGAGGTGGCTCCAGCATTGGTCAACAACAGTCAGCATTACAGTTTAAAACAATGGTGGTTTGGTTAAATGTAAAAGTTTCCAAAGAGCCAAGACTTCGAGAGTCTAGGAGAACTTTGAATAATCACAGAACAGCAAGATGGTTTGTAAACTGTGCAGAGTTTGGATGTCAGATCACAACAGAACAAATATCTGAAGAGAAAACAGACAAGAGGCACTTTACATGAGTTAGCTTCTCTCCTGCTCTCTGTGCTCACTTTTACTGCATTTTAATACAGCTAAATACCCAAATACAGTGTCCTCGTTTACGTATTTTTCTGTTGTCAGAAGACAGAGCGAGTATAAAGCTGTGACTAAAACGTGACTTATTCAGTCTAGACGTGAACCAAGCTGCTGTTCTGTAACGAAGATCCTGATTTTATAACCACAATGTTGTCTTAAAAACAACAACTGTGCTGTGAATGTGGTGATATTTTTATAAAATTTGAAGCTGCTACCGAAGTCAGAAAGCAATTACAAAACAAGGAGAAACTGAGTTGGTTTAGCTGCTCTGTGCTTTTTCACTTTGTTAAAGGGTTTACTAGAAACTGGGATTTATTTAGGAGTTGCATCACTGACTTAAATAACAACTCCTTTTTTATATTTATTCTTATGGTGTTGGATTTTCCAGTTTAACAGCAACACTCTGAAGTTTTTCACTTCATTGTGTTTCCATGTTGTACTGTGCTGCATTACACAATGACACACAATTTGTCCGTATAAAATGTCCGTGTTTTGCACATAGAAAGTCATGCAGAGTTGTGCAAGGGATGCTGAATTTTTGACGCTATCATGCACCTATATCTACAGACTTTCCTGAGGAACTCGCCCACAGTTCATAGCAACAATGGTAGAAATGTGGTTGTTCTGCTCCCCATGAATCTACACTAACCAAGCATAGATGTCCAGGGAAGAAGTCCACAAGAAAGTTTATCTGTAAGTGACTGTTGTGGTTCTTTACTGCATATTTTGTTTGTATTTTCAGTTCACATGGGGTTTACAGATGTTCATGGCTTTTGGTAATTTACTAAAATGTATAAACCAGGGGTGTCAAACGTGAGGCCCGCGGGCCAAAAGCGGTCCTCCAGAGGGTCCAATCCGGCCCTCAAAGTGTAAAAATTCCAGACAAGACATTAACTGCAGATTGTAAATTTGTAAAACTATGATTTTAAAATAATTTCTAGACCATGGCAAGTTGCTTTTATCATAAAGTGAAATACTAGATTCCTCATTGTTCTTTTGCATCTCATTTTTGTAGTATATTGTCTTGTTTTTGTTGTTTTTTTGTCTGACTTGTCGTTTATCTCATGTTTTGACGTTTTGATTCTCGTTTTGTGTTTCCTTTATGTCTCGCTTGTGTTTTTTGTTGTTTTTTGTCATTTTGTGTTTTGCTTTATTTCTTGTTTTGTCTGTCGTTTTTGTCGTTTAGTGTTTTTTTTGTCTTGCTTGTGTAGTTTGACTTTTTTGTCATTTTGTTTCTTTTTTGTCATTTTTGTCTCGTTTGTGTTATTGGTGTAATTTTTTGTCTTGTTTTTCACAATTTTGTCGCTTTGTAAGTTTTAAATTAAATTTTTGTCTCTTTTGTTTTGTTTTGTGTCATTTGTGTCATTTTTTGTCAATTTATTTCTCGATTGTCGTTTTGTGCCTCGTTTTTGTAATATTTTGTCCTGTTTTTGTTGTTTTTTTGTCTTTTGTTTAGTTGTCTTATGTTTTTGTCCTTTTCTTTTTTGTCATTTTTGTCTCGTTTGTGTCATTTGTATAATTTTTTGCCATTTTGTTTCTCTATTATGCTGTGATTTTACTGCTCCGGCCCAGTTGAGATCAAATTGGGTTGAATGTGGCCCCTGAACTAAAACGAGTTTGACACCCCTGGTATAAACAAACAGGGAGCAGCTGATCTTCACTACTCTTTTTAATGTGCTGTTTCCAATTAATTTGCTGTCACGATCTTGTGTCCCACTTGTCCTCTTTTATATCACTTCAGTCCCTCATGAACTCCACACTGAAGCGCCACAGCTGTGACAGCAGTTAAGTCTACGAGGCTTTAGGAGGGAGATTGGGTTTGGGCCACGGCTTTTCCACAGGATGCTCTCAGGGATGGTAATGAGTGTAGATCACCAACGTCTTCACAGCACAACACACAGAAAAGGAACAAAACAGTCTTAAAGGATAAAAATACGCCTCGGGTCATGTTTTATCGACTAAAATAGCAGCGGATCTGTTCCCCATGTGTGGCGGATGACTGGAAATGCACTACCAGGACACGAGTCGGTAAGCAAGACTTTCAGGTCTCTAAATGTGGGATGTGAACATTTTGCTTTAAAAGATGTGTTAGCTCCTGCCCTGCTCCCTCAGCATTACAGTACCCCTCAAAAAATGGCAAAAAATGCTCAGAAAGGGTTCAAGAAATGCAACAAAGAACCTAAAAAGTTGACCCAGTGTCTTATTTAGTCTATATGTTAACCAAAGTGCTGATCTGCAACTAAAATTCTGATTTTATAACCACAAGATTGTGTGATAAAGTCAAGACAACAGCTGTGCTGTGAATTGGACTGTATTTTTTTATCAAATTCAAAGCATCTGCCGAAGTCAAACAAGGAGAAAAGGAGTTGCTTTAGGTGCTCTGTGTTTTTTCAGTTTGCTAAAGAGTTTACTAGAAATGTGGGATGTGAACATTTTGCTTTAAAAGATGTGTTGGCTCCTGCCCTGGACAGTACCCCTAAAAAAACTGCTCAGAAGTGGTTCAAGGAACGCAACAAAGAACCTAAAGTCTTGACCCAGTGTCCAAACTACCCCAGATTGAACCAGATCCTCAGAAGACATAACCCAAAGGAGCCAAACATCTGCCAGCATCATGGTGTCGACACCACAGGACACCAACCCTCCGGAAAATTACAACTAAACTGCATCTTCAAGTACATTTTGAGTCTTCTGCCAGATTACGTTTCTGCCTGACGTATCCCAAATACATTTAACATCAACATGTCTTTGCAGTTTATTATAATATTTACTGTTTTTCAGCAAACCAGTCAGACATCACAGCCTATCAAAAGCTTCAAACGTGGTGTAAAAAGGTCGTATTTTAACCAAAACCATGATCTTTAGAGCTTTATTTAAAAGCAGTTGGACTTGTTTTTTGGGTTCTTGAAGACACTCCACTTTCATTCCAAAGATGTCTTTTTTTCAGTTCAGTTTAAAGAACAGAAGAAGTGAAACGTCTTCAAGAACTTAAAAGAAAAGTCCAGTTCTTTCTACTGAAGATCTTAGGATTACCATGACCCGGATGACTTACAATCTACCCAAACTCTGAGATTTTCTTGAACTGAACCATATACTGTAGTTTTGGTGCCGAAGCTTAACCAAGCTTCTAACATGTAGTTTACATTGAGAAAGTGTAGCACATAGTTTTTGTTCTTAAACTTAGCCAACAGTAAGTGAAAATTTAACTTAAAAATGATGGTCCAACACAGGACATGAACCCTGGTCTCCTGGGTAAAGATTCAGTCACTGACCAACACCTCCATCCTCTCTTCCTACCTACTAATGTGGACTTTTGAGGCTCTTTCAGCCTGAAAGCTTAGACTAGTATGTTATGAAAACATGATTGTTTCAGGACGAAAATACTATCCTGTCAAAACATAAATGAAAACACAGTGAAGTGTGTAGTAGTCTGACTCAGCGAATGTAGATAGCTGGTACAGGGCTACCATCGGCCGCAAAGTTCTTACATCTTCTTCCTCCTTAGTCACTATCGACATGTTGCTTTTTCATAATCCCCTTTACTATGGGTAGCAAAAACAGCAACCTGCATGCAGGAACTTACATACTGACAAAAAATTAGAAAGACTTTGTCAGAGGTTTGGATCGTACAATGAAAAAACAATTGTGATTTTTGGTTAATTTTTCATTTTAATCACAGTTTTCACCTCCCTGCATGAAAAAGTTCCACCAAAACAATTCTCTTGTCATTATACTGCCCCTGAATGATTGCTCAGTGGGAATCCAAAGGGGACTTTGAACTGTTGGGTTCTTTGTTCAAAATTCGTACGGTCTTCACCTTACTATATTAAGCGCTATAAGATGACATATGTTGTGAATTTGTGCTATATAAATAAAATTGAATTGAACTTTTTGACTGAACACAGTTGCAGCATCCTGTTCTTACTCCCATCAAATACAACTATGATTGGTTTAAAGAAATAGAAACATGCCAGAGCTTGTTTCTCTCCAATATATAGCAAAATAACAATGAGGTGCAGTCAGACCATTCTACACAGCACTGTGTCAGTGCTAGAGAATACAGCGGGTCCTCAACATATGGAGTTCTGTTCCTAGGGATTGATGGAAGTCGATTTTCACCGTAAGCTGGAACTCCGGTGAAAATGTAAACCAAGCCGTTCTGTGCATCACGATATGGATCAGTTCTTCATAAAGTCATGAATACCAACAACTTTCATGCATGTATGAATCATTTTATTAGAAGATAACAGAATATTGTAACAGACTGATGCTGTTGATGTTTCAATGTTTATTGTTCAGTTCCAGATTTGCCTAATGTCT
This sequence comes from Amphiprion ocellaris, assembly GCF_022539595.1. Classification (NCBI taxonomy): domain Eukaryota; kingdom Metazoa; phylum Chordata; class Actinopteri; family Pomacentridae; genus Amphiprion; species Amphiprion ocellaris. Next base: position 3,819,789 of record NC_072767.1, on the reverse strand, counting down.
GTGAACGTGCCATGTTTAGTTAGCTCACCTCTGATTGGCTGAGAGTCAGCAGTAGAGAGAGCTGGGAAAGGCGGCTAATTCTGGAGCTAAGTTATAGGGTTTTTGCAGTTATTTTGCCGTTGGCCTCGGCCTACAATAGTCTGCGTGAAGGTTCAATGAACCACCAGAGAATCAGATAAAGTCTCACCCATTCATCACAGAGGGTCGCTACAATATGTTGACCTGTTTACATCTTGACAGGTTTTTGTCGGTGTTTCACCCTGTTTTGAGCATTTTATTATGTCTAATTTCACTTCCATGGAGACGGCTTTCCTTTTCTTCAAAGTACTGTCATCAGAAGAGTCTGGCTTAGACTTGGGAGCCGTAATGAAGGCAAAAAGTTAGTGAATGTAGCACAATCCAAGGTGTGCGTGATGTACAAGCGGAAAATGTATAACCGGCGAATGTAAACAAAGCAGTCTTATAGCACCGCATGACGATGTACTCATCCGCTCCGCTCGCCAACTAGTCCCACATAACCAGCTCCGACGACAGGACGAAACACCGTACGTCGTAAACCGAGGATATTCCCGTAACCAGTTCCAGTTCCGACAGAACACCAGGTGTCGAGGACGTCATAAACCGAGGACCCCCTGTATAGCAAAATAACAATGAGGTGCAGTCAGAACATTCTACACAGCACTATGTCAGTGCTAGAGAATAGTCTGACGAGCAACAAATTTACTTTCCTACACAACTAAACTGCATTTTAGTTGTATAAGAATGCAGGTTTGCGGGGACTCGGGTTGTCACAGGGCACCGACAGAGGTCCTGTTTCCCAGATCTGTGGGGTCCGAGCTGTTTTTGGACCTACACTCTATGACAGATGTGGTTTTAATGTTTTGGTTAATTGATTTAAGTCTAATAATTAAATAATCCAAGACTTTAAATCTTCAGTCACAGTAAAATCCTAGTCTTTTGCAGTTTTTTCATGATTTCAGGTTCAGTCGAACACAAGTCTCAAGTTAACTGGTCAATAATAGAGTCTTTTATTGGGCAGTCTTTGCTGAACATGTTTTTGTTAAATAAATACATTACTTGAGTAAATCCATATCATTTCAGATAGCAGTGTTTTCCAACAGTCCTTTTTATTTTATTTTATCCAAAATAAAGGATTTTTTGTATTTTCACCCTCAAAAAAACATTTTAAGGCTTCAACATGTCCAGAAATATAACCCCTACATTCATGAAATTTGGTGAGGATGCAGACAGAACAGTTTCCAGCAGATCCAAATGATTGAATGGTTTCAGCAGAGGCCAGGTTTTTAACTAATGGTCCTTGAAAATGGAAAAAAAAAGTGCAAACTTTTCAAACAAGGGTGGTATTGGGGCCCCAGAAAGTTCCTGTAAGTGTATATATTTATCTGGGTGTATCCAAATTTTCGACTAAAAATACAGCTTTTGTTGGACATTTCACCAACTTTTCAGACCTGAGTTTGCAAGCCTGAAAACATATGAAATGCTCAATATTCAGGGAAAATATTTTACAGAACCGAAGTTTTGGATCCTAAATAACAAGTAAATAAACTCTGAACAGAATCTGAGATGGTGCAGGAACATATTTCCTGATGTCGGCCTGACTTGACAGGTCTCAGGTTGAGATTTATTCGCTTGTTAGGGTGAATATATATTTGTTGTGCGCTGCTCCTGCCTCGTCCTGCCCTCCTATCTGGATATTGAACCGCACACTAGCAGAGCGGAAAGATTGAGAGGTGAGGCTGATGACAGACTGAAGCAGACAGGCGGCAGGGTGGGCTGGAGTGGCTGCCAGTGGGGATACCATCAGGGTGCAGCGCCAGGAAAAGAAGCCTACGCAAGAAACTGGAGGCACATGCACACCTCTACACGCTTGTTGCGTGGGAGCTTTTCACCCAAACAGAGGCTCGAACCAAAACATTTGCAAGCGTACACATATGCAAAACTGCACAAAGACGCTCATGCACGCGGCGATTTGCTCAGACACCCAGCTAGAAGCCACACATAACTGATGCAAATGAGCTGCAGAGGCTCCAGGACTATGTGGCACATGCCCAGCTCTCCTGCCCACATCCTGTTTCCAGACCGAACCAGAGCTCGCCTCTTCACTCGGGGCACAGCAGATGAAAAACGACACTGAGACACAGAATTTTCAAATGTTTTCTGTTTCTGTTTCTCGACTTGAAATAGCTCCAAATCCCCTCTAATTGGTACGTGATGCATTGTGTGGCTGAATGGGGGTTTTATTTCCTGACCCTGAAGAAGTGAAAGCACTTTATGCTGTTTTTACTGTATTAACCCTCCTGTTGTCTTCATTTACGGGAACCAAAAAATATTGTTTCCTTGTCTGAAAAAAAATCCAAAAATTCAGCAAAAAAATTCCCCAAATTTCTGAAAATTTGCAAAACCTTCAGGAAGAAAATTCCAATGATTCCTTAAAAGTTTCCCTTAAAAATTTTATTTAAAAAAAATTTGGCAAGAAAATTCTTGTAAATATTTTCAAAAAATTTGTAAAAATCTTCCAAAAAATCCTAAAAATATCTAAAGTGATTACATATATATCAGTAAAACTTCTATTTTCTTTAAGAACATTCACATAAAAATCTTTTTGTGAATTTTTTTGTGAATGTTCTTAAGAAACATTTTTAACATTTATTTTTTTCCACAAAAAATGTTCAAAGATTTCCAGAAAATGTTGAAAATGTGGACATCAGAAGTTTCACTGTGAAATTTTTTTTTTTTTCCACATTTTCAAACTTTAAAATGGGTCAATTTGACCCGCAGGACGACACAAGGGCTAAAACAAGTCCCTGTTAATTGAATTTATCTTAAATCAAGTGGGATGAGACATTTTGACTAAAATTAAGACAAATAGAGTTGGTAAGATTTAGAGTTTTTGCAGTGTACAACAAAGTTGGACAAACCCACAGGGTTTCCCAGAGTACACAGCAGGGGGAAGTCGTAATGCTTTCTTTCCCTCGGCCTACATGGAGCTCAGCAGGCTGAGTGGACGACCCGTAAACAGGGGTTATACGTAGCTGTCATGGATTCGAATCCAGCTCATGGCCCTTTGCTGCAGGTCCTTCCCCGAGTCTTCTCTCACTAAAGCCAGAAAAAAGAAAAAACAACAATGAGCAATCTAGTATTTTAGTTTGTGATCAAAACAACTTGTTATGGTTTAGAAATTATTTTAAAATTATAGTTTTACTAATTTACAATCTGCAGTTAATGTCTTTTCTGGAATTTTTACACGTTACAACGTCGTCCCGAGGGCCGCTTTTGGCCCGCGGACCGCATGTTTGAACCCCTGATGTAGATGGAACTGGTACAATAATGAAATATGACTTATAGGACAATGAACCAGCAAATTGTTGAGACAGTTCAAAAATTTTACTGCAAAAGGTCGCCTTGAAATTTTAAGTTTTCTCAACTATTCTTTTTTACGGCGTAGAAGCCAGCACACACACACACACACACACACACACACACACACACACACACACACACACACACACACACTGCTAGATGACTGCTCTGAGTGAAAATCGACACATATGTTGGCTAAAGCTGCGGGACTTTTCTCGGTGAGCCCTTAAACAGAGGGATTGTGTGTGATGCTTGCTGCCTGCAGGCCTCACTGCTTCACTTCTCTCTCTGCTGGTTCCCATCGTTCTGCAGCGTTCAGCTCATCTGCAGCTCAGAACCAACTCTGCAGCCGCATGTGAGGACGACTCAAATGCCTTCACTTCTCCACGATGTGTAATCATTACAAACACTGTAAAAATGTTTAAAAAATGGTGAAAATCTGGCTGCAACGGTGCCAGAAATAAGTTGTTATAATACTGTCATAGAAAACATTTACTTTATGCACCTAAAATACATTATATATCTGTTTTTATTAAGAACTAAACTATTTACTGTAATTTGATGAAAAAATTAATGTAAAAATGCATAAGATAATATTAGATAATATGGCATTTGATTGATGTTTACAGGTTTTATTTATATATATATATATATATATATATATATATATATATATATATATATATATATATATATATATATATTTATTTATTTTTTTATATATATATATATTTTTTATATATATATATATAAACTTAACATGTATATTAATATGTTTTCAGTGAATTTATTAAAAATATAAAAGGGGAATTTTTTAATTATTAAATCGTTTTTTAACAGTGTATCTTTAATTTATTTTTTTAAACAAACCTGTAAATAATTTCAACATCTGAAATCTTTATTTTAATGACTGACAATTTGTTCTTTTACAAAAATTGACCATTAAATTATTACATTATTTTAAATTAGAAAAAAAATCTGGCTTTTAAAGATTACAGTTTACATATTTGTTTATTTATTTATTTTCCAGTGCATTTTTAATTTATTTACAAATGAATAATAATTGAATAATTTCAGTTAAGTTTTTTAAAAAAATAAGCACAAAGCTGTAAATCATTTTAAAAATTATTCTGCTTTTGGAATTTAGACAAAAAAACTTTTAACTTGATAAAATTGCTTTAGTGAAAAAAATGGATGCTATTAAATATTTGTAAAAAGTAACCGTGCAGATTATTTACAGTCTTGGCCTGTTACATTTTAAAATTAATTAAATTATACTTTTACTAATCATTAAAAAAAGAAAAAGAAGAACTCTGTAATTGAACAGTATTCTGTTTTGAAAAAAATACAGCTTATGTTAATTTTTTACAGTGCATCTTTAATTTATTTATGAGCCTGTTTTTGCTGTTTTGCTCACCTACAGACATTTTGATTGGTCACGGCAGCAGATGTGTCTAACAGCGTTAACGAGGGATCAAGTCTAGTTTCAAAGCCTCCACCATGAGTCAGCAGAAGCAGAGCTCTGGGCTTTACCTGATGAATTACACCTGCTTTTTCCTCTGTTAGAAAATGAAAAGGAGTCGCAGAAAAAAAGGGGCTACGTGACGACGTGAAGGTGAAAAATCTGACTTCAGTTCAGGAAACAAAGGAAGAGACACACAGAGAGTTGAAGTGAAGCAAATCAACCAGAGCAGGAATCCCAGCAGCTTTTCTGGAGTAGATCCTCTGATAAGTAAATCCGACTGAAGAAGTCCAAAATCAGCTGCAGTTAGGAAGTCAGGAGGAATCCCAGAGAGAAAAGATGAGAATCAAGGAGGAGGAAGGTGAAGGAACAACAGCAAAAAAGAACCATTTTAACGGGTATTAATGGTTAAACTAGTTTTGTTAAATTATAGTTAATGATAACTATAGTCCATGGGTCAGACCAGATACTGGAACCACCTCAGGTGACCAAACCTAAGTGGTACTAAAATGTACACTGGGTTAATGTAAGTACATTAAGATGTGAGAGTCTTTCCACACTGGCAGCTTTATCACTTATTAGTGAAACATTCACCATAACTGCTGTATGGCACAATTCATTTATCTCACTGTATGCAAAGATCACATCTAATATAAGTCAATAATCAAATAAAACTGTTTGAGAACAGGTAACATATATATATATATATATATATATATATATATATATATATATATATATATATATATATACATATATAATTAAACGTCCATCCCAGATGAATGCATTTCTTGTTTGTCTGTACTTTCTTTTCGTGCTTATTTGTTTTGGTAAATTTGTGTCTTGTTTTGTCATTTTATGTCTTGTTTGTTTTTGTCATTTTGTGTCTTGTTTTTGTCATTTTGTGTCTTCTTTTTGTCGCTGTGTGTCTTGTTATTTTCTGTCTCGTTTCTGTCATTTTGTGTCTTGCTTTGTCATTCTGTTTCTTGTTTTTGTCACAATCTTGTTACCATAGCAACAAAATCTTTCTCAGACTCCAGTTTGTTGTAGTATTGTTCTGTGCTGTAAAGTTATGAACACAGATGATGATGTGTGGTGCTTCTTATTTTTTCATAACGAGGAATAATCCTATCGAATTTAAATCAACAAAAAATATTGCTATTTGTCATTACGTGAAAGAAAAATAATGTAAAGAACTTTGTAAACTATTATTTCACAGATTTTTTCCATTTTGTTACACTACAGAAAATATCGAGTAAACTCAGGGAAAAAAGGATTTTTCTAATTGATAATTTGATCTTTTTAGTGTCTAATTCAACCAAAAATGAATAAATTTACAGATGTTTACCCTTATCTGAAAGAAAAATATAAAAACATTAGATTTTTTACTGTATCTTTAAATAGAACTAGCAATTCTTTTTACGTTAACCCCCCAAAAAATCTAAAGGATAATTTCCACAGGAAAAGTCAGCACCATTATGAATGATAATTTGTTCATGAATAATAATTGATTCTATAATGTATGAATTTCTGTTTGCTATATTTATAAAATAGCAAATTTATGTAAATATTCTTTAAACTGTTATTTTGCATATTTTACCTTTGTTAACTTTCTTGTCTTCATTTACATGCACCAAAAAATATTGTTTCCTTGTCTGAAAAAAATCCAAAAATTCAGTAAAAAAAATTCCCCAAATTTCAGAAAATTTGCAAAACCTTCAGGAAGAAAATTCCAATGATTCCTTAAAAGTTTCCCTTAAAAGTTTTATTTTTTAAAAAATCCCCCAAATTTGACAAGAAAATTCTTGCAAATATTTTCAAAAAATGAGTAAAAATCTTCCAAAAACATATCTAAAGTGATTCCATATATATCAGTAAAACTTCTAATATTTTCTTGAAGAACATTCACATAAAAATTAACTACAATCCAGTGAAATTCGCTGGATTGTGGTTGATTTTTTTGTGAATGTTTTTAACATTTTTTTCCCACCAAAAAATGTTGAAAGATTTCCCAAAAAATGTTGAAAATGTGGACATCAGAAGTTTTACTGTGAAAATATTTTTTCCCCCACATTTTCGAACTTTAAAACAGTCAATTTTGACCCGACAACACGAGCGTAAAAATTCAAAATTTAAAGACCATAAAATCAATGTTTTAATTTTTTAAAATGGACAAAGCTGTAAATAATATAAACATCAAAGATCTGCATTTTTATGAATAGTAATTTTTTTCTTTTTACGTGTGAGTATAAAATAACACAGTTTTACTGCATTTAAATCGGCTAAAACATCATTATTCTCCACATATTTTCTGTTATTCTTTACAATTTGCACAGTTTTTGCTGTTTTAACCCTAACTCTTTTAACCCTCCCATTTACGGGCACCAAAAAATATTGTTCTCTTATCTGAAAAAAATCCAAAAATTCTGCAAAAGATTTCCCCAAATTTATAAAAATTAGTAAAATCTTCAGGAAGAAAATTCCAAATATTCCTTAAAAGTTTCCCTGAAAAGTTTTGTTTTTTTAAAAAAAATCCCCCAAATTTGGCAAGAAACAACAATTGTAAATATTTCGAAAAATGAAGAAAAAAAAACTAAAAATATCTAAAGTGATTACATACATATCAGTAAAACATCTATTATTTTCTTTAAGAACATTCACAATAAAATCAACCAAAATCCAGCAAAATTCGCTGGATTTTGGTTGATTTTTTTTCCTGAATGTTCTTAAAGAAACTTTTTTTAAAACATTTCTTTTTTTTCCACCAAAAAATGTTTTAAAAATTTCCAAAAATGTTGAAAATGTGGAAGTTTTCACTTTGAAAATATATATTTTTTTCCCACATTTTCAAACTTTAAAACGTGTCAATGTGACCCGCAGGACGACATGACGGTTAACGTTACATCATTAAACACCTTTTCTGGCACCTTTGCTGCAAGATTTCCACAGTTTTTAAAGGATTTTTTAGTGTGTATGTCCCTAACTGAGGAGTCCAAACTCGGTTATAGTAGGGGCTCAAAGAGGCCTCCCAAAGTGCAAAAAGAAGATGAGATTGAAGGAGGAGGAACGAGCAAGAGGAGGTGAGACTCAGAGGAAAATCTCTCACGTGTTCTGCCTGCTTCTTCCCAGCGGCTGAGAGGGTAAAATCCTCAGGGACTAACTGAACTCTGCGCTCCTCAGCAGCCACATCTGGACAACACACCAGCGGCAGCATCAAAGCCGATGGCCTTGGACCAACAGGTGGCAGGAGGACACACACACACTGTATATAAGACCAACACATGGACACAGGAATACACACAAACACACACACACACACACACACACACACTATATATAAGACCAACACATGGACACAGGAATACACAGAAACACACACACACTGTATATAAGACAAACACATGGACACAACAACACACAAACACACACACACACACTGTATATAAGACCAACACATGGACACAACAACACACAGAAACACACACACACTGTATATAAGACCAACGGATGTACACAGGAATACACACAGACACACACACTGTATATAAGACCAACACATGTACACAACAATAAACAGAAACACACACAGTTTATAAAACCAACACATGTACACAAGAATATATTGATATAATATTATGATACTGCCCCCACCATGCTTCACACTATCATGCTGCCACCACCATGCTTCACATTATGATGCTGCCACCACCATGCTTCACATTATGATGCTGCCACCACCATGCTTCACATTATGATGTTGCCACCACCATGGTTCATATGGTCATGCTGCCACCACCATGCTTCACATCATGATGCTGCCACCACCATGCTTCACATTATGATGCTGCCACCACCATGCTTCACATTATGATGCTGCCACCACCATGCTTCACATTATGATGTTGCCACCACCATGGTTCATATGGTCATGCTGCCACCACCATGCTTCACATCATGATGCTGCCACCACCATGCTTCACATTATGATGCTGCCACCACCATGCTTCACATTATGATGCTGCCACCACCATGCTTCACATTATGATGTTGCCACCACCATGGTTCATATGGTCATGCTGCCACCACCATGCTTCACATCATGATGCTGCCACCACCATGCTTCACATCATGATGCTGCCACCACCATGCTTCACATTATGATGCTGCCACCACCATGCTTCACATTATGATGCTGCCACCACCATGCTTCACATCATGATGCTGCCACCACCATGCTTCACATTATGATGCTGCCACCACCATGCTTCACATTATGATGCTGCCACCACCGTGCTTCACATCATGATGCTGCCACCACCATGCTTCATATCATGATGCTGCCACTACCATGCTTCATATTGTCATGATGCTGCCACCACCATGCTTCATATTGTCATGATGCTGCTACCACCATGCTTCATATTGTCATGATGCTGCCACCACCATGCTTCATATCATGATGCTGCCACTACCATGCTTCATATTGTCATGATGCTGTCACCACCATGCTTCATATTATGATGCTGCCACTACCATGCTTCAAACTGTCATGCTGCCACCGCCATGCTTCATATGGTTAAAAACTTTTTAGAGCTGAACTTGAAGGTAGCGTGAAATGTTTTAATTCATATTTCCAGAAAATGTGCAAACACTGTCAATCCAGTGCCATTACAGCCAAGTCAACAACTGTTGTTGCTCCAAAATGCTTTCAAGTAAAACAAGATTCTGACTGGAGTTATAAATTAACATAACAAGCTTAAATATTGGGATGTTTATTTATGTTGAATGCCAACTGGATAAAAAGTTTGATGATTAGATATCTGTGCATTGCCAGATATTTTCAGTTATTTACATTTTTAAACTGCACATTTATCAGTTGATGTAATTGTTGTTTTTGTTTGTAATGTTCAGAGAGAATGTAATGGTTTAACAAGTTTAAAACCATTTAAAGATTTTAAAAATACATTTTCTTTTTGTCTGATTTTAGTACAAGATACATACATTTAAAAGAAATATTTTTTTTTATCACAGATAATTTGTTGATTTTTTTTTAAAATAAGAGCTTTTATCACTGTTGGTATATTATTTACAGAACAGAAAAATTGAAATGTTATTAACTGGAGACAACAACAACAACAACAATAATAATAATAATAATAATAATAATAATAATAATAATAATAATAATAATAATAATAATAATAATAATGATAATAATAATAATAATAATAATAATAATAATAATAATAATGATAATAACCCAGATAGAAATGTCTTTATTTTCAATAGGTACACCATAAATTAACTGATTTTTCCCCCATTTTTTCATTTTTAATCATTTTTAAATTTTATCTTTTTACTTTTTCTTATTATTTTTTATTTGATTTGATTTTTTAAAATTATAGATACACCATTAAATTTACAGTTTAATTTAGCAGAAGCTTTTATCCAAAGTGACATACATGAGAGTAGATTACCATTAAAGGAGGAAATGCTTGGCTTTTCAGTATAGATACACTAATAAAAATTGATTTTATTTGTTGATTTGTTGTTTATTTACTATTTATTGCTACCATGTTACTGTTAATCAGCAGAACATTTCTATGAAGAATTTTGTTTTATTTTATTTTTTTTTGTAAATTTACAATAGCTGAATCACCCATGAACAGAAAAAATATATATATTTTTAGTTAGTTTAGCTAACTACGATGAGATAAAGTCCATGTAATGAGCTGCCAGAATATTTTCTGTTATTTTATGGATTCATTTAAACATAGCTGCAATTAAATAACAGAAAATGTATTATTTTTCACTATGACATACAGGGGCAATTAAAAGAAAATGAATTTACCCTCCCGTTGTCCTCATTTACAGGCGCCAAAAAAATCCCAAAATTCACCAAAAAATTTCCCAAATTTCGGAAAATTTGCAAAACCTTCAGGAAGAAAATTCCAATAATAAGTTCCCCTTGAAAGTCTTTTTTTTTTTTTTAAACCAAATTTGGCAAGAAAATTCTTGTAAATATTTTCAAAAAAGAGTGAGTAAATTCCTAAAAATATCTAAAGTGATTACATATATATCAGTAAAACTTGTAATATTTTCTTTAAGAACATTCGCAAAAAATTATGTTTTTGTGAATGTTCATAAGAAACATTTTTAACATTTCTTTTTTTGCACCAAAAAAATGTTCCAAGATTTCCAAAAATGTTGAAAATGTGGACATCAGAAGTTTGAAAATATTTTTTTTTTTCCACATTTTCAAACTTTAAAACGGGTCAATTTGACCCACAGGACGACACAAGGGTTAATGACAGTGAAAACTCTGCGTAATGAGCTGCCAGTACATTTATTGTTATTTTCCAGACTTATTCTCAATTCAAACTAAACTGTTTGTTATATCAGCAAACCAAACTTCTACTGCAGCCGATGTTTTTATGAAACCAACTCCACCTGAGGCCTCCTCTGATGCTCCAACCATCATTTCTTCTCGTCTTGTCAGACCTAAAATTAGAGATTAGAGATAAGTGAAGCTCAGACTGAGTGTGATGACATTAATAGATGTTCTGCAGCCAGGTGTTTTTACTGTCCATTCCTTCAACACATGGACGCTGCACAGGCTGAACTAATCACCGCACGGCGCCACAGGAGGCTTTCTGAAGCACATGTTGACCGAACACCCAGTGGGGGAGTCGGAGTCTCCCCAGACGGTCCAACCTCCCCATCCCCCCCCAGACCCTGCTACTGCTGGTGATGGATGACCTGAGAGGGATGATGAATTGGCTGCTGTCAGGTCCTCAACACATCCTCATCTGGGATTCAGCCGTAAGCAGAGGGAAGCATCGCCAGCATTGGACTTTAAAATACAGCTCGAACGCCTTCACACAGCCATTAACACAGTGAGGCCACATACTGAGGATGCTGATGTATGATTATTGCTCCTAATGATGACGGTTCACTGTATAAAAAGCAAAACTGTCATATTGTAGTTGTTGGGATACAACAAAAATACTGTAAAATAATAGAAAATAAAGAGGATCTGAGGCCTTATACTAGAACTTATTAAAGGAATATTTCAAAGCTCAAGACGAGAGTGATGCCACTTTCATATCTGTACACTTAATCTGAAGCTACAGCCATTCTTCATATCATGATACTGCCACCACCATGCTTCAAATCATGATACTGCCACCACCATGCTTCAAATCATGATGCCACCACCATGCTTAAAATCATGATGCTGCCACCACCATGCTGTACATCATGATGCTGCCACCACCATGCCTCATGGTGTAGATGGTGTGTCTGTGATTATGTTCAGACTTTGTTGTCCAAACAGCGTAGTGTTTAGTCTGATGGCCAAAGCGCTCAGATGTAGCAGAAACCCAGGGATCAGGCTGCCCTGATTGGAGCAAATTAATGGAAAATAACATTACAGTAGAGCAAAGTGAGCAGAGCTTTCTTCTCACCATTTGATGCTGTTTGTCTTCTTCATAAATGGTGATATTCTCAAAAATAGAAAGCACTTATCTAAAAGGAGAGTTGAGCTACTTTCACATTGATTTCAGCTAAACTAATGGATCACAGTTACAGTACAGCCTCGAATAGAAACACTTACAGAACACATTTTCACTTCAGTCAGTAGCGACATTTGAGTAGACTTTCATATACGCTTGAAAAACTAAACTGAGGAACATTTTGCCACCACTTCACTATGTATTCACTGATGTAGATAAAATACTGAATTTGCAAATGTTATTTTGATGATTTGGAGTTGACAAAATAATGTTGGTAATTGACATTCAGTGTTGGTCTTCAGTCAGTAAAACCATATTTCATATGATGCTGCCACCACCATGCTTCATGTCATGCTGCTACCACCACCATGCTTCGTGTCATGATGCTGCCACCACCATGCTTCATGTCATGATGCCGCCACCACCATGCTTTATGTCATGATGCTGCCACCACCATGCTTCATGTCATGCTGCTACCACCACCATGCTTCATGTCATGATGCTGCCACCACCATGCTTCGTGTCATGATGCTGCCACCACCATGCTTCATGTCATGATGCTGCCACCACCATGCTTCATGTCATGCTGCTACCACCACCATGCTTTGTGTCATGATGCTGCCACCACCATGCTTTAGGTCATAATGCTACCACCACCATGCTTTGTCATGATGCTGCCACTACCATGCTTCATGTCATGATGCTGCCACCACCATGCTTCATATCATAATGCTGCCACCACCATGCTTCATGTCATGATGCTGCCACCACCATGCTTCACATCATGATGCTGCCACCACCATGCTTCATATCATGATGCTGCCACCACCATGCTTCATATCATGATGCTGCCACCACCATGCTTCATGTCATGATGCTGCCACCACCACCATGCTTCACATCATGATGCTGCCACCACCATGCTTCATATCATGTTGCTATCACCACCATGCTTCATGTCATGATGCTGCCACCACCATGCTTCACATCATGATGCTGCCGCCACCATGCTTCACAGTGAGGATGGTGTGTTTGTGATAATGTGCAGTGTTTGGTATTCACCAAACATATCATCTAGTCTGATGGACAAAAAGTTCCATTTTGTTCTCCTCAGACCAAAGAATCTTCTTCCAGTTGACTTCAGAGTCTCCACATGTCTTCTGGTGAACTCTAGTCCAGATGTAATTGGAGTGTTTTCCAATAAAGTCTTTGTCTTTGTCTCCCATAACGCTTTGACTGGTGAAGAACAGACAACAGTTGTTGGATGAACAGTCTCTCCCATCTCAGCTGCTGAAGCTGGAACTCCTCCAGCGGAGTCATAGGAGTCTTGGTGGCCTCCCTCACTAGTCTCAGGTCTTGAGGACGTCCTGCTCTAGTCAGATTTATTCATGTTCCATATTCCTTCACTTCTTAATGATAGATTTAACTGGACTCCAAGAGACTCCAAGAGATATTCAGTAACTTGGAAATGTTCTTGTATCGTCCTGACTGATGCTTTTCAACAACCTTTTCTAAAAGTTTCTTGGAGTGTTCTTTAGTCTTCATGGTGGACTTCTATCCAGGAGAACTGATCCACCAGAGACTGGACCTTCCAGATCCAGGAGTCTTTATACCACAATCACTGACACACATTCACTGACCTCAGATGATCTTTATTTTACTAACTGTGGGATTTATAGTGCCAACTGGCTACACCTGTGTACAGTTAGGTAAGTCACTTTAAAGTAGCTGAATAGTTGTGTAATCACTTATTTTACATTTTAGAAAGAGTTTTTTTAAATTTTTCTCAGCAAAGACAAGTTAAATTGATTATGATTCATTGTTGACAAGCAATAAAAGGGGAAATTTCCTATCTATATATACACACATATATGTCTTCAGTCTCAGTCTCTCTTTCTTCGCATGGGGAACCTTTTCTTCTTTTACTGTTTGAACTTCACACTGTTTGCTTTCCTTACTCATTTCATCACGTTTTCTTCATTTCCTGTGTGCAGTAAGTAGATGATCTGAGTTTTGGCCGAGGCCTCGCTGTTATCTGTGCCGAGTGAGAGAAAGGCTTCCTGGTTAGCTTCAAAGCCAGCAGATTTTGAGCTCTTTCAAACCAAAAAGCCTCTTTGTTATCCTGAATGCTGTGTCTTCGCCGAGGTGGTCAGCCGGCTTTATGAGAGTCAGCGGCACACATGTTTTGTGTTTGTGTGGAGGGATCGGGTTAACGCCCCGTGCTGATAGCGTGTAAGCATCTCGATCGATAATCTGTGGGTCAGAACTGAGATATCTGTGGAGAGAGTGTGAGCCACGTGGAGAGAAAGTCTCATTTCACACAAATCTCAGGGCGAGTGCAAACAGAAGCAGACGGAAACCATTCGCCCTCTCCTCCATGCCTCGGTCCAGATTACTTCCTGAAGCTTCACTAGAATTTCAATCATGTTCCCCCTCCACCTCCCTCCCTCACAGGCTATATTTATATTCATAACAAACAATGAATCTGAGAGCAAAGGAGAGAATGATATAGAATAACTCCGGCAGCGTGGCTCAGGAAGCAGATAGTGTGCTGCAACAACCAGGCCGTGATGGCCTGCTGGCAGATATTGGACTTCCCTCATAAACCCCCACTGGCAGCCTGGATGGAAGACAACAAAGCCTCAACAGTCCACCAGCCCACTGCATCATCCCTCCAGCAGCACGCCCAATTACAAACCAGATGTAGCAGAAACCCAGGGATCAGGCCGCCCTGATTGGAGCAAATTAACATCTGACGTTTGGTTCTGGCTACGAGTTCGCTGAGAGGATCTGAGGCCATGTATTAAGACTAAAGGAATATTCCAAAACTCAAAATAAGAGTTTTGCCACTTTTATATCTGTACACTTAATATAAAGCTACAGCCATTCTTCACATCATGATGCTGCCACCACCATGCTTCTTACCATGATGCTACCACCACCATGCTTCATGTCATGATGCTGCCACTACCGTGCTTCACATCATGATGCTGCCACCACCATGCTTCACATCATGATGCTGCCACCACCATGCTTCACATCATGATGCTGCCACCACCATGCTTCACATCATGATGCTGCCACCACCATGCTTCACATCATGATGCTGCCACCACCATGCTTCACATAACAATGCTGCCCCACCATGCTTCATACTGTGATACTTCCACCACCATGCTTCACATCTTGACGCTGTCACCACTGTGCTTCACATCATGATGCTGCCACCACCGTGCTTCACATCATGATGCTGCCACCACCATGCTTCACATAACAATGGTGCCACCACCATGCTTCACATCATGATGCTGCCACAACCATGCTTCACATCATGCTGCTGTCACCACCATGCTTCACATCATGATGCTGCCACAACCATGCTTCACATCATGCTGCTGCCACCACCATGCTTCACATCATGATACTGCCACCACCATGCTTCACATCATGATGCTGCTGCCACTATGCTTCACATCATGCTGCTGCCACCACCAAGCTTCACATCATGATGCTGCCACCACCATGCTTCTTACCATGATGCTGCCACTACCGTGCTTCACATCATGATGCTGCCACCACCATGCTTCACATAACAATGCTGCCCCACCATGCTTCATACTGTGATACTTCCACCACCATGCTTCACATCTTGACGCTGTCACCACTGTGCTTCACATCATGATGCTGCCACCACCGTGCTTCACATCATGATGCTGCCACCACCATGCTTCACATAACAATGGTGCCACCACCATGCTTCACATCATGATGCTGCCACCACCATGCTTCACATCATGCTGCTGCCACCACCATGCTTCACATCATGATGCTGCCACCACCATGCTTCACATCATGATGCTGCCACCACCATGCTTCACATCATGATACTGCCACCACCATGCTTCACATCATGATGCTGCTGCCACTATGCTTCCTGTTCTGATACTGCCACCACCATGCTTCACATAATGATGCTGCCACCACCATGCTCCATCATCTAGTCTGATGGCCAAAAAGCTCAGTTTTGGTCTCATTAGATGAAAGAACCTTCGTCTATTCATCTTGTTGACATCTAGTTGACGTTCTCAAAATTAAATGAAGAAGAAACTCTCTAAATTTAGGAAATGCAAAAAGAAAGCAAGTCACTTTCTGTGTGACGAGTTGATTCAACTTATTATCTTAAGTTTATTGAACATGTTTCTTAAGTTCAGATAATATTACTCAGGTAGTTTTAAACTTTGACAGCTTATAAGAAGACCTGGAACCAATTAATCAACCAAAACGCAGTTAATTTGCAGTTTTAAGGCAGCACAGGAACTTGTGTTTCTTTAACTTATATCTTTGAGTCTTTTTGTTGTACTCCTTAAGGTGATGTCCTCTATGACCCAGAATGCCCAATTTATTTCATTTATCTCTAAGGATTGTAATGGCGGCCTTACAGTAAAGCTTGTTCCTTTAAACTTATATGTTTACATGACTTAAATAATTTGTTTTTTGCTCTAAACAACAGCTGAGTTTTATGACAGCATATGAAGAGACGCTGAATATCCCAAAAAGACACCAACTCCGGTTCCTCTCTCACCATCTGAACTCAACCTGGCTGGCAATCAGTCTCCAATCAGGCGGGCAAACAACCAAAACAAACAGCGGGCGGCTGAGCGATGGCGGGACGCTGCTCCCACAGGCCTGATGTGACCTCCGGACCAGGCGGCCTCATGACTAATTGGTGTTCAAGCTCAATCACAGGCTGCACACTTCCTACTCCTGTGGGCCTTATAATGGCTCCATTCTCCTGCCAGGCCTCCCCATTTCTCTCTCTCTTTCTCCACTCCCTGTTCGTTTCCTTTGTCTCTCGCCCATGAGGGTCTCTAAACCCCCTTCAGTCTGTCTGTCTGGGCCAGAGGGAGGCACTGTGGGAGTTTAATTGCCTTCCATGAAGCCAAGTTCATTACATTAACAGCTCCGGCCCACGCTGCATACTTCTAACCTGCTGCAATTTGTTTTTGTATTTATTAGGCTGGCAGAGGCAGAAGGTCAGCGGCAGGCAAAGGCATCCATTGTGATGAAAACATGACAGGACGCCCATCAGGGTCGCTGTGGTCGGGATGCAAAAGCATGAAGCAGCGACGAGGAGAAGGTCAGAGGCAGTGAAATAAACATCAGGGAACTTTAGGAATAAACTGACATCAACATAAACAGGTCAACACAGGAGGGGAAACTTTGATTGTAAGAATTTTCTGACTCAACGGATGCAGACTGCGGGTGTAAGACTTCCTTTTAATGCTTTATCTTTCAAAAAAAGAGCCAAATATCTGCAAAATAATGTCATTTTTTTCAATTTTCTGTTTTCAATTAACAGTAAAAACAGGCCATTTTCTTTATTTTAAACTCAATTGTTAAAAAAACAAAAAAAGAACATTTGTTTTTATAATGGTGCGTCTGTGGTGAAAAACCACAGATACAGATAACAGCTTAAAAAATGATAATAAACAGATAACAGTAAATAAAATAAAATAAAGACAGCAGTTAGCTTTTTAGCTGAACTTGTCCTGTAACAAAAAAAACCCGGAAATATTCTGTTAATTTATGGCTGATCTATTGCAAATAACAACAACAGCAAAAAAACCAAATAAATAAAAATAAAAATCTGACAAATACCAGATCAGGAAAAATCAGGGAAAATCTACAGTTAAAAAATAATTCAGCCTTTTTCAGTCCTTAATATACAGTTTTTTTCTTTCATATAATACAATATTACAATAATAAACAGTCACACGTAAAAATATAGGGACTGGAGGTTGACTGGGGGGGGGGGGGGGGGGCAGGAGAACCCAAGCACAGACACACAGAACTGGCTGACAGGTGAATAACTGAAAGATTTATTTAAACAACAACTGAACCAATACATTAGTGGGGAACTGAACTGGGGGGAACAGAACTTAACCAACTACTAAAACTCTAACTCTACAAATACAAAAAAACGGAAGTTTACAAAACTGAACTGAATTACAAAACTAAGCTGGGCAGGGGTACTCACAACATGGGGAAACTGAGAACCAAGGGGGGAAAACAGGCTGGGGAAAATCCATGAACAGGTTGGAGCAAAATAGAGTCCAAGAAGGGGAAATCCAGGAGGGGGGAGAGCAACAGAGTCCATGGGGCTAAAGCAGTCCGGAGGTGGCAGGCTTGGTGGGGAGAAACAGAATCTAAGTAAGGATGTGAATCTATGATCCAGCAGGGAGTGAATGAACGGGCAGAGCTTAAATAGTGGAGGTGAGGTGGAGAACAGGTGAATGGTGTGAACTAAGTGCTGCAACTGAAACTCATTGTAGCAATCAGCAAAACAGAGTGCAGGCAGGTGAAGCAGGTGAAGCAGGAGGGAGAGAGACAGGGAGAGAGAGAGAGACACATGAGGGAGAGAGACAGGAAGAGAGAGAGAGACATGAGGGAGAGAGACAGGAAGAGAGAGAGAGACATGAGGGAGAGATAGACAGGGAGAGAGAGAGAGACATGAGGGAGAGAGACAGGGAGAGAGAGAGAGACATGAGGGAGAGAGACAGGGAGAGAGAGAGAGACATGAGGGAGAGAGACAGGGAGAGAGAGAGAGACATGAGGGAGAGAGACAGGAAGAGAGAGAGAGACATGAGGGAGAGAGACAGGGAGAGAGAGAGAGACATGAGGGAGAGAGACAGGGAGAGAGAGAGAGACACATGAGGGAGAGAGACAGGAAGAGAGAGAGAGACATGAGGGAGAGAGACAGGAAGAGAGAGAGAGACATGAGGGAGAGATAGACAGGGAGAGAGAGAGAGACATGAGGGAGAGAGACAGGGAGAGAGAGAGAGACATGAGGGAGAGATAGACAGACAGAGGGAGCCAGAGAGAGAGAGACAGGTCAACACAGAAACAGATGAGGAACAATGGGAGAAAGGAGGAAAAATGGAGAAAAGGAGGAAGAAAGGCAGAGGCTGGAGCAGGATCATAACAGTTTCCTTTTCTGACAAAAAGCCAAAAATTCAGCAAAAAAAATCCACAAATTTCTGAAAATTTGCAAAACCTTCAGGAAGAAAATTCCAATAATTCCTTAAAAATTTCGCTTAAAAAGTTTTTTTTTTTAAATCCCCCAAATTTGGCAAGAAAATTCTTGTAAATATTTTCAAAAAATAAGTAAAAATCTTCAAAAAAAATCCTAAAAATATATAAAGTGATTCCATATATATCAGTAAAATTTCTAATATTTTCTTTAAGAACATTCACAAAAAATCTACCAAAATCCAGTGAAATTCACTGGATTTTGGTTGATTTTTTTTGTGAATGTTCTTAAAAAATATTTTTAACATTTCTTTTTTTCCACCAAAAAATGTTCAAAGATTTCCAAAAAATGTTGAAAATGTGGACATCAGAAGTTTCACTGTGAAAATTTTTTTCCTCCACATTTTCAAACTAAAATGAGTCAATTTTGACCCACAGGACGACACGAGGGTTAAAAAAGGAGTAAATAATAAAAGTAATGGAAATATTTACAGTGTGCAGGAATTGGAAACAACAACAACGACGTCTGACACTGAAAATTTGAAGTTTAGGATTGTGCTGTAAACCAATTCTTTTTTGATTTTTCAATACCCAATTTAATGACCATGCAAATATTGTTTTGCAGACAGCTTCCTTTTGTGATTGGTTTAAAGAAACAAACAAGCCTAAATGTTTGCTCCGCTATAGCAAAAAGATACAGAGGTGCAGCAGACCATTCTACACTTCAGAACCAGTAGTCATACGCACAGAATAGCTTGCTTATTAGGTGCCTGATGATGATATAATCCAGTCACTAATTAACATTTCTATATTATTAGTGAATATATAATATTTTGAACCCTCTGAATTGTTATCCAACTGTGCAGTTTTTCAGTTTTACCGAACATTTTAGCGTAAAATCCCATAAATTTACTGTTTTGATTAAACATTGCATTGTTTTATGGTGGTTTTTTAGATGCCAGAAGATATATAATGAGCGAAATAAGCAGTAAATGCCACGTCGGAGCATTTTCATATCAAAATTGGAGTGTAATGATGTCCTAAAAACCTATAGAATCAGATTTTGGGGGGTTTCATACGCAATAAACCGAACCTGTGGGACTTTCTGTAACAATAATCGTTTTAAATATTGGTCTCAAGTTCCAACATGCATTGCTGAATTTTATTAAAACTTGCCTTTTTTGTACGGTAAAGTAGTTTTACAGCGTTTGAGCTGAGTTGTAGGTGAGCCGGTGTGCTCGAGCTGTTGGAGGAGTGAACGAATCTGCACATTCTCAGGGAGACAATGGTGTAAAGTGACATATAAGCAATTTTAAAGCAGGAAATGACTGCTTTCTTGGAACAAAAGCCTGTAAATATGCAATTCCAATGGAAAGAGATGAATTTTTAAGGTTTAATTAACAACTTTAGCTTTGTTTTCAACCAAAAAAAGTGCCCTAAAAAGCCATTATACCTTCTCATTGAGTACTAAGACAAAGTTAGTGACTAGACCAAGAATGGAGTGGCGCTTTAAGGAGTTTGTAGAGACCAAAACTGAGCTAAAAGTACCAAAAAAGTGGGCTTAAATCCATCAGGGGAACAGAAACCGCTCTAAATGAAGTCTGCTGAATGCAATAAGCCTCCAGAATCAGCTTCTGGTTAAAATCATTGAATTAGAGCTGTAGGTGAGTTGTTGGAGGTGTGAATGGATCTGCACATTCTAGAGGAACCAATGGTGTAGAATGACATATAAGCCATTTTATAGCATGAAATGACCATTTTCTTGAAACAAAGTCTTTGAAATGTGCAATTTTGATGGAAAGAGATGAGTTTTTAGGGAAAAAAAGTGCTCAAAAAGCCATGATGCCTTCTTATTGAGTACAAAGACAAGACAAGAGTTTGTGGAGACCAAAACTGAGCTAAAAGGAATGAAAAATGGATGTTAAATCCATCAGGTGACCTGATACCAGACTCTAAATGAAGTCTGTTGGATGCAATAAGCCTCTAAATCAGCTTTATGTGGTGATGATATGTCAGCATTGTGTTCAGGGTTTGGTCTGCTGCCCCCAAATGGCCAAATAAACAAAACAATGTTGTTTTTTTTAAATAAACTGAAACATCCTCTCCCATCAAGATGCTTGGATTCCCAGCACTATGCAGACAGTGGGGGATTGCAACACACCCATGTCTCCATTCATGAATTTCTCTCTGTTCCGCCCACTGAATGTACAGTTCAGCTAGTTCTGTCGGTGACTCATGCCTCTTTCACAACCCTGGAGTTCCCACTTTACCACACATGTTGCAGCGACATGCATGTATAGCAACGGAGAAGCACTTCTAAGAAGTCTGGATTACCAAAGTGTCAAATCCGCTGCAAATCCCTCAACATAGTAATTCAGGGACAATGTGTACCTTTTTTTAAACTCTTGTGCAACGGCTGTGATGATGCTGTGAGAAAACCACAGAAAACAGATCTGCTCATGTGAGGAATAAAAGTCTCAGTCAACTCCAGACAATGAGGAGGGAGAAGCTGAGTCCAGTGTCCGGCATGAGTGAGCGTCTCTGAAAGTGGATATGAAGGCGGATGAGCCACGCCAACCTCCTCTGACTGCATTAACAAAACCTAATGGAACGGCTGGCTCCAGGAGGCCTCATCATCCATTATCTGACTGTTGCCCCGCGCAACCGAGGAGGCTGCAACCCGCCCGTCATACGCTGTGTTCTCCTTTTCCCTTTGTCTTATTTCCACCGGCCCTAATGAAAATGATTGGTAAATCAATTGCGTGGTACATAAAGAAAGCGGGGTAATATTGCCTCCACCGGCCCCTGTGGCCACAAATCACTGCAAATCAGCGGCAGAGGAAAGGAAAAGGAAAAAGACAGTCGTATGTTGTCTCATCTAGAATCAATCATGCTGCGCTAACAAGCTCAGTTCACACCTTTACAATAAATCTTCTCATTTTACTGTGATTCAGGGATCACAAATAAACACACTCTAAGAAATGTATCTGTAAAATAACAGAGAAAGCACTGGCAGCTCAATAAATTTGTGAAAAAAATGGAAATGTTGTGTTAATTAACAGTGTAACCACAGTAAATAAAAATCATTACCAGGAAATTTTCTGTATTATAGTGGTGACTCTGTCGTGAAAAAAGAAAAAAAGTTCTATTTGTGATGGTGTACCGACAGTAAAAGAAACGATAATTAAATGGAAAATAAATTACTACCAAGAGTTTAAAAAACAGAACAATTTCCTATTATTTAATGGTAAATGTACAATTTTAAAAAATGTACATTTGTTGGGTTTTTTTTGAATCAGTTGTTAAAAAAAAAATAAAAATAAAAAAAAAAGATTTTTAAAATGTATTATGTACCAACAGTAAAAAAAAAAGTTAATTTCCTGTTCTTTCATAGTAAATCTATAATTAAAAAATTTAATATATTTGCATTTCTTTTAATTTATTGGTGTAAAATAGAATGATTTCTGTTATTTAAAGGTATATCTGCAGGACATTTTCTGTATTTTATTTGCTACTGTATCATAAAACATGAAGAAAATTTCTATTTGTAATGGCGTATTTATAGTAAAAGTAACAGTAATTAAACAGAGAAAATGGTGTACCAAGAATACAGCAAGCAGAATGATTTCTGTTAATTAAAGGTATATCTACATTACAATCTAAAGGATAAAACTGTAAAATAACAGAAATAGTAATGGCGCCTCAATAAATTTGTGAATTGTTATGAATTTGTGAATTTCTTAATTAACAGCGTGACCACAATAAACACAAAATACTAATAGGATATTTTCTGTATTTTATTGGTGTAACAATAATTAAACAGAAAAAAATGGACATTTTATGTCTTGCAGTGGTGACTCTATTGTAAAAAATTAATGAAATAATAAAAATATCAGGTAATTTCCTATTATTTCATGGTAAATCTATACTTACAAAAACATATTTGCATTTTTAAAATGTTTTCATTGGTGTATCTGAAATGAAAAATAGAATGATTTCTGTTTTTTAAAGGTATATCTACAGTACAAAACTGAAAATGCTCAATAAACCTATAGAATAACAGAAAAAGTACTGACAGTTCATTACAATTGCTATTTTTTTTTAATTCTTGTTGTCGATTGTCAACAAAAACAGTACTAAAACACTTTCTGTATTTAAATTGAGATTTTTTTTAATAAAAGTAGACATTTCATACTTTAAGCGATGTATTATTTTTCATTTTATTTAATGTCAAATTTCTAATAAAAAAAGAGCATTTGCTATATTTTTAATGGCATATCTGTACTGGAAAACCTGTTTTTTGTAGCTAAAATATATGAGGACATTTTCTTTTTGTGTTTTAGGAAGATTGTATTTTAAAAAGTGATATTTGCTATTACTAATATGTGTATATATAGTGAAAAAGATGTTTTCTGTTATTTCAAAATTACATCTACAAATGTTAAATAAATCCATAAAATAGCAGATAAAGTACTGGTAGCACATTTAATTTGTTGGAAAATTTCTTTATTTTTTTTAAATAACCAGACAATCAACATTTAGCATAAACAAACATTTCATCTATTCAGCTATATTAGGATTTGTTTTTACATTTTTCAGGAATTTAAATTCTAAAATTTTAATTATGCAGATGTTGCACATCATCCTGATCTTAACCTTGATATTTGAACTCATTTGGTAAATTCACAAACACTTCTCTCTCAGCAGCTCTTGTTTTAAATGTTCTTTGCAACTAACAGTCATTTGACAAACATAAAGAGATTTGATTTCTCTGATTGCTTATCATGGACCTGCTTCTTTATTCTCACCAAACAGTGTGTCGTTGTTTTCTGGATTTCTGCTCGTTTAACCCTCATGTCGTCCTGCGGGTCCAAGTTGACCCGTTTTAAAGTTTGAAAATGTGGAGAAAAAATAGATTTTCACAGTGAAATTTCTGATGTCCACATTTTCACCATTTTTGGGAAATCTTTGAACATTTTTTGGTGGAAAAAAAGAAATGTTAAAAATGTTTCTTAAGAACATTCACAAGAAAATCTACATGATTTTTTGTGAATGTTTTTAAAGAAAATATTAGAAGTTTTATTGATATATATGGAATCAATTTAGATGTTTTTAGGATTTTTTGGGAAGATTTTTACTAATTTTTTGAAAATATTCGGGGATCTTTATAAAATAAAACTTTTAAGGAATTATTGGAATTTTCTTCCTGAAAGTTTTGCAAATTTTCAGAAATTTGGGGAATTTTTTTGCTGAATTTGAGATATTTTTCAGACAAAGAAACAATATTTTGTGGTGCCTGTAAATGAGGACAACAGGAGGGTTAAAAAGTGGATTAAACTGGTGGTGTTTTAAGAAGTGAACGCCTCAGAAGACCTGCTCTGAGGTTTTAGTCAGAAAGACCACCACAGTGTGGAGAACCGAGCTGGAGAACATTCCCTCTGCTTTTCTCTGACCTTCAGTGTCCGAGTGGTGAGAAAATGACGGCATCCTCTGAGAATCTGGAGGCACTAAACAGGCCTGCTGCTCAGAAATGAGTCAGAGCGAGGTGGATAATCTGCCGTTAATCCACGGTACTTACCCCGACACACACCCTGACTGCATCCTTTGTGTGTCCGCACAGAGAAAGTGTTTCTGGCTTTCTGATTCAGGACATTCCCGGGAGCTCCGGACGGAAACAAACACGCTCAGCAGCTCATGCACGCACTTTATAAATGTGTGGTGTTTGTGTGTTTTGCCTTTGACTGGTTGTGTTTCACTCAGGCTGCATTGTTGTGTTAGAATCAGGAGAACCTCAAGGAACTCTTTGCTCCGTTCAGGTGTTCCTGGAGGAACTTTTAAGAGAGGAACGTTTGATATTTCAGAGAACACACCTGGGCTTGTTTGTATTAAAATATGCACTGAAGAAAAAAAAATCCTGAAACAAACAAAAAAACATGGTGAAAATAAAATTAATAATAATATTTTTAGTGCATTTAAATACCATAAAAAGTGCAATTTATTATTTTTTAAATTAATAATATAATATAACATAATATACATTATATATATGTATGTATGTATGTATGTATGTATGTATGTATGTATGTATGTATATATATATATATACACATATATATATATATATATATATATATATATATATATATATATATATATATTCAAAATATTCAAAAATTCAAAATAGAACATGAGAATCACAAAATCACAAAATCACTAAAGGGTTCCTGGAGGTTCTTCTCTTTCAAAATTGACCCAGAGAATCACAAAATCAGTTCATTAAAGAACATTTCTGAGTGGTTTGTTAAGTAGGAGAACCTCAAGGAGGCCTAAAAAGTTCCCCAAAAGAAACCCCTATGAGGTTCTTCAAGGTTCTTCTCCTTCTCAGAGTGCAGCCAATCTGCTCTCCAAGAAGGAGGAGAACCTCCAGGAACCCTAAATGGTTCCTGGAGGTTCTTCTCCTTCAAAATTGACCCAGAGAATCCCAAAATCAGTTCATTAAAGAATATTTCTGAGTGGTTTGTTAAGGTTTGAAGGTTCCTCCACAGTGGTGATGTTGAAGAACCCCAAAGGTCCCTTGAGGTTTTCCTTCTCAGAGTGCAGCCAATCTGCTCTCTAAGAAGGAGGAGAACCTCCAGGAACCCCACATGGTTCCCTGATGTTCTCTTCCTTGTCAGAGTGCAGCCTGGCTGAAGATCTGTCTCCAGATGAAGGGACGTCCAGTGAGTAATGCGAGCATTTAGTGCTGAGCCACTGTGTCGGCTGATGCTGGCGATAACAGGATGTTATGAATTTTGTGGGATTAGATTCATGTGATGCTGCTGCTCACGCATCCGACCACACAGCCACATTGTGTTCCCCTCTGAACAATTGTTCTTTTCTGCTTTTGTCCGGAGCAGTTTGTTGTTTTTTCCTCGCAGCAGACAGCGGCTCGTGCTAGCAGGATCTCCAGATGATCATTTCTCAATAATGCGAAATCATTACGATGAATTCCAGCGTCCATGCTAAATTGGTTTTGTGCTTTGTTTGCTGCTCGTCCTCTCACCGGCCCGGCATGGATTACTCACAGAGCAGGAAATAATGACGCCAAGGTCCATTAAGTGGGATGGCAGGACATCATATCAGCATTAATCTCCCACTTAGCAGAGCAGCCTCAGGAGGCGGCAAGATGGAGGCAGGGAGAAGATACTTTTCAGCTCTTTCCTGCTGGACTCGGCTTTTAATTTTTATTACCGTTTCTTTATGACGTAAAACTTTGGTCAGAACGTCTTCTAGGAGACAAACTGATTGTTGTCATCACCTGACTGCTCTATTATCATCCCAATCTGACCAAGTTAAGAAAACATGTCCAAACATTCCCACCTGCTAGACATTTAAATACTACTTATATTACAGTACTGCTCATGCTACCAACATGAAAACAGTTTTAATAAGAATTTTAGGCGACAAAAGTCTATTTCTTAAAGCTACACTGAAGAGATTTCATTCATTTTGATGGGTTTATCTGTTTTCCAATCAAATGCTACATGAGTCAGCAGAAATGTTTTTGCACAAAGAGACAGATTTGAATATATAAACACTAAAAAACTGTTATTTCGACGATCGGCGTATGTTTGTCCGTCTGTCTGTCTGTCTGTCTGTTAGCAACATTACTCAAAAACAGACTAACAGATTTGGATGAAATTTTCAGGGAAGGTCAGAAATGACACAAGGACCAAGTGATTAGATTTTGGCAGTGATGCAGCTTATAGTCTGGATCCACGGATTTGTTAAAGATTTCTGTATCATTGCCAGATAATGGCACGGTGTCACTAACAATGACAACAAGTGAATGCCACGTCAGCTGCCTGCTGACGATCACATGATTGTGATCCTGCTACAAATCCACCACTGAGGACTTATCAGGACTTATCCATCAGAAATAATACAAGAAACATCTGATTAAATTGTGGGGGGGTTTCTGAGTCCCATCAATTCCTGCCATCTGCTACGTATTTAGGTCACATGATTTGGTATCTGTACATAACGTACACATGCAGAACACACGCCTGTGCTCAGTGCAAGGTAATTTTGTTTGTGGGTACATCTATATCACATGGACACATTCTATGGTGCCGTGATTTCTGACACAAAGTTTTTCAAGATTTCATCCATCACAAATGATACGATTGAGCAGCCTTGGAGGAGGACTGAACATCCTTGGAGGAGGACTGAGCAGCCTTGGAGGAGGACTGAGCAGCCTTGGAGGAGTACTGAGCAGCCTTGGAGGAGGACAGAGCAGCCTTGGAGGAGGACAGAGCAGCCTTGGAGGAGGACTGAGCAGCCTTGGAGGAGGACTGAGCAGCCTTGGAGGAGGACTGAGCAGCCTTGGAGGAGGACTGCGCAGCCTTGGAGGAGGACAGAGCAGCCTTGGAGGAGGACTGAACAGCCTTGGAGGAGGACTGCGCTGTCTGGGTGAACAATGAAAAGACCCACATAAAGAACAGCAGAACCCATTTGTTTGGTTTAGTTTAGGGTTAAATGCTCCAGGAAAGTATATATCATTGTGATTTTTCTGATATATTTTGCAAATGTGATCCCATTTTATGTACCTTATGTAGCTCACTACAACTGTAGTTTTCTTACTACCTGTAAAAATCACTTTAATTCATTTTAAATCACTTTATTTCACATTGCCTTGAAATGTGTAAATATTGTACATTGATTTTAGATACATTTAGTATTCTGTAGATTTTAAATTAGAAGTGTTTTATTTATAGTATTGTAGAACAAGTTTTTTTAGAGTATATACTAACTTTTAATGTTATTGTTAGTCTAGTTACTAACCTGCATGTTTTGCTTTTTTCTTTTTTGTTGTTGTAAGATGCTGAATACTTGAATTTCCCACAGCATTAATAAAGTATCTATCTATCTATCTATCTATCTATCTATCTATCTATCTATCTATCTATCTATCTATCTATCTATCTATCTATCTATCTATCTATCTATCTATCTATCTATCTATCTATCTATCTATCTATCTATCTATCTATCTATCTATCTATCTATCTATCTTGTCTTTTGTTGGAAAAAAGCTCCAAATGTTGAATAAAACATTTAATAAAATAAAAAATGTCATTGCAACTTCAGAGAGTTATTGAGAAAATGTCTTCACGGTGGCCAAAGACTGGAAGAACCTGAAGGGAAAAGGTCATTTTAATCCAGTTTATTGGTCACAATATGGAGATTATTATTATTATAGTGACACCAACTGGTGCAATTCATGAAAATACATATTCCCAAATGATGGGTTGGATACCTGATGGTAACTTCAAGTCTCTGATGACTGCTTGATGTTCAGCAGGCAACATCTGGTGGCCGCAGAGCTGCATTACACCATTCAGCACTGAATACTGACTGGTTTTTAGCCTTTAAAGAAAAATAGTTATTGTCACTGATGATGGCAGACATAAATTGGATTTTCTGTCTTTCTTTTGTTCTAAGTTAAAGTTGTGATCGATAAACACACTAGACCAACAGAAATGTTCGTTCTCATTGGCACATTCTGGTCATTTGCACATTTCTCCATCACTCTTGTATATTCTATTATTTTTTATACATTATATTTTATTTTTTTAATCTAATTTATTTTTAATTTAGTTTAATTTTACCCTCACTTTATACCCTAATATTCTGTGTTTTCTGATTTATAACCCTAACCCTAACCCCTTTATGGAATATCCATGCTGCAACTTAATTTTGTTCTTTTAAGTTAAATTAATCAAATCTCAGTTCTTAAACAATAAATTACTTTTATTTAGCCCTCCTGTTGTCCACATTTACGGGCATCAAAAAATACCTTTTCTTTGTCTGAAAAAAAATCTAAAAATTCAGCAAAAGAAATCCCCAAGTTTCTGAAAATTTACAAAACCTTCAGGAAGAAAACTCCAATAATTCCTTAAAAATTTCCCTTAAAAGTTTTTTAAAAATCCCCCATTGTGAATGTTCTTAAGAAACATTTTTAACATCTTTTTTTCCACCAAAAAATGTTCAAAGATTTCCAAAAATTTTTGAAAATGTGGACGTTTCACTGTGAAAATATTTTTTCCACACATTTTCAACCTTTAAAACGAGTCAGTTTTGACCCACAGGAAGACACAAGGGTTAATAAATTAAAAGAGCAACAAAGAAACTGTGGATTTTCCATCATTTTACTTATAACGTCTCTGTCACTTTGATTAAATCCTTTTAAAAAAATTTTCTACAGTGAATTTTTATGATTTTTATTGTTTGTCCAGAATTTTCCTTCACTTTTTGCTGTCTAAAAACTATTTATTTCTAATTTGAGAATGAAAAATCAGATTAAAATAGATGGCTAGAAGGATATAGAACACTGTTAAAAAAATCTATAATTCCATAGAATGTTTTCTTTTATTTTGCAGATTCTTTCAGCATTTTCAAAATACATAGAAAATACTAATGAAATAACATAAACAGAATGTAAATTTGCACGCGCAATGTCAAACAAATGTGAATTAAAGTTGTTTTTTGTGAAATAATTAATTATTTTTTTGGTTTCATGCTTTTATGGACACTCAAAAACACTTTACAGACAAGTAACAACAAAACAGTCAAGTTTTTTGTAATTTGAATGAATTAGTTTTGTTAAATGAGGGATATGTTTTAAAATTACAGAAAATTTCAGTTTTCTATTTAATCTATCTACCATTTATCTATAAATAATTGTACAGTACCACTAATAATTTAGTTACTTAATAAACCAGAAAAGCAACAAATAAACTGTAGATTTGCTGTCATATTACTTATTTTGTTCCTCTTGTTAAAGTACATTAGCAAGTTTATAATTTCACCAAATATTACCCTGTAAATAAAAAATAAATAAAACTCAGGTTTAGTATTGTTATTGTTATTTTACATATTTTTTTAATCTTTTGAAATAAATGAAATTTACAGTAAAATTACAAAATACATGAAACATTGTTTCACATCTGGAATAAATGGATTAATTATGTCTCAACCTTCAGAACAAACTGTTCACTTCTTTTACTCACTGTTACAGAGAATCCGTTCAACATCTTGCTCAGTGCACGAATGGCTGCTTTCTTTCGTCTCCCAAAAAGGTTTCCAACGTAGGCGCTCATGATGATCAACTGGTGTGGTGTTTCTGCGTATAAAAGAAAATCTGTGTATAAAAAGCACGCTGAAGAAAGGAAAATTAAACGAGCAGATCATTAATCAACAGTCATAAAGCAGCTAAAGGAGAAAGTACAGGTGAGGCTAACATTTGAGACGTTTGATGAGTAGATAATATTTGACTGCTCACAGATCAGATTAAACAGTGGAGTAAAGTGTCGGTTAAAGCGATATGGAAGCGTGCCAGAGGTTTTACAACACCTGGATCTGCTCCACCAGCAAAAACACATTTAAAGAGGTCACTTCCACAAACAAAAGATACAAAAGATGGGAGATTAATCCAATCTGTGAGTGTGTTGTCACACCAGGGGTGATAATAAGAAAAATTGAACTGCAGGAGAAGGAATGTTTAAAAGAAGGCAAAATTCCTGCATTAAATTTAATCATTTTGAAATTGTCACCGTTTCCTCGACATAAATCAAAACATTCCACCACAAACTGAAGCAGAAAATGAACAATTATTAATCAGGGTTTCTGCAGATCATTAAAAAGCATTAATAATCATTAAGTTGATTTTGCAAAAATTAAGGCCTTAAATGGCATTAAAAATCATTAAATTTAATTCTCAGTGGCATTAAAAATTCTTTCTGTAGTTTTCAAGAAAAGTATGTGATAATACTAATAATAATTATAGACTGCAATTCATCAGATATGTGCATCTGCATAAACATGCTAAGGCATTGCGATAATTGTTCCGGGCGGTCAGGTACAATTGCCAAAAACTGCATGTCTTTAAAGTGGCCGGCAGACTGGACCAGGTAGAGGAGAGCTGGGAAAATGCAAATTCTAGCAAAAATGGCTGGAAAACATGGATTTCAGAGAATGACTGCAGCCCGTTGGTGGACAGGGTTGTTTCCAGATTCAGAAATAGTGAAATGAGGGGACAGTTTTCATATAAAAATCATCTTTTACAAAAAAACAAACCTATGCAGTGTGTTGAGTTCACCGTCATGGCATTAAAATTTTTACAGTATAGCATTAAAATGGCATTAAATTTGACTGGCTGGTTTCTGCAGAAGCCCTGTTAATGTTTAATGCTACAAATTGTGTAAAGAAAGTATTCCAGACTTACTCTCATGATGTTTTTGCCTAAGATATAATAATGTAGCAGTATAGTAGATTCTGAACTCGAATTAATAATACCCAGTGGTGTAAACCTTAGTATGCTTTAGTCTAGAGCAGGGGTTCCCAAAGTGGGATCATGACCCAAAACTTAGGTGATGCTTACATTCTACACATTTCATTATTGAATCAATGAATTCATTGTTGGTCCTGTTATTTACTTTGTTTGTGTTACTGTTGCAACAAATATCACACCCACATCAGTGCATGATACGACAAACTAGTTGATCAGAGATGAGGAGTTAAAAGATGGGAAGGGTTATGAAACAGCATCTGTCCATAACTTGCAGTGTTACTACATCATTACTGTGCAGCTTTACTACTGCAGATCCTCCTTCAGACATGTGCAATGAAACATGCAACAAAGCTGAGTGTGTCCATGTGCAGTATCACTAAAATCTGTTGTACACTTACTGGCTTCTTTTAAGCCTAAGTGTTTATTCACTACTATATGGAACCCAAAATGTCACCTAAATGCAGCATTCTACATGGAAATGCCAGTTAAGCGTATTTGTATGAATAAGGTTATAAAAGAATGTTGACACCACAGCCTCCCTCAAAAAACGGTACCGTGCACAATAGCAGGTATATCCACTGTTCCCTCAGTTATTGGGAGTATGGCTCGTACTACAGGTTACCAGAAAACTGTCACATCTCTTTCTGATGCAATATCAACCATCCAAAGCAGTGAATTGTGAATATTTTGTACATTTTAAAAGTGTACAGTATCAGTTTTTCTACATACACAATAGTCTGTACAATATCAGTATTTCCCTCTACTTTAGATAAATAGATAGATAGACTATGGATAGATAGATAGATAGATAGATAGATAGATAGATAGATAGATAGATAGATAGATAGATAGATAGATAGATAGATAGATAGATAGATAGATAGATAGATAGATAGATAGATAGATAGATAGATAGATAGATAGATAGATAGACTATAGATAGATAGACTATAGATAGATAGATAGATAGATAGATAGATAGATAGATAGATAGATAGATAGATAGATGATAGATAGATAGATAGATAGATAGATAGATAGATAGATAGATAGATAGATAGATAGATAGACTATAGATAGATAGACTATAGATAGATAGATAGATAGATAGATAGATAGATAGATAGATAGATAGATAGATAGATAGATAGATAGATAGATAGATAGATAGATAGATAGATAGATAGATAGATACTTTATTAATCCCGAGGGAAATTCAAGTGTTCAGCAGCTTACATACAACAACACAAATAAAAAGACAGGAGAGGCAGGTTAGTACATTAACATTAAAGGTTAGTATATACGCTGACAAAAACTTGCTGTACAATTACATTAAAAGCACTTCTAATTTTAAAATCTATACAACACCAAACGTAATTAAAATTCAATACAGAATATTTACACATTTCAAGGCACAGTGGTTTAAAGTGATTTAAAGTGACTGACAGGTAGGAGGAAAACAGGTTTATCAAACCACCTAAGGTGCACAGACATTCTAGAATAATCACATTGGTCCTAATGGACCAATCTGTGCAAAATAGATCAAATCTGCTCAATGTTAATACTTAAATATCAGTATTTATACTCATGAAAGAATGTGCAATATTGTCATCTGTACATCCAGAAGAATATGAACAATCTAGTACTAATCTAACCCTAATACCAGTTTGGGATTAAAGATAGTGTGACCAGCAACCAGTGACTGTAAAATGTGGCTGTATTCAGATGACAAAAGAAAGAGGCTTTGATTGAGCTGTTTGTGTGATGGATGCTGGCATGTCAGTTCAGGCTGTAGCCACACACTTGAATGTCCACAGCTCCACCATTTAAATGGCTTCTAAGGGTTTCAGGCAGCTCTGGATGTCTGACAGCTGCAATCTGGTAACTGCATTAAAGCAAAGAATGAAAAGCAACGTCATGTTCATCAGTGGATAATAAACAGATATGACAAATAAAAGTAGAAATGACACAAAAATAACTGACTGAAACAGCAATAAATACTGGAAAAGTAATCTTTAAAATTTGAGAATTATTTCTAAACTCTATCAAGTGTCTTATATCATTTTGAGTTAATTTCATGTTGAATAAATCTGGAGTCATTTTGGACCAGTTTCAAGTAATTACAGACAATTATTGGGTCACTATTTTTAACAACTTTCATTGCATTTTGGACAAGTCTTTGTTACCTGAGACAAGTTTTAAGACATTGTGATTCATTTCAGACACATTTTGAGTCATTTTGGACAGTTTTAAAACCATTTCATACAGTATTTGTTATGTTGCACCCTTATTTGCATCCTTCTGGACAAGTTTAGTCATTTAGGAACATATTTGTCATTTTGAAAATGTTAAAATTCCAAGTCATTGTTTTTTTGGTTTTTTTAAAGTTTTTTTTAGGTTTTCATATTGAAGAGGGGGATAGAGAAAGTGGGAAGGATAGAAAGGAAAGATAGAGAGAGGTGAAAAGATAGAGAGGTGAAAAGATAGAGAGAGGTGAAAAGATAGAGAGGTGAAAAGATAGAGAGGAGTGAAAAGATAGAGAGAGGTGAGGGCAGAAGCAGGACTGAGAGCAGAGGGGTAAAAAGGGTGAGGAGAAGGGGGAGAAAGGAGGAGACATTATGGTGGCTGTCAGCTTATAACCAGAGCCTCATTTCTTCCTTTGCCACCAGCTCCAGCCACCTTTCTTCCTTTCAGTCTTGTCATCTTTGTCTTTGTGTTCTTTGTTCTTTGTCTTGTCTTTCTGCTCTGCTCTCTGCTCTCCATCTTTGCTTGGGTTCTGCTCAACGGTTGGTCCAGGCTTCTTGGTCCTTCTCAGGAAGCTGAAGCATCCCGTCTTCCTTTTCATCAAGGACTCCTGCATGGCTTCATTCTCCTTCTGCAGCTCGTTTTGTTTGTTCAGGAGGTGAACCTTTTCTTGCTGCAGCGTGATCTTCTGCTGCTGTAGGTCCAGTCTCTCTGCAGCCTCTTTGCTATGTTCCTCCTGAAATGCACAGAGGAGCACAGAGAGACCAACCACCGAAGCCTGCAGTCGAAGGATTTCTTCTTGCTGCAGCTGGCTAGACTTGGTGTTGTTGTTGTTCTTTCCAGCTTCTAGTGCAGCTTCTGCCTGGACTTTATCAGCCATGAGCAGTCTGAACTTTTTGTCCACTCCGTCTTTGATCTTCAGCAGCACATCTCTTTCCAGCAAGAGATCCTCCTTCTCCTCCAGGATCTGGCTACATTCTTGCTGCAGCTGTTGGTTCTCCTCCAGAAGGGTCTTCTTCTCTGACAGGAGTGTCTGATGATCCACCTGAAGGTTTATGATCTTCAGCTGAAGTAGCTGTTGGTGTTCTGCTGCCTCTTCTCTGGCTTGGTCCAGACGTGCTTGGAGCTCTATGTGTCTGGAGAATCTCTGCAGACATTCCCTTCTCTCCAGGGCTGTTACCTGGTCTCTCTGGGTCTGCAGCTCCTGTTCAGTGGTCCTGAGTTGAGAGGAAAGACTCTGGTTGTTCCTCTGGAGTCTGGAGATTTCTCTCTCATACAGGAGTTGGTCTTGCTGCAACTTCTGGTTCCTCTCTTGCAGCTGTTTAATCTTTTCCTTCAGTTTTTCAGTTTCATTTTTCTGTGACTGGTTATCAGTCCAAGATGGAACTTGTAAAGTTCTCTGTTGCTGAGTGGTGGTGGTGTCCTGCACAGAGTGGAATGCAGCTCTGCATGCAGCGCTGGACATCCTTCTGCTGCCTCTTTCAGTGCGTTGGTCCATCGTAGTCAGGTAGTGTTCAAGTGTTTTAGTCCTCAGTGCTTGTGAAAAATGCTCAGTTGTGCTCTGGGAAGCTCTTGGAATCACTGTGATTGTCTGAAGAAAGACGACAGATTTATACGTTTCAGAATATGACGTATTAACTGACGTCCTGATGTGCTGTGACATCATAATGTGGTGTGACATGTCGGCCTTCGATGCTGTTGCTCGGCAACAGGACACACACTGGAGAACGTTCTCCAACTGTAGCACTTGGTTAGCGCTAAGCTAATTGTTGAAAAGAAAACATCTTCTAAACAAGCAATAACCCGATCGTCACCTCTTTCCGTAGGTTTGGGTTATTTGTTTCAATCATACAGATCTGACAAGATTTTCTTTATTGTCTTAATAAATCAATAATTCATAAAGCGCATTTCAATCAATGCTCTGATGACATTTTTTTTTAATGGTTTTGACGTTTCGTAAGCTAATGTTATTGTCCTCCACGTTACACTCCTCTGGTAAAATAAATGAATGAATTCCATTCATTTTTTGTCTGCGCCATTTCTTATCCAAAATATAAATGCTACAGCACACTGATGAAGGTTTATATAGTAGGAGTCTTTATTACGGGTTTACGTCAGGTAAAAACTCGTACCTAATTGGTCTGTGTGTTTCCTGAGCTGATAACTAATGCCGTAAACACTGGGAAAGCTGTGCCGGTAAAACAGAAGCGACCGGTCAAATTTAAAATCCCGTTACAATTTATTGATTACAGGTCCGGTCCGTATAAGACGGCGTCTGGTCCGGATCCGGACCGCGGTCCGCCGGTTAGTGACCCCTGTGATACAGTAAAAAATGTGTAATTATTACAGTCAAACACTGTAAAAGGCTGAATTACCATTTGTAATAACAAAATGTGCATTTAATGTGGACATTATGTACAGTTTGGGTCTTTCTTTGTGTGTAAATGTGTAAATTGTAATAATTCATTTTAAATTAACACATTTTTAGCTGATTATTCCCCCCCCCCTTTTTTAGTACTTTTAAATGACTAACTTGTAGTCTTAAAGGTTTATTCCACCCAACTAGTAAGTTGTGGTTTTATTCCATTCAATGCTGTATACAGTTTTGAGTGCGAAAAAAACAAAACAAACAAAAAAAACAAGCTTCCATTTATAATAAACTAGTGATCTCCACGTTATCAGCCCTAAATACAGAAATAATAAAACTCAAAGACGTATTGAAGCTATAATGCTACTTTCTTTTTCTTTACCTAATAACTTTCTACCTAATAAGTTGTTGTTTTATTTCACCCTAAACTGTATATAATAATAATAATAATGTTAATAATAATAATAATAATAATAATGATAATAATAATACTAATAAGGATGATGATGACAACATTATCATTTTATTATTATTAATAATAATAATAATAATAATAATTAATAATAATAATAATAATAATAATAATAATAATAATAATAATAATAATAATAATAATAATAATAATAATAATAATAATAATAATAATAATGGTAGGTAAAAATCTGTATTTCTGATGTGGACACTGTTTACAGTTTTGCCCCATTTTTAGAAAAACTTAAAAAAAACATTTTATTTAACATTATTATTATTATTATTATTATTATTATTATTATTATTATTATTATTATTATTATTATTATTATTATTATTATGCATTATTACAATTGTTATCATTATTATTATTATTATTATTATTATGCATTATTACAATTGTTATCATTATTATTAGGAAATTGTGGCTGATTTAATATAGTAAAAAATTGTGTAATTTTTACAGTCAAATGCTGTAGTTTATAGTGTTAAATGTTTATTCCATCTAATCAATACTTTCTACCTAATGAGTTGTGGTTTTATTCCATCCAAAACTGTGCATTATTGTTTTTTTCCCTAGTGTTTGTGTGGTAAAAATGAATAAATAAAAATACAAAAACAAGCTGTCATTTCTAATAAACTGATGCTCTCCATGTCATCAGTCTTAAAACCACAGTTAGTAACACCCAAAGTTCCTGTTCCTGTGTTGCGCCCCCTGCAGTACCACCTCCGTCCTCCGACAGGGGTCGCTGTGGGCCAACGGACGCGCTGATCAACAGGGTTCCCTCATTGTGTTCAATCTGCTGCTGCTTTTTCCTCAACTTTTCTCCGCTGCTGTTATTTCAGAAAGGAAGTAGCGACAGGACGGGCTAGCAGCTAGCCGCTCCAACATCTCAGTCTGTAGGAAAACTGTGGACTTTACTGCCTCCTTTTTTTAAATTACTCCCACCGGCGACTCATTTTTTCTCTACCGCATTTAACCGGTTTTGTAGTTTCTTTCGCTCTCATTTCTTCTTCGGGTCTTTTTATTCTTCTAAACTCTGCTTTGTCCGTTGGACTCCGCTGCTGCTGTTAGCCTACTTCCATACAACTCAGGTTTACTGACAAAAAAAAACAACAAAAAAGGAAGAAAACGGAGAGAAAACCCACAACCGACGTGGTTTCCATTGATTTTCGGAGCCGTTGTTCGGAGCAGCTGAGGATTACACCGGGACGATGAGAAAAACGGCCGTTAAAGGTACGTTAAACTGCCTGTTCCTGCTTTTTCTCTACGAGATAAAGTGAAGTTTATGAGACAAAAAGGCGGAATTAAACTAAAACACGTCGGTTTGCTGTTTAGTATTGGTGTCTACATTCACTGGGCTGCTGTAGGAAGTTAACGTGGAGCAGCTTAACCTCTTCTAGCTGCTTTTATTGGGGCAGATTTTAGGACAAAATGGAGCTAACTGGTCGTGAGTGGCTGTAAATAGGTGATAACAGCATGTTTGGTAAGTGACAGAGAGTGTGAATGAGCTGAGAATGTAATCTGACTTGTTGCAGTGAAATGTCCTCGGGCCTGGAGCTCACACCGACTAACCTGCATGTCAGTGGACCTGTTTGTGCTCACATTCATTCAGTGTTTGACAGAAATCCGGCCAGAATTGTTGTCCGGAAGGACTAAAGAACCAGTTTATCATCACTGTTATTATGGGGCTCAGTTTGTGGCTGAGCGGAACCATCAAAAGTGGTAAAATACTGCAAAAAATCCAACAATATGGACTTTATTCATGCCCAGATGTAGGTCACACATGTTACAAGTGGGAAAAAAACTGCTAATAAAGTAGAAATAGAGGTTCTGTTAGACCCAGGACTGTTGCACATGTTGATATAGCTTTATTGTCCTGATATTTACTCAGTTGTTCTCTTAAATGAAGCTTAAATATAGTATTTCTGCACCTATAGCTGCACAATATTGAAAACAACTAACGAACGATGCAATATGTAGTTTTTCTGCAATATGAGAACCAAATTTGGAAAAAAAATTTTTTAGAATGATAGGGGTGCTTTTTTTATAAAGAAATGAGGGGGAAAAACTCAAAAAGCTGCTTATAAAGTAGAAATAAAGGTTCTGTTAGACCCAGGACTGTTGCACATGTTGATATAGGTTTATTTTCTTCATATTTAATCAGGTGTTCTTTTATGTGAGGCTTAAATATTGTATTTCTGCAACTAAGGCTGCACAATATTGCAAACAAACAATGCAATAAATAGTTTTTCTGCACTATGAGCACCAAATTTGGAAAATAATTAATTTTTCTAGAGTGTCTGGGGTGCTTTTGTATATAAAAGTGGGGGGGAAAAATTAAAAAGGTGACAATAAAGTATAAAAAGACATTCTCTGAATCCTGGTAGATTCAAGACTGTTGCACATGTTGATATAAAGTTATTGTTTTCATATTTAATCAGACGTTCTCTTGATTTAAGGTCAAATATAGTATTTCTGCAACAACAGCTGAGGGCTGCATGATGCTGAAAACAACTAACGATGCAATATGTAGTTTTTCTGCAATATGAAGACCAAATATGGAAAAAATGCAATAATTCTAGAATGATAGGGTGGTTTTTTATATAGAAGTGGGGGGAAAAAATCAAAAAGCTGCTAATAAAGTATAAATAGAGGTTCTGTTAGACCCAGGACTGTTGCACATGTTGATATAATTTTATTTTCCTGATATTTAATATGTGTTCTCATAAATGAAGTTTAAATATAGTATTTCTGCAACTAAGGCTGCACAATATTGAAAACTAATGATTGCAATATATAGTTTTTCTGCAATATGAAAACCAAATTGGGAAAAAAAAATCATTAGACTGAAATTAGCCGTATGGCTACAATCTATCATATTTACATGAAAATATACATCAATACGAATTGTCCCATTTTAAAAATAAATGAATAAATGAATGAAATGAAATTATTCTAGAATGATAGGGGTGATTTTGTATATGAAAGTGGGGGGAAAAAACTCAAAAAGATGCTAATAAAGTATAAATTAAGGTTTCTTGAGTCCTGTAGATCCAGGACTAGTTCACATGTTAATATAAAGTTGTTATCTTCATATTTAATCAGTTGTATTTCTACAACTATGGCCTCAATATTGAAAACAATGGTATTTTGTTTTCTTTTTTTATTATCACAGTCTGATGAATGTCAGTGATTAGAAATAAAATAGTTTCTGATGCAGTTTTATTTTTTATACACAGTCAAATTTAAGAAAATCACACTCAGGACATTGAAGACAAAAGATCTGCATAAAAAAAATATTAATATTATTTTCCACTTTCGATGACAGATGTTTTTAACTAACATCAATCATGATCATATCTACCAAATATTGATTTATTTTTAAGAACTTAGCCATTTGAGTGCCAGTTTGTTTAGGTAGTGTGACTTTCGATTTTTAAAAAAAGAAACACATAAATTGACCAATTGATTTTTCATTAACCCTCGTGTCGTCCTGCGGGACAAAAATTGACCAGTTTTCAAGTTTGAAAATGTGGAAAAAAATAAAAATTTTCACCGTGAAACTTCTGATGTCCACATTTTAACATTTTTGGTAAATCTTTGAACCTTTTTTGGTGGAAAAAAAGAAATGCTAAAAATGTTTCTTAAGACATTCACATAAAAATCAACCAACATCCAGTGAATTTCACTGGATTTTGGTTGATTTTTTTTGTGAATGTTCTTAAAGAAAATTTTAGAAGTTCATATATATATATATATATATATATATATATATATATATATATATATATATATATATATATATATATATATATATATGAACTTCTAAAATTTTCTTTAAGAAATATATATATATATATATATATATATATATATGTTGTGTGTGTGTGTAATCACTAGATATTTTTAGGATTTTTTGGAAGATTTACAAATTTTTTGAAAATATTTACAGGAATTTTCTTGCCAATGTTGGTGAATTTTTTAAATTTAAAAAAAAAAAAATTTAATTTGTATTTTTTGCAAAATTTAGGACATTTATTAATTTTTGGTTTTTTAAAATAAAACTTTGAAGGGAATCTTTTAAGGAATTATTGGAATTTTCTTCCTGAAAGTTTTGCAAATTTTCAGAAATTTGGGGAATTTTTTTGCTGAATCTTTGGATTTTTTTCAGACAAGGAAACAATATTTTTTGGTGCATGTAAATGAGGACAACAGGAGGGTTAAATAAATGATAAGGGGATATTTTTTAATATCACAGTCTGGGGTATGTCAGTGATTAGAAACAACAGTATTTCTGATAAATTTTTTTTTATACACAGTCAGATTTAAGAAACTCACACTCAGGACCTTAAAGACAAAAAAATGCCAAAAAAATTGTATATTAATAATATCAAGACCTTAACGACATAAAAATACTATAAAATATTGTATATTAATAATATTTTTCCCTACTAAATATTTATTTTTTAGGATTTTAACCATTTAAATGCCAGTTTGTTTACAATTAATTTTGATTAAAAAACAAAACAGAAAAAATGGACGCATCTATACCACTGCTGTTTTTTCTGAAATATTTTCCATATAAGTGCCAAGTGGATTTTTTTTTCAATATCACCGTATGCGATATGTCAGCAATTGATTCTGGTGCGTTATTAGAATTTTTTTGCAGCATCAGATTAAAACTCAACCTGTTCTGAGTTTGCGAAACTTTTTGAAGACAAAAAATCATGCTTGAATTACTATCCACTTTCAATGAATAACTTCTTTCAATCAACATTGATCCTGATCATAACACAAAAATATAAAATACTCATGCATTTTTAGGATTTTAACCCTTTAAATACAAGTTTGTTTACATAGTACCACTGTTGTTTTCATGAAAAAAGTTCTGCTAAGTATATTTTTTTAAATCACACTCTAGGAATTGTCAGTGTTCATCA
Organism: Amphiprion ocellaris; assembly: GCF_022539595.1. Lineage (NCBI taxonomy): Eukaryota > Metazoa > Chordata > Actinopteri > Pomacentridae > Amphiprion > Amphiprion ocellaris. The sequence continues at coordinate 3,778,045 of NC_072767.1, read as the reverse complement.
TTCTTTGCAAACAAATCTTCTTTTTGAACATTTTTCTCATGTTTTTTACTAATTTTGCACACGTGAATCCTGCATGCCAACAAACTACATGTCTCGTAAATACAGTTAAAGCATAAAAATATACATGAACTCTTAAACTGGAGACAGAATTCTCTTATAGAGTAGCCGTGGGAAATGAAAACAGTTGAGAAAAGTTGTGTCATGACATGGTTGAGTTAAATTGCCTAACTCAACACCACACTTCTTGTGATGTGGTAATCGCATACATTGCAATGTCAGTGCTGAAACGACGTATTGTGCAGCTCAAGGTGCAACTAACCAGACTTTCTAAACTTAACCGGCTGCCTGGCTGAGTAATAGCAGTAGTCACTACTTTCCCCGCCTCTGTTTTATTTCTGTTGTCATATCAGATGACTCATCAGTTTAGAGGTGAGAACGTTTCACACTGTGGACTTGAGATCGATGTTTTCCAAGTGGCAAATTTGCGATATTCAGGCCACGCCACGTAACCAGTTCCAACACGACGAAACGCCGTAGGTCGAGGACGTCGTAAACCGAGGACCCCCTGTATAATATTTCTGCAACAACAGATGCATTGCAGCTAGAACTGCACGACACTGAAAACAATTACATATATAGTTTTTCTGGAATATCAAAAAAAGAAGTGATTTGGTAGGTGAATGCATCTGCATAAGCTAAATACAAAAAGGTTGAAAAATGACTTTTTACTGTGAGAAATACTCCTAGTGAACAAAAAAAATGCCATAAAAATGTTAGATTTTCTTAATATTTTCAATTACAGTTCTTTAAAACCAACATAAACTAGCATTCAAAAGTTTGGAGTCCCTTAGAAATGTCCTTATTTTTGAAATAAAGCAGTTTTTTCAATGAAGATGACATGAAATGAATGATAAATCCAGTGTAGACATTGTTAATGTGGTAAGTAACTATTCTAGCCGGAAACGGCTGATTTTTAAAGGAATATCTACATAGGGGTACAGGGGCTTTATCCCAGTTCTGTTAGTGACCCCAAACTTTTGAAGGGTAGTGTATATATCTGTGTAAAATAGAGCATTGTAGAGTAATTCTGTTGACACACTACCCCATGTAATAAATGACACTGCAGTATTGTTTTGACTGAGAATCCGTCCACGTTCTCCAGTATTTTTGGGTAAACTGAGTGACACTGGAGCGTGTTGTGGGTTTGTGCAGCACCTGTGAGCCTGAAAGTGTCCGACCTGCCAACCAGACATCAGAACGTTCGCTGCAATCAATGTCCCCATCTGTCGAATTCAGAATTAAATTAACATCCCAATCCCTGGGAGGACGCTTGAACATGCAAATCTCCATGTATTAAAAATCCACCCTGGCTAGTGGCTTTGGTTAAAAAAGGGAGGAGATGGGATGTAACCGACTGCCAGTATTATTCAGACAAACAAAGGTTTCCTAAATGGTTCTTCTGAAGGCTTTCTCTTAATTAATAAATCATTTGGTCAATAAAAGATTGAAGTTTCTCAAATCCAAAGCTGGCATCTTGTCCAGAACCCAAATTATTAAATGTGTTTTATTGGAAATGAACCCAGAAATGCTGCAAATTCTCATTTTTAAGCTCATATATTTAATTTCTGTTAAATGCAGTTGATTTCTAGTTTGGATCCACAAGTTCATTTCAGATTTTACGGTTTTATATCGTTCTCATAGTGACTGTTTTAGTGTTTGAACCCATTGTTCTGACATCATAAATATTTTACTTGTTTGTAATTAAATAAAGTAAATAGGAATGTTCATAAATGGACAACAACTTCTTTCATAGCCTTGTCTTTCATGGAATAATTTGATTTAAAATGCTCCAAGAGCCATTTATTTTTTGGAAAATTACAGGAAAATAGTTCCTCAAAGAACCAAGTTTAACTGAAGTTGCTCGAAGCACCATTTACGGTGCGTAACGGAACCATTTTAAAGGCTATTTTGAGCACCTTTATGTTTTTTGGTTTTTTTTGTAAAACGTTCTTTGTGGGACTAAAAATGGTTGTTTTATGGCATCACTGCAAAGAAGCATTTTGGTTCCATGCGGCACCTTTATGTTTCTGAGGAAAATCGGGCAGATGTTTGAAATTATTCAAAATTTTAAGTTATTTGAAGTGTTATTTGTGTTTTTAAGGTTATTTTGAATACCTTTTGTGGGTTTTTTGAAAGTACTTTCTTGTAAATAGATTCTTTGTGGGAAGAAAAGCTGGCAGATGCTTGAAATTATTCAGAATTTGAAGTTATTGGAAGCGTTATTTGTGTTTTTAAGGGTATTCTAAACACTTTTGCGATAAAGATATTTTAAGGATTTTTTTGGAAGATTTTTACTCATTTTTGAAAATATTTACAGGAATTTTCTTGCCAAATTTAGGGGAATTTTTCAAAATAAAACTTTCAAGGGAATTTTCTTCCTGAAGGTTTTGCAAGTTTTCAGAAAGTTGGGGAATATTTTTGCTGAATTTTTGGATTTTTTTTCAGACACGGAAACAAAATTTTTTGGTGCCTGTAAATGAGGACAACAGGAGGATTAATCAGTCAGTCAAAGTTTATTTCTGTAGCCCTTGACAACAGCCCAAAGGGTGACCAAAGTGCAAGAGAATAGCTTAAAAACGTCGTAATTTAAAACAGAGACAGCAGTATAATATACAGTAAAACAATATAAAGAGACTGCAATAAAACAATGCGAAAATATACATCTAAAAGTTAGTACATAAAAAAATAAAATGTCAACATGCTGATTTTAGACAGAAAAGTTTTCTCAGTTGTTTCCTGTTTCATCGAACACCTCTTTAACCCTCGTGTCGTCCTGCGGGTCAAATTAACCCATTTTAAAGTTTGAAAATGTGGGGAAAATTTATATTTTGACAGTGAAACTTCTGATGTCCACATTTTCAACATCTTTGGGAAATCTTTCAACATTTTTTGGTGGAAAAAAAGAAATGTTAAAAATGTTTCTTAAGAACAGTCACAAAAAAATGAACTAAAATCCAGCGAATTTCACTGGATTTTGGTTGATTTTTTTTCTGAATGTTCAAGAAAATATCAAAAGTTTTACTGATATATATGGAATCACTTTAGATATTTTTAGGATTTTTTTGGATGATTTTTACAATTTTTGTTCAATATTTACATTTTTTTTAATTTAATTTTTTTTAAAATTTGTATTTCTTGCAAAATTTAGGACATTTATTGATTTTTTAAAAAAATAAAACTTTGAAGGGAAACTTTTAAGGAATTATTGGAATTTTCTTCCTGAAGGTTTTGCAAATTTTCAGTAATTTGGGGAATTTTTTTTGCTGAATTTTTAGATTTTTTTTCAGACAAGGAAAAGGTATTTTTTTGGTGCCTGTAAATGAAGACAACAGGAGGGTTAAAGAGCTCCACAGAAAGAAAAGCACCATCTGGCCTCCTGCTAATGGTTGGTTCTCTGCAGATCTGACAGCGGTTCAGGATAGGGGGATGGGAGGGGAGAGCGGCTCAGCTTGTAATTGTCTGCACATCCTCGTCAATGTAATTGTGTGAAATTGCAAAGGAAAAGATAATTGCCTCCCTCGTATCTGTGCCAATATTTCTCTGAGGAGACGATATTCGGCGTTATTAAATTTATTTCTGGCTGCTGAGTCTCACCTTGTGTGTTGCTAGATGTTATTTTCCCCACGTGTGATGCTATAAATCAGTTTTTATCTCAGCTAAGCGCTGTGTTTTACAGCCTCAAGCTTCTGCTTTCTGTTGTGCGCCGGTGTTTTCGATAAATGCAGCCGATTTGGATCATTAACCCGAAACTTTTGTTGTTCAAGAAGAAGAGTTCATGAAATCGTCTTCTAAAGGGAGCTGTGATGAAGTGTGAGGTGAAGGATGGTAGCAATGAAACAGCGCCGGCTTATTTTGACACCGACGTGATGTGAAATCACCGAGTCTCTTGTGGTTTTCAGCTGTAGACGAGTGTTTTATTTTATCGCTGATGACCTAAGAGGTGTGGGGGCCGGTTTGGTTTTTGTTTGTGGAGGCTGCAGTGGATCCGTCAGCAGCTAGAGAGTCTTATCTGGAGTGTTTTCAGGGTCACATGTTCCAGAAACTGTTTGACTTCTCACAACTGCTTGGTGATTAATGTGTGAAATACTGTTAGTCTGCTATATGTCTGACCTTCCCCTATTTGGAATTAATGTAAAGACGCAAAAATGCTCTTTGAGTTGGGTTGTTCTTGGACTCTTGGGTTTAGTCCATGGGCCCAGACCCAAAATCTCCAGTATCGGTACCACTCAAGGTGACCAGTTGTTTTTGGTCTTTTTAACTAGTTGTATGTCTGTAGTTTGCATTTTGATATGACAGCCGTTGCAGACTCACAGCTTAATAAATGTTATCACTGGTTTAATGGACACAATGAGAGAGTCTGAACTAAAAGTCCAATTCAACAGGATTATTCCTCGTTATGAAAAATAAGAAACGCCACACATCATCATCTGTGTTAATAACTTTACAACACAGAACAATACTACAACAAACTGGAGTCTGAGAAAGATTTCATTGCTATGGTAACAAGATTGTCTGTGACAAAAACAAGACACAAAAGGACAAAAAGAAGATACAAAGTTACAAAAACAGGACACAAAACGGCAAAAACGATACAAAATGACAACAAGAAGACACAAAGTTACAAAAACAGGACACAAAATGACAGAAACGTGACACAAAATAACAAAACAAGACACAAAATGACAGAAAGAAGACACAAAATGACAAAACAAAAACAAGACACAAAACGACAAAAACAAGACACAAAATAACCAAACAAGACACAAAAACGACAAAAACAAGACAGTTCCAAAAACAAGACACAAAACGACAAAAACAAGACACAAAATAACAAAACAAAAAAAAGACCAAAACAAGACACAAAAAGACAAAAACAAGACACAAAGTTACAAAAACAAGACACAAAAAGACAAAAACAAGATACAAAATGACAGAAACGAGACACAAAGTAACAAAACAAGACACAAAATGACAGAAACGAGACACATATTGACCAAAACAAATAAGCATGAAAAGAAAGTACAGACAAACAAGAAATGCATTCATCTGGGACGGATGTTTAATTTTTTTTATTTATTTATATATATATATATATATATATATATATATATATATATATATATATATATATATATATATATATATATATATTACCCGTTCTCAAACAGTTTTATTGGATAATTGACTTATATTAGATGTGATCTCTGCATACAGTGAGATAAATGAATTGTGCCATACAGTGGTTATGGTGAATGTTTCACTAATAAGTGATAAAGCTGCCAGTGTGGAAAGACTCTCACATCTTAATGTACTTACATTAACCCAGTGTACATTTTAGCGCCACTTAGGTTTGGTCACCTGTGATGGTTCCAATATCTGGTCTGGTCCATGGACTAGTTCCTCTTTTTATTTTTTGCTAATTTAGGCCTCTGACAGAACAAGGCCAGGAGAACAGGTTGAGGGATGGAGGACGTCCCTCTGCAGCACACCTTGTTTCTATTTGCAGCCTCGTTCTGGGTTATGTCAGCTACCTGTGGACCGACACCTGCAGTCCCATGACTATGCAGAGCTGCTTCAGTCAACTGCTGCAACTATCTTTGCCTCTTATCACTAGATCACCGACGTGCAGAATTCTCTACGGTCTAAAAATAGTGTTGGGGCTCGACAGAAACCAGTAACGCAGCAGTTTGTGTCAAGCTTTTTGAGTCAAGATGGCTTCTAGTAATAAGGTTCAATCAGCAAACTACAGTGAGGTGGAGGAAGTAGTATTTGCTCCATAAGAAAAGGTATTTTTAATTACAATTTAATTAGGTAATTGTAGCATAAACACAAGTTTTTAAGTTAGTTCATAAAAGTGGTTTTAAGTGGCGTGTACTTAAATATCATAGTTGTACACACAAGTTTTTTAGTCGACAAACACAAAAATTTCTCCAATTAGATTTTCTTATGCAGTTTTTATGTGTTTTTTTTGTTTTGTAGTTGCTTTTCAGAATTGAATTCATTCAACAAGAAAACTTTGCCTGACTACCTTCTCTGTTTTTATTACTCCGCCAAGGAACGACAGAGTTATGTGATGATCGGTGTTGGTTTGTCTGTCTGTCTGACTGTGCGCAACATCAAAAATGGATTCATGGATTTGGATGAAATGTCCAGGGAAAGTCAGAAATGACACAAGGACCAAGTGGTTAGATTTTGGCAGTGATGCGGCTTATAGTCTGGATCCACAGATTTGTTAAAGATTTCATTGTCAGAACGCTACGTCAGCTGCCTGCTGATGATCACATGATTGTGATCCTACTACAAATCCACCACTGAGGACTTATCAGGACTTATCCATCAGAAATGATCCAAGGAACAACTGATTAAATTGTGGGGGTGTTTCTGAGTCCCATCAATTCCCGCCGCCCGCTACATATTTAAGTCACGTGATTCGGTATCCGTACATAACGTACACATGCAGAACACACGCCTGTGCTCAGCGCAAGGTCATTGTGTTTGTGGGTACATTTATATTAAATGGACACATTCTATGGTGCCGTGATTTCTGCCACGAATTGTTTTCAAGATTTCACCTGTCAGAAATTATACGACTGAGCAGCCTCGGAGGAGGACTTTTCTTGATGTTAACTGCAGTCGTGTAGGTCAGCATACAGTATTTAAATATTGAAAACAAAAAACAACACATTTGAGTTTAAATTATTCGATATTTTCAACAAAAACTTCAAGTTGTACGAGTTTTCAATAGTTTGTTTGCTCTATAATCAGAGGTATTTTTAATTACAGCTTATATGATTAGTAGCAAAAATACAAGTTTTTAAGTTGATTCCACATAAAAAAATAGTTGTTCCAAAGTGTTGTTTACTTACTAATTACTATAATTTTAAAAAAATTCAGGAAAAAATTAAGTTTCTCGGATCAGATTTCCTCTGTAGTTTTTTCATGTTTTTGTTCATGTAGTAACTTTTGAGAAACTAAACTATAGAATAACAGTAACATTATCCTATAATCTATAATATATTTAACAGGATTTTTTTTTTCTGATAAGCATTTCTGTTTAATTAACTGCAGTTGTGTGTTTCAGCACACAGCATCGAAATATTGAAAGCAAAAAACAACAAATTCAACTTTAAATTGCTCAATATTTTGACGTACATGTTTTCAATAGCTCACACTTGCTCTATAATCAAAAGTACTTTTAATTACAACTTATTTAATGATTAGTAGAATAAATACAAGTTTTTAAGTTGATTCCACATGAAAATGTAGTTTTTCCAACTTGTATTTTTAAGTTTTATGTAACTAATTACTATAATTATGAACACAAGTTGTGAAGTTGACAAACACAAAAAAATTAAGCTTCTCCAGTTTGATTTTCTTCCTTAGTTTTTTATGTTTTTCTTCATGTAATAACTTTAAATAAATTAATTTATTCACCAGGAAAATTTTGTCATTCTCCTTTTATTTCGAGCTGTAGTTGTGTATTTCAGCACACAATATTTAAATATTTAAAACAACAAAAAATCTGAGTTTAATTACGCATAATGCCTTCAAAAAAAAAAAAACCTTAAGGTGTACAGGTTTTCAAAGGCTTTTGGTCTTAATATTTCATGTTTTTATTTTGCTATAGAAATTCATCTTGCAATTTGCTGTCCTGCTTTTTCTAACGTTTTATAATACTTTATTTAGCTTTTACTTATTTGATTTGACAAATTTCATCCTGTCTTGATGTTCGCACATTTTTTTTTGGCTTTCTGACTGATTTTTTGGAAATATTTACAAGAATTTTCTTGCCAAATTTGGGAAATGTTTTTAAAATAAAACTTTTAAGGGAAACTTTTCAGGAAATATTGGAATTTTCTTCATGAAGGTTTTGCAAATTTTCAGAAATTTGAGGATTTTTTTCTGAATTTTTGGATTTTTTTCAGACAAGGAAACAATATTTTTTGGTGCCCGTAAATGAGGATAACAGGAGGGTTAAATCAGTTCAAACGGTTTGTTCTCTTTTGGGCCTTTTAGTGTGAATTAAGTGAGAAAAGAAGCATTCTGTATACACGTAAGTTGTAAGGCTATAAATTGCATGATGGATAATTGCATTACACTCCATTGTTTTAAACTATGCGGCCCTGTAGACGCTGTGAATCGATTGTTGACCCAGTCTCAGGAAGTTTCGCTGCTATCTGAGGTATAGTGACGGGCTCATTGCCAAGGGCTTGGCAGAAACAGTCCAACGTGTAGAGGCTTGTATTTCTATTTACGCTCGTCAGGAAAATGTCTGTATCACTGTGTTGCTCAAGCTGCTGCTGAGAAACTGGACTGGACGGGCATCATCTTCACATCTCCTCATCAAAGACGTTGACGGCCGGTTTGAGTAGAATAAACCTGTCAGGTTTCTGTTGGTAAAGTACAGTGGGTAGGTGTGTAGGCATGGAGGAGGGGATGAATGGGAAGGAGGAGGTCAGAAAGGAGATATGGGATGCCGTTGTGCGTGCATATATGTTTGCTTTTGTGTACATGCAGTGTGTCACATCACAGGAATGCTGCAGGGTTCTGTGGCAAGAAAAGCTGCTAACCGAGTCTGCAAAAGAAATGAAAAGAGGCGCAGAGAGTGTTTGGACTCCACAAACTCCTTGGTAACTCTCTCTTAGTGCTCTTTCAATGCGGTGAGCTGAATTTATGGGCTTTATAAATAGCCCCGGCTGTAATGATAGGGTAGAAGTGAGGAAAAGGCACACAGCGGCTGTTTGGGGATGGCCTACTTACCATGGATTTGTTTGCAGCAACTTTATTCGTCCAAACACATCAAGTCGAGATGATTGAGATCAAAGCTCCATCGCGATGATGATGATCATTATCTCAAATCTGTATGTTTATGTTCCGAGCATCGACACAGTTATGAGCCGAGGTTTTTACTAAAATATACAACCCAAGAATGTTCCATAGTAAAGTGAAAAGTGGTCCGTCACCGTCATGGAAGACACGTTTGAACCGCTTTAAGGCAGCTGGAGTGCACCGAGTTTATACAGCGTTAAGGTTAAATCCACATGCTGCTTCTTTTTTCACTGTTTGGATATTAACCCTCAACAGTGTTTCATCGCATAGATTTTTAACTCTTTGTTGAAAGGCAGCCTCCAAAACATGACATTCTTATGCAGTTTAACTGCATTCTTAAATAAGTTTTGTATCGAATACAATTTTGTTTTGGAATAAATGTAGTTTTTGACCAGTGACGAGGTGGGAAAGTTTTGTTTTCACTTCAGTTTAGGCACCAAAAACTAAAAAATGTCCTAATTTGCTGGTTTTTTTTTTTTTTTACATCTTAGAGCCTTGGTTAAGGTTGCCCACCAAAATTACTTGATGAAAAATGTCAGAGTTTGGGTATGACGAGGTATTTGAAGCTTTTCCTCCATTTTCTTGGTTACCTATGGTGACAAGTCCTGCCCCTTTTAATATATGATGGGTTGACTACAAAAAATGAGAGTAAAACAATAAAATTTAAGACAAAGGCAAGCAGATTTCAGTCTGAACTAGGAGTGTTTTTTTTACTACAATTAACTCATAAATCTGCCTGTCTGGATGCTCCTTTCTCCACTATATTTATTTCTTGTCGTCTTACCTACTAACTAAATTTGCTATTTAAGTATTATGTATGTAAATGTTTACACTATACCTTTTACTGATTTATGATACAAATTTCCCCACTGTGGGATTAATAAACGCTTGCCGTGTAAATAATATATTTAGGAAACATTACAAACAAACCTAATCTGGTAGAAAATATGTTTGAGAATGCAGAATGTAGTTTTGTGGCAACTACATTGTCATTAAACGGATAATTCTGCTTTTCTGAGCTGCTCTGCAGTGTGACATTGATGCATGGGCTTCATCTCCAGCAGTGACTCCTGTGGTTGAACATCTACCCAGTGAGATCCTGCAACTCATCGGCCAGAAACGGACCAAAAGATGCCTCCAAAACTAAAAATTCTTCTGTCCACAGCAGATGATGACATCTTTTGCACGATTCTGCTGTTTTATTTCCCCCCTGCATCACTTCTGGTCAACAGAAAAGTCTACTTTCATGTCTGACACATTGCACTGAGGTCTTCCTGTCACTGTTTTCTGTGGAGGAGGGACTGTCGTGTCAAGTTGTCGGCTGTGGTGAGCTGAAACCTCCCCCTCCATCCTCTCTGCGGTCACGGATCCTGTCCCCTGGCTCTGGATTATGGGCAAACAGAGGGCACACCCTGAGGCTCTGTTTGCTGCTACTCAGGCTCCATCCTGCAAAATGTGATCATTCGGCTCAGCTAATGAAGGCCGGTTACATACAGGAAGCTGATTCCGTCGAGCTGCCTGTCCAATAGTTGGTGTTACGAAGGTTGAATCTGATTCTTCCTGCTCACCTGTGTTGCATCCTTTGCATGCTAACGAGCAGAATAACTGGTTCTTGAACTGTAGCCGTGGCACTGTTGCACCTCCATCTCATATTCTGTTCAGAGTTCACTTCTTTGTTTTTTGGGACCCAAAACTACGTTCTGAAAAAATATTTTGGCAGAATATTTTTTTTAAAATGTATTTTCACCATCGAAAACTATCTTACCTCAAAAGCCATTTGTTTCATGTGTGATATTTCCAGCAAAATAAATGTCATAGCCATTAAATTTGTTGAGGACACAGACAGACTAGTATCCATCAGATCCAAATGGTTCCAGAAGAGGACAAATGTTTATTTATTTATTATCCCTAAGAAATGAGGAAAAATTCAACCTTTCAAACAATAGTGGTGTTGTGGCTCCAGAAAGTTCCTGTAAGTGAATTTGTATTGATGTAGCCATGTTTTCTCGAAAAAACACAGACTTTGGTCAACATTTCACCAATTTTTCAGGCTCTAACATCAGTAAAAAGGATGTATGACAAATATAGCAAGATTAGGTTCCAATTTTGCCAAACTGATGATGTGGAAACCCTGTGAAGCCATATCTAGGGTTCAATATCTCCTTAAATCTAACTTCCACAGCCATGAACTTTGGTGAGGACACAGACAGAATAGTTTCCATCAGATTCGAATGATTGGATGGTTCCAGCAGAGGACAAATGTTTATTTATTAACCCTTGAACATGTAAGTAATGTAAGTAACATATTACACAGTGTACTGTATATGTATGGGAGCTTTCCGTAAGGCAAAATAAGTCTCATATATTGTTTATTTTCAACCTGAAGACAGAAGCAGCTTGTAACTTTGCACTTGTAATGACAACATATAGATCCCTTTGCACACCATTTTTGTGGACCTAAAAATAAGTTCACACCATATTTACAACACATCTGATTTTGCTGATGTTAGAAGCCTCAGAAGTTGAATTGACCCAGTTCTCATGTGACCGGCAGCATGTTGCTGAATTGCTATTTGTGCATAGAAAGCATTACAATAGTTGCTTTTTGAAAAACTTGACCTACCGGAATAGCAGAGATGAACATTGTGCAGCAGGGTTTTTCCTGGCTCGGGGGAGTCTATGCACAGCCATATGAGCACCTTTCACCTCATTTGACTAAAATCTCTGCATTTTACTCTCATTTCTGACTATTCGATACACAAAAATGTCTATTGTGCTTAAATAAGTCAAATCCCAATCAACAGAATTGGTTAAAAATATAGAAATATAAGTATTGGTACTGGAGCTTTACTAAAAACTCTTCAAATTCAGATTGCTTTTTGAGTTTCCCTTCCAAAATACTCCACCTCAATCCTCTAAATACTAAAGTGTTTTTGTGCAAACTGGGCTGAACTTGTTTACATCTTGTTTGAGGAATTATGGACAAGCTTCAGGAAATAAACCGAAGTGTCGTCATTCCTTGCTCACTCCTTCTGAAATGATGTGAGGGGAAAAAAGGAATAATCCGAGCCAGGCCGGGCAGCAGAGGTGACGAACCATTCCTGGTAAATGTGCCAGGCCAGCAGCAACTCGTCGTGTTTTTAAGGTGGCACCGGTGTTAGAACAGTGTGTAGAATTTTCCACCAACCGGCCTTGTGAGTGAAACAGAATACGTCTTATTATAACAAAACGGAGCATGTTTTATTAATGTGGTGTAGCTGAGGTGTGTGCAGGGCTCCACTTTACTCACATTGTTCTGTTTGTGCTCCTGCAAACAGCCATGAAAACAACCTGTAACTGGGTTGGATTTTTGGAAAGCAAAATGCATCATAATGCATTTGAACTACGTTTTTTTTTTTGCCTCAAATTATTGTGATTTCCTGCATCCAGATCTACCAACGCAGGGCATGTTTCTTCCTGTTTCCGTGGGTCATACTACACCTAACCCCTCAACTTTAGGATATTTAAAGAAGACATTTAACATTTTACCTTTTTACTGTGCGTATTTTCCAAGTTAAAGGCCCTTGAAGTACGCAGGAATGACTCAAAATTCTGTGCATTTTAGTTAGCACTTTGCATTTTTGACCCTTTCTAATATATACCAGTATTAGAAAAATATTTTGACACAAAAGGAATCCTGTCTAGAAGATGATCCTGGTCTCAAAAGTAGGTGAAAATTAAACTTCTCATTGTCTAGAACTTGTTCTGACCCAACACCTGTCACACATGCTGATATGGGCCTTCAAAATTTACCTGTATTTGGCTTTTTTAACCAAAATGTGCAAAGTTACAAATTGCTTTTGGCCCCAGAAAGTTCCTTTAAGTGTAAATATATGAATGTACTCATATTTCCTACTAAAAATGCAGTCTTTGGTCGACATTTCACCAACTTTTAAGGCCTCTAACACCAGTAGAATATGATGTTTGACAAACATGACAAGGCAGGGTTCTATCGTTTTTGCTATTTTGACTAAATGCTGATGTGGACTCATTGGTAGGAGACAAAAACTGGTCTTCATGAGGCTCCATATGTTGTCATAATATGTGCAAAGCTACAGTTTCTTCCATTTTGTTTGTTTCTTTGAGACACGGTTATTGTGATGTCCAGTCCAGATCTGCTGACATAGGGCTCGTATGTGGGACGTTTCTGTCACTTTGTTGTCAACGTGAGGCTGAACTCTGCGTCCCGATGTGCTGACTGCAGCCCGGCGTCATCTCTGGATGCCTGAAGGGCTGTGAAGAGGGACAAGAGACGTGAAAGAAGAGAAAAGAGTGCAGACCAGGGAGGCACAGAAGGGGAAAGGGATGGAAATAAAGAGACAAGCTAAAGGCTTGAAAGAGATGCAGCGGGGAGGTTAGACCTTGGCTGGGCGCTTGCTATTGGCCGCCCTCCGCTCTGTTCTGTTTGTTTTTGCTCTATTTTTACCGTGCAGTCTGGTCGCTGATGAATGGCTCCATATGTAAGTTAGATTTTCAGAAATCATCCAGGATGTCTGGCCCAGGTGGGAGAGGGGGAGTGTTAAGAGACACAAAGGGGAAAACACAGGGGCCGTAAAAGAAAATGTTCTGCCGTTTCAAAGGGATATTTTTACTCTGAATTGCAATAAATCAGTTTTGTTCTCCGCTCAAGTCACTTTCCAGTGTTTAACCCTCGTGTCGTCCTGCGGATCAAAATTGACCCATTTTAAAGTTTGAAAATGTGGAAAAAATATATTTTCACAGTGAAACTTCTGATGTCCCCATTTTCAACATTTTTGGGAAATCTTTGAACATTTTTTGGTGGAAAAAAAGAAATGTTAAAAATGTTTCTTAAGAACATTCACATAAAAATCAACCAAAATCCAGCGAATTTCGCTGGATTTTTATGTGAATGTTCTCAAAGAAAATATTAGAAGTTTTACTGATATATATGTAATCACTTTGGATATTTTTAGGATTTTTTTGGGAAGAGTTTTTGTAAATTTTTTGAAAATATTTACAAGAATTTTCTTGCCAAATTTGGGGGAATTTTTTAAAAATACAACTTTTAGGGAATTATTGGAATTTTCTTCCTGAAGGTTTTGCAAATATTCAGATATCTGGGGAATTTTTTTTGCTGAATTTTTGGATTTTTTTCAGACAAGGGAACTATATATTTTGGTGCCTGTAAATGAGGACACCAGGAGGGTTAAACAATGATGTGTAGAGATGTAGAAAAAGGTCATCCTAGGCCCCAGATGGTAGAGCAGCATGATTCCTCCTAACATGATTATCATTTACATGTTTAGATGTGAATCTGCCAGATGATCGATGCACCTTTTACAAAAGCAAATTCAACAGAAACAAGCCTTATCCATGTTAACTGGCTCAACAAAGCATAAAAACCCAAGCAGAGATGATGCATATTGCACCTGTGGTCATCAACTTTGTGTGTTAACCTGGTTGAATTTGTTGAAATATCACACCTTTAATCGAATCTGGTTCATTATTCCAACCAAATGGCACAGATGAGTAGCTGGAAAGTTCAAATTCTGACAAAGTCAACCTGTTTTTAGCGGTTTTTGCTCCAACAAATGGTGTAATTTTAGCCATTTTGGGGGTTTTTTTGTGTTAAACATGAAAAACCAAAAGCATCTCAACAAAGTTTTGTGTTGGAGTTTGTGTTCTTCTAAATTCTGACATCGAGATTTTACCTCTACTGCCAATATCAGTCTCCTTGATTAGGGAAAGAAACATATCGGTAAACTTCCAACAAGTTTTATGAGCTAAAATCCTTTAGTGAAGAAGAACTGATTGTTTTTTTTTTAAATATCTGCCTACAACAATTCAGGCTGCCGAGAACTTCTTTCTTGTAAATGCACAAAATAGACCAATCACGTGGCACCTACTTCAGCCAAGAGGAACAGGTTGTTAGAATAGAAAGCCATTTAAAATATAAATTCACTGCAAATGATGCAAGGGAGGAATTCTGGTAGAAAACTGCTTATTTCTAACATGACATCTGCACATCGGAACTCTGAAATTTCATACATGAACACGATATGTGGTAATCATCTTACTTTTTGGCCAAATCAGAAACGTTATAACTGTGATAGATACCAACATCCTAGTCAGTTTTCTTGTGTTTTCTACTGGCTGCAGTTAAACAGACCTTGCAGCAAATCAGGGCCAAACCTAAAAACATGCTTGCACATTTTTCTGCATCACCAGACTGAATGCTTGTTGGTTCCATTGGCAGCACCAACAGACCGATCAATTTTCTAATCTGTGTTCTATTAGCTGCAGTACCAGCGGAGTAAAAGTAGCTAGGCAACAAACCAGGACACAGCATTAAAACATATTTATGCATTTTCTGCATCACCACCCAAGGCTCCCCTGGCAATGTGACACAGTTTGTGATGCTGGAACTGCACAGCTTCGCTCGGTGTGATTACTGACGTACAGCTCAGCAGAGAATTAATATCGCTGGTGAACTTGTGGACGATTTAAATCCCAAACTCTGAACAGAATGGTGAGCTAACAGGTTAAAACTATGAATTTAGCCGCAACGTACATGCTAACACATTAATCTCACTTCGTAGTACACTGCTTAGGACATTAATCAATTCTGCTTCTGCAGTAAATCCACTAAATTGTACTTTTATTCATGCTTTCGTTGTTTTTCTTCGCTTCACATCCTTCACTAGAAACTCTCTATATTCACCAGTACAATTAGATGTGTGGCAAACATGGAAGACAAGGTTCCATTTTTTGCTGTTTTGAAAAAAAAAATGTGGATGTGGATTCATATTTCCTACTAAAAATACAAGCTTTTGTCGACATTTCACCAACTTTTGAGGCTCTAACATCAGTAGAATTACATGTGTGGTAAATATGGAAGACAAGGTTCGATTTTTGGGGGGATTTTGACAAAATGTTGAAATGAATTCATTGTAGAAGACAAAAACTGCTGTTCCTTGGGGTCTATATAGTCATTAAATGTGCAAAGTTACAAATTGCTTTTTAATGATTGGCCCAAAATATTCACCCACGGGTGGTATTTTGGCCCCAGAAAGTTCCTTTAAGTGATAATATATGGATGTAGTCACATTTTCTACTAAAAATACAGTCTTTGGTTGAGATTTCACCAACCTTTGAGGCTCTGACATCAGTAGAATTAGATGTGTGGCATACATGGAAGGCAAGGTTTAATTTTTTTGCTATTTTGAAAAATATTTGACTGTGAGTCCTTTGGTAGAAGACAAAAACTGCTATTCTTAGGGGTCTGTACAGTCATTAAATGTGCAGTCACAAGTTGCTTTTTAACGATTGGCAATTGAGAATAGAAAAAAATGCCAAAAGTTCAACCAAGGGTGGCATTTTGACCCCAGAAAGTTCCTGTAAGTGTAAATATATGGATGTAGTCATATTTCCTACTAAAAATACAATCTTTGGTGGACCTTTTTCTAACTTTTGAGCTCTGTAACATCAGTAGAATTACATGTGTGGTAAATATGGCAAGGCAAGGTTCCATTGTTTTTGCTATTTTGACAAAATGGTGATATGGACTCATTGTTTGAAGAAACAAACTTCACTAGAAACTCTCTATACTTGGTTTCCCGACTGCTGTTTAATTTGAAGTTCATACTGAGGTCAAAGCTTGTATAAAACGCGGGATGAGTCATTTTACTAACACTGAGGTGTTTCCCAGCTGGTTGTTGGCGCTGTTTTGAGACGGTAAACTCGGTCTGAAATAGCTGGGTTAAATCCCAGTTTCCTCCTGCTACCTGTGTTGTTTACTTCTCGCTTTGAGGTGAAGAGAACGGCGTTGCACCCACCTGTCTGGACTTTATTCTCCTGCGAACAAAGCCAAGTGTGCGTCTGTGTGTGGCATGTGAACCGGCGGTGGGAGTCGGGGATTTTAAATAAGTATGTACTTGGTGCAGCGCAGCGACTATTCTGGTGTTACAATGGAGTCATGTGTTTGGGAAGTGTTTTTTAGTGCTGAGTCGCCCACATGAGTGAGCGTGTACAATAATCCCCTCTGTCTGCCTCCTGCCCTTTGCTTCCTTTTCAACTCTTCCTGATTTCTGCCTGCAGCTGCCCCACTTCTCCAGATGACATACTGTATGTTTGTGGTTCATCACGCCAGCCGGAAGGAAGCATTTCCTCATCTGGAGGCTATACTGAGCAATGCACCTGAATAAATTAACACATGCTGATATTAGCCGTTATTTATTCTCACCCTCAGAAGGGCAAACGTCTTTCTTTCGGCTTTGTATTGACAGGCGGTGGACACGATATCATGAACATTAGTAGAAGCCACAAAGACTCAACCGTCATGCATTGTTTGTTTGAACACAGTTTTGCAATTACAAGGAAAATCCAAAGAATTTTCCCGAGAATTTTCCATGTAAAACTGTTTAACCCAGAATAAACATTGCTAACTCAGATAAATCTGTCCACCTAAACCCTAATAACTTATTTAACTTTTTCCATGTTGGAAGTTGTGAAAAGCCTTAAACAGACTTAAACTTTGCATTTTTAGAGCGCTTATTTGGTCGTCCAAGACCCCAAAAACTCAGATATTTAGTGTTCTACCCCAGAATGATAACTGCAGATACGTTTATCCTGTGGTGTATTTGCATTTTTTCATTTGGAATGTGTTTCCACAACATTTTAAAAGAGACCTTTACCATTTCTTCCCATTTTGTGTAAATCAGTTTAACTTGGAATAAAATTTAGGTAAATCTCAACAACTGTCTGAATCTGTCCACCTAAACTCTAATAACTTATTTAACTTTTTCCATGTTGGAAGTTGTAAAAAGCCTTAAACAGACTTAAAACGTGCATTTTTAGACCGCTTAATTGGTCGTCCAAGACCCTAAAAAGATGTTTAGTTTACTACCCTTAAAAGCATTTTAACCATTTCTTCAACAACAGTTTAACTCAGAATAAACATTACTAACTCAGGTGTGTCCCCACTTAAATCCCACCAACTGTATGAATCTGTCCACCTAAACTTTAAGAACTTATTTAACTTTTTTCCATGCTGGAAGTTGCTGAAAACCTTAAATACACTTCGAGTTTGCATTTTAAGAACACTTATTTGGTCATCCAAGACACAAAAAACTCAAAGATATTTAGTTTACTACTCTAGAATGTTAACTGCAAATTCATTCATTTGGAATGTGTTTTCACAAACAACATCGTCAAGGGAAATCTGAAGGATTTTACCAGTCACCTCCCATTTTAAATGGAAAATAGTCAAAATAATTATTAACCCTTGTGTCATCCTGCAGGTCAAAACTGACCCATTTTAAAGTTTGAAAATGTGGAAAAAAAACCATTGAAACTTCTGATGTCCACATTTTCAACATTTTTGGGAAATCTTTGAACATTTTTTGGTGGGGAAAAAAGAAATGTTAAAAACGTTTCTTAAGAACATTGACAAAAAAAATCAACCATGGATTTTGGTTGATTTTTTGTGAATGTTCTTAAAGAAAATATTAGAAGTTTTACTGATATATATGGAATCACTAGATATTTTTAGGATTTTTTTGGAAGATTTTTACTCATTTTTAAAAATAGAATAAAAAGAATTTTCTTGCCAAATTTGGGGGATTTTTAAAAATAAAACTTTTAAGGGAAACTTTTAAGGAATTATTGGAATTTTCTTCCTGAAGGTTTTATAAATTTTCAGAAATTTGGGGAATTTTTTTGCTGAATTTTTGGATTTTTTCCAGACAAGGAAACAGTATTTTTTGGTGCGCGTAAATGAGGACAACAGGAGGGTTAATAACTCAGGTGCATTGGGCACGTTCCCACTTAAAACTTTATAAACCGGTCTAACAAGTAGTTTTACTTTTTGTAATGCAGCTGCTGAAAGTCGAAAAAAGCCTGAAGAAAAATTTAACTTGTCAACAGGATTAAATCACAGTTAACACTTTTCATTAAGGATTATGATCAGTCAGTCGATAACTTAGCCTATAAAATGAGAGTAAACTAGTCAAAAATGTTCCTGAAATCCCAAGTTGGCATTTTAAGAATGCGTATTTACCCATTTATCAAGACGGCAAAACCAAAAGATATTTACTATCACTGAAGGGTAACAACAAAGATGTTGAACCACTCGAGTTTTTGAGAACAAGATGAATTAAATACTTAAATGATAATCAAACTTGCATTGACTCTGAGAACTCACTTCTGCAGTGATTCCACAATCAACACTGTGAAGTAAAACCTGAAGAATTTTACCAGTTACTGCCCGTTTTAAATGTAAAAAAGTCCAATTTCAAAATAATTATTATGAACTCAGGTGCTTCTCCACTTCAATCTCACCAGAAATGTAACCGTTTAAATCAGTCCACCTTAACTTTAATATCTGCTTTTGCATTATTGTAATAGGATTGCTTGAAGTTGTAAAACAAACCTGAAAAAAAAGTGTACTTGAAAACAAGCTCAATTCACGATTAAATATTTTCTTTACAGATTATGAACAATCATTTGATAATTTAGTCCATAAAGTGTCAGTAAACTAGTTAAAAATAGTTCCTGAAATCCCAAGTTTACTTCACTGTCAACATCGTGAAGTAAAATCTGAAGAATTTTACCAATTACTTCCCATTTTAAATGTACAAAAGTCAAATTTCAAAGTAATTATCATGAACTCAGGGGCTTCCCCACTTAAATCCCACCAAATATCTAACTATATGAATGAATCCACCTTAACCCTAAGAGTCAATTTCACATTTTCGTAATGGCATGGCTGGAAGTTATAAAAAATCTGAAGAAAAAATTAACTTGGCAACAGGCTCAATTCAGGATTAATAATTGTCTTGTATGATTATGAACAACATGGCAATAAGTTAGTCTATAAAATGTCAGTAAACTAGTTAAGATAGTTCCTGAAGTCCCAAGTTGGCATTTTAAGACTCCAAAACCCAAAGATATTTAGTTTAACCCTCGTGTCATCCTGCGGGTCAAATTAAACCATTTTAAAGTTTGAAAATGTGGGGAAAAAATGATTTTCACAGTGAAAACTTCCACATTTTCAACATTTTTGGTGGAAAAAAGAAATGTTAAAAAAAATGTTTCTTTAAGAACATTCAGTAAAAAATCTACCAAAATCCAGTGGAATTCACTGGATTTTGGTAGATTTTTTTGTGAATGTTCTTTAGAAAATATTAGAAGTTTTACTGATATATATGGAATCACTTTAGATATTTTTAGGATTTTTTTGGGAAGATTTTTACTCATTTTTTGAAAATATTTACAAGAATTTTCTTGTCAAATTTGGGAATTTTTTAAAAATAAATCTTTTAAGGGAAACTTTTAAGGAATTATTGGAATTTTCTTACGGAAGATTTTGCAAATTTTCAGAAATTTGGGGAATTTTTTTTGCTGAATTTTTGGATTGTTTTCAAACATGGAAACAATATTTCCCCCCAGCAGGAGGGTTAAGAAACATTTTTAACATTTTTAACATTTCTTTTTTCCACCAAAAAATGTTCAAAGATTTCCCAATTTGTTGAAAATGTGGACATCAGAAGTTTCACCGTGACAATATATTTTTTTTTCACACATTTTCAAACTTTAAACCAGGTCAATTTTGACCCGCAGGACGACACAAGGGTTAAACTGCACTGTATTTGCCCACCGCTGGTCTAAATTAGTCCACCACAGCCCAGATGACAGGTCCGGAAAACCGTCTGGAACCCGCTGTCACCACCGACCAGTTTGGAGTCCCAAAGCGAGCCAATCAGGCCGAGCATAGGCTTCTGGGATGCATTAAGCCGTGCCGTGGCCTCACCAGTCTGCTGTATTTCATGTGGACGCTGCTGCTTTGAATCTTGAGTTTCAGCTCATCGCGCTGATTGAAAACACGTATTTCTTTAACCTCAAGGAACAGCGAGTCCGTGCACAGCAGACGCTCAAGGCTGGGAGATTCTTATTTGCATTTCCTATTTGCATGGGAACTCGTCTGTCCTCTGCTGCAGCGCTCCGCGGGAGGTTCGATGAAATACAAAACAAGGGCGATATGTTCTGCTTCGTGCAGCTCTGTTGGCCTCTCTGCCCTCTGGTCCGACTCACCGGGTGTCGGAATAGCAAGCAGGCGTTATATGTAAATCAGAAACACCAGGACGGGGGGCTTTCATAGCGAGCCGTGTTTCCTTAAGGCTCTAGTCATCCTGCAGGTCAAATTGACCCGTTTTAAAGTTTGAAAATGTGAAAAAATATATTTTCACAGTGAAACTTCTGATGTCCACGAATTTTACTGGATTTTGGTTGATTTTTATGTGAATGTTCTTAAAGAAAATATTAGAAGTTTTACTGATACATATGTATCACTTTAGATATTTTTTGGAAGATTTTTGCAAATTTTTTGAAAATATTTGCAAGAATTTTCTTGCCAAATTTGGGGGATTGTTTTAAAATACAACTTTTAGGGAAATATTGGAATTTTCTTTCTGAAGGTTTTGCAAATTTTCAGAAATTTGGGGAATTTTTTTGCAGATTTTTTTTTTTAGATTTTTTTCAGACAAGGAAACAATATTTTTTGGTGCCAATAAATGAAGACAACAGGAGGGTTAAGACTCTAGTTGCTGTGGTTTGGCATCTGGACTGAGTTAAACCAGATAGGAGGGGGGTTGACTGAGCGGTAGGGTGTCGGATGGGAGGAGAATCTGTTCGCGATGTGACAGAAAAGATGGAGGGAAAAGACAGCGGTTAAAAACACAGAAGGACAGCGAGACACGGGGGGAGTAGCGTTAGCCTGTAGCGGCCTCCTGGATTACCGACCCGCTGGGAAACCTCCATGAAGTAAGAGTTCATAAAGCTGGAAGTAGTGTTGAGGGCTGAAACAAGCCGGTTTCTGCAGCTGTGGATGTTTATTGCTCTCGGCTCACATTGATGAAGGGTCATAGCTGCCTCCGAGGGATGTCAAAGCAACAGCAGCCGCCTCGGTCTGTCGATACGGGACCCGGACGCATGATATTGGCAGCGGCAGATCAATGCTGTGCACTCAGATGACCAGGTTCTGATTGATTAGCGTCGACCATCATGGTTATGGTCGTTTATTGAGCCAGACAGCTGGCTACACTGTAAAAAATGTAATTAATTTAAAAAAAATAGAAATCTGACACCAAGGTGGCAGAAAAAAGACTAGTAACGTCAAATTTCAGTAAAATGATAGTGACATGTTGGAAAAAAAATTACAAATTGTTCAAAGACATAATTTTGATGTGGATGTTTTTTAAACAGTTTTAGCCTGTTTTTTTTCTTTTTCCTCTTTAAAAATGTAGTCAATGTGTAAATCAATACATAGTTCTGTGCTTTCCCCAGATATTATTTACAACTTTGCAAATCTAAAATCTATGAAATAGCAGAAAAAAATAAACCTTTTTTAAATATAATATACTTTCCCCCCAAATAACAGCAAATATCTGTAAAATATGCATAAATTTGAATAAATGACAGCAAATATCTGTAAAACATAAATCTGAATAAATAACAGCAAATATCTGTACAATGTAAATAAATATGAATAAATAATAGCAAATATCTATAAAATATAAATAAATCTAAATAAATAACAACAAATATCTCTGAAACATAAATACATTTTTAATAACAGTAAGTATCTACAAAATATAGATTTGGAATTTTTTATTTTGTTATTATACAACAGACAGCAAGTAAATTAATACTTTTTCTATTTTTTTGCAATTTCTCTAGCTGTTATCTCTAATAAAAGACAAATATGTAAAACAAGTGAATATTTGAAAATATTTTTTCTTTGTATATATATTTTTTAAACAACAGCAAATATCTGTAAAAGACAGTAAAAAGTTGTGTAATTTTACAGTCAAATATTGTTAAAGAATAAATTACCAAAAATACAGATTTTTGATGTTCACATTATTTACAGTTATATCCTGTATTTTAATTTTCATTATTTTTTTCTTTTTTACAATCAACATGTAAACGAATGCTTTTTTTCCTGTATTTGTTTTCTGTAATTTAACAAAACATAGGTAATATATAAAATAACTATTTAAAAAAATCTAGAATTTTGAATCCCTAATATAAATAATTTATAAAATATCTTTCAAATATTTAGATTTTTATTCTGATTTAAGTCAACATTAAAATGTTGTAAAATAATTAATGTTCATTAAAAAAGGAAATACTGATTTTTTTTTCAACATTTAACATTTTTTTTTCCTGTGATTTTACTATTTGTTATTATTATTCCGAATTTAACAAAACAATGTAATTCTGTAATATAACAGTTCATTTTTCAAAAAATTACCAGTTAAAAACTGGTCAAAATGTTTAGTTTTTTTAAAGTGTAGCGTGCGTCTTGTTGTGGTTTGTGAATCCAAGCAGAGGTTGTCCATCGCTATTAGTTTGGTTTTTACTTATGACCTCTAGTAATGTCTTTCTCTGCTCCTTTATAGTCTTTTTTAGCAGCTAGCTAGCGGCATTGAGGACAGCTTTGACTGTGAGCTGAGTGAACGGGGTAATATCATCAAGTCAAAGCTGGGACTCCCTCCCGCGGCTCCTCATTTCTTTATCCTCGTCTTCAGATGGAGGCAGCAGATGCTCCTCAGCTCGGGTTTTATTGTTTGTCCGGCCGTCCTGGGAGCTGGCTTAAAGACGGGGGGGAGGAGATGAGCTTTTAGCGGCCTTTTTCTTCCCTCGCCTTCACTCTCTCCTCACAGCTCTGCCTCTGTCTGTCTCACTGCTGGATGAGTTCATTCCCTGATTGAAGTTTTTGGTCTCTTTAAACAAAAGGCTGCATCTCTGAATGGGCCACATGGCTCGTGTGGGAGGGATCCCGACTATTCGCTGCCATTTTGGTGCAACTGCATTTCCTGCAGGGCTTCGGGCTCGAGGCTGATTTACCACCACACTTCCTTCCACACCTCCCTCTATCATCTAAGGGTCTCTGAGAGAGCCCAAGCCCAGATGGCCGACCATGGTAACAGTAAAATAACTCATCCCCACTGTCGTTTTTTATTTTTTCTTTACCTGGAAATGCGGTATTTTTCGGTTCTTTTTTTACCGAAAATTGCCATAGCTATTGCAGCCTTTTGACTCCTGGCAATCACAGCGTGTTCTAGATCAGAGCTATTCAATTAAAAATTCACTCGGGCCGGATTTTCAGACTAAGGACATGAGCTGGGCCGGACATTTTTAGCAGACAGTGAGCAAAATGAGCCACTTAAAATAAACACAAATAGATAACAAACACACTGGATGTTGATTAACGTATTGCCACATCCAGAAGGACATAAACACAGTAGAAGAGCAGTACTTAAACTAAACCTTTGCTGAAATACTGATGATGTCATGAATGTTTTCTTTCATCTTTACGTGAATTTTCTGCAGCATCTTCGTCATGTCAAGAAACCGCTTCTTAGATAAACACTTTCTGTGCTGCTGGAATGGTGACAAAATAAAAGCCTGTAACATTAAAAATATGCCTTCAAAATAAAAGCATGGAGGGAACGGTTATTTTAACAGTAGCAAAACAATGGCTTGCCAAAAGTGATGAACTGATCAACAGACCTCAGTGTTTCCTAGGATTTTTGTCAGCAGCGGTGGCAGGCTCTCCTGGAGCCGTGGCAACATAAACAAATGACATCTGACCCGCAGATTTTACTTTTACAACTTATTTATTGAATGGCCAGTTGAAAATAGCTTTTTAACGGCTGAATGTAAAAATTAAAAATAAAATCAATAAAACTATTTGAACAAGCTCATCTGAAAATGCAGTCAGCAGTTTCATCATGATGTGTAAATATTAGCTTAACGCTATCATTAGTTTACTCACGGTAGCGACACTGAGGTGGCACCGGGACCAATTAACTGAAGCTACCGATATGCTACGTAGCGTTAGCTGGACATCAATATTTTGCCAATATCTATTTAACTTGTGAAATCTGTTGTGAGTTATCTTAAGCTAATGGCTTTTCTCTGGTAAGTCGCTGCCCAATTTTCTAGACGACGCTCCTCTGACTCTCTGACCTGCTGCCTGGATGCTGGACGCGACGTCATTTTCAGGGTGACGCTCTGCCGAGTAATTAACGTCGTGTTAACCCGACGTATCAAAGAGTAGAGACTGACAAGATAGTTATCTGGAGTTTACAATTTAAAGAAAAAAAAAAGAAATTTGAAGGAGCAGCGGCTAGGATTTAGGAGTGGCAGCCCGCCGCTCCTAAATGAATGTAGAGGAAACACTGGACCTTTATAAGAGTAATTTACATGCTGTTCGGTATAAATACATAACATGCACATGCATAACACATGCCTGTGCTCAGCACAAGGTCATTTTTTACTAAAGATTTAATCTGTTGAAAATGATACAAAGACTGAGCAGTCTTGGCGGAGTACTGCGCTCTGAGTGCTTTTTTAGTTGATATATAGTATATTCCTGATAGAATGTATTCTATATTGCATATCTGCACTATAATGTCATGCATTGCAATGTTTGGTTGCTCACAAGTATCGACCCACTGCATTATCTTTGCCTTGATATTTGATCAATTTTCATTCCGTTTGTTGTTCTTGTTACTTTAAGCCTTTATGTTCTGGCTCAGTTAAGGATGTTTCAAAGGTTTTTCAGTAAAGGCTGAGGGTCCATCATAAAGGGAGAGCAAACAAAGACACAGTGAATGCGTTCTTCCCTTGCTGCTGGCTTTCATTGTGCCCAGAGGACGATGCTGCCTGCTCTGGCAAACATCCAAACCCTCTCATCTGCATCAGGTCGTGCAGACGGAGCTGTGGTGGTGATGGATTCCTCGGCAGCTCCTCTCTCCCCGGGGAGGGAAGCATTCTGGCCGACAGCGCTGCAGCCGGCAGTTTAAAATGTTTGAAATTCACTGTAAAACAAACCGTTAATGTTTGACTTCAGCGCAGATGTTGAAACCAGATCCGTCATCATGAGCGCATGTTGGCAGGAAACCACAGAGCTTTATTCAAACTCCATTCAAGGCTTCAACATTATAAAAGTTACTCAATTATAAAAAACTAATCAATTAAATAATCAGATAGCTTCACTTAACTCCTGGAACAAGCTTTATAGGTCCAAATCGAGCTGCTGGAAAAACACAAAGGAAAATGTAACTTTACATCTGACTTGATTCACGATTAACTGTCAATTATTTAATCTATACAACGTCAACAAACTAATGAAATTAATATTGATTAGCACAGTGTGTCTAAACACGTGTGTAGAAAACAGTTTATGTTGCATTACATTGTGTGATTCATACCACTGCTGTACACAGTTTTTCCTGCTAATTGCTTGAATAATAAGTTGCCTCCTGTGCACATAGGTGGTAGTAGCAAGATAGCAGGCACCGTTCCATCTTGAGTTAATGGTAGACAAGCTTGATGGGTTTGTTTTGTTTTGGAAAATGATAGAAATGCAGCGAATTTGGAAAGGAGAGCTAATCAGAAAGTCTCCTGGAGTTTTCAAACTGAAGCTCGGTCAGCAGTGTTTCAAAAATTCTCCACTTTAGAAACTCTAACAAGGTGGAGTCAGCTGGATGCTAGGTATAAATGCAGCAAAAGTTAAATACTCTCAACAGAAAATTTGTTAGTTTGAGTATAGCTTTGATAACCAGTACATAATTATGAGTTAGATGGTAGTAACATGTAAAACACAAGGCAAGTTTATTTGTATAGAACCCTTCATGTCCAAGACAATTGAAAGTGCTTTACATAAAACATTAAGAGCATTACAGTGAGGTGCAGATAAAACATTAAAAAGTACATAAAACATTGCAAAAATCAATCTTTACCAGTATGGGTTCCTATGTCCACATTCACCGAGCAGGACAAAATGCTCACTAAATTCATATGGCAGAATAAGAGACCAAGAGTTAGATTGAAAGTGTTATTTTCACCTAAGGACAGAGGTGGAGTCTCTCTCCCCAACATTGAATATTATTATTATGCTGCTCAATTAGTTGCTATAACTCAGTGGATTAACAATGACCAGGAAGTAGGCTGGATTACAATAGAACAGAATTCGGTAGAAGGTGTACGTTTATCAGCCTTACCATTTCTAAGTACAAACCTCTAGAAGAAACTCAAATTGAAAAATGTATGGGTGAAACATACATTGAGAATATGGGACCTAGTGAGAAAAAAACTAGAAGGTACAATTAATCTGTCAAGGGCCGTGTCCATTGCTGGAAATTTCAGCCGACATTGTGGGACAGTGGATTCAAAAGATGGGAGAGCAGAGATCTATGCACAAGTAATCAGTTATTTGAAGGAAATAATTTAAAATCTTTTGCCCAGCTACAAAATCAGTTTCTTTTGCCTTCAAAAGACCACTATCGATATCTGCAAATAAAGCATTATTTGCAAAGTCATGCTGAGTGGGACAAAGTTAAAACAAACCCCACAGGTATAGAAGAATAATTTATAACTGCTGGAATTGAATGTTATCATTGAAGATATGACATGGAAGAATTTGTGTGGGATCAGCCACAAAGGTATAAACAGCAATCTGGAAAGAATTTGATTGGAAAACTAAAATTAGATACTTCTGGACCCCTTTAGTAATTTCAATTGTTTTAAAAAACACTTCCCCATTATGTTGGAGAACCTGCAGTAAGGTGGCAGATCACTCACATACTTTTTGGGACTACCCAATACTGTCTCAGTATTGGCAGGACATTAAGCTTGAGATGGAAACTATATTCAATGTGAAACTTTCTATGGACCCAATGTGTTTTCTATTTGGAATTCCTCCTGAGAATATTGATGAAAAAGATCACAGATATGTATTTTGCATCCTTTTGCTGATTTCAAGAAAGATTATAACTGTCAGCTGGAGGAACCCTTCTCCTCCAACGAAGATAGAATGGAAACAGAGACTGAAGCAAGTTTATATAATGAAACATCTAACTGCAAAACTTCAACTGAAAGCAGACCTTTTCATACAAAGATGGACTCCAGTGACAAATTATTTGAAAATATGATGTACAACCCTCTGTCAAGTATTGTTTCCAAAGTGTTGAATTCACCCTTGATTTGAATAAACAAGTTAAAAAAAAACATTGCAAAAATCATAATAAAATCAAGTACAGTAACTAGATTGAATAAATATTTTTAACCCTCCTGTTGTCTTCATTTACAGGCACCAAAAAATATTGTTTTCTTGTATGAAAAAAAATTTAAAATTCAGCAAAAAAATTCCCCAAATTTCTGAAAATTTGCAAAAACCTCAGGAAGAAAATTCCAATAATTCCTTAAAAATTTCCCTTAAAATTTTTATTTTCAAAAATCCCCCCCAATTTGACAAGAAAATTCTTGTAAATATTTTCAAAAAATGAGTAAAAATCTTCCAAAAAATCCTAAAAATATCTTAAGTGATTACATATATAATCAGTAGAACTTGTAATATTTTCTATTCACAAAAAATCAACCAAAATCCACCGAAATTTCGCTGGATTTTGGTAGATTTTTTGTGAATGTTCTTAAGAAACATTTTTAACATTTCTTTTTTTCCACCCAAAAATGTTGAAAATGTGGACATCAGAAGTTTCACTGTGAAAATATATATTTTTTCCACATTTTCAAACTTTAAAACGGGTTAATTTTGACCCGCAGGACGACACTAGGGTTAAAAGCAAGCAACAGCCTAGATAAGTTAAAAGATACCATGCAGATTTAATGCATGGTACACAGGAAAATAGTCATGAAACGTAGTAATACAAACATAGGCAGCTGGGTTGATTAAAACACGGGTATATCTGTTCTCTGAGGCTGAAAAATGCAGCTGAAATGCTTTTCTTGTAGACTGGGTCTGATTCTTGTCAGTACCGAGGCGGGTCCTCCAGGAGAAAGTGGAAGAAATTACTGTTGCTTTCTTCAGTCATGGCGATATTTTAATAAAGTCCTGTTGACGTTAAAACTCTTCCAGTGCCCTACATACCTCCATAAACTGACTAGAAGCCAAATGAGTCAGAGTTTGGTGTTTAAAGCCCAGACTGACTTCTCCTCCGCCTGGTTTTCCTCACTGTGTTGTGTTGTTTGAGCCGTGACTTCATGTTGAACATCTTTTTTTTCTTTCGATTCTGACCCTGTTGGCAACGCTTACACTTGATCCATGTTTATTTGCTGCCATAAAAATATGATCCGTAGAAATTTACTTCGCATGGCATCCTAATCCTTGCTATCTTGCTGCCAAATAAATATACATTTAGGTGAATATTGTGGAAACGTCCGGCGTCTCTGAGCCTGGTTCTGATGGAGCCAGAGGGGAGTTGTGCCTGTCAACTGTCGCAAATATAAAAATTTTAAAAATGAATAAATTAGGAAAAATATGAATTTTAATTAAATGAAATAATAAATACATAAATAATAAATACATCATGAATACATATTATTTGATAGGATAAATAAAATATTATAAATGAATATTAAATAACAAAATAAAATATCAATTTAATACAAAATTAAATAAAATAAAAAAATAAAAAACTAGAAAACTAGAAAAATTATTTTTTTATAAAAATATGTCAAATTAAATAATAAATAATAAATGAATGTATAATATTTAATAACATAAATATTATAAATTGATATTCAATTATTAAAAATAGATATTAATATGCAATAATATTAATAGAATGCAAAATAAAATAATCTAAAACTAGGAAAATAAAATGTATAAAAAATCTGATAATTAAATGATAAATACATTTAAAAATATATATATCCATATATAAATAAGTAATATTTAATAACGTAAGTTAAATATTATAAATTAATAATATATTATAAAAATAAAAATGTTAATATTCAATAATATTAATTAAATGCAAAATAAAATAATCTAAAATTAGGAAAATAAAATTTTCTATAAAAAATTACATGTATGTATATAGCACAACATAATACAAACCAAAATATAAACAACGCTTTCTCATATAGCCAGGGATTTCTTGGATTTGTTGGGTTTTCATTGCAGAACTGTATTTCTAAATTAATCAAATTAATCTCCATAAATAATAATTTTGTGGAGTTTTAGCCTCAATGTTTATTATTGCCAGGTAAAGTTGTATTTTATATAATTTTTCCATAACAGCAACCTTATTTTTCTACTGGAAAGCACCTTTTTATCACTATCTTCCACTCATTTAAGATTATTTTTTAAGAATTAAGCGTATTTTTAGTGATTTTGCAAAAACAAATAGTAAAAAAAATAGTATATTTAAATGTTTGAGGGAATGTAAAGAATCTATAGAAGCCTTCAGAGTTGTAGTTTGCTTTTTTTAAACCATCACTGATTGACTTCATCTGTTCTGATAGCAGACTTTATCTGCTGTCCTGTCAGTGAACAGCTTCTTCCAGAGCTGCTTCTAGCTTTGACTCATGGTGTTCGTCAGGCCTCGTCGTTGTGTGACGCTGCAGAGGAATGCTGGGAGTCACGACATGCACGGAGGAGATAACTTCCCTCTGGATTCGTCCCTGAGTGTGAGACGTACAGTCGGAAGAGTGGGAAAGAGCGTCAGCGTACGGAAATAAACAGAATATTCCACTTGGAGTCGGTTGACCCTGAATTCACTTCCTGCCTGATCAGAGTCAGCCGCTGGTGTCTCACCGCTGACTGGCTGCTTTGTTTATGCTGTCTGAGCGTGTCTCGGTCCAGGGAGGTCCATTAAGAAGAAAATTTACAGCTCCGAACTGAGAGCACAATACTCCCGGCTTTCATACATCTCTGAAGTGAGATCATAAAAGCTACAACTGCTGTCCATATAAAGGCAAACTATTCCTTTTCTTCTTGCTCTAATTGGAACTGTACCCTCGCTCCTCCTCCTCTTCCTTCTCCTCTGGGTGGAGCTTTTTTTTAGTGATTTCTTTGAAGGTGGATGAAGAAGACAGTCTAGTCCAGGAGTGTCAAACTCATCTTAGTTCAGGTTCCACATTCAGCCCAGTTTGATCTCCAGTGACCAGTAAAATCACAGCATAATAACCTAGAAATAGCCACAACTGCACGTTTCTTTTGTTTTAGTGCAAAAAAGTGCATTCTGACAATGTTCACCTTTAAAGAATTATCTTTTAACAAACAATTACGAACAAACTAAAATTTCTTAAGAAAAATAAATTCAGTTTCAACAACATTCAACCTCGGTTTATCATTTCCACATTATAACTTCCAGATCACAGAGTGTCTACAAAGGAACACAACATTTAGTCATCTGGAACTGAATGACAGAGTATTTTACTCTATGATCAAAACAACAAAAGACAGACAAAAACAAGACAAAATATTACAAAATGATGCAAAATGACAAAAACGAGACATAATATGACAAAAAATGAGACAAACATGAAAAAATGAGACAAACAACACGAAACAAAACAAAAAAGTTAAAAAAAAAGAGACAAAAAAGACAAAAAAGTTACAAGCAGCAAAAAATTGCATAAACGACAAAAATGAGACCAAAGATGACAATAGCGAGAAACAAAACTACAAAAAAGTAGACAAACACCACAAGCAAGACAAAAAAAAAACACAAAATGACACAAATGATACACAAAACAATGAATAAAGCAAACACAAAATGGCAAAAATAAGATGAAAAACACAAGCGAGACAAAAAGGAAGCACAAAACGACAAAAACTGCAAACAAAATGACCAAAACATGGGACAAACGACAAAAGTCAGACATAAAAAAGACAAAAAACAACAAAAACAAGACAAAATATCACAAAAACGAGGCAGAAGATGACAAAAGAACAATGAGCAATATGGTATTCTACGTTATGATCAAAACAACTTGTCATGGTCTAGGAATTATTTTAAAATTATCATTTTACTAATTTACAATCTGCAGTTAATTTCTTCTCTGGAATTTTTACACTTTGAGGGCCGGATTGGACCCTCTGGAGGACCGCTTTTGGCCCGTGGGCTGCATGTTGGACACCCCTGGTCTAGGAGTTGTGAGGCAGGAGTAAAACCCGGTCGGCTTATTCTGCTTCTACCAGCGAGCGTTGCATAAATTCCTGTCTTTCTGCCAACTCCTGGTCCATTAGTCAGAGCGGTGTTTGCTTTTCCTGACTGTGTTCTATTCCTCTTCATAAAACTGTGCCTGACAGAAATGTGGCGTTTATAAATTGTTTGGTGTAAACAGCACGGCTCGGTGAATTATCGACGACTGTCTCTAATAGTCCCTCCGCAGTAGAGGACTGAAAATCGTGCAGTTTAAGAAACAGAATAAATCAACACTAGACAGCATCTTGGCGAGTGTTGGCGTGGTGAGGACCGACTTTACCCAAACTTTTACACCAACATCACTGATTAATGTGTTTTTCACGAAAAGCAAAGCACCAGTGGAGAACCCATTTCACCCTCCTGTTGTCCTCATTTACGGCAAACAAAAAATATTGTTTCTTGTCTGAAAAAAAATCCCAAAATTCTGCAAAAAAATTCTACAAATTTCTGAAAATTTGCAAAACCTTCAGGAAGAAAATTCCACTAATTCCTTAAAAGTTTCCCTTAAAAGTTTTATTTTAAAAAAACCCTCAAATTTGGCAGGAAAATTCTTGTAAATATTTTCAAAAAATGAGTAAAAATCTTCCAAAAAAATCCTAAAAATATCTAAGGTGATATTTTTTTCCCCCACATTTTCAAACTTTAAATTTGCAAAACCTTCCGTAAGAAAATTCCAATAATTCCTTAAAAGTTTCCCTTAAAAATTTTATTTAAAAAAAAAATCCCTCAAATTTGGCAAGAAAATTCTTCTAAATATTTTCAAAAAATGAGTAAAAATCTTCTAGAAAAAGTTCTTAAAAATATCTGAAGTGATTACATATATATCAGTAAAACTTTTAGTACTTTCTTTAAGAACATTCTTTCATTTTTATTCTTTCATTTCTTTCATTACATTTTTAACATTTCTTTTTTTCCACCAGAAACTGTTCAAAGATTTCCCAAAAATGTAGAAAATGTGGACATCAGAAGTTTCACTGTGAAAATATTTTTTTTCTCCACATTTTCAAACTTTAAAATGAGTCAGTTTTGACCCGCAGGACGACACGAGGGTTAAATGTGTGACCGGCAGCGTGTTACTGAGTTGGTATTTCAAGTTTGTGCACATAAAGGCATCACAGTAGTTATGTTCTTCTTGAAAAACATGAACCGCCGGATTAACAGAGATGAGTATTGTGCACCAGGGTTTTTCCTGGCTTGGGGGAGTTTATGCGCAGCAGCAGGAATGATCAGTGAACAGTAAAGGAAATTATTACATCTTACTGATATTTCTGACCATTTCATAAACAAAAATGTGTATTATGGTTAAACAAACGACACCCTAACTAATAAAACTAATTAAATATATCTAGATATTTGCTTATCCCAATTCTAGTTATTCTGATACTGGTGCTTTTACCTTTGGGGGTCCCTAAAACTACCAGAAATCTCTTTCTGCATAACAAACCCTGTGTAGGTGATATGACGACCATGTAATGAGCCACGAAATGTGCTGAAATTCTGATTTCTTTTTGAGTTTACTTGATGAAACAAAGTGTATTTGCACCACTTGGGTTGGACCCACCTCTTTGTACTTACATTCATAGTATTAACCCTCCTGTTGTCCTGCGGGTCAAAATTGACCTGGTTAAAGTTTGAAAATGTGGGGAAAAAATCTATTTTCACAGTGGAACTTCTGATGTCCACATTTTCTACATTTTTGGGAAATATTTAAACATTTTTTGGTGGAAAAAAAGAAATGTTAAAAATGTTTCTTAAGAACATTCCCAAAAAAAATCAATCAAAATCCAGTGAATTTCACTGGATTTTGGTTGATTTTTTTGTGAATGTTCTTAAAGAAAATATTAGAAGTTTTACTGATATATGTGTAATCACTTTAGATATTTTCAGGATTTTTTTGGAAGATTTTTTCTCATTTTTTGAAAATATTTACAAGTATTTTCTTGCCAATTTTTTTTTTTAAATAAAACGTTTAAGGAATTATTGAAATGTTCTTCCTGAAGGTTTTGCAAATTTTCAGAAATTTGGGGAATTTTTTTGCTGAATTTTGGGATTTTTTTCAGACAAGGAAACAGTATTTTTTGGTGCCCATAAATGAGGACAGCAGGAGGGTTAAAGGTAAAATTTTGCTTGGTGTCATTAAATATACTTGTGTCTTTGTAGTAAAGATGATTTGGATTAGGTCAGGTGGACTTTTTTTCAGCTTAATTCCTGATTTTATATGGACTGACCCACTTGTGTTGTATGTGCACCAGCGGCATCAATTTTGAAATCAACTGGGCTTAAAAATAATATTTTAAAATATCTTAAACAGGTATGAAACACCCTCATCTACATCTTCTCACCTGCTTCAAACCACTAAAGTCACAGAATTGATGCTCTTCCCTTTGGGGGTCTAAACCCAACAAAAACTCTGCAAGAAATACCCCTGTGGAGATTATAAGACAACCATGGAAACACCAGGGAAAACGAGCTCAAATTTTCATTCCTTTCTGAGTTTGCTTGTTGAAACACTCCACTTAAATCTTTAACGTTTTCAAGGCACACGTGTCCTTGCACAAAATAGTTTGGAGCTTTACATGTGGAGTTATGAGAACTCAAAATGCTACGATGATGTAAAAATTGTGAGATTTCCAACCACCCCGAAGTACTTTAAGAACTGTAACTGAAAACATAACATAGTTTGAAGGTAAAGTTTTGCATGGCTTCATTAAATATACTAAAATTATTGTAGATATGAAATCAGCTGATTCTGAGGAGGTCAGATGGGAAGTTTTGGCTGTTTTGAAGAGTTTTTGTGTGACCATCTCCTTTACATATGAAGTTATGAGTATTAAAAATGTTGGAAAAACTATAGCAGAGTAAAAATCTTAAAATTTGGACCCATCCTACACACTTTTAGAGCTGTAACTCTGAAAATATTCCTAGTATGAATGTAAAATTTTGCATGGATTTACTAAACATACTGAAGTTACTGTATATTTGAAATCAGCTGATTCTGAGGAGATCAAATGGGAAGTTTTGGCTAGTTTCAAGAGCCAAAACATAAAAAGTTATGAGGCCCAAAAATACTGGAAAAAATACAATTTTTACAGAGTAAAAATTATGAAATTTCCACGCACTTCTATGTACTTTAAGAGCTGTAACTCTGAAAATATTCAGAATTTCAAGGTAAAATTTTGCATGAATTCAGTAAACATAGTAAAGATATTTTACATAAAAAAAATCAGCTGATTCTTATGAGGTTAGATGGGAATTTTTGGCTCATTTCAAGAGTTTTTGTGTCACTGTCTACTGGTTATATGAAATTATGAGGCTCAAAAATGCTGGAAAAAATACAGCAAAGTAAAAATTGAGAAGATGGTTTGAAGGTAAAATTGTGCACGGCTTCATTTAATATACTTAAGTTATTGTAGATATGAAATCAGATGATTCTGAGAAGGTTAGATGGGAGCTTTATTCCCATTTCAAACCCGTAAATTAGCTGAGTCACCTCTCTTTGTGTACAGTGGAACTAATTTACTCCTTGCCTGGATAATGAGGGGTTTGGGTGGAACAAGGTTAGCGATTTCAGCGGGGATGAGCACTGCCTGCTTTAAGACGTCTGCTTTAAGGAGCTTGTTAGTTGTTAAAGCCTTCCCCTGCCACCAGTAAGCAGGTAAAAAAAAAAAACCTAGTCTTCCCAGTCCTCCCATCAGCCCCCAGTAAGCAGCTAAAGTGGCACGCTAAGCCAAAGACCCCCGAGTCTTATCTGAGGAATGCCGGGCACCATCAGAGGATCTCCTCTGCAGGGAGGAAGCTGAATTATCTCAAAGCCTCCGTCTCCTCTGATTGTCCCCCGAGACCTGTCCTCTCTTTTTCTGTCTCACTTTTAGATGTTTGCCTTTCTCTCTTCCTCTGCTCTCAGGCCAACTTCTCTGGAAAAAAAATGCCCCTCTCAAAACAAGAAAAAAAAAATTTATTTCAAGGAACTTTTACCTTGAAATAAGTGAAAAAAATCTGCCAATAGAACAAGTGAAAAATGGCTTGGTAAGGTTTCTTGAAATAAGATATGATGTTTAGAATCTTGAGATCTCAAAATTAGAAGAAGAAGAAAAAATTCCAATAATTCTTTAAAAGTTTCCCTTAAGTTTTATTTTTAAAAAAATCCCCAGAATTTGGCAAAAAATTCTTGTAAACCTTTTCAAAAAATTAGTAAAATCTTCCAAAAAATCCTAAAAATATCTAAAGTGATTACATATATATCAGTAAAACTTGTAATATTTTCTTTAAGAACATTCACAAAAAATATTTTTTTTTGTGAATGTTCTTAAGAAACATTTTTAACATTTCTTTTTTTCCACCAAAAAATGTTCAAAGATTTCCCAAAAATGTTGAAAATGTGGACATCAGAAGTTTCACTGTGAAAATATTTTTTTTTCCACATTTTCAAACTTTAAAACAGGTCAGTTTGATCTGCAGGACGACACGAGGGTTAAACTTATTTTGAGTTTTCTTGTAAAATTCAACGCAAAACAAGATAATTTCAAGATTGTTTGACTTAACAAGATATTTAAGATGCATTGTCTTAAAACAAGTCCCTCCATCTGCTGAAATGTCACTTGTTAAGAGAATTTATCTTAAATCAAGTGGGATGAGACATTTTGACTAAAAATTAGACAAATAGACCTGGTAGGATTTAGAGTTTTTGCAGTGTTTCTGCTCAGTCTCTACTTTCTATCGGCTTCTTTTTCCCCTCCTCTTGCTGCGTAGCTTCACGTTTGTCCCTCTGAAGCCGGTTTAGGGAGCAGCTGAGGAGTTAAAGTGACAGATTTGAACCAGACAGAGCTCCTGATGGAGGATAATGGTGGTGCCGTCCTCTGCGGTCGCTGCAGTTTTGCATGCTGTGGCATTTTACAGCCTCGCATGTTTTTGGGACTGCGGTCAGCTAGCCTGGCGAAGGCGCAAGCTCACGACTCTCAAGCTGCTCTATTTTTCCTCTGATTCTCTGCCGTGACCCAGATGATTCCAGAGTCGGCTTTGCTAAGATGTTGTCGTTGTTGAATTGTTGTTGCATTGTTGTTGTTTTGTTGCCTTTATTCTAGAGGACAGTGGAGAGAGAGACAGGAGATGTGGGTAGAAGAGTGGCAGTAAATGGGTCATTCCAGAACTGTAGGACATTTTACCATCAAATTTCAAATAATCCAAAATACTAAAACATGCAGTTGTTGTGTAAATGTTCTTATCCTGACACCAAATCTAAAAATACTAGGAGAAAATAATGTTTGAAAATATTATTAAAATACCAAATAAGTCTGGAGTTCCCCTAAAATCCCATTTTTCTCTTGTCCCACCCCCCTGATGACCAAACTGAATCTCTACTAAAACCGTTAGAAAGAAATTTAAATCTCTTTTTTCTTTTTATTTTTTCATTCATGTCTCTATAATTGTGGGAAAAATTTTTCTTAATCATCATATTTTAAATAATTATTTTGGACAGAACGTGTCCCACAACATCCACCCAACCCTGTTGATAACGTTTTTTTCTCATTTGTGTCCCGTTTTTGTCGTTTTGTGTCTTGTTTTTGTTGTCTAGAGTAGGGTTAGCAAACAACAAATAAAACATTGAATAAAAAGGCTACCATTGATGTGGAAGCTGAGCCAGTCAAGTCTTTGACAATTTATTACCTGTTATTTGTATATGCAAACTGAAACTTTAACAGATAATACTCATTCATTGTAGATGCAAACTGTGAGTGAAACATGCAGAAGCATCAGATAAGGCACCAAACCTGTTACTAGCAGCTCCATGTGGTTTGGTATCTATTGTCAGATGAGCAGAGAGGCTAATATCTCATCATAGATGGTGACGGTTGGGTGAGATGTTGGGTGATTATCGTTGCATTAACAGAATTCACTTGGTTAAACAGTAAAAGAGGAAACAAAACATTATCTTTGCCACCATTATGCAACAGGATGTATGTGGGGATGATTCATGTCATGTAATATGTAAAGTAAAATGGCCACTTAGTAAACCGTTAATGTATTATTCAAGGTATTACTGCAGAACATAGGTGATTACGGTAAATCGGTCAATGGAGAGCTTTAGTGAAAAACAACTTCGTGATGGAGAAATTTGATTTTGTAAGCTACGTAAACATGTGAGTGCTTCTTTATCCAGTGAGGGTCTATATGGGTTTTTTGCTGTTTTTTCTATTCATTAATGTTTTAACAGCATGTGATAGCAGGAACCCGTCGTTAATAACTAGGCTTCATCATTAATAAGGGTGGACTGTAACTGAATATGTAAAATAGAAACAGGAGTGATTTCATTTTTGATGTCTATGTTGTGTTTTGTCATGAACCTGTCTGTCTGTAACACAGTCGTATATTGTTTTATTATATTGTCTAATGTTGTTTGTCAGTGACTCAATGTTGTCTTGTTAAGTTGTTTGAGGACAAGTCTCTCTTGAGAATGATACCCAGTGTCTCAATGAGTTTACCTGTAGAAATAAAGGTTAAATAATAAAAAAATAAAAATTATCTCCTCTGTTTATGTAGGATCAACTGAGAATAATCAGTTTTTAGTGTAGTCTGTTTTCTTCATCTTCCTTTGTTTTATCAATTTTATTTCCCACTAAGGTCCACATCTGTTATTATTATTAGCATTAGCTTTTTTAATTATTGTTTTCCAGACTCTGTTTCAGGTTAATCTGCCTTCTAATTTAGCCGCTAGCCGTTAGCAGAGAAGCTAACTTCCTGGTTTGTGTTTCTTTTTGAGTTTTTGCTGCTTTAGAGACATTTCTGAGGCCACAGAGGGACAATTTAAATAAGGTATTTAATTTATCAATAATCACCTTTATTGCCCACTACAGTCCAGATCTTAAAGCATTCTGAGGTATTGTTTTCCAGACTCTGTTTTAGGTTGATTTGATTTGAGTTCTAACTCAGCTGCTAGCTGTTAGCATAGCCTTAGCGGCTACAAGAGAAGCGAATTTCCTAGTTTATGTTTCTTGTTCAGTTTTTGTTGCTTGAGAGACATTTCTGTAACCACAGAGTGATTTAATTCATCAATAATCACTTTAATTGCCCACTGTGGTCCAGATCTTAAAGTTTTATTAATTATTGTTTTCCAGATTCTGTTTATCTGCCGTCTAACTTAGCTGCTAGCCGTTAGCGGTGGTTTTGTGTCTTGTTTTTCTCATTTTGTGTCCCATTTTTGTGATTTTGTGTCTCGTTTTTGTTGTTTTGTGTGTCACTTTTGTCGTTTTATGTGTCGTTTTTGTCGTTTTGTGTCTCGTTTTTCTCATTTTGTGTCTCATTTTTGTGGTTTTGTATCTCATTTTTGTGGTTTTGTGTCTCGTTTTTGGGGGTTTTTTGTCTCATTTTTTTCTCATTTTGTGTCTCGTTTTTCTCATTTTGTCTCATTTTTCTCATTTTGTGTCTTGTTTTGGTCATTTTGTGTCTCGTTTTTGTAGTTTTGTGTCTCATTTTTGTGGTTTTGTCTTGTTTTTGTGGTTTTGTGTCTCATTTTTCTTATTTTGTGTCTTATTTTTGCTTTTTTGTCTCATTTTTGTGGTTTTGTGTCCCGTTTTTGTCCTGTCTTGTGTTGTGGAGAGCTGAAAGTTGTAACAGCTGCTCTTTCAGTCTTTTGTCCATCTAGTTGATTTCCTTGTATTTAACCAGTGATTGTGATTCTAAACAGTTTTGTAATTACGTGAAAAGGTTCTCAAGCTGGACTGAGTTAACTCCAGTGTTTCTCATGGTTTGAATGCCTGTCAGGTGATTCATCAGCAGGAAGTTTTTCCTTCACACTGTTGTTGTTTGGTCATTAAAGAGTCGTGCATGTCTTTACGGCAGCTTCACCTCGACAATAAGGTCAGAACAAACCTCTGCTTTGTCCTCAGTGGTCTGCTCAAAGGTCATTTAAGCTGTCAGAACTTTTGTGTTTTTACTTTGCTTTTCTCATCTTTGGAGAGATGAGTCATTGTGAGGAGATGGTGCAGTTACTGAAACCTTCCTCTGGGTTCTGTATCATTCATCGGTGGAGGTGTTTAGTCTCTGAGAACAAATAGTGTGCCGTCATTACGCCATTTGTGGTTTACCCCGAGTGTTTTCTGTTTTTGCTATCACTGAGCGGAAGGGTTGAACTTCTGTGCAGCATCTGCAGCTGCAACTTACAGCGAAGCTTCAGCTTCACAGACTTTTACATGCGATGTGACAGCAGTGTGCATCTGAAAACTTTTTGGTGTAATAGAAGAACAGTATAATTTAGTTTGACCTACTTTGATGACTGAAGCGTATTTTTAGATGTGAGGAAAACCACAAATTGAAAAGTGGCCGCATTCGCTGCTTTTAACAATTTTTACTGTTGGCTTTCACTCAGTCAAATCAAAATCTGCATTGTTAGGCACCTTGGATGCTTTGAAATAAGTTATTATAGCTGGAAATTAACCCTAATCTATCACATCAGGTATTTTGTGGTTGCTTTTTCCTAATAATTTAGACATAGTTTGACACTTTCTACCATTTTGGCTTCAGCTGACAATAAAGTTATTTAAAAGTTCCACATTTATTAGCTAAAAATGTAAATATTGATGTGTAATTTAAACAGCTTATGGGTGTCTTGTGTTATTCTCCGATTTTTTTAACAAACTACTGATTACAAACAAAAGCATCACAGGCCTCTGTTGATTATCTTCTATCTTGCATGCGCCTCTTTTCTAGCCTTATCAGAGATGCACATCTGTAGCTGCACATTTGCTCAGAATGAAATTACGAAGGTCAAGCAAGGCAGATGTGGTTTCACACGCTGTTTGAAAGTCAACAGTTCTGTTTGCATTTTAGAATCCTTGCTCAGAGCTACAATTAAGCTTTGTTTAGGCTTTTGAAAGCAGAAATGAAGCAACGTCTGGGCTGTTGTACTGTGTTTAGTGTGACACTCAGTGGATTCCCAAGCCTTAGTCTCAAACATGGATAGACTGATATTGTGGCCGATATTTGACATTTTTCTGATTATCGACATCTGTATTTTAATTGACGATTACTGATGAATTGAATGTGTTACTTGAGATGTGATGCAGCCTCATATCTGAAACCAGGAAATTAGCTTCTCTCACAGTGGCTACAGCTACGCTAACGGCTAGCGACTGGCAGCTGAGTCAGAATGCAGCCACAGATTAACCTGAAACAGAGTCTAGAAAACAATAATAAAAAATAAAGCTTTAAGTTGTGGACCTTAGTGGACAATAAAACTGTAAAAACAGAGAAACAATAAGAAAACAAAGAACAGCAGACATAACCGCAGGAGACAAACTGATTAATCTCAGTCAATATCTTCCAAATATCTGTATTTTTATTGACCGATTATTGATCAGTTACATCCGCTAGCCTCCTCTCTCTGTCTGTCATCATTCTGTGGTCTCAAAAATGTCTCTCAATTAGCAAAAACTCAACAAGAAACTCAAGCCAGGAGATTAGCTCCTTACAGTGGCTTAAGCTATGCTAACGTTTGCAGGCAGCTCTAGATTAAACAGAAACAGAGTCTGGAAAACAGTAATTAGTAATGATTTAAGATCTGGACCTTAGTGAGCAATCAAACTGATAAAACGGAGAAATATTAATAAAACCAAGAAGAACAGCAGACGAAACCGCAGGAGACAAACTGATTAATCTCAGTCAATATCTTCCAAATATCTGTATTTTTACTGACCGATTATTGATAAATTAAATGCGGTACTTGAGGTGTGATGCCGCCTCTGTCTGTCGTCACTCTTTGCTCTCAGAAATGTTTCTCAAGCAGCAAAAACTCAACAAGAAAGACAAGCTGTCGCCACAAAACAGGTAATTAGCCTCTCTTACAGTGGCTAATGCCATGC
Source organism: Amphiprion ocellaris (assembly GCF_022539595.1). NCBI lineage: Eukaryota > Metazoa > Chordata > Actinopteri > Pomacentridae > Amphiprion > Amphiprion ocellaris. Next base: position 3,736,278 of record NC_072767.1, on the reverse strand, counting down.
TAATGGATAGCGGCTAAGCTAAGAAGCGGCCATGGATTAATCTGAAACAGTAAAACAATAATTAGTAATGCTTTAAGATCTTGACCGTAGCGGGGAAATAAAAGCAACAAAAAGGAGAAATATTAAGAAATTCTAAAAGAGCAGCAGGACACAAACTAATGAATCTCAGTCAATCCAAATAAACAGAGAAGATAATTTAATCCCTCATATTTCTATTTTACATTTCAGTCACCCTCATTAATGAAGGAGTCTAGTTATGAATCACAGCTTCGCTGCTGTCACATGCTTTTAAAACATTGCATTGAATGCAGGGCTGCAACTACCGATTATTTTAGTAATTGAGTATTCTATCGATTATTCTGGCGATAAATCAAGTAATCTGATTCCGCACTAGGCATGCGTGTTACAGCATCAAAAGCGGAAGTGAGCGCTGTAAATTACACAACTACTGAGCATCCTTGGCTGAATACTGCGCTCTCTGCTGCTGGTATGGACTCAATGCAGCTGGATCTCAACGTCTTTCTAAGACCCGCCCCCACTCTACTTACCATTGGCTAGTGATATTAGTTTGGTTGAGAGCAAAAGCTGCGTTCTCCTCATTCTATTAGTAGATTGGCAATGTAGTCCTATCTTCTTTTTTTTCCGAGCCAAACGCCGGCGCTGCACGCTGGAATTCCGTCACAGTGCCTGAATACTTACAGAAAACATACAGTGAAGTTACGTGTCCACTAGATGCGTTTTTCCTGCATGTAAACGCGTCGCATCTGGAAATCACACGCATGGTGGGCGGTCACTAGTGGACCACTAGAGGTCACATGACAGACACAAACCTTCTCTTTTATTTCAAAAACACTTCAGGGAAAAGGATTTCTGAAAGTATTTAAGGTGAGAAATAATCTGTGCAGCAGCTGAATCTGTCCTGGTTTTAGTTCACTGATGGCTAGTTTAGACGACCGTTTAGACCGTGGACTGGTTGGTCACTCCTGCAGTAAACAATAGAAAAGCTGTGCTGGTTAAAATAGAAGCGTCCCGTCAAATTTAAGGACCCGGTTTGTATCAAATGAAGTCTAGGTCCGGCCTCGGACCATGGTACACCATTTTGTGACCTGGGGTCTAGCATGCAGTTGCTTAAACAAAGCCTCGATTCAGAGGAATTTGCCTCGAGGAATTTACGTAATGGAATTACTCGAATAACTTGAGGAACCGTTTCAGTCCTAATTGAATGCGAATCGATGCCAAAAATCGGTTATCGGCCTTTCTTGATGACCAACAATCAGCGCTGTTATCGGCCTTAGCCCACGTTATTTGATCCCTGATCTCAGACGTTGCCCCATTATGAGGGTATAAACGTGGAAATGACTTTAACCGATTAACTTTTCTGTGCTCTTCAGGTGGTGCGTGGTGAGAGTGAATCAGTGGCTGCGGCATGCTGAGGCCACTCCCCCTGGCTCAGGATGAGTGTCAGAGATGGCGCTGCCACCATGGCAACGAACGCAGGTGGAGGAGGAGGGGGGGGCGGGCCAGCTAGCCCCAACGACCACGACGGCCGCTCGTACCTGCTGCAGATTTACCCTCGGCTTCCCGCCCATCCCTCCACCTGCTGCAGCCTCAGGTGAGTCTGTCACAGTTTTACACCTGGAGGACGTAAAATTAGCATCAACAGTTCAGGACAAGAGGAACTTTATTGATATGTCACCAGGGAAATTTACATGATACAGCAGCAAAATGCAGAAAGAAGCAGCACAAGAATAACAAAAAGTACATTAATGCTAAAAATAAAGCTGTAATTTAGGTGTAAAAGGCAGGATGACTACATTTGGATATGTTTAGCTGGTATGTTGGTGAAGAGATGACTCATAGTACTTATTTATTAGACCACAGTGCCTATTTTCTGCCTATTTATTTGCAGTTCTTGGTGAAACAATACTGCATTTTCCTCTTTTTAATTTTTTTTATTTAACCAGGAGCAATCCCGTTGAGATTAAGAACCTCTGAAGGTTGTAACGGATGCTGGTTTGCTGATTCCAAACTCTCTCATTGTATTAATTCTTAACAGAGATGAGGTCACAATTCTTTTGTTTCAGATCTTTAGTAATAATTTAATTTGGATTATCACTTGACTTTACATTAACAGCTTATTCTTCGGGTTAGGACGAGGGATAGGACTATCTAGAGTGAATTTTGACATTTTTACAGTTAAATTATATTTTTAAACATATTGATTGCATGTATTGAAATATTACAGCTTTTTCTTGTGTTGAAGACGACTGTCTTCACATCATCTTGCAATTCTCTTCTTTTTGGCAACATTTAGTTTGGATGATCTATAGATTTTTACATATACAGCCTATGCACAAAGTAATGGTGACGGAATAAATGTTTGTGGAGTGTAAATTTTGAAATTTTTAGTATCAAAACGTCACATTTTGAAACATAATTTGTTGCATTTATTAAATTATTGTAAGACGTTTTCATGTGTTTCTGAAGATGCTGCAATTTATTATGACGTATATCAAAGTAAACTCTGAAGAAATTTTGAGTGTGCCAGTGCAGCTTTTGCCGGTTAACATGTCCTGCTATTATTTTACATAAGGTAGAATTTATTATTATTAATATTTTTTTTAAGTACATTTTATTTTGAAAAGCCAGCCTGTTTCACAAACCCTGTAAATGATCAAAGCTGAAATCCTCATGTGGACCCATGTAACAAAAACAATAATAATAATAATAATAATATAAGTGCAAGATAGTCTTCTAAATCAAGGGTGTCCAACATGAGGCCTGCGGGCCAAAAGCGGTCCTCCAGAGGGTCCAATCCGGCCCTCAAAGTGTAAAAATTCCAGAGAAGACATTAACTGCAGATTGTAAATTAGTAAAACTTTAAATTTAAAATAATTTCTAGACCGTGACAAGTTGTTTTGATCATAAATTAAAATACTAGATTGTTCATTGTTCTTTTGTTATCCTGTGTCTAATTTTTGTAACATTGTGTCTTGTTTTTGTTGTTTTTTGTCTGACTTTTGTGGTTTTGTGTGTTGCTTTATTCAATGTTTTGTATCGTTTTTGTCGTCTTGTTTTTTTTATTGTCTCGGTTGTGTTGTTAGTCCACTTTTTTGTTGTATTGTTTCTCGCTTTTGACATTATTGGTCTTGTTTGTGTCATTTGTGTAACTTTTTTGTCTCCTTTATTTCATTTGTACATTTTTTTGGTCACTTCGTAGCTTTTTTTTGTCTGTTTTTTTTGCTTTATTTTGTGTCTTTTGTCTAATTTTTTGGTGTTTTGTGTCTTTTTGTCTGACTTTTGTCATTTTGATCAGAAAATAAAATACTATATCAGTTTCAGATACCTGAGTAAATGTTTTGTGCCTTTGTTGACACTCTGTAATCTGGAAGCTGTAATGTGGAAATGATAAACTGAGGCTGAACGTTGCTGAAATTGAACTTATTTTTCTGAAGAAATGTCAGGTTGTTCCTGATGTTTTGTAAAAAGATAATCCCTTAAATGTGAACATTTTCAGAATGTACTTTTTTGCACTAAAGCAAAGGATAAATATGGAATTGTTGCTATTTACAGGTTATTATGCTGTGGTTTTACTGGTCCGGCCCACTGGAGATCAGACTGGGCTGAATGCGGAACCTGAACTAAAATGAGTTTGACACCCCTGATCTAAATAGTGGAACTGATAATAATTTCCCTCTTTTCTCTGCCCATCAGGGTGCAGAAGGATGCAACAGCTGCCTCGGTGATCTCGGACGCCGCCTCGGCTCTGGGGCTGGACCCCGGCCGCCTGTATGTGCTGGCGGAGGTGAAGGAGTGCGGCGGAGAGGAGTGGGTGCTGGAGGCTGGAGACCTCCCAGTGCAGAGGTTTCTGCTGTGGCCTCGGAAAGCCCAGGAGGAACACCCTCAGAGCCTCGGCTTTTACTTCCTACTACAGGTACAGCTCACTAGACCACTGAGCGACTGTTGGACTGCTGCATTCCACTTCCTTCTGCTCTTTCTTCCTCTTTGTTGTCATTTTTGGTGTGAAACAAAAACATACAGTCGACTGCAGGCAATAAGTTGAAAGATAATGATGAAAAACTTAAAACGGGCATGTAGAGGGTTATTTCCCACCATTATCAGGGCTGGTAGCACCGGTGCGACCAACTTTCTCATTTGATCGCACCTCCCGCCTCATCTCAGGCAAAACACTTCGCTTGCTGAATATTTTCTTATCAGTAAACACTACCTGAAACGCCCCACATTTCAGGCTGCGGTAGTTGTTTTAAACAGTCTTAAACTAGGGTGTTCTGATGTTAGATTTGTCCCAGATTTATGTTGTTTTGTTCTACATGCAGTCTATTCTATGAGCAGAAAAAACAACACATGTAGTATACTGTTCAGAAGTTTGGGGACACTTAGGAATGTCCTTATTTTTGAAAGAAAAGCAATTTTTTTCAATGAAAATAGGATTTAATGAATGATAAATCCAGTGTAGACAAGTTAATGTGGTAAATGACTATTGTAGCTGTAAACAGCTGATTTTTAATGGAATATCTCCATAGGGGTACAGAGGAACATTTCCAGCAACCATCACTCCTGTGTTCTAATGCTACATTGTGTTAGCTAATGGTGCTGAAAGGCTCATTGATGATTAGAAAACCCTTGTGCAGTTATGTTAGCACATGGATAAAAGTGGGAGTTTTCATGGAAAACATGAAATTGTCTGGGTGACCCCAGACTTTTGAACAGTAGTGTATATTTTTAGTGTATTTTTACTATATTTTTGCTATATTTTTCTATAATTTCATTGTATTTTTTTCTTTATTTTTACTATAATTTTTTTACTGTATTTTTATTTATTTTTGCTAATTTTACAGTATTTTTATTATGTTTTTACTATATTTTTACAGTATTTTTACAATGATTTTTACTGTATTTTTACGATGTTTTACGAGATTTTTAGTATATCTTTACTATATTTTTTCTATATTTTTACTGTATTTTATTACACTACCGTCAAAAGTTTGGGGTCACTTAGAAATGTCCTTATTTTTGAAAGAAAAGCAGTATTTTTCAATGAAGATGCTAAATTGTGTTAGCTAATGGTGTTGAAAGGCTCATTGATGATTAGAAAACCCTTGTGCAGTTATGTTAGCACATGGAGAAAAGTGGGAGTTTTCATGGAAAACATGGAATTGTCTGTGTGACCCCAAACTTTCAAACAGTAGTGTAGGTGTGCACCACATTCTACGAAAAGATTGCATTGTTAAGCATAAATAATGCAGTACACCAATGTTACAACAGTACTACTTTCCACCACTGTGGTTTATGCAGTAGCTGCCGTTGCCGGTTAGAGCGACACCAGTACAGCTTTATGATCATCATGACCTTGCACCAATGCGACCAGTTGAAATTTGAACTCACACAATCCCAAAAAAAGGTCGTACGTGTGACCGTTTTGGTTGCAGTCTGGAGCCCTGCTTATACACGGATCAGGTATAACATTATGACCACCTGACTAATATTATGTTGGTTCCTTTTATGTTGCTCAAACTCCTCTGACCCAGTGGGGCATGGAGTCAGGACCTCTGGGGATGTCCTGTGGGTCCTGTGGATTGCAGTGTGGGACCTACCTAGATCGGGCTGATCCCGGCACATCCTACTGATGCTCAGTATGTTTTAGATCTGAGGAGTGAGGAACCCAGGTGAACACCTTCGCTCTGTCGTGTTCCCTGGGCCACTTCTGGGCAGTTATTGTGGTGTGTCGGGGTGGATTGTCCTGCTGAGGGTGGCAACTGGCATCGAGGGGTGGAGGGTTGTTGACCTGCAGTGTTTAGGTGGGTGGTCCATGTCAAACATTCACATGAATGTCAGAACTCAAGGTTTCCCAGCAGAACGTTGCATTATAACAAGATAATCAATGTTTTTCACTTCACCTGTCAGTGGTCATGATGATGTGGCTGATCGGTGTGTGTAGCAGCATCAGCAACGGTTAGCTAATGTACGTTTCTCTTGCCTTTTACTTGATCCAGGAGAGGAATCGTGATGGCTCCATCCATTATGTCCACCTCCCAGCGTTGTCCAAGGAACAGGAGGCTCTGCGGCTGGCTGAGAGGGGCTTCCTTCCGCCTCCCCAGGACGACTTCGCGGACCTCTGCAACCTCCCCGTCCTCAATGAGGACAGCATATTAAACAACCTGCGCACACGCTTTTACAAGAAAAAGATCTACACCTATGCAGGCAGCATCCTCATCGCCATCAACCCCTTCAAGTTCCTGCCCATCTACAACCCCAAGTACGTCAAGATGTACGAGAACCACCAGCTGGGCAAACTGGAGCCTCACATTTTTGCCATCGCGGACGTGGCCTACTACGCTATGCTCAGGAAGAAGGTCAACCAGTGTATCGTCATCTCTGGGGAGAGCGGCTCGGGGAAAACCCAGAGCACCAACTTTCTGATCCACTGTCTGACGGCGCTCAGCCAGAAGGGATACGCCAGCGGGGTGGAGAGGACCATCCTGGGTGCCGGACCAGTTCTGGAGGTAAGATGCTAACATGTTTGACAGCTGGGTTGAAAAATTTTTACTGCATCTTCTCCACCAGACCTTCTATCTGTTAAATAGAGGTGAGGAGGTATAAAAATCAATATCTGTTTTATATGAGGACGCAACAACACAAATAACTGAAGACGAGCAGAGTTCATGAAACAGTCGAGTCCTAAATTAGCAGTTTATTTCCTGCACTGGCTTCCGTCAGGTGCGAAATGTTTTGCTCTTCTGATGAAGTCACATCACAGCAGTGACAGCGTTTCCTCCAGAGTGACTCACGATGTTGCTATGGCATGCAAAAGAACAGGCACAGCAGAAAATACGACATGCAACGAACTATTTTTGGAAATTATTTTATGAGGTAATGGGTGGAACCAGACTGATAACGATTTCTAGGGAGTGAAAACGATCGAATATTCAGATACAGTGCCGTGAAAAAGTATTTGTCCCCTTTTCAAAATCTTATTTTTTGCATATTTTTCCCGCTTTTAATGTTTAAGATCATCAAACAAATGTAAATATCAGACAAAGATAATCACAGTAAACACAAAATGCAGGAAAAAACACTATTCAAAGCTACCTGGCCCTGTATGAAAAAGTAATTGCCCCCTAAACCTAATAACTGGTTGGGCCGCCGTGTTTTCTATCACTGGCATTGAGTCTTTCACATCTCTGGAGATATTCTGGTCCACTCTTCTTTGCAGGATTGTTTTAATTCAGCAACACTGGAGGGTTTTCCAGCATGAACAGCCTTTTCTAAGTTCCTGCCAGCATTTCAGTCAGATTCAAGTCCAGACTCTGACTCGGCCAGTCCAAAACCTTCATGTAGTTTTTTTTTTAAGCCATTCAGAAGTCGATTTGCTGGAGTGTTTTGGATCGTTGTTCTGCTGCAGAACCCAAGTGAGCTTCAGCTTGAGGTCACGAACTGATGGCTGAACGTTCTCCTTCAGGATTTTCTGGTAGAGAGCAGAATTCATGGTTCCATCAATCAAAGCAAGTCATCTGCAGGTCTTTTAAGACATTAAATCATTGTTTAAAAACTGCATTTTGTGTTTACTTTGGTTATCTTTGCCTAATATTTAAATCAGTTTGATGGTCTTAAACATTTAAGTGGGGGAAATATTCAAAAAAATAACAATTCCAAAAGGGGACAAATACTTTTTCGTGGCACTGTTTCTACTTACAGTTAGAGTTATACTGAAAATGAACACCTTGCTCTACTCCGCACCAGTATCTGCTGCATGTGCTGCATACATTCCTGAAAGGATTGTAAACAATAGATTTGGAGCTGATTACATACATGCATTACTAACATTCCCCTAACATGTCTTTTTCTGCATTAAACTCAGTTGAAAAAAATCTAGTCTGCACATCATGTACAGCATATATATGTATGTATTTGAATAAGTGAATAGTTCTAAATGGTGATTCATTCAGCTGAAGTGTCTGAGCGCATACTGTACAGAGAAAATGTATTTCCAGGCTGCTGCGTGGGCCGAGCTAACGAGACACATGGTGTTCTCCGTGCAGCATAAAAGACTTTAACATAAAGACTGTGGTCTGCTCGGAAAGAAGAAATGAAAAAAGAGGAGGGGAAGTTCCTCTGTTTCCCTTTGCTGTGGAAATCCAGACAAGATAAAAATGTTTATTGGGTGTTTTTTTTGTGAATGTCCACTTTTAGGCAAAAACTGATGTTTCTGAGTTACAGTGCAGCATCTAACCCTGGTCTGTCTGTGTCGCTTACAGCTTTCTGGATTTAGTTTTTCACTTAAAAACATTTTATTTAGAGCCGCTGACCTTGTTGCTGTTTCAGTCAGGTGACCGAGCTCCTCTTCCTGCTTTCTACTCTCTGAGAAATTAGATGCTTATGCTGACTCGCTCTGTGCAACAGCTGACAACAACAAAAAAAACTACAACTGAACCCGACTGAGCAGCTGTCTTTATGATACACAGGAAACACCAGAATACACATCTTTTCTCATTCATGCATTCATAGTCAAGGTGCACATTTTGTTAGTTTGTCAGTTTGTTAATTTGAAATTGAATAACTCTGTGCTATCAGGCTTCTAGGAAAAAATGCTGTAAGAGGTCTTATCATTGGGTTAATGCTTCTTTCTGTGACGCCACTGAGGGTATTTTTATACCGCAAGGTCAGGCTAAATTCAGGAAATATGCTGCTGCGCTGTTTCAGATCCTCATGAATGGGTTCACTTGGACCCAGAACTGAGTTCCGTTTAACATTTTGACTGAATTCTGAGAACTTTATGTTTTTTCATACCTGGGAAATTCTCTTAACTTGATTTTAAAAAAGCAAGCGTCTTAACTGGAAAGCCACAAATAGGGTTGAATATCTCCAGAAATATAACAGCCGGAGTAATGAAATTTGGTGAGAGCGCACACATATTTGTTTCCAGCACATCTAAATGATTGAGTGGCTAATTTTTGTAATTATTGGAACTTGAAAATGGAAAAAAGTGCAGAACTTTCCAACGTAGGTGGCATTGTGGCCCCATAACCTTCCTGTAAGTGTGTGTGTTGTGTGTGTGTATATATATATGTATATATATATATATATATATATATATATATATATATATATATATATATATATATATATATATATATATATATATACACATATATATATATATACACACACATATATATATATATATATATATATATATATATATATATATATATATATATATATATATATGTATATGTATATAAATCTGTAAAATTTATCTAAAATCAGTAGAATTTAATGTGTGGCAAGTCTGGCAAGACAAGGTTCCATTTTTTGCTATTTTGACAAAACATTGATGTAGAGCACAAAAACTAGATCATATAGGCGGCTATATATTGTCATTATATGAGCAAAAATAAAGTTTAAATGCAGATGTTCCCAACCGTTTTGGCTTCCAGGTGAAGAAATGCTAATATTTTGAATTATTGACTCTTGAAAATGGAAAAGAAGTCCAAAAATGACAAACAAGGGTGGCATTGGGTCCCAGAAAGTTCCTGTAAGTGTAAAGATATGGATGTTTCCATATTTCCTGCTGAAAACACAGTCTTTGTTCGACATTTCACCAACTTCTGAGGCTCTAGCATCAGTAGAATTTGATATGTGGCAAATATAACAAGACAAGGTTCCAGTTGGTAAAATTTTTTTGCTATTTTGTTAAAATGTTGATGCAGAGCACAAAAACTAGTGCATATAGGTGTCTATATATTATCATTATATGGGAAAAAAACAGTTTAAATGCAGATGTTCCCAACCATTTTGGCTTCCAGGTGAAGAAATGATAACATTGTTAATTATTGACTCTTGAAAATGGAGAAAAGTGTGAAAAATCTGTGGCATTGGGACCCCAGAAACATCCTATAAGTGTTTATTTATATATATATATACATATATACATATATATATATATATATATATATATACATATATATCGTCCTATAAATACAGTCTTTGGTCGACATTTCACCAACTTTTGAGGCTAGAGCATCAGTACAATTTGATATGTGGCAACTATAGCAAGACAAGCTTCTTGTTCTTTGCTGTTTTGCCAAAACAGCAATGTGGATTCATTGGCAGGAGCATAAAAACTGGTTTGCATATATGTCTATAGATTGTTATTATCTGTGCATATACACAAGTTGCTTCCATGTTATCTTCATGTTGACGTTTAACAATATATGAAGGTTATTTTACTTTACCAAATGGTCCCATACATGTACTTGAAATGATCGCTCAACAGAGAAACCGATGACAATCGAACACTACAAACTCTCTGTGTTTGCTGACAAAACGGTTCCATACAAATATGTGCAGAGAAGCAGACATCTGTTAGCTTTTACATTGTTTTAACAGAATCGTTTGCGTCGTGAAGGGCGAGTTGCTGCTCAGCTTTTGCTTTTTGCTGGAGTTTTATCTCTGAGCGACGTGGCAGAGCACAGAGTTAACTTAATTTTGTTTATTTTTCATCCCTGTAATGAGAAACGGGGTCTCCTGCACTTTCACATATGGAAGAATTTACCTCTGGTCAGACCTCAAGCAGCGTTGTTATTGTGAAGTCGTTTACGGTTCTGCTCTCATTCCCTCGTAGAAGCAGTAGTCCGCTGTGAGTGTTACGTTGTGTATTCTGTGGTGTAAAACTTAATTACTGCAAGTTTAGGGTGATTCCTTCTGCTCCTGCACTGTTATCAGAAACCATGGATCTCTAAAATGGTGTTTGTGAAATTTTTTGTACTTTCCGTGGTAATTTTTCAAAGGAATTTCCTGTTTCGCTCATTGAAATTTGAGTCCGTTTGAACAACAATATCGCAGGAACTGTTAAAGATAAAAACCTGGGATTTTTGCTGTTATTTCTCATCATGTGGTTGATTCAGAATTGGAAATATTTGACAAGTAGTCTCTAAGAAATTGAAGCTATCATGAAAAGTCCCATCTTTGAGCACATATTAACCAAAAAAACTTATAATGCAGGAGTCAGCTAGAGATAATTTCTGAACCACATGCAGTTAGATGTCATAATAATATAAAACAAACATGTAGGGTACCTTTTTGTGAGAAATGCTTGGTCACAAAAATGGAAAAAATTTATTTACGTGAAACTTTGTTAGCATGTATGACAAGTTGTACCACAAAAACAACAAAAGAAGCACTCAGAGAGTGCAGTCCTCCTCCAAGGCTGCTCAGTCCTCCCCCAAGGCCGCTCAGTCCTCCTCCAAGGCTGCTCAGTCATATCATTTCCGATGGCTGAAATCTTGAAAAAAGAAATCACAGCACCATAGAATGTGTCCGTTCAATATAGATTTACCCACAAACAAAATGACCTTGCGCTGAGCACAGGCGCGTGTTCTGCATGTGTACGTTATGTACGGATACCGAATCAGGTGACCTAAATATGTAGCAGACAGTGGGAACTGATAGGACTCAGAAACACCCCCACAATTTAATCTGTTGTTCCTTGTATCATTTCTGATGGATAAGTCCTGATAAGTCCACAGCGGTGGATTTGTAGTAGGATCACAATCATGTGATCATCAGCAGGCAGCTGACGTAGTGTTCACTTGTTGTCATGGTTACAGTGATGCCATGCCGTTATCTGGCAATGATACAGAAATCTTTAACAAAAATGTGGATATAGACTATAAGCCGCATCACTGCCAAAATCTAATCACTTGGTCCTTGTGTCATTTCTGACCTTCCCTGAAATTTTGATCCAAATCTGTTGGTCCATTTTTGATTAATGTTGCTAACAGACAGACAGACAGACAAACCAACACCGATAGTCACATAACTCCGCTACGTTCCTTGGCGGAGTAAAAATCTGCTGTAACAGAGTTCTAGAGTTTCACAGTGGTTCTGCAAATATAACTAAGATGTTTTTATTTTTTAAACATGGACATACTTTTAATTTTTAGGCTTTTATCTATGAAATAGTGGCAACTAAACATATTCTCAAACTTCATTGCGCGAACAAACATGCTAAAATTGGGTCAACGTACAATTTTAGAAAGAAATCCATCACTGAAAGCATTTGATATATTACATATTTCACACATGCTTGATGACTGAACAAAAAATTTTCTAAAAATGCGATTATTTCAGACCTTTTAACTCACTCACAACTTGTATTTTCAACACTGTTCTGTAATAAAAATCAATTCCAACGTTGATAGTTTGAAGTTTATCATAGTGGTTAAATACTTGCAGCAACTTGCAAAAGACATGAAGTCTTATAATAATTCAATACATGCACTAAATTATGTTGATTATGAATACTATTTGGATGCATCTGTATTTCCTACTAAAAATGCTGCATTTCATCAACATTTAACAAACTTTTGAGGCCTCTAACATCAGTAGAATTTGATGTGTGGCAAATATGACAAGACAAGGTTCCATTTTTTTCCTATTTTGACAAAATGTTGATGTGGAGCACAAAAACTAGTATGTATAGACGTCTATATATTGTCATTATGTGAGCAAAAATAGAGTTGAAATGCAGATGTTCCCAACCATTTTGGCTTCCAGGTGAAGAAATTATAATATTTTTGATTAATTGCACAATTTTAGAAAGAAATCTATGACTGAAATATATGATATATCAAAAAATTCACAAATGCTTGATAGCCAAGCAAAGCATTTTCTAAAAATGTGATTATTTCAGACCTTTTAACTCACTCACAACTTGTATTTTCAACACTGTTCTGTAATAAAAATCAATTCCAATGTTGATAGTTTGAAGTTTATCATAGCGGTTAAATACTTGCAGCAACTTCCAAAAGTTATGAAGAAGTCTTATAATAATTCAATACAAACAGTAAATTCTGTTAAAAATATGATGTATTTATCTGTAGAAATGTAATGAGTGACCTTTATGTTGTGCATAAGCTGAATATGTAAAGACAGCAGATTATTGAAGCTAATTTGGAGACGATAACGGTAAGAGAAATCAGCTTTTTATTACAACTTTAAGAATAAAACTCAGCATCGCTCCTCAAAGAACCACAAAGAAAGAGGCAGAACATGGTGGTTCCAGTGGTCTAATAATTATTCCTAAAGCTGTATGTTTGTGAAGCCCTTTATCGCCTCTCGATCACCTGAAGACCGTGTAGATAAACACCTGAAATCCCTCCACTTGGTTTCAGCCCGACGGCCTTACTCGGCCTGGGGAAGTAATTATTCTCAGTCCTGATCTGAAAGTAAATCTCCTCTACATATTTCTCAGTTTTATTTCGCAGTAACGCGGCTAAAAATAGACCTTTAGCCTCAAAAGCTGCGTGTGGAATGCGGTTTATTCAAAGTACAAAATGGTGCCGAACAGCGAAAAGCTCCCCCTCCGATCTGCGAGGGCGAGTTCACTGGAACGTAGAAGAGTTGGGAAGAGAACAAAGTCTGAAGAAGAACCGGCCACAAGCTGTTGGCTCGAGGCTTCATGGCAGGAGTACAGGATGGGCAGCTACAGTAACCCTCCATGCATCGTCTGTCATCTGTCTCCGGACCATCTGACTCAGAGCTGCTGCATCTACACCACTGTTCAAAAGTCTGGGATCACTTACAAATGTCCTTATTGTTGAAAGAAAAGCGTTTTTTTCTCCAATGAAGATTAACTGTGATAAATACCAGTGGACTGATCTGTTTTCTGATCTGTGCTCTATCGGCTGCAGTACCAAACATAAAAACATATTTATGGATTTTATGCACCATCAGCTGAATGCATGTTAGCTCCAGTGACAACATGCTGCTGCTGCGTTCACATGAATTTAAATGAGCGCAGCGTCCGTCCTTTGATGCGTTTCAGGCTGTCGGTCTCTGGTTGTGGATGGCAGATTGAGGGGAACGTGGGGGATGCGATGGAGCCGATTTTCCCCCTCCATCAGCAGAGTTCTGCTCTCTTTGGCAGCCTCTCCCAGACATTGTGAGTTAGCTCGGTCCAGAGCTGTGGTCGCTCGGGGCCAGACGGGGACTCGGGTTTGGCCTTCGCCGGTCCCGTCAGCGGGGGAGAACCAGTCGTGCAGTCATCCTGAGCTGTGCATTTCCTCCTGACAGCATCCAAACATGCACTGAAAGCTTAGCGGGGCTGTTTCTTTTTAAACTCAGAGACCCTTTTAGTCTGGTTCTGTTGTGACAACAGTCAGCAACCTTTGCAGCGTGCATAAGATGACTGATGTATAACTCGTCTTGCCCAATTTTCTGGCCACATAAACTACTTCTTGCGGTTCCTTTTTAACCCTCGTGTTGTCCTGTGGGTCAAAATTGACCCGTTTTAAAGTTTGAAAATGTGGAGAAAGAAATATATTTTCACAGTGAAACTCCTGATGTCCACATTTTCAACATTTTTAGGAAATCTTTGAACATTTTTTGGTGGAAAAAAAGAAATGTAAAAAATGTTTCTTAAGAACATTCACAAAAAAATCAACCAAATTCCAGCGTATTTTGCTGGATTTTGGTTGATTTTTATGTGAATGTTCCTAAAGAAAATATTAGGAGTTTTACTGATATATATGTAATCGCTTTAGATATTTTTAGGATTTTTTTTTTGGAAGATTATTACTCATTTTTTGAAAATATTTACAAGAATTTTCTTGCCAAATTTGGGGGATTTATTGGAATTTTCTTCCTGAAGGGTATTGCAAATTTTCAGAAATTTGTTGATTTTGCAGAATTTTTGGATTTTTTTCAGACAAGAAACAATATTTTTTGGGGCCTGTAAATGAGGACAACAGGAGGGTTAACAACTGTCATTATACAGAGAGTATAGAACACTATTTTTAGAGTAGGAGGGATTTTATTGGGTTCTTTCTTTTTTTTTTGCAGAGGAAGCTGATCAGATTACATTGGTGGAAAGTGTGTGTGTGTGTGTGTGTGTGTGTGTGTGTGTGTGTGTGTGTGTGTGTGTGTGTGTGTGTGTGTGTGTGTGTGTGTATCCTGAAGCTATAGGGGAGGTCTGCAGGCCTGGGTCACATTTTGAGGAGATGAGATCATCATCTGTGGTGCTGGATTCTGGCTGCAGATTGAATGGCCACAATCTGAAACCGTTTGCTGCTGTCCTACTTTACTTCATTATATTCCTTTTTCTTCTGTGAGTTTTCTTCCTTTTGGCTTGACAGTATTGTATGTACAGGAGAGATTGCCTTTAATCCCATCTGTAGCCTGAACAAACAGGGCTTCTACCTGCACAGCGCTGCACTCGTGAACTGGTTCAACTGGTTGATCCTTTGTTCTGTTTGTGTCTCTGTTTGAAGCCTATTTACTCTCAAAGCAGGGCCTGTTTCAGCAAGTTGCTGTATACATAGAAAGCTATATGTTGGAGGTACACTATCGTTCAAAAGTTTGTCCTTATTTCTAAGGGAAAAGCATTTTTTTTCCAATGAAGGTAACATTAAATGAATGATAAATCCAGTGTAGACATTATTAATGTGTTAAATGACTATTGTAGCTGTAAACAGCTGATTTTTAATGGAATATCTCCATAGGGGTACAGAGGAACATTTCCAGCAACCATCACTCCTGTGTTCTAATGCTACATTGTGTTAGCTAATGGTGTTGAAAGGCTCATTGATGATTAGAAAACCCTTGTGCAGTTATGTTAGTACATGGATAAAAGTGGGAGTTTTCATGGAAAACATGAAACTGTCTGGGTGACCCCAGACTTTTGAATGGTAGTAGGTTTCTCATTTAGAGCAACTTTAACTAATATAGGGCAACTTTAACTCATTTAGAGCAACTTCAGATAATATAGAGCAACTTTATTATGAGCAACTTTAACTCATTTAGAGCAACTTTAACTAATATAGGGCAACTTTAACTCATTTTGAGCAACTTTAACTCATTTTGAGCAACTTCAACTCATTTAGAGAAACTTCAGATAATATAGAGCAACTTTATTATGAGCAGCTTTAACTAATGATATCAACTTTAACTAATACAGAGCAACTTTAATTCATGTAAACTACCATTCAAAAGTTTGGGCTCACATAGAAATGTCCTTATTTTTCAAAGAAAAGCATTTTTTTTCAATGAAGATTATTGTGTTAGTAATAGGGCTGTTTTTCTTGCGACTTCTAACTTTTAACCTAATTTACTACTTTTTTAAGTTTTGTATGAAACCTTAGAATGAGATTACCGACCTGAAAAGAATAAAAAAAAATGCAGAGGTGCGAATTCACAAATACCTTGAAAAGCGATAAGAAAAACTTCAGTCCTTTCAGTAAATAAAACCTGAAATGGTCCAGACTGTTCCTGATTGATTGCAGCAGCATGCTGCGTTGCTTTCATTTCAGCATCACGTGTATTACCAGTTAAGCAGCTTGTTCAGGATAAAAAGCTTCATTTAGTCTTTGAGGATGCATATGACCTATTTCTAAAGAAACGGAAAACTATTTTGGCTGCATGTCTCTGAACATACTTCAGTTTCTTCCTCTTAAACAAGAAAAGCTCCTGATCTGAAGTGTGATGTAAGTCGATACTTGTTTGTTCCTCATCCAGTCAGTGATGTAACTGATTCAGTTTTGGTGAGGAGAAACAGGCTGAATGCTTGTTGTTGTGTTGGATTTATCACATCATTAAATGCTGATATTTAGATTTAACCAGCTACACAAATATGTAAATATGTTAGCTATGTTAGAGGACAACCTAAAACAAAATACACCATGAATATATTGTTCTTTTTCAAACTACCTGAGAGGTGAACTATGAAGTCAGTTTATCATATCCAGGCTTTCTTGGTGTTACCTGGCTTGACAAAACCTAAAATCCCAATCGGAGATAATCGATTTCATGATGGTGTTTGGTAATTTTCTTTGTTAAACTGATTTTCTTCATTAAACTCTTTGCATAATCCCATAAAGGATGGATGGATGGATAGACTATGGATGGATGGATGGATGGATGGATGGATGGATGGACTATGGATGGATGGATGGATGGATGGATAGACTATGGATGGATGGATGGATGGATGGATGGATAGACTATGGATGGATAGATGGATGGATGGATGGATGGATGGATGGATGGATGGATGGATAGACTGGATGGATGGATGGATAGATGGATAGACTATGGATGGATGGATGGATAGATGGATGGATGGATGGATGGATGGATGGATAGACTGGATGGATGGATGGATAGATGGATAGACTATGGATGGATGGATGGATGGATGGATGGACTATGGATGGATGGATGGATGGATGGATAGACTATGGATGGATGGATGGATGGATGGATAGACTATGGATGGATAGATGGATGGATGGATGGATGGATAGACTATGGATGGATGGATGGATGGATGGATAGACTATGGATGGATGGATGGATAGATGGATGGATGGATGGATGGATGGATAGACTATGGATGGATGGATAGATGGATGGATGGATGGATGGATAGACTATGGATGGATGGATGGATGGATGGATAGACTATGGATGGATGGATGGATAGATGGATGGATGGATGGATGCTATGAATCCTGACGGAAAAAAGGTAATGTCTGATGTATCATTTGACTCTTATTTTGCAGAAAATGGACCAATGGCGTGCCTCCTAATTCAGTCATTTAAAGAATTTAAAATTTATTTTGATGAAAGGTGCTGCTACTGCAAAATATGCTGATAGAAAACTGTTAATTGTGTATGTTAATATCTTTATTTCACCACTCAGTGACTCTCAATGCAGCTGCTTATTTCTTACATGACCGCTGCACATTGGAGCTCTGAAACTTTGAACTTTATACATTTAAAACATGAAGCTCAAGTAGTGTATTTAGGTCCAACACTGTCCCAAAATCTTG
Source organism: Amphiprion ocellaris (assembly GCF_022539595.1). Classification (NCBI taxonomy): domain Eukaryota; kingdom Metazoa; phylum Chordata; class Actinopteri; family Pomacentridae; genus Amphiprion; species Amphiprion ocellaris. The sequence continues at coordinate 3,718,426 of NC_072767.1, read as the reverse complement.
TTTTTGTTTGAATATTCTCTATGATAAATATCAGTAGATGGATCTGTTTTCTTGTCTGTTTTGTCAGCTGCAGTATCAGCAGTGGCAGCAAATCAGGACCAAACACAAAAACATATTTATGTATTTAATGCACCATCAACTGAATGCATTTAAGCTCCAGTGACACCATGATGCGTGTAGTTTGTGCTTCAGCAACTGCACGGTTTTGTGGTATTATGAAGTTCAGTGGGTTTGCAGATAAAACCTCAGCTGAGAATCTGTATCACTCAGAGAAACTATTATCAGGAGAAGAGTTGGGGAAATTGTGGCACTTCTTACAGCCATTTTAAACCCCGAACTCTGAACAGAACCTCCCATAGAGCAGGTTAACTTTCACTTTATTATTTGTCCCTTGAAGGGTGATTAGTTATGCAGCAGTTACACAAGCGTTCACAATAAAAACAGCAAAAAATTATTTTAAAAAACACCATAAAACAATAGAAAATCACACAACACATAAAATAGGCAGGGGCATTAGCAGCAAGCTAGGTCATTTAGTCAGGTGTGGTTCAGCAGCAGAACGTTACTTAACCCTCGTGTCGTCCTGCAGGTCAAAATTGACCCGGTTTAAAGTTTGAAAATGTGGGAAAAATATATATTTTCACAGTGGAACTTCTGATGTCCACATTTTCAACATTTTTGGGAAATCTTTGAACATTTTTTAGTGGGAAAAAAAGAAATGTTAAAAATGTTTCTTAATCAACCAAAATCCAGCGAAATTCGCTGGATTTTGGTTGATTTTTTTTGTGAATGTTCTTCAAGAAAATATTAGAAATTTTACTGATATATACCGTATTTAATCACTTTAGATTTTTAGGATTTTTTTGGAAGATTTTTACAAATTTTTTGAAAATATTTACAAGAATTGTCTTGCCAAATTTGGGGGATTTTTTTTGAAAATAAAACTTTTAAGAGAAACTTTTAAAGAATTATTTGAATTTTCTTCTTGAAGATTTTGCAAATTTTTAGAAATTTGGGGGATTTTTTTGCAGAATTTTTGGACTTTTTTCAGACAAGGAAACACTATTTTTTGGTGCCTGTAAAGAGAACAATGGGAGGGTTAAATAGATAGTCACAATAATATATAAACCACCTGAACATGTTCAGCGGTTAGCGGTGCAGCATCAGTTACCATGGTGATCTAGCAGGTTAAAGCTCTTTCATGGAAGCTTCTAACACAGTGCGGCCCTCTGAGGTAACTCACAGCCTTGTAGCTGAGGCTGAGGTCCTCCCCGCCCCTCCGTCTCACAGCTTCAGACAGGAAGCTCCTATCATCCAGAACCCTTGAACAGGAAGCGGCTACGACACGGGAAGTGGCGGCAGCAGCTCCGTGCGCCGCGAGCTCAGAGCACTGGAGGGGCGTGGATCCACCGGAGCGTTGTATTGTTGTTCAGGAAGTGCAGAGGAGTAGCCGGCCATTCTGTCTGCTGATCCATTGTTTATCTCCTGCTCGTGGGTAGTTATTCTGGCTGGGTGGCATTGTGTACGAGTCTGGGAAAAGCTGGCATTGCTGTGTTCAAGTCCCTGTGTCATGCCCATGAGTCAGCCATCTCATATAAACACACACATCAGTGCTCTTTTATTACCTGCAGCTTACGCTGTTTATACACCTGATGTGTTCATACCACTGTGTTCAATACTTCATATATATAAACCCACACTGTATGTACTAGATGTAACGCTTATAGGTGTTGGATTTTCATATTTCTTGCATACTTACACTACCGTTCAAAAGTTTGGGGTCACTTAGAAATGTCCTTTATTTATTTATTTATTTTTTTAAACTATATTTTACTATATTTTTACTGCATTTTTACTCTATTTTTTCCTAGATTTTTACTGTATTTTTAATATACTTTTACTATATTTTTTGACTACAATTTAGCTGTATTTTTAATATATTTTTACTATATTTTTAGTGTATTTTTAATATATTTTTGCTTTATTTTTACTGTATTGTTACTGCATTTTTACTAGATTTTGTACTATATTTTTACTTTATTTTTAAGATATTTTTACTATATTTTTACTGTATTTTTACTATATTTTTACTTCATTTTCCTATGTTTTTACTGTATTTTATTACACTACAGTTCAAAAATTTGGGGTCACTTACAAATGTCCTTATTTTTGAAAGAAAAGCAGTTTTTTTTCCAATGTAGATCACATTAAATGAATGATGAATCCAGTGTAGACATTGTTATTGTGGTAAATGACTATTGTAGCTGTAAACGGCTGATTTTTAATGGAATATCTCCATAGGGGTACAGAGGAACATTTCCAGCAACCATCACTCCTGTGCTCTAATGCTACATTGTGTTAGCTAATGGTGTTGAAAGGCTCATTGATGATTAGAAAACCCTTGTGCAGTTATGTTAGCACATGGATAAAAGCGGGAGTTTTCATGGAAAACATGGAATTGTCTGGATGACCCCAAACTTTTAAACGGTAGTGTATATGCACTGTTTATACTACTATGGCCAGTTCATGCTTTCTGCATCCACAAATATAACTCCTAAATTTCATTGTCCACCCAAATGAACTTGAAAGGAAAGCAAATGGTGCTTAAAACTAATGCTTGTTTAGAGGAGATTCTTCCTCATCGATACCTTTTATAATCAGATTTAATAATCATTGATGGTACATGTCCACAGGATGTGTCACTTCAGCATTTCCCTTTTTATATCTATGTAAAACGCCCTGCAGTGTATTCTGGTCGTGTTGCATTGCATTTTAGAGACGGGTCATTGCATTTCCCCACTCTACATTTGCATAAAGTTGAAGTTTCTGCTATTTTATGGAAATGACGAGCATCAAGAATGGTCCGACACCTCATGATACTTTGGAAAAGCTTTTAAACAAACTGTTATCGATCCAAGGCAAGGAAAGATTCATCAGCTGCACAGCTCATTTCTTCCCTCAAATGTTTCCAGAAATATATATTTTCAGAATAAAAGGGAAATTTTCCAACCAAGCCGCCATGTTTGTCTTCGGGTGAAGTGTCGTCCAATCAGAAGCGGTCATTGTTTGATCAACCACAAGGAGGTGATGATTCCTGTTGAAGAGCAGCTGTCTAATGTCTGGTCGTACGCCCGTCTAGCATCTAATTTTAGGAAGCGATTCAATCCCTCATGTGCCTTTTAGTCGCTGTTGACATGAATCAAAGCTGACTTGTAATTTAAGTCGTTGCTACCGGACTATGCAGGAGCTTTACTTTATTCGTCCTTTACTTTAACGAAGCTGTAAAATCTCTAGATATCTTGTGCTAAGCCCGCCTACTGTGCTTGACACACCTCAGGAAGATTTACTTACACACAGTGCTACTGACCAGTCTGTCAGAAGCTGCTGTATGCTGTGAAAATAAGTTTATCTTTGTTTGATATGAGGGGAAGTCTGCAGCTGTATTGCAGTAAAACAACACCACAAAGCCTGCATTGGTCTGCACACATGGATGCACATGGTCTATATATATCTTAGCACATTTGTCCTAGCCTTGAAGCTATTACGCTGGGGTATTTTACATTTCGCTAGACTTTTAACGGCAACTTTTGCCCCTCGGGTTAGATGCTACACTATACTTATCTGATATATACCCGTCGGCCTTCCTGTCATCACGCTATACAGAATCTTATGGAAAACCATAACATGCTTCCACACAAAGACCGTATACAGCTCACATGAAGCTGCATCCCACTTCAGGGTCTATTCGTGGTACTCTGACCTCACCACAAGCTGGGGTTTGATGTGGTGCCCCTCTAGACATGGGTGGAGCTGCCTGAAATGCCTCCAATCTGGTAAAACCCCAGACCACAAGAAGGGCAAAGCTGGTACGTGAAACCTAACAACTGAACCGCTTCACCTCTGACATGTGTCTTGTCCCGCTGTTGGCATCAAAAGAGAGTCTAACGTGCAGGAGAAAATGTTGAAATTGAGAAAAAGAAAATTCTGGAGGGTCGGGGCAAGTGTAGAAACATCTGCTTTAACATCATTAGTTTCTGCAAAATTGCATGCACATACACTACCGTTCAAAAGTTTGGATCATCCAGACATTTTCATGTTTTCCATGAAAACTCCCACTTTTATCCATGTACTAACATAACTGCACAAGGGTTTTCTAATCATCAATGAGCCTTTCAACACCATTAGCTAACACAATGTAGCATTAGAACACAGGAGTGATGGTTGCTGGAAATGTTCCTCTGTACCCCTATGGAGATATTCCATTAAAAATCAGCTGTTTACAGCTACAATAGTCATTTACCACATTAACAATGTCTACACTGGATTCATCATTCGATAAATGTTATCTTCATTGGAAAAAAAAACTGCTTTTCTTTCAAAAATAAGGACATTTGTAAGTGACCCCAAACTTTGGAATGGTAGTGTACATGAATTGAAGTTGCTCTATGTAATTTAAAGTTGCTCTAGAGGAGTTAAAATTGCTCTATATTAGTTAAAGTTGCTCTAAAATGAGTTGAAGTTGATCTAAAGTTGATGCTTTTAAAAATAAGGACATTTCTAAGTGACCCCAAACTTTTGAGAACAGCAGTGTACACGCTATAAATGTAATAAATACAAAAGCCCTTTCAAAATGGCAATAATTTCCATCAATAATGATGCAAAATGTCAAGTTAAATGCAGTCTTGCATGTCAGAAAACTGAATAAGTTGCAAAACAGTCAGTTAAAATGATCAAACTGCAGAGAAAAGATGATTTGACCTCTTTATTGGTGTGGTTACTCAGTTCATATTGGTATTTTGAGCTGCACCGCTGAGTGATCCGTTGTGACACCATACATGATGTATCCTCCATATGTCTCTGACGTTTCAGACTAAACACTCGCTAAAGATCAGAACTGCTGGAATTCTTGTACTTGATAAATAAGAACAAACTGCTCCAGGTTCTTCCTGCTGCACAGAGTGACTCCTCATAAACGGTTTTGTTTGGTTCCGTTTCTTACAGCTGTTTCTGTTTTCACATTTGGTTCGTCTTTGCTTCTGTGAATGCGTCGGTATTTTTAGACGTCGTACCTAAAATATAGGTCGCTGTGCAGTTAATTCTGAAACTAAAATTGGGCACAGATGCTTTACTCTCTGTGGGCATCCATCATATGTTGCTTTGTGAAGTTAATGCACTTCAGAGTTGATGCTAAGGTGTTTACATTAGTCATTTAATCTCTTGTACGTTTGGGAAAAGCCTGTCTTCTAGTGTAGTTTGTTCATAGAAGTGCCCTTAAGTGCTCTTAAAGCTTTTCTAATAATAGCGATAATCTATTCCAATCAACTAGTGCATGCTGAATCAATTATAGTTTCATTTTCTTCCAACCACCACTTTATTTCCACCATGTTGTCGTCCAACGCAGCTCAGTTTCCACAGTAGTTCAGTTTAGTTTCTCCATGAAGTCATTTTTAGCCTGTTTTCAATATACTAATCTGTAAATCCTCAACAATTATTGTCATTATCAATTGACCTGTTGGTTATAATATATAGAAAATGAATATCACAAATGGCACCATTATGTTTGTTTTATCCAAGCGACAGTCCCAAATGTGTGACGTTAGAACAAACCAATATTCTGAATGTTGGCTTGTTCACGTTATTAGATTTTTCAAGCAGTCTTCTTTTTAAATTGCTTCATAGTCCTCATTTTCAGATTGTTGTCCTGACTCTTACGTAAGTTTACCCCATAAACTCACAGACGTTGACTCTTCAGGGTGCTACGAGCAAATGGCTTTGTGAAATTCTAATTTCTTCTCATTTCATAGTTTCCAGTGTTGCTTCTGAAGAATTTTTGTGTGTTTCCAGGGGTTCACTTGTTGCCTGCTTTCAACATTATTTGTGTAGTTCTATATTTAACAAAATCGGTATATTTCCTAGTGTTTGTTTTGGAAAACAATATATCACTGTGCTCGATGTATCCCACATTATGTACTATCAGCCAAGGAACATGTCAGAGTTATGTGACGATCGGCATTGGTTCGTCTGTCTGTCTGTCTGTCAGCAACATTACTCAAAAGCAGACTAACGGATTTGGATAAAATTTTCAGGGAAGGTCAGAAATGACACAAGGATCAAGTGATTAGATTTTTGCATTGATGCTGCTTATAGTCTGAATCCACAGATTAGTTAAAGATTTTTTTATCATTGCCAGATAGCAGCACGGCATCACTGTAACCATGACAACAAGTGAACAGTACATCAGCTGCCTGCTGACGATCACATGATTGTGATCCTACTACAAATCCACCGCTGAGGACTTATCAGGACTTACCTGTCAGAAAAGATCCAAGGAACAACTGATTAAATTGTGGTGGTGTTTCTGAGTCCCATCAATTCCCGCCGTCTGCTACATGTTTAGGTCACGTGATTCAGTATCCGTACACAATGTACACATGCATAACACACACCTGTACTCAGCGCAAGGTCATTTAGTTTGTGGGTACATCTATATTAAATGGACACATTCTATGGTGCCATGATTTCTGATCAAACAAATGTTGTATTTCTAAAAAAATATGCTGCATTTCTGACAATGCCATGTGGGGGAATGGACAGCCTTGGTGGAGTCCTGCTCGCTCTGAATGCTTTTCTAGTTTTTTAATGTTTTTACTGGATATAATGTAGTATGGGACATATATTTTGCTTCATAATGACTAATTGATGAATCTTTTAATTATTTCAGCCCAGATGTAGATCATCTGTAGTGTGAGTCATCGTGTTGGAGGCCCAAAATAAAGTCTTAGCAAATATTTATTAGTTTTCTGACCTTCATGCAGTGAATTCATGAAGAGGCTCAGTGAAGCCGAGCTCGCTGGAACATTCACGTTATTGAACTGAAGCCGCCGCAGCCCCTCTGAGCGCCGTTATTGTACTTGAGAGAATCACTTCTTTGTTAACGGTTCAGATGAGTTGAGCTCCAGGGGTTTAAGTGCAGTTGATGGGATATACTGGCGGCTTGAAGCAAAGCCAAACACAGAGGAGGAAATGTGCAGCGACGTGGTTGCATTCAGACACTGCCAGCAGCATGTGATCTCACCAAAGCATTTTTTTTCACATTCAGAACAACAAACAGTGATTATTTTGTCACCGAGTACCGTTGGTGTTTTGCTGCAACACCCAGTGATTCTATACTTCATTACGCTGCTGCTCGGGTTTCCGGTTTAACCTGTAATTGATGAGTTTGTAAACTTCAGCCGGGTTTAAAGGGCGATCGCGTCCGCCTAGATGTCGGATTCATTTTTGCGTGAGCGGCTGCTGTTGTCCTCTGTGGATGTGGGAACCGTCGTTGTGGCGGTTGGATTATTTAGAGTCCTTTGTGGGTGTATCCATGCTGCAGTGAGGTGTTGATGTCAGGGCCTTGGCAGCATCTGTGGAAACATTTAACTGAAGCTCTTTTGAAAAGCAAGGCTTTAAAAGATGCAGCAATGCTACCAACACGACCAGCAAGCTTTTACCCATCACTGAATACTGTTTTGTTGTCAGCATGGAGGTTGAAATCATGCAAAAATATGACGACTCTCAAGGCAACTGGACTCATCGGCCAGTTTCCTTTCACTAATTATTTGTCTTTGTTCATGTTTGTGCACGTCCTCACTAGTTCCGATACTGAAGGCGTTTTTTAAGATGATATAATTTATACTTTCTCATATCTGCCCACTTGCTTGTTGAGACACACAACTCATAAAGTGCAGTGTTTTGGAGACACTCCCCTGGTTCGGTTTGTAAGGAGAAGTGTGTACATGTGTGTGTTTGTGTGTTTGTGTGGCTGTGGGAGCTGAATGGGGATGTGAGACTTCACACTGTAGGTCTGGCTCTGTTAAAGTAGAAATGCAAAAGTTAAAGCTACCTGAAAAGCCGGCCGGCCACAGAGAGGGAGTCGGTTTAGGCGGCGTGGGGTCGTGAGATGGATGCTGGATGTGACTACCTGCAACGTATCTGCAAACTACACATCCAGACCCATTCCTCCTTCCACTAACTCCTCACATGCAAACTCGTATTTTGTAAGAATGCAGATTAGACCACGTCGTTCCGTGGACATGGTTTGGCAAGCCGTTGGTCCGCTTCCTCATACCTGCTGTGCTGAGCCTTCCAGCCAATCGGATCGCCTCCCAGTGGGCATGTTTGAATATGAATAACGCCGCGACATGTTTAGAATTCCCTCCATGGTGCGGCGGCCCGGGCTCTGCAGAGATTTCCCAGGGTTTTGTGCTCTTGGCTGCAGGAGGGGGTTGATCAGAATGGAACTATGGGCAGCAATGAGCAGGGAGAGCCTCAGACACAGAAGAGAAACTAGAGAACTGTACTCAGTAGAGAGAAGAAACGCCTGAATGAATAAAAGCAGCTTAAACAAGCGCACAGACGTAATTCTAGAGTTGTATCTGAGAGAGAAAGCCTGGCGAGTGGGTGAGTAGGAATCTTGTCTGAGCAAGTCCTGGAGATAATTCTGCTCACAGCCAACTGAGCATTTCTTTCATCATCTGTCAACAAGCTCTTGCCTCATACGTCCCACCAGTCCCGAAATGGTTTCACAGTCAGTTTGATAGTGTAAAAAAAAAAAAAAAAGAACACTGGTGCAGAATTATTTTGGTGCAAAATATGAAGTGTCCAAAAAGGGAAGACGAAATGGGTGCACTTGAGCTGCAGAGAAGAAAATAGGTCAACGGTTGATCCCGAGGAATCTCAATCGGACCCTGTAGGTGTGTGTCTGAGTGTGTGTTTGTGTGCCCCTTTACTCTAATCAGCCAAAACGCCACTGTATCGAATTCACCCCGCAACTGCTTTGGAAAATACAATGTGGCTCCTATTTAACATGCACTGAGTCAACTTCCCCTGCGGTGGCCTTTTGTCGAGTGTGTGTGTGTGTGTGTGTGTGTGTGTGTGTGTGTGTGTGTGTGTGTGTGTGTGTGTGTAACCATGTGAACATGCGCATCACGAAGGGGGAAGAAGAAGAAGAAGAAGAAGGAGGAAAAAAAGAGCTCTATTCTGTTACCGTATTAATGCAGTAAACAGGGCCCCTCAGAGAGGCCTGCCGGCTGGACGATGGGTGGAATCAGCCCCGAGGCCTGGAGGAGGAACTGAGGTTCCCGTGTTTGTGTTTCTGGTCTGACACCGCCGAGCTGAAGGGTCGCCCCGGCCTCATTTATCATCACTGACCTGCACTCGCTCTCTGCACACACACACACACTGATAGAGTTAACAAGAGAACCAGGGAGATGTTAGAGCAGGAAAGAACAGGAAAAGATGGATGTGAGGAGGCCGAGAGGAGACAACGAGTTGCAGATGCTGACCCCCCAAACACTCAAACACACCCCCTGCTGCGTTGTAAAAACAACACTGGAAAAAATGCCCCTCTCAAAACAAGAAAAAAAACTTATTTCAAGGAACTTTTACCTTGAAATAAGTGAAAAAAACTGCCAATAGAACAAGTGAAAAATGGCTTGGGAAGTTTTCTTGAAATAAGATATGATATTTAGAATATTGAGATCTTAAAATTAGCTGAGAAAACTTATTTTAAACTATATTTTACCAGGATTGTCAAGCTTAGGAGTCTTAAAATAAGCCAGACATGTTAAAAAATAGTAGTTTTTCACTCAAAAATAGATTTTTAGTTTCATGTAACCTCCTAATCTGAGATTTATTAAACTTATTTTGAGTTGTATTATAGCAGAACTTCTCTAGATTTAAGACCATCTTATACTTGAAATAAGATTCCAAAGATTAACTGAAGCATTTTGAGATATAATGTCTTCTCCCAGTTAGCTAGAAATCCTAATATTTAGTCATGTTTTGACAACATTTAGAGGTGTTGTGTTTTAGAGGAAGCCAAGCAGGTGATTTTAACTGAAAAGTAGACATTTACTTTTTAAACATTCATGCTGAGTACAAAATTTAAGATGTATTTGACTTATTTTAGGTTGTATAACAGTGACATGACTCCAGACTTCAGACCAGCTTGTCCTTGAAGCAGCATTTTCAGATATCCGTCTGTATACAGTTGGTTGAAAATACATTAGTTGTAAATATGACCATGATTCTTACTCCCTCATTTATAAATAACTCTACACCATGTAAACAAGTCTAGTATTGAAATCAACTATTTATTTTTGAATTTACATGCAACGTATTAGCAAACTGGACAATATGAACTAACTGGTGATTTTCCAATAAAACGCATTTACTTGAATCTGGTGAAGTTTATTTCTTAAATCAAGATTGTGTAGCTTCTACTAATAACACCTCAGCTTGAAAAATGTATGAAAAGTAAAATGAACCTTGTTTATTGTAAAATACAACTCAAAATAAGATCATTTCAAGATTGTTTGACTGAACAAGATATTTAAGATGCATTGTCTTAAAACAAGTCCCTCCATCTGCTGAAATGTCTCTTGTTAAGTGAATTTATCTTAAATCAAGTGGGATGAGACATTCTGACTAAAAATAAGACAAATGGACTTTGTAAGATTTAGAGTTTTTGCACTGAAGATTTAACCCCCAGCCTCTTTTTGTTGTGAAGATTTGAAGTTGTTGTTGTTGTTGACTTCAGTAAAGATGTGCTTACTTGAAAGCAGACTCCACTTCAGATGATGCTGTTGCTCTCAGAAGAGTCTCCTTATATGGTTTGAAAGGCAGTACCGTTCACAGTGGAGTTTCAAAACACCGGGGTGGACTACAGAGTGAGATTAATGAGAAGGTGGTTTTCTGTTAACCTGCTTCAGCTAGCCTGCCCTGGAGGAGGTTCTGCTCAGAGTTTGGGATTTAAATCAGCTGCAAAAAGCTTTTCCTCAATATGTTCTCTCTGATTCTTCACTGAAGTTTTATCTGCAAACTTACAAAGCCATGCAACTACTGCTAGCAAACTTTATAGACCACGTTGTTGCAGCTACGTGCTGTTGATGCAGAAATAAGATAAGAGATAAGATGAATGTTTATTGTCATTGCACAGTCATAATTTTATATAATAGTACAACAAAATTTGAGTTGAAAAAGCAAAAGAAGGATATGCAATTGCCCCAAAAAAACCCAAAACATGACATACAGTTACAAAAACATGATTGTTTCTGAGTCAGATTTACTGCAGCTAATAGAAGACATTACAAAAATACTCAGACTGTCAGTTTTATCACAGAAAATATTCAATCAGTCACATTAATCTCACTTTAATTTCGCCAAAACCACAGTGATTTCTGCATCTCTTTCATTGTGGGACCTAAGTGCACTTCATGGTATTTACATAAATAAAGTTTAACGTTTCAGAGCTCTAATGTGCAGCTGTCACATTAGAAACGAGCAGATGCATTGAGAGTCCCTAAGTGGCTAAAATATACACATCAACACGCACAATTAGCAGTTTACAACCAGCATTCCTCTGTTGCATCATTTGCAGGAGCAGTAACATTGTATTCTCTATAGCTCTCCATTAAAACAACTGGAATAGCACGTTATTGGTCTATTTTCTGCAGAAGAAGAGTCACATGATGCCCCTTTTTATATGAGCCAGATAAAGACAGCCTGGTGAATAAAGAAAGCTGATAATCCTGTTGTGATGTGCATCTTTTCTGACTGGACCTTTAGGTTTTCTTGATCCAGCGAACACAAAAAAATCCAGAACATGTCAAACTTTCATCAGGAGATTTAAACATTTTGGGGTCACTAGTGGGTCTTGAATCCTAGTTGATTATTTATTATTTCACTCTGTTGTGTCTCGTCCAAAACAGCTTTTATTCTGTTTTTCTCTCCTCCATCTTAGGAAAATTACACTGCTGAATTATTTGACAAAGAGATTAAAAAAAAAAAAAAAAAAAAAACAAGAGCAGAAGCAGCTGTGGTGTTATTAAAATAATCTTGAAAAACGGTTGTTGGATTAGATCATTCTGCATCTTAAATGTGTGTTTCTGTCTCCTCTTGTCTCTCCCAGGCCTTTGGAAACGCCAAGACAGCCCACAACAACAACTCCAGCCGCTTCGGTAAATTCATCCAGGTGAATTACCTGGAGAGCGGCGTGGTCAGAGGGTGAGCAGATAACACTCATGTGTGTTTGTGTGTTGTGTGTCCTCTTGTCATCGGGATCTTCTACCTCTCTGCAGCGCTGCGTCTTCCTCTTTCCTCCTTTTATGGCCGGTCATGTGGTTCCTCCTCTCTGCTTTGTGTTTGCGGACTGAAACTTTCGACCTCCTTCCTTTTTCTCAGCAGTCGGCCTCTGGTTCAGAGCTGCATCGATCAGCTGTGTCACTTCCTCATTTCCTCATCAGGAGAGGGGAACAGCTGCTCGACACAACATCTTAACGCTCGTGTCGTCCTGCGGGTCAGAATCGACCTGTTTTAAAGTTTGAAAATGTGGAAAAAAATATATTTTCACAGTGAAACTTCTGATGTCCACATTTTCAACATTTTTGGGAAATCTTTGAACATTTTATGATGGAAAAAAAAGAAATGTTAAAAATCCAGCGAAATTCGCTGGATTTTGGTTGATTTTTTGTGAATGTTCTTAAAGAAAATATTAGAAGTTTTGCTGATGTCTATGGAATCACTTTAGATATTTTTAGGATTTTTTGGGGAAGATTTTTACTCATTTTTTGAAAATATTTACAAGAATTTTCTTGCCAAATTTTCGGGATTTTTTAAAAATGAATCTTTTAAGGGAAACTTTTAAGGAATTATTGGAATTTTCTTCCTGAAGGTTTTGCAAATTTTCAGAAATTTGTGGAATTTTTTGCTGACTTTTTGGATTTTTTTCAGACAAGGAAACAATATTTTTTGGTGCCGTAAATGAAAACAACAGGAGGGTTAAATAAGACAGCATATTGTGCTCGAACTGAGTCAAAAACTGAGGGGCTGCAGAGAACATCGAGTACAAAGAAGCAGACTAGGAACGAGCAGGATGATGTGTCTAACACTGGTGCATAAGCAGAATTCTTGTGTCCTTAAAATAAATTGTGATTTGAAACATGTAAATGCCTGTGGCGGCAGCTGCTCGGCTCCACAGTAAGTGGGGATCCCCAGAACGATTATCTCCTGACGGCACCACAGCTCTGTTGGATTTCTTGCCCGGAGAAGGAGATATAACTCTGTCTGAAGAGCTGATTTTAGTTAGCTAAAGCTGAAGTCATTTCTGTTAATTTGATCGCGACTGAACTTGTTCACTTAAAGTCTAAATGAGCCCCCTGCTCTGTTTTATGGAAAAATCTCAGCTACAATTATAGTAGGTTGAACTTAGTAACATTTCAACTAAAAAGATGCTAATTTGAGTTGTGCAAAGCGATTTGAGGAAGGTTTTTTCCACATTTTAGCATCAATATTGGTCTAAAAACATCACAGAACTACCAGCAACACAGTCTTTTTCCTTCATTCTGCTCTACAGCTTCAAATCTATCAGGCTACAAGCTAAAATTTCCATAATATTAACACTTTACTGCAGTGAAAACAGTCACTGAACAGCTTGGATTAATCAAAACAGCCAAAAATGAATTTAATCTGGGATTTTTCTCCCCATAAGACATTAATGGGAGCTCAAGTTTAGCTTGTTGCTTCCAGCTGTTTCGGCGTTTTTCCTCTGAGTTTATTAAATATCTGCAGCACCAAACAGCAGCAGGATCTATATGTGCAACAACACAGCTGGTACTTTAATAAAATACTTAATAATTATAAAATATCCCTGACATGGAGACAGAATGGATGAGGATTTAACAGAAGTTCACAGTGTTTAGTTTTATTTACCTCAGAAAGGTGAGCTGTCCCACGGAGACACATTTTATTATTATGCAAGTAAATCATTAGTTACATGATTACAATAGAATTTTTAATGTTTTGGGAAGTCATAAATGAATGTTTATTTACTTTTTAACATTTACTTTCATTTTGTTTTTGCAGGGAGCAACACATATTTTAAATTAATCGCCCTAGACTTAGCTAGCAGCTAACCTATATCTGATTTCACTGGGTAGGTGCACTCACAAAAACGCAATGAATACACTACATATGACAACAGAAAACTTAAAAGCTCCATCAATGTGAGATAATAAATAAATAAAGTAGTACATAAAGCTAGATTTTTATCACACATGGACAGAATTAACAATGAACTGGGCTAGTTATTTGGGCAGTTTGATAAGCTGCTGTTAGTTTAATCCTCCTGTTGTCCTCATTTACAAGCACCAAAAAAATATTGTTTCTTTGTCTGAAAAAAATCCAGAAATTCAGCAAAAAAATTCCCCACAAACAAACATTTTTAACATTTGTTTTTTTCCACCAAAAAATGTTCAAAGATTTCCCAAAAATGTTGAAAATGTGGACATCAGAAGTTTCACAGTGAAAATGTTTATTTTTTTTCCCACATTTTCAAACTTTAAAACGGGTCAATTTTGACCCGCAGGACGACACGAGGGTTAAATGTAGTCTTTTGTTTATTAGTGGATTATTATGTTTTATACATCGCTTGGTGTTCTGTGCCATCTCATATCATACAGTATCTCTTAATTTCTGTGGTGTCTGAATGAAGCTGTGAAGTCAACAGAATGCCGTCACTTTACCAGATTAATGAAGCAGCAGTGTTACATATCCAACGTCTAAAAAAAAAGGGCTTTCTGCAAAGAAAATTCAGAAAAATGTCAGATCTGCTCTAAAGAACGCACATCGCATGGCTGCTGCTGTTCAAGCTGGTGCAGTTTCCTGCTTCTTCCTGGTAAAACACTCGGAGGACCGTCTCTGCAGACTGAACAAAGACGGCTGTCTGTCTGTCCATCTCCAGTGGCAGCCATTCAGACAGTCAATAGAGGAGATTAACAAAGAGGAGGCTGCTGTTCCGCTCTGCTCTGAACTGACAGACGGGATGTTTTCATGCTCTTTCTCTCCTCTCCGGCTCTCTGCGAGGATAATCCTTCCTCGCCGGGATCTGAGCAGAACCCTGAAAGGAAAAAACACACTTTAGACGAGGTGCGAAAAGGAGACGGTTCGCGAGTGAAAGATATCTGAGCACGAACATATATGTTCCTGGTGAATACTGACAGATTTACAGCTGGGGCAGCTCATTATTGGAACACCTGCTGTATTCTTAACACACAATGGGCCTTCAGTGTTGATATTTTTGTTTGAATTTTAGCACAGAGGTTAAGTAATTACAGCGCCTTTAAAAAGACATAAAAAATGCAATAAATTATGTTGAAGAATATGATGTATTGAAAGTGTTAAAATGTCAAAACTCACACTAGATGGTTGAGAAAAACTTTGAGTTACTGTTTTGTTGTGCTTAAGCTGCACATATAAAGGCCGTATATGTAAAATACAAACTAAATTCTAACTCGACAAGCCCTCAAAGAAGAGAATAACAGGAAGTCAGCCACCTTTAACGAAGAGGGATACAGTGAAAAAGTTATTGCTAACTAGTTTGGCGTCTATTACAACTTCAAAAAAAAAAAAAGTACAATTCCACTATGCACCACAAAGAAAGTGGCAGAAAATGCTGATCACAGTGGTTTAATAATTACTTCCAACCCTCTATGTCTGTTGGATGCTCTGTAATTTGCTGTAAAGAAGCTCCAGTTAGCAGCAGGGCTGGGTGATATACTGAAAAATGTATTTATAATAAAATGTGTCTGTAATTATGGATCATTTTTAATCCTCCTGTTGTCCTCATTTACGGGCACCCAAAAAAAATCTTGTTTCCTTCTCTGAAAAAAAATCCAAAAAATCAGCAAAAAAATTCCACAAATTTCTGAAAATTTTCAAAGCCTTCAGGAAGAAAATTCCAATAATTCCTTAAAAGTTTCCCTTAAAAGTTTTATTTAACAAAAAAAAAAAAAAAAAATCCCCCAAATTTGGCAAGAAAATTCTTGGAAATATTTTCAAAAAATGAGCAAAAATCTTCCAAAAAATCCTAAAAATATCTAAAGTGATTCCATATATATCAGTAAAATGTCTAATGTTGTCTTGGTAAAAAAAATCAACCAAAATCCAAAGAAATTCTCTGAATTTTGGTTGATTTTTATGTAAATGTTCTTAAAAAACATTTTTAACATTTCTTTTTTCCACCAAAAAATGTTCAAAGATTTCTCAAAAATGTTGAAAATGTGGACATCAGAAGTTTCACTGTGAAAATATTTTTTTTCCACATTTTCAAACTTCAAAACAGGTCAATTTTGACGCGCAGGACGACATGAGGGTTAATAAAATCCTGCAGAAAAAAAATGATTTTTTTGGACATTAAACACCTTAATTTCAATTTAGCCACTTGATTAATCAAAGCACACAAATGACAAATGAAAACAAATTTCAACACGTGTCTAGTAAAAGCATAGATAAAGGAATGATCTCATTTTAGTGGACTTTAAATTAAGACAACAAGTAAACTGACCTGAACAAGAGCATCAGTAAGATGCAACGAATAAACTTTGAAGAAACTACTGAACTTGGCAAACAAAATGCTTCAAAATGTTTAAGACTGATTTGTAAATGTTTAGTGCATGAAGGGTGACCAAGGGAAACCTAGAGAGCTATCATGTTCATATCTCCACTGATGGTCCTCCAGATTCACTCACCATCTGGTTGTATTGCTCAAATGGCATTGAAAATAAATGTATAAATTCTGTTGTAAATATGAAAGCTGTTCTCCAATGGTACCAATAAACAGAGCTAATCTTGGACTGGATTTGTGTGGGCAAAAACTCCCTCGACCTGTAGAAAAACATCTGAAATAATGACACATTTACACGGAATTCAGATGCCTGGTTTGGGTGACTTGCGTTACTGGTGTTTCTGTATATTCTTAGACGTTTCAGAGGAACTTTGACACAGTTGACGTCTGCCAGTGAGCCTATAAAGAGATATTTGTCATGAAAGCAGCATAATCAGAAGTCCTACCAGTTCCTCGGGGTGTGACACAGAGCCGTGGCCACAATATCATCAAATACTTCATACAAGCACAGTATCCGTTTTTGGTGAAATGACGCATTGTGGTCATGACACCTACAACAAATGAAATGATAACATCACACAGGATGCACAAAGATCTGCCACAACATTAAAACTACCTCCATAATACTGTGTAGGCTGCCTTGTGCTGCCAGAACAGTCTGAAGGCGTCCTGTGGTGTCAGAAGCCAAGATGTTAGCAGCAGATCCTTTAGAGGACTTAGTTTTCCTGCAAAGATACTCAACTGGAGTGAGAACTGGGGGATTTCTGAGGCCGAGTCAACACCCAGAAGTCTTTGTCATGTTCCTCAAACCATTTCTAAACATGGTTTGAAGAGTGGCAGGGAGCTTTATGTAGCTGAAACAAGCCACTTCTATCAAACAGTGTGCATGCACTGCAACAATATTTTGGTTAGTGGTTTTTGTCAAAGGATCATCCAAATGAATGCAGGATTCAAGGTTTCCCAGAGCATCGTACCGCCTCTGCCAGCTCGCCTACTACCCATCCTGCTGCCATTTCTTTTCCCAATAATCAACACATAAGCATGATTCATTAGATCAGACCATCTTCCTCCAAAGCTCCATTGGTGGTGATGGAGAGGAGAAAACCTGGATTCTCTATCTGCTCCTGTACAGCTCCATATACAGGAAACTGACATGTTTTGGCTCATAGATAGATAGATGGATAGATAGATAGACTATAGACAGACAGACAGACAGACTATGGATAGACAGGCGGACTATGATAGATAGATAGATAGATAGATAGATAGATAGATAGATAGATAGATAGATAGATAGATAGATAGATAGATAGATAGATAGATAGATAGATAGATAGATAGATAGACTATAGATAGATAGATTGACAGATAGACTATAGATAGATAGGTAGGTAGGTAGGTTGGTAGATAGATAGATAGACTATAGATAGATAGATAGATAGACTATAGATAGATAGATAGATAGATAGACTATAGATAGGTAGATAGATGCTTTATTAATCCTGATGGAAACTCAAATCTTTGAATCAAAGCTAGCATTGAGGTGTTCAGCAGTTTGCCCAGCAGTGGCTAGACCACAGCTTTGACTCCCCATGTCTATCCATGAGACTTTGGCACCCACAACCCAATGTCTAGTTAACTGGTAGGAACACTTTTTGTACGCACTAACCACTGCGTACAACAAACACCCTGCAAGATCTGCTTTTTTGGAGATATTCTGACCAAAGCAACGCAATTTGGTCCTTGTCAAACTCTGTCATACCTCATTTTTCCTGCTTCCAACACATCAACTTCAAGAACTGACTGTTCACTTGTTGCCTGATATGTTCCACCTACTGACAGGTGTTACAATAACAAAATAATCAACATTATTGCTTCACCTGTTCATGGTTTTCACGTTGTGGTTGATCCTCGTCACTGAGCAGATCTATACATTGAATGTATGATGTTTGTTGTTAATCTCTCTTATAATCTGTAAATTGAGTTTTACCAGACGGACACAACTACGTTTCTCACAGCACAACTCTATTCTTAGCGTGTCATGAGGACTGGCGTCAGTGTTGTTTGTGCTTGGCTATAGAAAACAAGTCTGACTTATAAAATCTCCTTTAGACAACTTTATGGCCTTGGCCCGGGTGCAGTGGGTAAATGCCACTGCTTTTAAAACTGCATATCTCATGACTGCAGCGAAAAGCGTACCTCTACTTTTTTTCCCAGAATCCCCTGCAGCAGCTTTCCAGCCTCCTCTGTCTCCTGTACCTTTAAAAAACATTCAAAAGTTGTGTGTTTTAGCTGTGTTACTACCTACATTGGACCGCATCTGAAGGCTTTGTTGGCTCTTTGATTGTTCCGACCATCTGCCCTCACTTTCTTCACACATGACCTGGAACCACCCTGCCGTGACCTTTAGAGTCAAGTGATTCATTCTCATTGTTGTTCTTGTGTCTTCACTCCCCCCTAACCGGGCTTCTATCTGGCTTTTCAGGGCCGTGGTGGAGAAGTACCTCCTGGAGAAGTCTCGGCTGGTCTCCAGAGAGAAGAACGAGAGGTGAGGATGGATGGGGGAGGTCTCGACCCCTCACCCCTGCCGACCCACATGGGGCCTTCTGTGTAAACACCGGAGCCTCTGATGGTCGGATATGAAGTTCAGCTGAAGTCTGCAGTCAGATAAAAAAGATATATGGTTGTTCCATCTCAAGTCACCAAATTTTTAAAGAAAGTTCACACCTGACCATATCATACGTGTCTGATTTGTTAACATTTTACTTAACATCATGTATTATTGCTATTTTGTTAGCCTTTTGCTAACAAAGTTATAATAAATTAAAACAGATTGTGATCAAGAAATTAAAGACAAGTAGCAGTAAATATAAGTGTGACATATACGCATGATTGCTTATGGTGCCACTTTTCATAAAGTTATTTGAAGCACTTTGAGTTGGAAAACCATGATTTCTCTTTTAGCCCATTAGCAATCTTATCCAGCCGCTTTTGGAGTGATTTTACCCATCATACGTACTCAGTGCATGTTCAAATATTGGCCATAAATGCAAAAACTTTTTTTCTCTCTCTCATGAAGTACCACTCTGACTAGCGTCATACGTTCCATTTTTAAAAGCTCCTATTGGTGCCAATCACTGGAAAAAAAAAACAGGGCTGGACCTGAATACCCAGATATTCGAATATTCGGACGGTACCGCGGTATCCGAATATTTATTTTGAAATCAAAATATTCAGATCCCACATTGGACGTTACAAACCGAACCGAATATTCGGATATTCGTCGTTAACCGGGCCAAATATCCAGAGCCCAGAAATTGCTATTCAGGCCAGCCCTAAAAAAAACTGCCTCTTACAGTAAAAAAATTAAGATTTTACGGTAAAATTTTTTTTAAACAAAATTTGCAGCATCATATAACTGGTTTGCATTTTTCTATCAAAACACCATTGGATACTACATGTACACTATTATTCAAAAGTTTGGGATCACTTAGAGATGTCCTTGTTTTTGAAAAAAAAAGCATTTTTTAAAAATGTAGATAACATTAAATAAATGATAACTCCAGTCTAGACATTGTTAATGTGCTAAATGACTATTGTAGCTGGAGATGGCTGATTTTTAATGGAATATCTCCATAGGGGTGCAGAGGAACATTTCCAGAAACCATCACTCCTGTGTTCTAATGTTACATTGTGTTAGCTAATGGTGTTGAAAGGCTAATTGATGATTAGAAAACCCTTGTGCAGTTATATTAGCACATGGATAAAAGTGGGAGTTTTCATGGAAAACATGGAACTGTCTTGGTGACCCCAAATTGTTGAACGGTAGTGTATATATCAATGATCCTGCAAAATTACAGGACTCTTGCTGCATTGTTTATTAAGTTATGGCTCTTCAAACACTGACCCACAGATTGGAGTGAAGAAAACGGTGCAAAAATGGACATTACCCGACACCTTTGTCTGTAAAACTAGTTACCTACGGGCTCAGTTTTTACATATGGTTACCTCAGTCACTATTCACCACTTTGAAAAAATCTGTCTTGTTGAAGATGGTCAGTCGTGGGGCCTTTGGGGAATTGAGGTGGAATGAACCAA
Organism: Amphiprion ocellaris; assembly: GCF_022539595.1. Classification (NCBI taxonomy): domain Eukaryota; kingdom Metazoa; phylum Chordata; class Actinopteri; family Pomacentridae; genus Amphiprion; species Amphiprion ocellaris. The sequence continues at coordinate 3,697,884 of NC_072767.1, read as the reverse complement.
AAAAGAAGTGAAGACATATTAAATACAATAAAATCCCAGGTTAGTGTACAACTGTTGGATGGCCACTCATTTCCCAGGTGTTTCCACTGTATGTGCCAATTCTACTCTCTTTAGATTAGCTATGAATGAGCTCCAGATGTTTTGAAAGAGTGATTGTTTCCCCTTCATGGCATATTTAAGTTTCTCTAATGGCAAACTCGTAGATAACTCTAAATCCGTCTACTTACGCTTGGCCTGCCAGCCTTTTTTCCATATTAGAGTTATGACTCTTTTAGTCAATTACAGGCTTATCTCTAGAAAGATTTATTGTCTGCTTCTAATGCTGAAGTTAGTTGGGGACCTGCCCAGAAACAAAAGCTTTGGTGTTTAGCCAGAATGTCCTGAATGTTCTCTCTCACAGCTGATCAGATTTCCATATGCTGCCAGAAGCGGTGGTACCTTTTTCCTTCCCACATTTAATACTCGTTTCAGGTAGAGCACTATAGTATTTGTTAGGTTTTTCTGGGGTTATATATGTTCGCATTTCCCAAACCTTGATGCTGATGTCTTCATGTAGGTCCTGTTCCCAAGACTTTAGCCTCTTTCCAGATGACTCTAAGGATTCATCTGTTCTATCTGTTGGCCTGATAATCGGTAACATTGTTTTTATTGGCCGATTATCTATGAATTAAATGCGCTACTTTCGGTCTGATGCAGCATCCTGTCTCTGTCTGTCGTCTAGGGCTGAAATGATTCTTCGAGTTATTCAAATAATTCGATTACTAAAATTCCTCGAGGCAAAATTCTCTGAATTGAGGCTTCGTTTAATCAACTGCATGCTAGACCCCAGGTCACAAAATGGTGTACCGTGGTCCGAGGCCGGACCCAGACTTCATTCGATACAAAAAGGGTCCTTAAATTTGATGGGACGCTTCTATTTTAACCAGCGCAGCTTTTCTATTGTTTACTGCAGGAGTGTCCCACCAGTCCACGGTCTAAACAGTCGTCTAAACTAGCCATCAGTGAACTAAAACCAGGACAGATTCAGCTGCTGCACAGATTATTTCTACCTCAAATGCTTTCAGAAATACTTTTCCCTGAAGTGTTTCTGAAATAAGAGAAAGTTTGCGGCCGAGCCGCTATGTTTATGTCAAACTGAAAGCTCGGTCACATGACCACTAGTGGCCGCTGAAGCTCCAGCGCTGTCATGTGACCTCTAGTAGTCCACTAGTGACCGTCCACCATGCGTGCGATTTTCAGATGCAGCGCGTTTACATGCGGGAAAAATGCATTTAGTGACACGTAGCTTCACTGTATGTTTTCTGTAAGTATTCAGGCACTGTGCTGGAATTCTGGCGAGCGGCGCCGGCGTTTGGCTCAACAAAAAAAAAAAAAAAAAAAAAAGACAGGACTACATTTCTAATCGAGTTCATCTACCAGTGGAATGAGGGGAACGCAGCTTTTGGTCTCAACCAAACTAATATCACTAGCCAATAGGAAGTAGAGTGGGGACGGGTCTTAGAAAGACGTTAAGATCCAGCTGCATTGAGTCCATACCAGCAGCAGAGAGCGCAGTATTCAGCCAAGGATGCTCAGTCGTTGTGTAATTTACCGCGCTCACTTTCTCTTTTGATGCTGTAACACGCATGCCTAGTGCGGAATCCGATTACTAGAATAATGGATAGCTGCAGCCCTTGCGTCGTCACTCTTTGGTCTCAGAATTGTCTCTCAAGCAGCAAAAACTGACCAAGAAACTCAAGCCAGGAAATGAACTTCTCTCACAGCAGCTAAGGCTATGCTAGCAGCTAAGGCTATGCTAGCAGCTAGCAGCTAAGTTTGAATTCAGCCACAAATTAACCTGAAACAAACTCTGGAAAACAATAATAAATAAAGCTTTAAGGTCTGGACCTTAGTGGACAGTTAAAGTGATAGAACAGTGAAATATTAATGAAATAGAGAAAAACTGCAGGAGACAAACTGATCAGTCTCAGTCGCATAAACTTTGGAGCTAATTTAATCACTCCTTTTTCTATTTTACATAATCAGTTATAGTCACCCTTATTAATGAAGAAGTCTAGGTATAAATGACAGGTTCTCTGCCATCACATGCTGTTAAAACATTATATTTAACTTAATCAAATATTGGTTATCTTCCTTTCTTGATTGCCAATAATCAACATCGGTATCGGCCCTGGCAAACCCATATCGTTCGCTCCCTAATCAGTACGTCAGACTTAGTAATAGTAAGAACGTTAATACATACTGTTCTCACCATATCCTGAACATAGCAGCATTAAATCATATTAAAGTCAACATGATCCTACTTGATACTAATTCCACGTGACCCAGAGTGACCTAATAATCATCTGTTGTTCTTGTTGCTCCGCAAAAGAAAAAAGAAAATAACTTCTTTGTCACTTGTAGACGTGGCGCCAGTCTTTCTTAATGTCATTACTCACAGCGACACTCACTTCCGACTAGACTTCGTTGCTGCTTCTGTGACTAATATGGAAACAAATATTTGAGGTTTGGTAATGAAGAAATGCAGTCAGTGTTGAAGGGAGTGACCGAATCCTCGACTGTGACATCACCACTGTGCATTATGTAATCCTTTCACACCAATACTCTGACGGCTTCATGTCTGGATGACTTAGCAACAGCAGCCATTTAACCCTCCTGTTGTCCTCATTTACAGGCACCAAAAAATATAGTTTCCTTGTCTGAAAAAAATCCAAAAATTCAGCAAAAAAATTCCCCAAATTTCTGAAAATTTGCGAAACCTTCAGGAAGAAAATTCCAACAATTCCTGAAAAGTTTCCCTTAAAGTTTTATTTTAAAAAAATCCCCCAAACTTGGCAAGAAAATCCTTGGAAATATTTTCAAAAAATGAGTAAATATCTTCCAAAAAAATCCTAAAAATATCTAAAGTGATTCCATATATATCAATAAAACTTGTAATATTTTCTTTAAGAACAGTCACAAAAAAATCAAGCAAAATCCAGCGAAATTTGCTGGATTTTGGTTGATTTTTTTTTTAATGTTCTTAAGAACCATTTTTAACATTTTTTTTTTTCCACCAAAAAATGTTCAAAGATTTCCCAAAAATGTTGAAAATGTGGATATGAGATGTTTCAGGGTGAAAATATTTTTTTTTCCACATTTTCAAACTTTAAAACGGGTCAGTTTTGACCCGCAGGATGACATGAGGGTTAAACTAAAGGAAGGCATGCTGTGTGAAGTGATTTTTATTAGGCTACAGACTGAAATGTCCTTGAAAATACGACTTTTCTGCGATAAAAACAGAGACTCCCAGCTAGAATTCACAAGACTGACCTATTCGAAATGTTTTTTTTCCACAAGACATTAAGAGGAGATAAAGTTTAGTTTGTTGCAGTCTTTCCTCTGAGTTTATTAAATACCTGCAGCATTACATTCACTGTGCACATTTACACACAAAAGCAGTTGCTTCAATAATTTCTTATACATCTTATAATTAACCCTCGTGTCGTCCTGCGGGTCAAAATTGATCCGTTTTAAAGATTGAAAATGTGGGGAAAAAATATATTTTCACAGTGAAACTTCTGATGTCCGCATTTTCAACATTTTGGGAAATCTTTGAATATTTTTTGGTGGAAAAAAAGAAATGTTAAAAATGTTTGTTTGAGAACATTCACAAAAAAATCAACCAAAATCCAGTGAATTTCATCATTAAAAACACTTTCTCTCTTGAATGTAGATAAACAAACACTTTAGATGGCTACACATCTTGTTTCATCCTGTTCATGTTGGGTTTGTGCACCTTTAAACTCACAGTAACACCGAGCAGCGACAGTAAAGCTGTACTGTATGTCTTGCTGTAGCTGCTCTGAGTGGGAGGAGCGTTACTCATTCGGTAGCTTCCTGTTTAGATCTCCCCAGCTAGTTTTGGAAAATCAATTCACCTTCCGCTAACAAGTTTGTCTCCATAACGTCCGCCTACCAGCGGCCTGTTAATCACCGAGCCTGCAGCTGCTGTTGACAGTGCGTGTCGTTTGTCTGGTCGTGCAGTGAGTCTCCTCTATGATGTGATTGTTTCCCAGTGATAAGTGTGGAAACTCATTACTGCCATGTGCTTTTATGAGAAAGCTCTGGCGGCTATTTACCTGCCCGCTGATAGCACAAGTGGAAAACTGATATCAACATCGCTCCAGACGTCGTCTTCTTTCTGTTAGCTTTTTACAATGTGTTGACTCCTGGTTTATCACCCAAACTGCCCCTGTGTGGAATCATAGACATGAAGCCGCTGATATCTGGCCGCCAGGTAATGAAACAAACAAACCTATGATGCCAATAAGAAATCATTAATTCGCTCAGATGTTTGTTTCTGACCTTACACTGGAAAAAATGCCCCTCTCAAAACAAGAAAAAAAAAAGAAATCTTATTTTAAGCTATATTTTACCAGGAATGTCAAGCTTAGGTGTCTTAAAATGAGCTAGATATGCTAAAAAAAAAAAAAATTTTTTTTAAAAAGTTCACTCAAAAATAGATTTTTGCTTTCATGTAACCTCCTAATTTTAGATGTATTAACCCTCCTGCTGTCTTCATTTAAGGGCACCACAAAAAATTGTTTCCTTGTCTGGAAAAAATCTGTAAAAAAATCCCCAAATTTCTGAAAATTTGCAAAACCTTCAGGAAGAAAAGTCCAATAATTCCTTAAAAGTTCCCCTGAAAAGTTTTATTTTTTAAAAAAAATCCCCCAAGTTTGACAAGAAAATTCTTGTAAATATTTTCAAAAAATGAGTAAAAATCTTAAAAAAAAAAAAAAATCCTAAAAATATCTAAAGTGATTCCATATATATCAGTGAAACTTCTAATATTTTCTTGAAGAACATTCACATAAAAATCAACCAAAAGCCAACAAAATTCGCTGGATTTTGGTTGATTTTTTGTGAATGTTCTTCAGAAACATTTTTAACTTTTCCTTTTTCCACCCAAAAATGTTCAAAGATTTCCCAGAAATGTTGAAAATGTGGACATCAGAAGTTTCATTGTGAAAATATATATTTTTTCCACATTTTCAAACTTTAAACCGAGTCAATTTTGACCCGCAGGATGACAAGAGGGTTAAATTTATTTTCAGTTTTCTTGTAAAATTCAACTCAAAACAAGATCATTTCAAGATTGTTTGACTTAACAAGATATTTAAGATGCATCGTCTTAAAACAAGTCCCTCCATTTGCTGAAATGTGACTCATTAAGTGAATTTATCTTAAATTGATTGGGATGAGACATTCTGACTAAAAATAAGACAAACTTGGTAAGATTTTGAGTTTTTGCAGTGTAGTTTTAATTAGTGCCAAGGAAACTTTCTTAGAATCATGACGTGATGTTAAGTATAGTATGTGTGTGTTGTTTTTCTCAGGAACTACCACGTGTTTTACTACCTGCTGCTGGGTGCTTCAGAGGAAGAACGGAAGGAGTTTAAGTTGCTGCCGCCTGAAGAATACTTCTACCTCAAGCAGGTAAAGTTCTGCCCTCGCTGTCTCTCACTATCCAGCAGGGTCACTCCCTGTAAGATGAAATGTGAGAAAAGCTCCCAGGTAACCTCCTCAGAATCAGATAATTCTTTATGTACAGTAACTAAAGTATATTTACTGAAGTCATGCGAAGTTTTACCTTCATACTATGAATATTTTCTGAGTTACAGGCCCTTGAAGTGCATAGAGGTGCTTAAATTTTTCCATCATTTCTGAGCCTCATAACTTCATCAGTTCAGCAGGTAGACGCATGAAATTTCAGGGCAAAAAGACTCGTGGAAGTTCAGTGAAAAACGATTTACATCCACTCCAGGTGTCACAATTTAAAGACTCTAACCAACTTTGAGCATCAGCATTATGGGATAGATCATAGTTTCATGTCACAAAGAGACAAAAATGTCCCATACACATGTAAAACAATCAAAACATCAAACAAAACACGACAAATGAGACATGAAACACCCAAAATCTGGACATAAAACAAGAAAAGCAAGACACAAAATGTCCCTAAATAAGAAAAATGAGGCACAGAACAGGAAATGAGAGACGCAAAATGGCAAAAACGACAAACAAATGACCACAACAAGAACAAACTGTCCCAAAGACACACAACACAAAACTGGTTTTAAAAAATGACAGAAAAGGGACAAAAATGACAAAGATGAGCACAAAACAGCAAAACCAGACACAAAAAAAGAAATCTAAATCTCATTTTTGTGCAATAACCAACTCTGAGCATCAGTATTATTTATTTATTTTTTATTTGTTTTAATGTTTATTTGGCAGGGACAATACACACAACATTGCCACAGAAAAGGGAAAATGCGATGCATACAAGACGTCTAACTTCAGCTAATTTGCAGTCTTTGTCCCTGGTCAGGCGTTTATGGGATGTATCGTAGTTTGAACAGTAAAAATGCAGCCCTTTAATGACATAGAGTCCTAGAAACAATCATTGGTTTCCTGGATGTGTTTCTGGTTTCTGAAAATTCACCAGAGAAAACTTTAAAATGTGCAGTTTTGGTAAACTTTCAAGACTGGTTTTGTGTTTCTTTGTGGTCATTTTGTGTCTGTTTTTGGTTGTTTTTTGTCTTTTCTGACCAGTAGTACCACAGTGAATGCATAGTCCTGACAGTGAAGCATGGAGGTGGAAGTATCATGATATGAGGCTGGAGAAAACTTTAAAAAGTGCATTCTGGGTAAACTTTGAAGGCTCATATCAACATGTGTGATAGGTGGCTGATAAGAGAACAAGTTCTAGACAATGAAATGATAATTTTTATGTAAATTTGATACCAGGATCATCTTCTAGACAGCATTCTTCTGTTGCTAAATGAGTCATATTTTGGTTGTTACTTGTGAAATTTAAAATCTGAAATTCTATTTACTGAGGAAATTAAAACATGATCAATCCTGCAGCATCATTTTCTGCCAAGACAAGTGTGGGACACTGAGATTAAACATTATCACCGTTCGTTCTTCACATTTTAAGGACAAAAACAGAAACTGACTAAAAAATTGAAGAACATCTGAAGTTAATCTCAAAGACTCTCAAACTCTGAATGCTGCAAAACAAATGTGATTTATGTGAATATTTTTTCTACATTTCACAGCCAGAATATACATTTACAAGTCTTAACAACATCCTCTTTGTACTTTCAGGACCTGTAACTCTGAAAACATGTATATTTTCCATTGCTTAATTAAATTTACTGAAATTATTTTCCCAAAAACTCCATTTGATGTAAACTGGGAACATCTTGACGGTTGTCTCCATTTAATTTCATTTTGCCCCGTTTTGTCTGCTCAACCCACTGAATGACTTTCCAGTTGTATTAATGAGCTATAATGCGTTGTTGCCTGTGATTTGACCTTATAGATAACTCTGTAATTCACTTGGAGTAGATCTGGTTTTCAAGTCGGCTGCCAAGTTTCTGAATAAGCTGCAGTATACTTCCACATGTGAACTGCATGTTAATGAAGCAGTTTTTGTTCTCCCACTTGTTTATATTCCCTTCTTACCTCGCTTTACTTTCCATTCATCCCCTTTCTTCACCTGTTTTTGCCCATTTTGTAGTTTTATTTTCTTATTTTTAGTCACTTCCACTGACTGTGTTTCTGTCCTTGCAGCAAAATTTTAAGATCGAAGACGAGGAAGACTTGCGTCATGATTTTGAAAGGCTGCAGCAGGCGATGGAGATGGTTGGCTTCCTTCCCGCCACTAAGAAACAGTGAGTGAACATGTTCTGTTTGTAATGTAAAAGAGAGAGTCTTTTTTTTTCCTCTCAGTCCTGGAGACACAAGTTATTTTTGGTCACGGTGCAAAAAAACACAAATGACAACAAAGACGCTTCTCAGAGCACATTAATATCTGCATCTAATGAGCTAATCTGGCCGTTTATTAGATCCAGCCCTGCACAATGCCTCCATAAACAGATACTCAGAGCAGCATACTTGCAGCATGTGTCATATGACCGGATTGTTCCTGTTTGCTTTCACTTCATGTCATTTCCATAACCGCGTTGCAGGATCTTTTCCGTGCTTTCCGCCATCTTGTATCTCGGCAACGTGACCTACAGGAGAAAGTCGACGGGCCGAGACGAGGGTTTGGATGTGGGACCGCCGGAAGTCCTGGCGACCCTCTCTGACCTGCTGAAGGTAACTGGTGTTTGTCTACATATTTAAATGTGTCTGGGGCCCCTTCTCCACCAAGCTGGTTCCAGTTCTAGTTCGGAGCCAGTGCCTGATTTAAGTTTGTTTTACACTTGGCAAGATCCGTGTGGGTCTGTGCGAACAAATTACGTCATTTTAGCAGCCACGTCCCCTCACACTGCCCTTCTCAAGCGGAAAATGGGGGGCGTGGCCGATCTGACAGATTCTAACAGATCTGTCAGATCGGCCACGTAATAAAAAGAACACGTCATCAACACGTCAGATGACACTCTGAAGAAGACTGCAGATGCAGTCAAAACATGTCAGCAAGGTAAAACCATTCTTTCCTTATTGAGTTGTAGGTTTAAAAGTGCTTTACAACATTTAAAAACATTAAAAACAAGACAACCCATCCCTCCCTCCCTCCATATATACATATATGCACACAACTACACAGCCACATACACACACACACGCACACACACACTCTCACCACTGACTGTAGGGAGACATGGCACTGAGGAGTAAGAAACAACAAAATGAATATAATCCAACTGTATCATCAACTTATTGCGTTTGTTTAGCTGCTATGTAATGGATGCAAACGTAGTCGAAGCTACGTAGCTAAGCTAATGCTAACACGTTCACTGTTTAGAATCAGAACCTCTCTGACAATGACCTGTCTTCTCAAACGTAGTCGCCGTTGCCTGTGACTGTGATGAAGACAGGTAGCTACTAACAGTTTGATTATTTGTTTATGCATCGCAATGCAGCCTTGCAAAGTCATGAACGGCACTTCCATGGTTACGATACGCGAATGTTGTTGAGCAGCTACACATGCAGTGACATAACAACGTTTTACGGTGACACAATGACTTGGCTCGACTTTGGCTCCTTGCCAATGGAAAAGCAAACCGGTTTGATTTGAACCAACTAAGCACCAGCACTGAACTAGACCTGGTTCCTTTTGTTCGAAATGGGGTATGGTTGGTTTATGCACAGCCTCCAGCATTAACCTGAGAGTCTCGGCCACAGGTGAAAGAGGAGCTGCTGGTCGAAGCGCTGACCAAGAGGAAAACGGTGACGGTCAACGACAAGCTGATTCTCCCCTACAGCCACCCTGAGGTAAACGTCTCTACTTTATGTTTTCTGCATCCGCAAAGGTCATTTCAATGTCGTCATCCACACAAGTTCACAAAGGTCTGCAGGGACTCCTCTTCGAATGATGCCTGCAATTCAAAAGTTGTACGCTGCAAACACAAATATAAGACAGAGTAATCACATATTATGTTGCTGCACCATCTCAGATTTTGTAAATCTGTTTCATTTTTTGTTTTTATTTGTAAACCAAACTTACAATCTGTTAAATATTTTCACTGAATTTTTTGAGTTTCATACGTTTGTAGACCAGGGAGTTTTTATATTTTTACTCAAAAAAAACCCCCCACAAAAATATCTTTGCCAGAAAGCATTTTAAATGATTTAATATAACTTTCTAAAGGCATGAAATCTTGTGAGGATACTGACAGAATAGTTTCCAGCAGATAAAAATGATTAAATAGCTCCAGCAGAGGTCAAATTTTCAATTATTAATATTTGAAAAAGCCCTGCGACAGACTGGCGACCTGTCTAGGGTGTCCCCTGCCTTCGCCCGAGTCAGCTGGGATAGACTCCCCCCCCCCCCCCCCCCCCCCCCCCGCTACCCTAATGAGGATTAAGCGGTGTATAGATAATGGATGGATGGATGGATGGATAATATTTGAAAATGGGAAAACAGTTTGAAATTCTCAAACCGGACTAATATCGGGTCCCAAGAAAGCTCCTGTAAGTGTAAATATATGGTTATATCCATATTTCCTACTAAAAATACAGCCTTTGGTTGACATTTCACCGACTTTTGAAGCTCTAACATCAGTAGAATTTAATGAGGCCAGCATGGCAAGACACGGTTCTAGTTTTTTGCTGTTTTGACAAAAAGATGATGTGAAGTCATCCATTGAAGCATAAAAACTTATGTGCAAAGGGGTTTATATGTTGTTATTAGAAGTGCAAAGCTACAGGCTGCTTCTGTATTGTCTTCATGTTGAAATCTAACAACATATGAGGCTTATTTTGCCTCACTGAGCATCCCCATACATGCACTTGACATGAATGCTGAACAAAGAAAATTAGATTTCAACAGACATTACAAGAAATCTAATGTTTATTGAAACATGTCATGACGCACTGAAATAACAAGACAAGTGAAACAGGAGCTCAGTGTTGGACTAAAAGCAACAAAACACTGTTACCTGAAACAACATAGGCTGACTTTTATCATTAACCCTCCTGTTGTCTTCATTTACGGGCACCAAAAAAAATTGTTCTCTTGTCTAAAAAAAAATCCCAAAACTCAGCAAAAAATTCCCCAAATTCATAAAAAAAATTTGCAAAATCTTCAGGAAGAAAATTTCAAAAATTCCTTAAAAGTTTCCCTTAAAAAAAAAAAAAAATCCCATATTTAGCAAGAAATAAAAATGTAAAAAAATAATTTTAAAAAATGTAAATATTTTCAAAAAATGAAGAAAAATCTTCCAAAAAAATCTTTAAAATATTTAAAGTGATTACATATTTATCAGTAGAAGTTCTAATTTTTTTTAAAGAAAATTCAGAAAAAAAATCAACATCAGACGAGTTTGGATTTCTATTGATGGAGCCCAAACACAGTGGGAAACTCTATTATCTCCAGAAATCCTCTGTTACATCTGCCCCACTGTCCTCGTCACATTTCAGTCCAATCACAACCTTTTAGCAACGTGCACAGAGTTCATTGTGTTTCTGTGTTGATATGAAGCAACACAACTGTGTGCAACAGACAGATGTGTTTCTACTGTAGTCAGTTTTTAGAGTCCATCATTAGTCAGAAGCAGAAGGTATGAAATCGAACTTCCATATGTCTTACTGCTTCCTCTTCCTCACTGTTGTTCTAATCGATGAATTTACACTAAATATCTCCTCCTTTTTCTCCCAACAGGCGATCACAGCCAGAGACTCCATGGCCAAATCTCTGTACAGCGCCTTGTTTGACTGGATCGTCCTGCGCATCAACCATGCACTGCTCAACAAGAAGGACATGGAGGAGTCCGTCCCAGTAAGACACAGTATCCGTACTGCAAAAAATCCTGGAATAAGTGGGCAATCTTCACTTTGATGTTGAGAATTCAGCATTCTAAATGTGTGACCGTTTGCTTCCATCCCTGTCTGCTGTCGGTGTTGTATAAACACTGCCTGCAGTTGATATGAAAAGTCTATCATGGCTTTTGTTTGCATCAAGGAGCGCAGAATTTTTTATTTTTTGCAGAATCTGGTTACTGCAAACACTTTATTTTTGGCAATTTTTTAAAATCAGACATGTAGAATAAAGGGATTTTGATTAAACATCTCAATTTATAAGCTTAGTTTTTGTTAATTTTCCCAACAAAACCAAAAATCAGACAGAATAAGTTCAGGGACCTTTGGAAAGTTGAAAATGTGGCAATTTTTTCAGTTTTTACAGTTTCTTGCTCTGATAAATGATGTATTTTTTAGACAAGATGACTTTAAAACTTTACAAAGGATTGTGGCTTCTAGGTATGGTTCTACGTATTGCATGTATTTTCCCCTCTTAATTTTAATAGACTTTCTATGAACACAACCTGCAGTTCAACTGAAACTCCCTGATTTCTTGTCATTTGATTGTTGGTCACAGCTGAGTCCATCGTGGCTTTTGGGTTGCATCAAGGAGCGCAGAATTTTTTTATTTTTTGCAGAATCTGGTTCCTGCAAATACTTTATTTTTGGCGTTTTTTTAAATTAGACATGTAGAATCAAGTGATTTTGAAAAATATCTTGATTTTATGCTTAGTTTTGGTAACTTTTCTCGACAAAACCAAAAATCAGACGTTGTAAGTTCAAGGACTGTCAGAAAAGGTGAAAATCTGATATTTTTTTCACTTTTAACAGTTTCTTGCTCTGATAAATGATGTATTTTTTAGGATAGTTTTTAAAGATAAGGTGTCTTTCAAATTAGGCTATGTATGGTTCAACATTACCTACATTTTGCTTTCTAAATTTCTAAATTATAAACACCGCCTGCAGTTCAGCCGAAAACTCTCCGATTATTTGTCATTTGATTCTTGGTCACAGCTGAGTCCATCATGGCTTCTGGGTTGCATCAAGGAGAGCAAATTTTTAGATTTTTTGCAGAATCTGGTTCCATAAATGTGTTCTGCTGTTGTTCACTCTGTGTTTCTGTCTTGTAGTGTTTGTCCATCGGTGTTCTGGATATTTTTGGCTTCGAGGACTTTGAGACCAACAGCTTCGAGCAGTTCTGTATCAACTATGCAAACGAGCAGCTGCAGTACTATTTCAACCATCACATCTTCAACCTGGAGCAGGTGAGTAGTTTGGTTCAGCTACAACCTTTCAGCACATCAGACTGATGTACCGCCGGCCTCACTGTTCTAATGTTAGGTTGAAATCACTGAGACTTGGACTTCTGGACAGGTTTCTAGTCATTTTTGTCAAAAATGTGGCATTTTATGGGTTAATATGCTGTAATTTAACTGGTCTGCTCCACTTAAGATGAAATTGGGCTGAATGTGGCCCTTGAACTAAAATGAGTTTGACTCCCCTGATCTAGATAGAGGCCTGGTCTGATTACCCCAGAGTAATTGTTACCAAGAAGGCTATCTAGATGGACTTCGTTGTTTCTAATTGCTTAAATAGTTCCGGTTTAAAGAGCAGCATTGACATTATCGAGCTTCCCAGAATAAGTTGAATTCCCCAAAGAGCCGCTTCACTAAAATGCCGTTTCCCGCTTCGTCCAGGAGGAATACCAAGCCGAGGGAATCACCTGGCACAACATCGACTACACAGACAACGTGGGCTGCATCCACCTCATCAGCAAGAAACCCACCGGGCTGCTCTACCTGCTGGATGAGGAGAGCAAGTAAGAACTGCTGCTTCGATTTCATTAACCCTCCTGTTGTCCTCATTTACAGGCACCAGAAAATATTGGTTCCTTGTCTGAATGAAATCCAAAAAGTCAGCAAAAAATTCCCCAAATTTCTGAAAATTTACAAAACCTTCAGGAAGAAAATTCCAATAATTCCTTAAAAGTTTCCCTTAAAAGTTTTATTTTTTTTAAAAAATCCCCCAAATTTGGCAGGAAAATTCTAGTAAATATTTTCAAAAAATGAGTAAAAATCTTCCAAAAAAATACTAAAAATATCTAAAGTGATTCCATATATATATCAGTAAAACTTCTAATATTTTCTTTAAGAATATTCACAAAAAAAATCAACCAAAATCCAGTGAAATTCGCTGGATTTTGGTTGATTTTTTGTGAATGTTCTTCAGAAACATTTTGTGAAAATATATATTTTTTTCTACATTTTGAAACTTTAAAACCGATCAATTTTGACCCGCAGGACGACACAAGGGTTAAAGGAGTTTGTTCAGGTTCAGCTGAAGTTTCATTTATTCAGATTTTCTGTCCATCTCTCTGTGCCTCTGCTGCAGCTTCCCACATGCCACAGATAAGACTTTATTAGCCAAATTCAAGCAGCAGCATCAGGGCAACAAATACTTCATACCCACACCAGTCATGGAGCCGGCCTTCGTCATTCAGCACTTTGCTGGCAGAGTCAAATATCAAATCAAGGTAAAAGACCTTTTAGAAGATGGAAACAGCTGCTTTAATAGCTTCTACTGAGTGTTTTTGGGGTCCCCGGTAACAGTTTTGATATATTTGGCCTCACCAGGATTTCCGGGAGAAGAACACCGACCACATGCGCCCTGACATCGTGGCTCTGTTGCGGAGCAGCGACCGAGCTTACGTCCGGCAGCTCATCGGCATGGACCCGGTGGCCATGTTTCGATGGGGAATCCTGCGAGCTACGATCAGAGGCATCGCTGCGTTCAACGAGGCCGGTCGGGCCTGGGCGGCAAAAAAATCAGGTACACTGTTGGCATCCTCATTAACCCTCGTGTTGTACTGTGGTTAAAATTGATCCGTTTTAAAGTGTGAAAATGTGGGGGAAAAAAAATATTTTCACAGTGAAACTTCTGATGTCCACATTTTCAACATTTTTGGGAAATCTTTGAACATTTTTTGGTGGAAAAAAAGAAATGTTAAAAATGTTTCTTCAGAACATTCTCAAAAAAATCTACCAAAATCCAGCAAATTTCACTGGATTTTGGTTGATTTTTCTGTGAATGTTCTTCAAGAAAATATTAGAAGTTTTACTGATATATGTGGAATCACTTTAGATATTTTAAAGTTTTTTTGGAAGATTTTTACTCATTTTTTTGAAGATATTTACAAGAATTTTCTTGCCAAGTTTGGGGGATTTTTTTTAAATAAAACTTTTCAGGGAAACTTTTCAGGAATTGTTGGAATTTTCTTCCTGAAGGTTTTGCAAATTTTCAGAAATTTGGGGAATTTTTTTGCTGAATTTTTGGATTTTTTTCAGACAAGGAAACAATATTTTTTGGTGCCCATAAATGAGGACAGCAGGAGGGTTAACCCTCGTGTCATCCTGTGGGTCAATCAATTTATGAGATTAATTTTGGTAAATTTTCCCGACAAAACCAAAAATAGGTTCATGGACCATCAAAAAAGTTCAAAATGTGACTTTTTTTTTGTTTTTACAGAGTTCTTGCTGTGATAAATGATGTATTTTTTAGGATTTTTTTTTTAAAGACAAGATGCCTTTGAGACTTGACTGTGGGTTTTGGCTTTGGGAGGGTTAATCGGTCAGAATAATGGTAAAGCTGGCATTGATAAAAGCAGCGATGCAGCTCAGCATTATTCCACCATCGCTGCCTTTGTCTTCGTTCCAGTTGTGCTCCACCGCAGCTTCAGAGTGCTGCAGTCTCTCTGCTCTGTAATTATCCTTTCAGGTCAGCACATAGGAATAATAAGGAGGCCACAGACTGCAGGCTGGAGCAGATTTTGACATTTTCTCTGCAGTTCTCAATCCTCCAGACTATTTTGGTTCCCTCTGAAGTCGCTTGCTGACGTAGGAGCTTTTTTATGTGGATTAACAAGATTAGATGAACTGGAGACAGAAACCAAAACAGTCATGTGGCTCAGATCGAGCTTTACTCTAAACCTGCTTATTGATAATGTGCATTGACTGTGGGTGTCTGTTCTTGTTTGGTGTTTTAGGTGTTGTCCGTCCGGCCTCCAGAACTCCTTTAGGGGAACTTAAACGGTCCAACACCCCGATAGAAAGAATGTACAAGTAAGTAGCAGTTCAATGAGAAACTCTTGGTCTCGTTCAGTCTTTGTTGTGTTCAAATGGGGTTTCTAACCATCAGGTCTGTCTCCTGTGGAGGAAATCTGTCTGCTTTAGTAGCTGTGGATGTGGCAGAAGATCCTGTGTACTTTGTGGTTAATAACTGTGTTACTTTTCATTTTCACAACACACAGACTGATTGTTTCATATAATATTCACCCTGTGTGAAGCTGCCACTTTTCCTCCCCTGCCAGACTACACAGCAACGTATTTCCACTAAATGTTTGAACCTCTACATGTATCCTGTGGTGCTGGATGAGATGAGGAAGCACAATGCCAGAAATCTGTTCATCTTGGTCACTATTGGAAGTTAAAAGCAGATAAATGCGCATCTGCTGCCGTGACAGATGAATCTTCTTCACCTCATCTCAGTCGCCCAGATCCTCTCCACCTCTTGGTGACCCCAGTGTGTGCGGTTCTCTCCTCTTCCTCTCCCCTCCACAGACGAGCTTCTATGCTCGATTTCTACTTTGATCACTCAGAGGAGCGCCCTCTAGAGGCCTTTGAAGACATCTTTGCTAGCTATGAGAGTAAGAAGTAAGTGACTTTAAAGCGGACAGGAGGAAGGCGTGAAGGCACGAGGCCAGGCAGGAAGAGGACACGTGTTTTGTTTTGCATGATAGATGCTGGTTTGGTCCATTTTCTGAGTTTTCTCTCATTGTTAACAGAACACAACGGAAAGTTTTTAACTATTGCCAGCTAGCACATTCATTTCTATAGCACTAAGGTTAGGCAAAATGCTTTACAGGGAACGGGAAAGGACAAAATACAACATACAGCACAGTAAAATTCAATTAATGCAGCAAATTGAATAAAATGCTCACAGATCTTAGAGAAATATTGATACTGACTGACTACAAAAGCAGAAAATAGACAACATATTAGAGAAATTAACACATGCAAAAGTGAAGATATAGAATAAAGTTTAAAAAAAGGTATCATGAATTAAAAAGTGAACTAAAATTGACCAGAATCTTTACAATAAAACAGATTAATTTACAAAAGCAGTGGAAAATCAAGAATCTACATAATAAAACTGATGAATTAATGGAAAAACAAACTGCTTACTTCAAAAATTTCTACATTTCCAGTGTTAGCTGGTTATAGCAGCGTAATGCCTAAATGTCATTTCACCACTAACTGACCACTTCCTGCAGATCTGAGAGACTTTCAAGATTTGTTTTTGTATAGTTAAGGATTAATCAAATATTTGCTTTTAATAATTTAACTGATTAAGAATACATTAATAATGCAGAAGTAGAACATTAGCATGCATATCAGAAACTAAATTGTTTGTTAGCTGTAGTACCTGGTTTTCCATCAGGTGGAGCCTCCTAATTATAAATAAAAGCAAAACTTGCTCCTAGCAGATTTGACAAATCCTTGGATTTGTTGAGCTTTCATGTATGTTTTTGGAGGATCAAAACTTTAGCTCTACATTTGTCAAGTTATTCTGCATAATCATAAATGCTGCAGGACATTAGCCTTTATATTTATTAATTTATTCACTAGGTTAAGTCCTGCAGTTTATAACACTGTAAGATCTTAGCTGTATTATTGCATTAGTTAGGTTAAACTCTGTAATTGATAACACTGTAGGGTCTAAGCCTTGATATGCATTATAGTCACTTTAAGTTCTGTTTTATATGGTTATTGTAGGGTTTTAATCTCCAATATGTATAATACGGTGGTAAAAACACACTAAAAAGTCACTACAGGGGGTCCTCAACTTACATCGGACTTCCGTTCCTACGGCACGACCTGAGTTAATTTTAAGCTGTAAGTCTGAACTCTGGCGAAAATGTAAACAAAGCCGTTTCGTGCATCATGATATCAATCAGTTCTATGGAAAAATCATGAATACCAACGACTTTCATGCATGTATGAATAATTTTTATCGCCGATGATTGTCAAGAAAATCATGCGACTTTGTCGAAGCAACCGACCAGTGTTTGTCAGTGTTGCGCCCTGTTCCAGGTGTTTTATTACATCTAATTTCACTTCCATGGAGACGGCTTTCCTTTTCTTAGAAGTGCTGCCATCAGAAGAGTCTGACTTACACTTTGGAGCCATAATGAAGGGCAAAAAGTTAGTGAATGTAGCACAATCCAAGGTGGCGTACAACCGGAGAATGTAAACAAAGCCGTCTTATAGCGCCGCGTGACGACGTAGTCATCTGCTCCACTCACCAACTAGTTCCGTAACCAGTTCCAACGTAACGATGAAACACCATAGGTTGATTACGTCGTAATTGGAGGACCCCCTGTAATGGGTCTTTATCCAAATGTCAAAATTTTAAACCAGACAAAGAGCTTTGTGTAGGTTTAGCTTGCAATGGGCACCATGACAAAGTCTTCTGGGGTGATTAATGACCTCCAGCCAGAGCTTATGTTTTCTATACGAGTCCGAGTCTACTGGGACGACATCGCTACTGCCGAGTAACTAAGCTACTTCTGTGTTGAATGTCAAGTGTCCGTGTTTATAATTAGCTCTATCAGCATATAGAATGTGACCCACAATACTTCAATCTTTGAACCGATTCATCGATTACTGACAGATAACACTGCCGATTATCGGTTAAAACGGGTTAAAATTGACATCCCCATTTGAATCTAAATCATTACAACAAACAGCTTTTATCTAAAGGTTTGAACTCAAATGTTGCAGCGACTGCTTTTTTAAATGTGAAAGTTCACCGTTTGAGGGAGTTCAGAGCAGCAGTCTAACAGTACAGCAGGCTGCCCTTTACCTTACATTCCCTCTCTTCCCTCACTGTAATGCTCATCATTTTCTGTAGCTACAGTAATCCCTCTCCTTCCTCACGTTTATTATTCTTGCTATAGAGCACAGGAAGGTGTTTGTGCTGGCCTTCTCTGATTAGCCAGCTGGATTACTTTCATCAGCTGTGAAGCTTTGGCAGCAGACTCATGTTCACACAGAGACTCCTGGTCAAACAGACAACTGAGAGAGATTTCACAGAATGGAACCAAACCACGAGGAATATTTTTGGATTGTTGGGCCTCTGAACCTCGACCTTCCACCTCCTGTTTTCAGATCTCGTATTTCTGGGCTGTTTTTTTAAAGACTGAGAACTGTACTGAACCTCCCAGGACATTTTTACTGTTATTAAATCATCCGGCCCTTTCCTGATCTGCAAACACCGAGGTGCAGAGGTTAGATTCACTGTGGCTCATTTACTGGTGCCCATTCCTTCCCTGCCTGACCTCTGCTTTCATGGTCGGTCGTGGTAAGTATGGAAAAGTACTGCATGGACTAGCTCTGGGACACGCAGGAGTCTCCATATTAACCTCACCAAAGCCAGTGTCCAGTGTAACACCCAGTTTAATTAAAGGACTTTACATGGGGCAGTCCACGTCATTTCAGGTTGCGGTGTTGCTCCACTGTCTCAGATTTTGTCCAGAGTCTGCATATTTGTTATTTGGAAGCCAAAGCTACAAAGCATTTTGTCTGAATTTTGAGAATTTTTTTTTAGCTTTCACACCTGGGAATGTTTTATTTTTGCCTTCAACAAACTATCTTATCTGGGAAGCCATTTTAAGTGTTCAATAGCTGCAGAAATCTTATTCCTACAGCCATGAAATTTGGTGAGGACACAGACAGAATAGTTTCCTGCAGATCTAAATGAGTGAATGGCTTCGACAGAGGTCAGATCTTTAATTATTGGCCCATCAGAATGAAAAAAAAGTGCAAAATATTCAAACATGATTGGTGTCAAATATGCAGAAAAGTCCTATGGATGGATCCATATTTCCTACCAATAATAGAGTCTTTGGTTGACATTTCACCAAATTTTAAGGCCTCTAATGTCACTATAATTTAATATACAAGCAAGTTTGGCATGACAGGGTTCCAGCTTTTTGCTATATTGACAAAATGGTGATGCGGACTGATTGATAGGAGACCAAAACTGGTGTTTATAGGGGTCTATATAGTCATTATATATGCAAAATTACAAGTTGTTTTTAATTATTGGCTCTTGAAAATGGAAAAAAAGTACAAAATATTCAAACAAGGGTGGTGTTTTGGCCCCAGAAAGTTCCATTAAGTGTAAATATATAGTGGTAGCCATGTTTCTTGCTAAAAATGCAGCCTTTGGTTGACATTGCACCAACTTTCAGGCCTCTAGCATCAATAGAATTTGATATTTGGCAATTTTGGGAAGACAAGTTTCCTGTTTTTTGCCATTTTGACAAAATTTTGATGTGGACTCATTGATAGGAGACAACAACTGGTGTTCCTAGCGGTTTCTGTAGTCATTTTATGTGCAAAGTTACAAGTTGCTTTTTAATTTTTGCCATTGAAAATGGAAAGAGTGCAACATATTTAAACAAGGGTAATGTTTTGGCCCTAGAAATTTCCTGTAAGTCTATTATATATGGTTATGTCCATGTTTCCTACCAATAACACAGTCTTTGGTTGACATTTCACCAACATTTGAGACCTTTAACATCAGTAAAATTTTATATTTGACAAGTTTAGGAAGACAAAGTGCCATTTTTTTGCCGTTTCAACTAAATGGTGATGTGGACTTATTGGTCGGAGACAAAAACTGGTGCTCATAGGCATCTATATGTAAAGTTACAAGTTGCTTTTTAATTATTGGCTCTTGAAAATGAGGTAGTAAGTACAAATAGTGCAGTCAGTTGGGTCTTTAAATGGTTTCCCAGGTGAGACCTTCTGTTTTGAGGTTGAAATTACAACAATTCCCACGTCTGAGAATGTGTAAAATTCTAAAAACTCAGCCAAAATGTTTAATAAAACTTAATTTTTGGGCTCCAGCGAATGCATTTATGACAACTGGACAAATTCTGAGACACCGCAGCAACATATTTCCTGATATTTTTTCATTTCTGATCTGACACGGACTGACCCACATACGAAACCCTCACCAGTAACAACTTACAGCCACAGCATGGAAACGGTCGACCAGCCACCCTGAACGTCAGCTCAGCTCTGCATGTTAACCACCACAGTGGCAGCATATGTGTGTGAATACAACCCCCACTGTACTCTACTGTACCGTACATGCCCCAGTGTCTGTTCTCTGTGCGTGTCTTTCTCCTGTTAGAAAGGATATGGCAGCATGGTTGGGTGGTCTAGTGTGTCTTGTGGTTTCCTCCTACATGAACAATGGGAGAGAAGACCTTTTTTGCGGGTTATTCTTCACAGATGAGCAGAGTGTGAAAGTTTATCTTGATATCAGACCCCCAGCTATCCTGCAGCGTGTTTTTTTTTTGTTGTTTTTTTGTCTTGTGTAACTGCGGTGGTGTGCTTTCTCCTGAGGTGTGCTATCAGTGGTGTTCTATCGGGCCCTGCTTTATGCTTTTATTTTATTTTTCCCTTCTCTGTCTTCCTCTATCTCCACTCCTTCCCCATTCACGCTGGTTGTGTGCTCGCGGTGTGATCAGAGAAATGCATGCAGAGATCATCAGCTCCATTAAGAACTTACAGCTGGACGGCGAAGACCCCCGCAAGCTGCTGCAGTCCTGGGGTCGCCTCCGCTTCCCGCGACACGTCCTCCAGTGAGTCTGCAGGCAGACCGGACCTCCGCCGCTCCTCCGGTCTGATTGACTCGGACAGTAGACGCTGAAGCTTCTTTTTCCGTAGCTCAGTGCAGACTGCCGTGTTCAGCTCATTATAAGCAGCCGTGGATAGTTGCAGCTGTCGCATCTGTAGCCACTCTAATAAAAACACCCTCCTGCTTCATCATCACACATTTCGCTGCGACTACACCGTGTGTGCACCCTTCATGGAGCTGCTGCAACACATAGCTTCAGTCATAATCACCGAAATCAGATTTGCAACTGTGAAAATGCTAATATGAAAGGGTTTTTTTATATTTTGTATGCAAGGAGCACTTTGACACAGAAATGTTTCAGAAATTGTCTATTTTTTTCTAAATTAAAACACAGATATACCGGATATCAAACAGGGTCCTGTCAGAAATTTTTTTGTCCAGAAGCAGCTGATTCTTATTTGATAACTTAGAGTCTACTGTAGTTTATAGATGTTAATTTACCATTAATATACAAACTAAAGGTACAGCAATCCAGATTTTTTAATTTAGAATCAAATAACTTTGGTTTATTTATTAAAGCTATGCACACTTTTACCTTCATACTGTGAATATTTTCAGAGTTACAGGTCTGTGAAGTGCATAGCAGTGATCTTTTTTTTTTTTTTAGCAGTTTTGAGCCCTCGTCACTAAAGTACAGGAAATGGATGCATGGAAATTTTAGGGTTGAAAAATGGAAAATGAGACTTTTTTTTGGAATGTGTGAATCCTGTCTGTTAGATGAACCTGGTATCAAATGTGTGTAAAAATGATCCTTTCATTGTCTAGAACTTGTTCTGACCAACCACCTATCATACATGCTGATATGAGCCTTGAAAGTTTACCCAGAATGCACTTTTTCAGATTTTCTCCAGCCTCATATCATTATACTTCCACCTCCGTGCTTCACTGTCAGGACTATGCATTCACTGTGGTACTACTGGTCAGAAAAGACATAAAACAACCACTAATAGACACAAAATGACCACAAAGAAACACAAAACCATCCTTAAAGTTTACCCAGAATGCACTTTTAAAGTTTTCTCTGGTGAATTATCAGAAAACAGAAACACATCCAGGGAACCGATGATTGTTTCTAGGACTCTATGTCATTAAACTGCTGCAGTTTTACTGTTCAAACTACGATACATCCCATAATACTGATGCTCAAAGTTGTTTGGTCTTTAGATTGTGACACATGTAGTGGATGTAAAATTGATTTGATTGCAGTTTTTAACAGAACTTAAATTAGATTTTCAGTCTTGAAAATGTAATGTGTGTATGTCCTGTAATTGTGACTTTATGAGGGTTCAAAAATGCTGAAAAAAATGAGGGTTCAAAAATGCTGAAAAAAACAGCTTCAATTAAAAAGAATGACATTTCCACTTGTAGCTCTGAACATATTGACAGTATGAGGGTAAAATTTAGCATGAGTTTTTATCTGTCTTTTTCAATTCTGCTTATTTTATGACTTGTCTGTTTTATTTTACCACCTTGTGAAACACTTTGGAACTTGGATTTTAAAAAGTTTTTTAGGAAACCAGTAAAAAGACGCATCTGCTCCGTGTAAGGTCCACATACTTTATGTGCTAAATGGCAAAACATTTAGCTCTAATCTGCAGATACTGACTTGGCTGAGACTGAAGTGCCGTGAATACTTTTGTTAACTGCTGCATGAATATCAAGAGAAAACTGCTGGTATGCAAAATCCATCTTAGCATCTTGTGGAAATGTGTCCCAGCAGCTTTGCAGCATGTTAGACTCTACAGCAGATCCCGCAGGCCTGACGCTTGCTAACAGACGGACATAAATTTAGAGCCTTTTAAGCAGTGATGAAAGCAGGAGAGGGCATGTCTGTCTTCATATGTGGAGTCTCTGCTGGGCGAATTGTTTAGAGTTGCATCCCACCTCCTTCCTCCACCTCACCATCCTCCTCTTGTCACTCATTCAAGCCTGGCGTCGGCGCCGTCATTCATCCGATCCAGGTTCAAGCCCTGATTCCATCACTGACTGACTGCGCATGAAGAAGTCACGTCGTCCGTACTAACCCGGCTTCACAAACTCCACCGGCGACTCATTTCTGTCTTCTATAAACTCACACTAAATCCTCTTTTTCTGCCTTTTTCACAGGAAAAACAAGAGCACCAAACAGAGGCAGGCCATCCCCAAGGTAACCCTGAATAACAACCAGAATCTGCAAGTCCAGAGGCAGATAAAGAGACTCGATGTGTTTCTTAGTTTGCTGTCATTTCATTACAATCGTGACAATAGATTAACCCTTCTGTTGTCCTCATTTGAGGGCACCAAAAAATATTGTTTCCTTGTCTGAAAAAAAAATCCAAAAATTCTGCAAAAAAATCCCCAAATTTCTGAAAATTTGCAAAACCTTCAGGAAGAAAACTGCAATAATTTCTGAGAAGTTTCCCTTAAAATTTTTATTTAAAAAAAAAAAAAAAATACCCCAAATTTGGCAAGAAAATTCTTGTAAATATTTTCAAAAAATTAGTAAAAATTTTCCAAAAAATTCCCAGAAATATATAAAGTGATTCCATATATATCTGTGAAACTTCTGATATTTTCTTTAAGAACATTCACAAAAAAATCAACCAAAATCCAGCGAATTTCACTGGATTTTGGTTGATTTTTTTGTGAATGTTCTTCCGAAACATTTTTAACATTTCTTTTTTTCCACCAAAAAA
This sequence comes from Amphiprion ocellaris, assembly GCF_022539595.1. Taxonomy (NCBI): domain Eukaryota; kingdom Metazoa; phylum Chordata; class Actinopteri; family Pomacentridae; genus Amphiprion; species Amphiprion ocellaris. The sequence goes on along the minus strand of NC_072767.1, from coordinate 3,674,140 downwards.
TGTTCAAAGATTTCCGCAAAAATGTTGAAAATGTGGACATCAGAAGTTTCAAAGTGAAAATCTATATTTTTTTTCCCACATTTACAAACTTCAAAACAGGTCAATTTTCAGGATGACACAAGGGTTAATGTAGTTTGTCACTGCTGTGCAGAGTTTGCTGGATTCTCGTTCTCTAAAATTCATCGTGGGTTTGACGCTACACGATCGCACCACCAAATCTCTGCTCCACCTGCACAAGAAGAAGAAACCTCCCAGCATCAGCGCCCAGTTCCAGGTAACATCAGCTACAACAGCTTTCACATTTTACTCTAATGTTTCCCTGAACTTTCAGCAAACCTCTGTCTCTTTTTTGCTCCAGACTTCTCTGACCAAACTGCTCGAGACTCTGAACCGAGCCGAGCCTTTCTTCATTCGTTGTATCCGCTCAAATGCAGAGAAGGTAAGAGTTTGATGTCAAATGTTGAAGTTTTCTTTCTGCTGAAGGACATTATAAGAGGAAACTTTAACCCTCGTGTTGTGCTCATTTACAAGCACCAAAAAATATTATTTTTGTCTGAAAAAAATCCAAAAGTTCAGCAAAAAAATTCCCCAAATTTCTGAAAATTTGCAAAACCTTCAGTAAGAAAGTTCCAATAATTCCTTAAAAGTTTCCCTCAAAGGTTTTATTTTTAAAAAATCCCCAAAATTTGACAAGAAAATTCTTGTAAATATTTTCAAAAAATGAGCAAAAATCTTCCCAAAAAATCCTAAAAATATCTAAAATGATTACATATATATCAGCAAAACTTGTAATATTTTCTTTAAGAACGTTCACAAAAAAATCAATTATTCTTTTGTGAATGTTCTTAAGAAACATTTTTAACATTTCTTTTTTTCCACCAGAAAATGTTCAAAGATTTCCCAAAAATGTTGAAAATGTGGACATCAGAAGTTTCACTGTGAAAATATATATTTTTTTCCACATTTTCAAACTTTAAACCGAGTCAATTTTGACCCGCAGGACGACACGAAGGTTAAGTGTAAAGACATTTAATTTAACTTTGATCAGACAAATTGGTTCAAATCTGTATTACAGGCCTTTAAAATCAGTCAAATATGAAAATTAAGAGTTTGCCATGATACAGGTTGTTTATTGATGCGTGAATAGAAAAATATAACCAATTATGCTTCTGTTTGTAACTGTATATGAGCAGAAGGAGATGTATCTGGACGAAGCTTTGGTGGTTCAGCAGCTACGATACACAGGAATGCTGGAAACTGTTCGCATCAGGAGGTCAGGCTACGGAGCCAAATACACCTTCCAGGTACAGCAGATCTACTCCTCTTTTTGTAAAATCCACCCAATAAAATCTCCAAACATGAAGCTGCTTCTGTGCATGTAAAATATGTTCCGTTAGACGCTGGGTATCGGGCTTCGTCACAACCACGCATGTTCTTTCTGTTAAATATCTTTTCTTCGTCTTGTTTCTGCAGGAATTCATTGAGCAGTTCAGAGTTTTGCTGCCAAAGAATGCCACTGCCTCCAAAGAGGACATCTCAGCGCTGCTTGACCAGAAGATGGGCCTCGACCCCACCACCTACCAGATCGGCAAAACTAAGGTACGGCAGTATGAGAAACTCCTGTTGCTGTTCATGCTTTCACACCAGATACCTGTATTTAATGTGTCCTTCTGGTCTGTGTCATGTGTTCAGGTGTTCTTGAAGGAGCTTGAGCGACAGCAGCTGCAGGACGTGCTGCACAAAGACGTCATGCGGAAGATCATCTTTCTTCAGCGCTGGTTCAGAGCTCGTCTGCAGCGGAGAGAGTTTCTAGACATGCGGCAGGCCGCCATTTTGATCCAGGTAAATGGCCACCAATGTTTATTTTGTGGGCTCTCATGGCAGTAAAATAATTATTTGTTTTTACTTTGTTTACAAGTTCTTTGTCCGTGATTTAATCAGAGTTGCTTATTATTTACTATTTGCTGATACCGAGTCCCAATCTTATACCGTTTTCTTAGATAATTCAGTTCAATTCAATTTTATTTATATAGCGCAAATTACAGGTCAAATTTTCTCAAGACGCTTTACAGAACCCATATGAACCCCCAGAGCAGCCCTAAGGCGACAGTGGCAAGAAAAACACCCTTCTAACAGGGAAGCAGAACCCGGCTGTTTATGTGGGGGGACCCATCTGCTGCTGGAAGGGGAGTTGAGAGGGACAGAAGAGGTAGAGAGGTAGAGGTGGAGATGGAGGGATGGGAGGAGAGGAGGGTGGGGAACAAGGATCACATAACACACAGTCGGATACATGCATGATAAGATAGATGATACATACAAAGTACAAACTAACATTGAAACTGATTCATAAGTTTACTGTTACAGTGTACGGCTCTGGCATTAACCCACCAAAAAATATAGTTTCCTTGCCTGAAAAAAAATCCAAAAATTCAATGAAAAATTCCCCAAATGTCCTAAAATTTGCAAAACCTTCAGTAAGAAAATTCCAATAATTCCTGAAAAGTTTCCCTTAAAACTTTTATTTTAAAAAAATGAAAAATCCCCCAAATTTGGCAAGAAAATTCTTGTAAATATTTTCCAAAAAAATGAGTAAAAATCTTCCAAAAAAATCCTAAAAATATCTAAAGTGACTACACATATATCAACAAAACTAGTAATATTTTCTTTAAGAACATTTACATAAAAATCAACCAAAATCCAGCGAAATTCGCTTCATTTTGGTAGATTTTTTGTGTGAATGTTCTTATGAAGCTTTTTTTTTTTTTTTTTTTTTAACATTTGTTTTTTTCCACCAAAAAATGTTCAACAATGTTGAAAATGTGGCCATCAAAAGTTTCACTGTGAAAATATTTTTTTTTCATATTTTCAAATGTTATAACGGGTTATTTTGACCCGCAGGAAGACACGAGGGTTAAATATACTACATATTCAAGTAAAACCAGTATTTGTTTGCCAACTCAAAAGCTCTGCAGTGCGTTAAGAAAACAATTGCATTTGTGCATCCAAGCTGTTCCTTAATGCTTTACAAGAAGGAACTTTGTTGAGTTAAAGGGTAGGACGCACTGTGGCTCCACAAGCTCTAAAAGATTCAGAAAACCTGTTTTCTTTTCATGCATGCCAAAAAATGTATTGTAGATCAGCTGTAGTACCTGGTTCCTCTTCGTGTTTAATGCTGTAGTTACCAGAGAAGACATCACTTAGACTACTGGAAGTTTATATTGGCAAGCAGAGAGCACTGTGGGGGTTTAGCTAGCAATGGGGCACCATGACAAAGACTTCAGTGCTGGTTAATGACCTATAGGCAGAGCTCAAGTGTTAAACATAAGATAGGACTGTTTATGACAGCATATTTATATCCTCGTGGTGAATGAAATGGAGCCTCAAATCATACGTCTGTTGACTAAAACAACATCATCAGCACGGGATGAATGTCTGCTGGGCTAAATTTGTATTCAGTTAATCGTTTATTCTTTGGTCATTCCGTCCTGCCACAAATTCTGCCCTGCCTTTACAACAACTCTATGACAGCGGACGTAAACAAGAAATCAGTCTCAGTTGTCATCTTTAAGATCAGATCAAGACATCACTACTTTTTATTAACCCTGATTCTCCTTGTCCTGTCTCGTAGCATTCATGGCGAAGGTACTGCCAAGACGAACAACGGCGACGGGCAGCTACTCTCATCCAGGCTGTCTGGAGAGGACACCAGCAAAGATCAGAATACCACCGACAAAGACGAGGTGCTACGAAAATACAAGCGCTGGTCAGAGGACACTCGGCACGCAGAAGGTAAAAACAGAAAGACTGGTGGACTTCACAATAAAAGTATACTGTAGTAGAAGTTTCCCGGATCTATGATGGATATTTCAAAACACGTCGATGTCTTGTGCCTTGCAGATGTCAGTCAATGCGTGAGGAGAAACACAAGAAAGAGGAGGAAGAAAAAGAAGCTCAGAGGAGGGCAGAAGAGGAGGAGAGGAGGAGGAGGGAAGAAGAGGAAGAGGAGGCACAAAGAAAAGCAGCAGCAGAAGAAGAACGCATAAGAATGGAAGAAGAAGAAGCGAGGAGAAAGGCAGAAGAGGAGGAAGCCAGGAGGAGAGCGGAGGAAGAAGAGGCGGCCAGAAAAGCACAAGAAGCTCAGAAAAAGAAAGAAGAAGAGGAGCAAAGACTGGCAAGAGAGCCTCAGACCAGAGAGGATCCGGATATAGAGCTGGTCACTGAGGAGATGCTGGATAAAAACCTCCCCGTCCAGGAGATAGAGGTGGAGGAGGAGGCGGAGGGTGTTAGAAGCTCACATCCAGAAGAACAGAGTAAGGAGCTGGAGAATGGAGAGGTGGATGTGGAGAACTACGGTACCCCGGCTGAGGCTGGACCACAGCTGGACGAGAAGGAAGACGAGGAGGAGACGGAGAGCCAAACACTAGATTCAAGGCCTGGTTCAACCTCCGATGGGGTCGCACCGGCCGGCACTACTTCCAACGCTGAACAGAAGAAACCTTCAGCCATCACCCGAGGCCAGTCGTCCAGGAGCCAGGAGAAGAGGGAGCAGAGGAGACGGAGAGGCCTGGAGCACAACCAGAGGGAAACCGAGCGAGCCGCCTCCTCCACCAGCGGCAAAGATCAAACGTCCCCATCCAAGATCAAAAACCAGGAGACGGCCAAGCTCAAGGAGCGCTCAGACAGCAAGGAGCTGGACCAGTACACCTTCGTGGCCTGGAAGAAGAAGGATGCTAAAAGTTCTCCTCCCTCCGCCGGTCCCGTCCGTCCGTCCACGTTGTCCCTGCAGCCGGCCGACTCCGAGAGGAACGGCGTTGGCGAAGGAGTCGGAACCGTGAATCTGCAACGGCGACCGGGAGCGATGAAGGAGAAGCCGGAGAAGTGGAGGGGAAGGAGGAGCGACGGGGATCAGTCTGAGGGAATCAGTCCTCCGTCTTCTCACAACAGAGAAGAAAGGACCAGGAAACCACTGTACGTCTTCTCTTATATTCTCAGAAAACATTAGAATAAGGTCCAGCTTTTAATGCTAGTTGTGCAGATTATTGCTCAGAAAAAACATTGACATGCAGTGTCCAATGGAATAGCGGTAAAATAAGTACGATCCATTAGGCAGGTTGATTTGTAGAGCACATTTCAATGTTTAAAGTGCTTTAAACAAACATATAAAGCATCTAGTTAAGTGTAATAGGAACGTAGCGCAATACGAAAAGACGTTTCAAAGCAATTAAGAGTCAAATAGGGAATGAAAAATAAGATCAAATGGAAAGTAGAAGTTAGAGTGCAGTTTAAGACATTCAAAATATCAGATTTGCTTCAATGAAAGACAAACAGAAAAGTCTTCAGTCTTGATTTTAAAGAACCAAGAGCTGCAGTGTTCTTCATATGTGCTCATAAAACTGAAAAATATGTCTTATTAGTTGAAATAAGGAAGCTGAAGTATAAGTGACATTAAATAAAACTACAATTAGGGATGTCCTGATCAAATTTTTCTGTCCTCAATGTGATCCGAGTCTTTTAATGTTGTGTATCTGCTGATACTCAGTAGTTTATTAGCTGCCGCTTTCCTAGAAAATACAGCTGCACAGTTTCTAATACATTAAAATTATTAAAATGAATCCAGTCTATACATTTTACAAATAAAACGTTGTCCCATTAGAGTAAGATTTGTTAAAGCCCTCCATTATGAGTCATCATGTAGCTCTTTAGAAATAAAAGCACGTGCATTTGGGATTTTTAATGATTAATGATGCTTTTGTTGAAATGAACGAACCACAAACAGTCCAGAGAAATCACAAAGACAGATAGATTCTAGTCTTTTGGTGAAACTTGTTGACAATAACAAACTTCTTATATTACTAGCTTTATCATTTAAGACTTTTCTTTTAACAATTATCTATCTTGGAGCCTGTTCAAATCATTCACAGTCTTTTAGTATCAAAGAGGAAAAGATAAATTATTAATAATGATAAATGAAAGATAGCCGATTAGTAGTCTGTGTTCTGTCTGATGTGTGTTGCAGTGCAGCTTGTTTTTTTCCTTTGTCCAGGACAAATTTCTCCCACAGGAGACAATAAAGTGAATTTTAACTTTGATAAATGACCGGAAATAATTAGCTTTTTTTTTGGTTGTGGTTTTTGCTAGAACCCCTCACTTCTCTGGAATAAAACACTGTAAACACAAATACTGATCTTGTTTATCTCATGTATATTTCTCTCTTTCACAGGAGTGAAACCGCCTCCTCTTCTGTCGACAGTTTGTCTCCAGGTTCTGAAGGAGCTGGAGCTTTTTCAGCCAGAGAGGTATTTTAAACTTTGCTCTATAGTAATGAAAGTTCTCTTTTTTTAAAATTCAGAAATTAAAATTAACAACAGCTGATATTTTAATTTATAAAAATCTGTCTTAACCGACCAAATATTTCTAGTGAAAGTGTATTTTCAGATAGCACAGATACTTATTTCTGAAATATTTTGGCTGAATTTTTAGAATTTCATGTTTACAAAACTGTGAATTTTTGTGTTTTCACCCTTAAAAAAACACATCTTACTTGGATTATCCTGAACATCACTTGTAAACATTTGTTCTCTGTTCAGCAGATCATTTCTCCATCAGACGGTCACGGTGACGGATCGAAGGGAAGCTCCTTCAGAAGGAAACACCAGGACGGTTCTGGTCACCAGGACTCGGCCCACTCCATTCCATCCACACCCGACAAGTACTGTACAGAACTGACCTGTTAATGTGTTGATTAAATGTGAAACAAAAAGCATTAATTTGTCTGAAAAGAACATGACTGAGATGGATTTAGAAGCATAATGTGTCCAATAGGTGACTGTGTGCATACAAGATCCATAAATACACCTTCAGTCAGTTTCCAGCAGGAACAGCCCAAATCTGGGTCATTTTATACCAGACTGAAGTGTGAATATTCCTTAGAGCTTGTTGTGTGTCTTTGCTCTGCAGGTCAGGCGGATTCTTCAGCAAGATCTTGAAAAAACGACCTCACAAAGAGGCTCAGACTCCGGACAACGGAGAGCTGACGTTCGCTCAGATGCTCAGCGAGAAGCCGACAGCTGGAGAAGGTAAATTACACACTGATGTAGTGGAACAAGGCGGGAAAACACAGGTGTGTTATCGTTATTCTCCTCGGGTCTTAGCTTATCCAGCTGTTTGCTTTCTGAGGAAACACAGACCTGTGTCGTCTTTTCTCTGGGTTCATTCGTTGTACTTCTGCTCGCCGGGTTTAGTTTGAGGAAACAATGTGGAAAAGCAGCCACTTTTTCATCGTGTAGTTAATTTTGTTGTAATAACTTCCAGCCCCGGCGTCCGGACACCCGTCTCGGCCTCATTCTCAGCCCCACAGTGATCGAGCCGGCAAAGGATTAGGCAGAAATCCCACCATCAAGATCAGTCGGGCCACCAGGGTCTCTGAGCAGTGGAACGCCTCTCTGGACCGAGAGATCACCAACGCCAACGAGCTGCGACACCTCGACGAGTTTCTGGGCAACCAGGTGAGCAAACAAGACGCTCACTTATCGTAGTAAATAACGTAAAGGGATATTTCTGTATTTCTTCTGTTTTATGTTTGCAGGTTAATGACTTCCGCTCCAGAGGAAAGTCGCTGTCGGCCACGGAGGCCATCTTCATCACAGCCACCATGCAGTTCAGAGAGACCATTAAAGCCATGTATTCTCTCACAGTAAGTCCGCGTGTAGGTGGGAAACGGACCTCATGTTGGCGAAGTTCAGCGAGGTCGAGAGAGTACGAGGAGACAGACAGAGACAGACGCACTAAAAACTCAGATGACTTAGGTTGAGATGAAGGCTGACAGAGCAGCAGTTCATGCAAGCAATGCCAGCATCAGTTCTGAGGATTCTCTCTGATCTTTTTGGTATATATTGTAGTTGGGAGAAAGTCAGATTTAGATAAGTAAGGTTTACGAACATCAGGACAAGTGACACCGACAGAGCAGCAGTTCATACAAGCAACGCCAACATCAGTTCTGAGGATTCTCCTTGATCTTCGGCTATATTTTGTAGTTGGGAGAAGGGCCAGATTTAAATTACGGACCAACATGGAGACGACTCGTCTGCTTAGTCTTGTCAGAATAGACTATATCTAATCTTTACCAGAGCAGAGAGTCCTGGCATATCTTTCTTCCACAACGTCTGCCTGTCGAAAGATAATTTGGGATGACGTCAGCTAACAGGAAATACCTTAGAAAGGGGAAAGAAATACTAGAAGAGTTAATAAATGAATGGTTAATCAATTAATTTACACTACAATTTATCCAATTAATAATATATTAACAAAAAGACAGCAGGTGAAGGTCATGTACATCAGAAAATGTATTGTAGAATAGCTGTAGTACCTGTTTATTCCACCAGGTGGAGCCTCTAACTGTTAGTTCTTTAATTTGTTGAGCTTTTAATCGATATTTTTGTGGAGTCAAAAGTAAAGCTCTAAATTTGTCAGTTTAACCTGCATAATTACTAATGCTGTAGGGTGTTAGTTTTAGTATTTGTTTTAGTTGTGTTAGGTTCTGTAATTTATAATACTGTGGTATCTTAATTAATTACATTAATCTCTGTAACTGATAAAGTCGCAGCCTGTTGTAGGGCAGCTCCACATTGCCAAGAAGAGAGCATAATTAATAAACACTGTAGGGTTTTAGCCACAATAATTTATTAGTTAGGTTGATTTCTAGCCATGATATTACATTAGTTAGATTAATCTCCATTCTCAGAATAAATAAGAACAACAACACCAGATTAAATAACAAAATGAACAAATGGAATAAAAGAAAATAGAAAAAAAACCATAAACACAAGGCTATGATATTAAAATGCATACATAAATAATTAAATAAAGAGTAAAAGAGAATAAAATCAACAATGATAGATGGAAATAGTCATAAGATAAACATGTTTTTAAAAAAAGTTGGTCTAAAATTATAAACAGAAATAGAAAAGTATAGCTTAAAACATACATTGTACCAGAAAAATAAAAATATAAGTATACAGTGTAAATAATGATAGTTATAATTGTGTTATTGCATAATTAAGTAGTTAATATTATGATATATTAGCATATGTTTCAATTTCTACTGTACTTAATTCATGTTATTGAATAATAAATCATTTTTTGACAACGCTGCTGATTTTCAGTTAAGAAAATTGGTAAAAAATTTGCATTATTAATGAAAAACTGTCCAGAGGTTCTCATCATAGTCTCGTTTTCATCCTCATTTTCTCTCCTTTCTCTCTGTAAAACTTTACCAGAAGCCCACCATCGGCTACAAAGGCCTGATGACGGGCTACCAGAACAAAGTGATCCACCTGGCGGGCAGCAAACAGAAAGAAGAAGTCCAGCTGGTGGTGAATCTGTTCCAGTCGGTGCTGGACGGCTTCATCAGAGGGGAGATGAAGAAGGAGGAGGCCGAACCTGCCAAGGTAAAATGCTGTGACTCACTTTTATTCAATCTAAACGAGAGAAAAACAATCTATTAACCCTCGTGTCGTCCTGTGGGTCAAAATTGAGCCGTTTGAAAATGTGAGAAAAAAATATATTTTCACTGTGAAACTTCTGATGTCCACATTTTAAACGTTTTTGGGAAATCTTTGAACATTTTTTGGTGGAAAAAAAGAAATGTTAAAAATGTTTCTGAAGAACATTCACACAAAAATCAACCAAACTCCAGCGAAATTCGCTGGATTTTGGTTGATTTTTTTGTGAATGTTCTTAAAGGAAATATCAGAAGTTTTACTGATATATATGGAATCACTTTAGATATTTTTAGGATTTTTGGGAAGATTTTTACTCATTTTTTTGAAAATATTTACAATAATTTTTTTGCCAAATTTGGGGGATTTGTTTAAAATTAAACTTTTAAGGGAAACTTTTAAGGAATTATTGGAATTTTCTTCCTGAAGGTTTTGCAAATTTTCAGAAATTTGTGGAATTTTTTTGCTGAATTTTTGGGTTTTTTTAGACAAGAAAACAATATTTTTTGGTGTCTGTAAATGAGGACAACAGGAGGGTTAACAGCTGTCTGTTTGTGTTTCAGCCTGCGAAAGCCAGAAAGAAGAGGAGGAAAAAGGATAAAAGCGTAAGTGTGCAGGGTTTGAAATGTATTTTTTGTCAGTAATTATTTAATTTGGTGTAAACTAACCGAGTCGTGTCCGTTTAGATGGAGAGTCCTCTGGATCACATCTTCATCAACTACCAGGTCAACATCATGCAGTCATGTGACCAGTGTAGTTCTTACATCTGGGGCATGGAGAAGGCCTACATGTGCAGCTGTGAGTTTAAAACACAGCAACAAACTTCACAACATGACACACAATCAAGGTTTAAGTTCCTGCATTTACGCTTTTAAATCTCCTCGTACAGATTGTAAAATGGTTTGCCACAAGAAGTGCATCTGCAAAATAGTCACCGACTGCTCCACCTTCTGTGCCAAAAAGGTAAGTTTTAGGAAATTAAGCCATAAAACTAGACTTTCTACAAAATGAATTCGCAGTAAAACTTCTGATGTCCACATTTTCAGCATTTGTGGGAAATGTTTTTTAAATTTTTTGGTGGAAAAAAACAAATGTTCAAAAAATGTTTTTTAAGAACATTCACAAAAAAATCAACCAAAATCCAGCGAAATTTGCTGGATTTTTGTTGATTTTTTTCTGAATGTTCTTAAGAAAATATTAGAAGTTTTACTGATATATGTGTAATCACTTTAGATATTTTTTAGGATTTTTTTTTGGAAGATTTTTACAAATTTTTGGAAAATATTTACAAAAACGTTCTTGACAAATTTGGGGGATTTTTTGAAAATAAAACTTTTAAGGGAAACTTTTAAGGAAGTATTGGAATTTTCTTCCTGAAAATTTGGGGAATTTTTTTGCTGCATTTTTGGATTTTTTTCAGACAAGGAAACTATATTTTTTGGGGCCCATAAATGAGGACTAGGGTTAAAAGAAATAATGAATACAATCTGTATCTAATATTGGCTGCCATCAATAAAAATAATGTAACCAACCGAACAAAGGAATCAGATGAGAGCAGTTAGTCCAAATGGAACTCTAAAGCTTACAGTGTGAACATAACTGAGGATACTAAGTCATGTTGCTCCACTTAGATTTGACAGAACAATCTATTCTCATGAAATTTAAAATTTTTTGAAACCTCAACTGTGATGTTTGAAGTTTTCTGTTTATATTAGATGAATGGTTGAGTACTTTTTACTGCACTGGACAGTACAAATGTGACAGATACTAACTGAAAACTGAGCTGGACTTTCACCTTCTATTCTGTTTTGCATTAATGCGTCATGTTGAGGTGTTGTATTTGATTTAGTTTGAAGTTGTGGGAAAACATATGAAGTTGAATCGAAGTTGTAACTGGGTTGTGGCGAGTCGACTCCTCACTGACCGTCTGTTGAATCTGCAGAGCGACGAGGAGTTCACCGGGCAGCACTTTGGCGTTCGGGTTTGCCACCTGGTCAACGATAAGAACCCGGTGCCGATGGTTCTGGAGATGATGCTGGAGCATGTGGAGATGCACGGCCTTTACACCGAAGGCATCTACCGCAAATCTGGTTCTGCAAACCGCATGAAAGAGCTGCACCAGCGACTAGAGACAGGTCAGGACTTCTACATGACGTCTGTGTTTTCTTCTGTTTCTAACGCCTCTAGTTTTACCCTGTGAACCCCAATGCTGTCGCTTTTTTCATCACTTTGGACTCTGGTTGTTTATTTACCGAATAGAAACTCTAAATAACATGTTTAGAAGTGTTTTTTTCATGAAAATGAGCCCTGTTTTGTATTAAAATGTCTCAGATTCACCTCAAGCGTCTACAACTGCTTATAAATACGCTTCCTGTCGCAACAAAAAGTTCCTCCTTCACTGACATTTTCCAGTAAAATATCAAGACGTACACATTTTTAGTAGCTTTTGTTGCTCCTAATGGTCTTAGTTTTTCATTTTATCTTAGAAATTTGTTGCTGTTTTGGCATGTTTTAGTATTTTTTAGATCTTTTTCTAATTAATCTTAAAGTTTTTATCCTAGCTTGCTTTTTAAACCTGCAATAGAACAATAATAATTGAATTTCTGCACCTCTATGGAAGCAGCACAACAGAAGTAGAGAAAACTCAGAAATGTCTTCTGTGCAGTTTTGACACAGTTAAAAAGCTGCAATTTTTTATTTAATATTTTAAGTTAAAAAACATTATTTATTTTACAAAAATGTAAAAACTTGGAATCAAGTATAAAATTTTTTCCACAGGTGTTATCAAAACTGGAAAAAATTGTAGATATTTTACTGCTTACATTTTTAATTTGTTTTCATTTTCACTATAAAACACATTAACATTTGTACATCCTTTTCACAGGACATTTTGCTTTTTCTATTATTCTTCTTGTTTATTTTTATTGACTGCACATTTTTACTTATTTATCTGTCTTTTTGGTGGTTGGAACTGTACTTTTTCTGCTGTAACAACAAACTTCCCCTCACAGATTAATAAAATATTTCTATTCTATATCCTATAAACACTGCCAACTGTTCAACCAAAAAGTCCCTGAATTTTAGTCGCATGACTGTTTGTCACAGATGAGTCACTAATGGCTTCACTTTGGCATCAAGGATTGCAGATTTTTTTGTATTTTACAGAATCTTGTTAGAGTAAATGGATTATTTTTGGCAATTTTAATGAAATATGGCCATTTTAAGCGTTGACAGAACAAATGAGTAATTCAAGGAGAAGTCAGAAAATTAAAAATGTGAGTTTTCTTGCAATTTTGGGTTCAAAAAATGGTACTTGTTTGAACCAACGTGCCTTTTGGGGTTCAGAGGGTTATGCTTCTCTTTATTTTTTTGAACATAGCACTCTGTAAATCTGTGCTGCTTTTTGTGATGGTGTTGTATTTTTGGTCTGTTTAGACCCCCACCTGGTCTGCCTGGAGGACTACCCCATCCACACAGTGACCGGCCTGGTGAAGCAGTGGCTGAGGGAGCTGCCAGACCCACTCATGACCTTCACACATTACAGCGACTTCCTGCATGCAGTGGGTGAGGAGGACGTTCCCCACTAGGGGGAGGCGTTTTACAATTCACACCTCTTATGTGTTCAGCTTCGACGTCCTGTGGTTCCAGAGCCACAAACATCACATGACTAGTAGTTAGATTCAGCTGAAACCAGATATTCAAGGTGTTAGAAAGGTTTACTGGTCATGATAAAAATGAAAGAGGCATTTTCTAAACTGCAGTGGTTCAGGATTTGATTTATTTTGTGTTCCGTGCTCTTGTTAGAACTTCCAGAGAAGCAGGAGCAGCTTCACGCCGTCTACAAAGTCACGGAGGAGCTTCCAACTGCAAACTTCAACACATTGGAGAGACTCGTCTTCCACCTCGTCAGGTACAGATTTCTATGTTCTGTGTTTTAATGTGGCCGTGATATAAATCCATAGAAAACAGTCATTCTGTATTGTACTCCCTATGACATTTTGTTCTTTGGAAATTGTCTTTTTATCCTCTGTTTTATTACTTAATAAGAAGTCATTCTATGAAAAATCTATCAGAGCCTCCCTCCTGACCTCCTCAGAATCTGATTATTCTTTTATCTACAGTAACTCTAGTATATTTAATAAAGCTGTGCAAAATTTTACCTTCATTCTATGAATATTTTCCAAATTACAGGCCTTTGAAGTACATTTTTTCATCATTTTTGAGCCTCATAATTTCTTAAGTACATATAAGTATCCCTAAAACACCAAATCAATTTTACATCAACTGCAGGTGTCACAATTAAGAGACAAAATCTTGTCCAGTGTGATATTTTGATCATCATTATTATGGGAGTTTGTCTGTACAGAGTCCTAGAAACAATCACTGGTTCCCTGGACGTGTTTATGGTTTTTCTGATAATTCACCAGAGTAAACTTTAAAAAGTGCATTCTGGGGAAACTTCCAAGGATGGTTTTGTGTTTCTTTGTGGTCATTTAGTGTCTATTTGTGGTTGTTTTGTGTCTCCTCTGACCAGAGACCTCTTCTGTTGATATGAATGCCAACACTAGCTTCATGAAACTAATTTCCTTGGTTTTGTCTTTCCTGTTCCTGCAGAGTCTGCAAAGAAGAAGCTCACAACCGCATGTCTCCGAACTCATTGGCCATCGTGTTCGCTCCATGCATCCTTCGCTGTCCGGACACCGCCGACCCGCTGCTCAGCATGAAGGACGTTGCCAAGACGACCACGTAAGACGAAAGCCGCCTCTGGATTCTACAGCTTTAAGTCAGCTTTAATCCTGCTTGATGTCGTGTTGCCCGTTTGGTGTGCAGGTGTGTGGAGATGATCATCCACGAGCAGATCAGACGCTACAACGAGAAGATGGAGGAGATCGAGCAGCTGGAGTACGCCGAGGCTCTGGCTCTGAACCAGCTCAAACTCAAGAGGAAGAACACGGTGAGGAGCCGAACGCTGCCTCAATCTGGACCAGCCGAGGTCGACCGAAACACCCAACATGTTTAGATCGGCTGCTTAGATGTAGAGAGATGAAGTTTTACTGCTGTAAAAGTCACATATAAATAAGAACTAGTCAATTACACGTCCTCAAAATCACAAACTGTTGTTTAGAGCCCGACCGATAAATAACAGTAATAATATCAAGAATTTCCTTCGGTACTGATAAATATTTATCTTATTTTATCTCAACTGTTTATCCGATATTAGCCTGTGACAGATATGTTGGCATAAAAAACTTTCTTTTACAGAACATAATACAGAAAAAGAAGCTTTAGATCATTTAAAAAAGGTTTTATGATGTTGTCTGTCCAGCAACTCTATTGTTTACAAAGCTCTGTCTGCAGCACATGTAGCAGAGCCGATGGTGGTGCGGAGTCGAGCTTTATCTTCATGCAAAGCTGCTATCTAGCTTCTGAAATAAATAAAATTAATAAACAATGACTCCATCAGTTTGCATTTTGAGTGTAACGTTGACATATATATAAACAAATACATTGATACCATCATTTTTTTACTCCTTAAAAAATTATTAAATCAAGAATTTCCTTCAGGATTAATAAAGATTTATCTTATTTTATCTGATCTGTTTAGCCGATGTTGGCCTGTGACAGATATATTGGCATAAAAACTTTCTTTTACAGAACATAATACAGAAAAAGAAACTTTAGATAATTTAGAAGCAGTTTCATCACATTGTTTTTGCAGCAGCTCCATTGTTTACAATGCAGCGCATGTAGCAGAGCCGGTGCGGAGTCAAGCTTTGTTTTGATGCAAAGCAGCAGCCAGCTTAAACAAGAACCCCGTTAGTTTTTCTTTCTGTACAATATAATATACAAAACTTGATCTAATTTGGAAACAGTTTCATCACATAGTTTGTCCAGCAACTCCAGCTCTATTGTTTACAAAGCAGATATGACAGATATGTTGGCATAAAAACCTTCTTTTACAGAACATAATACAGAAAAAGAAACTTGAGATGGTTTAGAAATGGTTCTGTTACACTTTTTTGCATCAACTCCTACTCTGTTGTTTAGAAAACTCTTTCTGCAGCACATGTAGCAGAGCTGACAGCGGTGCGGAGTAGAGCTTCTTTTCATTGAAAGCTGCTAGCTAGCTTAACCGTCATGTTGTCCTGCGGGTCAAAATTGACCCGTTTTAAAGTTTGAAAATGTGGAAAAAAATATTTTCACAGTGAAACTTCTGATGTCCACATTTTCAACATTTTTGGGAAATCTTTGAACATTTTTTGGTGGCAAAAAAGAAATGTTAAAAATGTTTCTTAAGAACATTCACAAAAAAAATCAACCAAAATCCAGCGAATTACACTGGATTTTGGTTGATTTTTTTTGTGAATGTTCTTAAGAAAATATTACAAGTTGTACTGATATATATGGAATCACTTTAGATATTTTTAGGATTTTATTGGAAGATTTTTATTCATTTTTTGAAAATATTTACAAGAATTTTCTTGTCAAATTTGGGGGCTTTTTAAAATAAAATAAAACTTTTAAGGGAAACTTTTAAGGAATTATTGGAATTTTCTTCCTGAAGGTTTTGCAAATTTTAAGAAATTTGGGGAAATTTTTTGGCTGAGTTTTTGGATTTTTTTCAGACAAGGAAACAATATTTTTTGGTGCCCGTAAATGAGGACAACAGGAGGGTTAAGCAATAACCCCACTAGTTTTCCTTTTTGGCCGATATTACCATTAAAAATTTTCTTTTACAGAACATAATACAGAAAAGAAACTAGAGATACAGTTTCATCACTTTGTTTTTCCAGCAGCTCCATTGTTTACAAAGCAGCACATGTAGCAGAACCAACACCGGTGCGGAGGAGAGCTTGTTTTCATTGAAAGCAGCTAGCTAGTTTAAACAATAACTACATTAATTTTACTTTTTTGACTGAAATTGGCATAAAAAAACTCTTTTACAGAACATAATGCAAATAAAAAAGCCCTTGAGAAAATTTAGAAACTGTTTAATCGTATTGTTTTTGCAGTAGCTCCAACTCTATTGTTAACAAAGCAGCGCATGTTGCAGAGCCGATGGCGGTGCGGAGTAGAGCTTTTTTTTTTTTCATTGATTAGATAAGCCTTTATTTATCCCACTGTGTGGACATTTGCAGTGTTACAGCAGCAAAAATAAATAAAAATAACCCAAAATATACACAAGTACTAGTTATATAAACAGCAATATTCATATTATTAGTAGTATTAAGCTGCTAACTAGCTTCTTAAATACATTATTGCAAAGTTACTAAACAATGATCCCCTTAATTTCTATTTCAGTACAACTGACATGTATATAAATAAATACATCTTTACCATAATCTTTTTGCTTTTAAAAATCAGTTTCTTGCCCCACATATCCAGCATCGGTCGGGTTCTACTGTTGTTCTCAGGCTACTTATGGGTAACGTGGCCAATGTTCCTTGTCTCTCTTTAGCACTACTGGCATGTACCTCTCAGGTTCACACCTAGTTTCAAAGGAGTGGTACGTATTGTCCGGTTCTCCTGGTACAGTAGATGGTAGTAGTCGTAGTTTGTAGCGGTGTGCCATGTCCCAGCGCCTGTGCATGGCATGCTGTAGATGTGGGTGACGCTCTGGCTGTTGTGTTTTATTTATTCATTTATTTATTTTGGTATCTTTCCTTCCTACTAACCGGCAGTAGACTGCATGTTGCTGTTAGTTTGGTTCATGTCCCGCTTTTGATGTGAAGGATTTTCGCTGTTTTTCTTGTTTTCCGTGTGAGAGAACAAGATGGTTCTGGGTTGGTGACCTGCAAAGCTTGATGGTTATGATGCACTTTTGTCTTTATACTTCTTACTGAAAGAAGACCACAAAGCTCTGAATGTCATTTTGTTTATTTATCAGTTCTGGATCGTGTCTAACTTTAATCTTAGCTACAAACACTGTAAATGCTATTTGGACAAAAGGGTGAATGCGTACGTTATTTACGCCACTGCATTTATATTTTGTTCCTTCATAAAAGTGCTGTTTTATTTCCTGTGCAGATGCATGGAAACCACAAGCACCGTCCACCCCGCTTTTCTTTCTCACTAACAAACTCTGGTTCAGATTTGGGTTGAAGTTGTGTGTTTTCTGGCATATTAACAGGTACTTATTGAGGTTGTTGAGGCGTCGGTATGTGATGCTGTGTCTTCTGCAGGTGCATGAAAAAGTCCCGTCTGATCTCAGCGTGGTTCCTGAAGAACCTCTGGACTCTGACACAGAAGCTGAGAAGAACCTGGTGGAACGGATCAAGTCCATCAAACAGGAGAAGTAAGAATCATCTCTTATTATTCGTCACAGTTACTTTCTGTAAGGAGATAAAACATGGCAGCACCTCACAGTCCGGTTAAAGTCAAAAAACAAAACAACACCCTGAGATAAAACTGTTGTCAGATATTTAAATAAGATCCTGAAGGAACCCTCAGACATTTTATTTTCTGACTGCAAACTAATTACTCAATGTCTTTTATTCGTTCTTCTGTCACTTATCAACAAACAGAACTTCTGATGTGTCTGGTCACAAATTTGATCCACAAAGTTTATTTATCCAAATATTTCTTATGTATCTGTGCTCTTATAAGTGCAATATGTACATATGTTTCCATGGCTACATGTGTTTTAAAAAGGGTCTTAGGAAGATATGTTGAGCCTAAAGTCAGACTTTTCAGTGTCATGAAGGCTCTTTTAACCTCCTGATCGCCATGGTAACTGATGCTGCACAGCCGGATCGCCATGGTAACTGATGCTGCACAGCCGGATCACCATGGTAACTGATGCTGCACAGCTACGTCACCATGGTAACTGTTGCTGCACAGCCGGATCACCATGGTAACTGATGCTGCACAGCTACATCACCATGGTAACTGATGCTGCACAGCCGGATCGCCATGGTAACTGATGCTGCACAGCTACATCACCATGGTAACTGATGCTGCACAGCTACATCACCATGGTAACTGTTGCTGCACAGCCGGATCGCCATGGTAACTGATGCTGCACAGCTACATCGCCATGGTAACTGTTGCTGCACAGCCGGATCGCCATGGTAACTGATGCTGCACAGCCAGATCGCCGTGGTAACTGATGCTGTGGAGCTAAATCGCCATGGTAACTGATGCTGCACTGCTACATCGCCATGGTAATTGATGCTGCTCCGCCGGATCGCCATGGTAACTGATGCTGTGGAGCTAAATCGCCATGGTAACTGATGCTGCACAGCTACATTGCCATGGTAACTGATGCTGCGGTGCTAACCTGCTCTGGACCACATTATGTTCAGAGTTTAGTGTTTAATTCGGCTGTAAGAAGCGTGTCCCTTTAACCAAACCTGTTGATAAGGATAAGGATAAACTTTATTGATCCCACAGTGGGGAAAGTTCACCGTTACAGCAGATCCAAAGAAAAAGTATAAAGGCAGTGCAGGAATAGATAAGAAAAAGAAACACAGTGAAAAATTGCAGGAAAAAAAACATTATATACAGATGATTTTTTTTTTCTTATAATGATCTGTACGTTACTGAAACCACTACATGAAGCCGTTTAGTTCCAGCATCACACACTGTGTTCATCACGTTGCCATGGAAACCCGACATGTATTTCGATGGCGATGCAGAAATCACATTAATATGTTTTTATGTTTGGTCCTGATTTCTTGCCAAGTCTGTTTACACCGACTGAACAGAGGTTAGAAAACTGATTATTCTACTGGTGTTTATCACATAGAATATTCAATCAGTAACATTAATTTCACTTTGATTAGGCCAAAAATTAAAGATATCATTTCCTGCTTTATGGGACAGTGTCAGACCTAAATGCACTTCAATACAATATGAAGTGTGAGTCTATGAAGTGTAACCCTTTGATGTGCAGTGTGGGTCGGGAGATTTTCCATTGGATTTGGGTCACTTTTGACCCCCATCAAACGGTTAACAGCTTTAATGTGCAGCTGTTAGAAATACGCAGCTGCATTGATCTGTAAAATAAACATATCAATGCCAGCATTCGTTTCTTGCATCATTTCCAGTAGAGACACTTTTTACCATCATAAATTTTTACGTTCCTCATTGTTCTCCATGAAAACAACCTGTCGCCTGAAGCAGCTGCATATGATGGTTTCATTTTGTGCAGAAGAGGATTCACATTAAGCATCAAACGGCTCCTTTTCTGTGAACAGAGTTTGAAGCAGAAAGTCTGAGTTAACTTAGGAACTTTGTGATACCTGGTTTTGTCCAGCCGACTTACATAAAGAAAGTCTGGATGTGTTGGACTGACTTCCTAGTCCAGTCCTCTGCTGCATCTTCTCTTGAGTCTTTTATTATTCTTTCTATATTCAGCTCGGTGTCTCCTCCAGTCTTTCACCTCTCTGATGTCCTCATCATCTCTGCAGGGAGGATCTGGCCTGTCGACTCCCAGAGATGGAGCAGCCCGGTTCGGACCAGGAGAACTTGGACTCTGAAGCGTCTCTGAGCTCCGAGAGCCTCCTGGACGAGCAGCAGCGCTCGTCGGCCCACAGCTCGGAGCCCGAAGGTCAGTATTAAGGTACAGTGCGGACTTTCCTTCCTTCTGCCTGTTTCTCTCGCTCACCTGTGGCTTTCTGACCAGACGGCGGGCCGCTGGGTGGCGCCCTCCCTGTGTTTTGTGGTGCAGGTCTTGACCAGTGATGGTGATGGGGGCGGTGACGTCTGCTCTGTAACCAAGCAGGTTGGAGGAACGGCCACCGTGTTCGTGTGTTTGTGTGCATGTAGATGCATGTGTGGCACAGCAGCATGTTCATCCACAGATAATTCACCGGACATTCGGGCACCGTAGCTCAAAAACCTTCATGTCTTCTTATTAATACAGCAGTTTTGAGTTCTTTCGTTCAGACATGCAGTGAATAGATAGATGTTGATTACCTTCTTGACAGCTTCAGCGAAAACTCTGAAACTCTGTGAGGTTCTGTGTCTTCTTTGATATTGTTCTTATCAGTTTTGTCGTTGTTATTGTGTCTTCTCAGCCATTGTTTTTATCTGTTATCATTTTGTTGTATTTTATCTGTTGCTTGCTCTGTAAAGCACTTTGATTTGAAAGTGCAATATAAATGAAGTTATTATTATATTATTATTACGGCGTGGGCGTGGTTGGCCCGGCGGATCTGGCGGTTCTACTGGGCGACCCGCTAATGCCGGCTGGTTGACACGCTGTCAGTGAGATGCTTCTGAAGAAGGAGAGAGCTTCCGCCAAAACTGTCAGGAAGGTAATCAACATCTGTCTATTCACTTTATCTCTGAACAAAAGAACTCAAAACTGCTGTATTCAGGCACCGTATCGAATCAGATGCTGGGGATTAAACCTCACTGGGCATGTTTTATCTGGGAGAACGGCTGCATGCTCTTCCATTAGTCTTCACCCTCTCTGGACAGGCTCCTCTTGGGTTTAAGCGTCTCCTCTAACTCCTGCTCTGTCCTCCGTCTCTTCCAGGACGAGGTGTTCTTCAGCAGAGGAGACTCAGGCCGATTTGTCCTCCCAAACCGTCAGACCTGGCCCAGCGGCCTAAAGCCCCCGGTGGACGGATCTCGTTACCACACCTGACCCCCGCCAGCTCCACCACCTCCCTGTCCAGCTGCGTCTCCTCCACGTCCGAATCCTCCTCCTCCTCCTCCAGGAACCCGCTGCAACGCCGCAACCCCGTCATCCCGGACACGGTGAGGCTCCCCCACGGCGTCCTCCCCCAGCCGCCAGCCTCCAGTCCGGCTCAAACTCCCCCGGGAAGCCGACCGTCCAGATACCTGGTGAGGAGACGGGAGCAGCCGGGCCGCCGCAAAGACAGCACCCAGTCGCTGTACATCGACGGCGCCGACTGCGACCTGCTGCTGCATTTCGCCTCCTGCCCTCCCTCCGCCGCCTCCTCCTCCTCCTCCATCGCCATGGTTACACCGTCTCCCCAGCTGCAGCATCACGGCCCGGAAGCCTCGAAGGGCAAGAGGCGGTTTTCTGACCTGGACATCCCCTACATGGACGACGACGCGTGACAGAAACAAGGATTAAAGCTAAAAATGCAGCCAGAGCTGAGGGGAACCAATCAAGACTCAGCGTCTCAAGTCGTCCCATGTGACAGTTAAAAAAAAAAAAAAACTGGACAAGACGTCGCCAAGCACCTTTTCTATCGTTTTAATATTTCCAGTGAATCCAGTCGGACCGGAAGCTGCACTTCCTGTGGCCTCATGATGATTCTGTTTTTTAATATGTGCTAATTCAAGAGAATATTTCCAGGTTCCAGTCGCACTTTTCATTTCCTCCACTGAGTAAAAACTCACTGAAATGTTAGCTAGTGCCTTGATATTGTACACGGACTCGACAAAGAGGCTCGTTTCTCACGGATCTTCGCTCCGACGTGGAGGGAGGGTCGTTCGAGGTAAAGATCCACTTGGACTTTTTGTGTTTATTGAACTGAACCGACACAAGACATGTTCCCAACGAGGACCTGAATGTCGCACACAACGACCGCAGTCTCGGTTTTGTTTTTTGTTTTTTTTTTTACCCGCCGCACAACAAACACCAGATTAGGAAGTCATTGCTGTCACAGAGCAAAGGGAAATGGGAGCAGCACTCGCCACTTTCTCCACCCTAAAAACGACACAAACATGACCGGGACGTGTTCAGAGATGGAAACTTTCCTCCTGGTCCAAACCGCTCGGTCCCGCCACGTTCTGCTGAAGCACAGCTCTGGACAACTTTGTTTGAAATGTAATACTAATGTTCCTCTCTGACTGCTGTCGAATGATGTCTGTTAGTCTGTCTGGAGCTGCAGGACGATGTTCCGATGTGTAATGTGTAACAGAGAGTGTATGTCTGGGACTGAATGGTATGAACTGTAACGGTTATTAGTATTAACTTTGAAAATACAGTACATGATGCTTGTAACATCTGCTGCTGTGTCTTTCTATCAGGTACAGTCAAAACAAAATCTGGATTTTAAAGAAAAGATGAACTCCAAGTTATTAAAAGAAAGAATATGGTTGCATGAAAGATCATTTATAAACTCTCCAGAGGTTAGTCTGGTCCAAAAAAAATTGTGCATTAAACTTTGCATTCAGACAGATTCAAAGAGGTTTACCTGAATGTTTTGAGTCCTGCAGTCGAATCCACAAACATCTGCAGTTCTGCAAACTTCTCACTGATGGTTTTTTTTTGCCAAATTACTTGGAAGTTCTCAGATTTTTTTTAATTAATCACCACAATCTGTCCGAAAACTTAACACCTGTACAAAAAGTGTGCATTTTTGTAAATTTTTAGCTGTAATTTTCCAAACAATTTACTGTCATTTTACAGATTTTCCCAAGTAAGTTGGTAAATTATCGGTAATAACTAGTAATATCACAGACAAAAAGAATTCAGTCACATTTTGATCATAAAGAAATACAGGCTAAAACTGCAAATAATGTCGACAAAAAATACAAATAATTATTTGGTCTTTTACAATGTAAGACTGCAAAATTGCAAAGTTTTGCTGTATTTAAATTAGCTAAAGTTTTTATTTTTTAAGAGAAATATTTGCTGTTTTTTTTAGTCTTATGAAATTATTAAAAATTAAAATATTCCATTCTTAAAAATCAGTATTTGTACAAATAGTAATCTGTTCTTTAATGATGTTTCGCCACAAAATTACACTGAATTTACTGTATTCAAATCAGCAAAAAAACTCTTATTTTACAGATATTATATGACTTTTTAAACTACAAATATCTTGTAAAATCACAGGGAAATAAATTATTCATTTTTTTTATAAACAGGCCAAAACTTTAAATATTGTCCAAAATAAAAATTTGTACTTTTATAAATGATCATTTGTTCTTTCACAGTTGACTGTTAAATTACACTTTTCTATTGTATTTAAATCAGCAAAAATATAATTTTAAATGTACATGCTGTTATTTGAATGAGAATGTGTATATATATATATATATATATATGTGTATATATATATGTGTGTATGTATATATATATATATATATATATATATATATATATATATATATATATATATATATATATATATATTTTTTTTTTTTTTTTTTTTTTTTTTTTTTTTTTTTTTTTTTTTAAAGGACCATAAAATGGTAAGCTCTTTTTTAACTGTTATTTTACAATTGTTTTTGTTTACTTAAATTACAGATATCTAGTAAAATCACAGGGGAGAAACAAGTATATAATTTCTTTTAAAAACTATTTTAAAGAAACAGGTCAAAAATGCATCAAAAATCTGAATATTTAGAAATAATACATCATTCCTTTAAAATGTGCAACCTTAAACTGAGTTTTTCTTATATCTGAATCCACTATAATATCAACATCTTACTGATATTTGTCAGTGTTTTTGCAGTTTTTTTAACCCTCCTGTTGTCCTCATTTACAGGCACCAAAAAATATTGTTTCCTTGTCTGAAAAAGATCCAAAAATTCAGCAAAAAAATTCCCCAAATTTATGAAAATTTGCAAAACCTTCAGGAAGAAAATTCCAATAATTCCTTAAAAGTTTCCCTTAAAAGTTTTATTTTTAAAAAATCACCCAAATTCTTCAAGCAATGAGTAAAAATCTTCCAATAAAATCTTAAAAATATGTAAAGTGATTCCATATATATCAGTAAAACTTCTAGTATTTTCTTTAAGAACATTCACATAAAAATCAACCAAAATACAGCGAATTTTGCTTAATTTTGGTTGATTTTTTGTGCATGTTCTTAAGAAACATTTTTAACATTTTTTCCACCAAAAAATGTTCAAAAGTTTCCCAAAAATGTTGAAAATGTGCACATTAGAAGTTTCACTGTGAAAATGTATTTCTTTTCCACATTTTCAAACTTTAAAACGGGTCAATTTTGACCCACAAATATTCAGTATTCTATGGTTTTATTAACATATTTCTTCTGCTAGAAATAAGTTTTTCTTTGCAGCACAGTAAAGTAAATGCACCTGAAGAAAGAAGTTTTGGAACGAACACTGGAGGGCGCCACACTTAAGGACCAGCAGCTGTTCTGTGATAAAAGGTTTGTTTTTCAGCTGATTACAGATTTAATGAAGCGCTTCCAGAAAACTGTCAGGACACATGAGCAGCATATTAACGTCACTTTCCTTTATATATTTGGTGGAAAGTAATTTTTTTGGACCAGCACAGGTTTCACATGATTTTATTATGAATATGTGTTTGTTAGAGGGATGGCAATAAAGAAAAGGTAGATTCAAAGTCATGAAGGAGGAAAATGGATGCATAAAAAGTAATTCATTAACTCTCTAGAGCAGGGGTATTCAATTAAAATTCAAAGAGATCCAGTCAGAGAAAATGTATTAAAGCAAAGGTCCGGAACATCATAAAGTCTAACTTCAATTAGTGCGTTATATGATGATGTAACCTAGAAGTTTTATCAGCATGTGCATGTGATCAATAACTGATCATCAAATCAAATAAATTCAGTACGGTTCAAAAACATTTTGACAACATTTATTAACAAATAACTTTTGATGTAACTGTACATCTTAAAATTAAGTGCAGAACTTGAAAAAATAATGACTAAACAACCCAAACCAGCTTATATATATCTTTAACAATACCTAAATCTCAAGAAATGTAAACAATTGAACACTTTTACATTTTTTTTCTGTCTTGTTACTCCCTTATATCCCTGCTGCTTAATGGGAGAACTGAGCTGCAGTTTGCTCTGCCAGTATTTTTTGAATTGTGTATTTTGAATTGTGGTCTGAATGGTGTCAGGGTTGTTCTCAAACACATTTGGAGCTCATTGGTCAGTCTGGAACCATATTCAGTTTTGATTATGTTCATAGTTGAGAAAGGTGCCTCCAGCTGGATGTTGAGCCAGACATGGTCAACATGTGCAGGACTATTTCCCTCTCAGTGTCGCTTTATTCATTCTCCTTTTTGTCTGTCTGTCACCTCTCAACTGTTTTCTGAAAGCAGAGCTGTGATGTTTAGCAGCTACAATACAGAGGCTTCTCTCCTCTGTTGTTGACACTGTTCTTGTGAAATTAGTGGCAGTGATTTCTGATTTGCATAAACAGACCAGTGCAAAACCGGTGGATTGTGTTTAGGCTAAATCTGAAGAAATTCTGAATTATAGCAAAAAACATTCTTTAACGTTTGACGGCATTCCAGTATATAAAAGTTCTAAAATTTGAGATTGTGGTCTGACATTTTGTAGAGAAGCAGTCTGTAATACTGATGAAATTATGCAAATGCTGCCTGAAATATATTCAGAATGGAATGTAAAATAATTGTAGATGGTGTCAAAACAAACTGAAGAACTTTTTTCAAACAAACTTTTGAATTGACTCCTGTCTTGGATCATTTATGCTCGCTGGAACGTGTGCAGACTGAACTTACTAGAAGAAAAAAGAAGTTGTTCTCTGTTTGCTAATGACATTACAACATGCATTGATGAGGAATTCATTAAAATTTTGGTGTAAACCTTAGTATGCTTTAGTCTAGAGCAGGGGTTCCCAAAGTGGGATCATGACCCAAAACTTAGGTGACGCTTACATTCTACACATTTCATTATTGAATCAATGAATTCATTGTTGGTCCTGTTATTTACTTTGTTTGTGTTACTGTTGCAACAAATATCACACCCACATCAGTGCATGATACGACAAACTAGTTGATCAGAGATGATGAGTTAAAAGATGGGAAGGGTTATGAAACAGCATCTGTCCATAACTTGCAGTGTTGCTACATCATTACTGTGCAGCTTTACTACTGCAGATCCTCCTTCAGACATGTGCAATGAAACATGCAACAAAGCTGAGTGTGTCCATGTGCAGTATCACTAAAATCTGTTGTACACTTACTGGCTTCTTTTAAGCCTAAGTGTTTATTCACTACTATATGGAACCCAAAATGTCACCTAAATGCAGCATTCTACATGGAAATGCCAGTTAAGCGTATTTGTATGAATAAGGTTATAAAAGAATGTTGACACCACAGCCTCCCTCAAAAAACGGTACCGTGCACAATAGCAGGTATATCCACTGTTCCCTCAGTTATTGGGAGTATGGCTCGTACTACAGGTTACCAGAAAACTGTCACATCTCTTTCTGATGCAATATCAACCATCCAAAGCAGTGAATTGTGAATATTTTGTACATTTTAAAAGTGTACAGTATCAGTTTTTCTACATACACAATAGTCTGTACAATATCAGTATTTCCCTCTACTTTAGATAAATAGATAGATAGATAGACTATAGATAGATAGATAGATAGATAGATAGATAGATAGATAGATAGATAGATAGACTATAGATAGATAGATAGATAGATAGATAGATAGATAGATAGATAGATAGATAGATAGATAGACTATAGATAAATAGATAGATAGATAGACTATAGATAGATAGATAGATAGATAGATAGATAGATAGATAGATAGATAGATAGATAGATAGACTATAGATAAATAGATAGATAGATAGACTATAGATAGATAGATAGATAGACTATAGATAGATAGATAGATAGATAGACTATAGATAGATAGATAGATAGATAGATAGATAGATAGATAGATAGATAGATAGATAGATAGACTATAGATAGATAGATAGATAGATAGATAGATAGATAGATAGATAGATAGACTATAGATAGATAGATAGATAGATAGATAGATAGATAGATAGATTGATAGATAGATAGATAGACTATAGATAGATAGATAGATAGATAGATAGATTGATAGATAGATAGACTATAGATAGATAGATAGATAGATAGATAGATAGATAGATAGATAGACTATAGATAGATAGATAGATAGATAGATAGATAGATAGATAGATAGATAGATAGATAGATAGATAGATAGATAGATAGATAGATAGATAGATAGATAGATAGATAGATACTTTATTAATCCCGAGGGAAATTCAAGTGTTCAGCAGCTTACATACAACAACACAAATAAAAAGACAGGAGAGGCAGGTTAGTACATTAACATTAAAGGTTAGTATATACGCTGACAAAAACTTGCTGTACAATTACATTAAAAGCACTTCTAATTTTAAAATCTATACAACACCAAATGTAATTAAAATTCAATAAAGAATCTTTACACATTTCAAGGCACAGTGGTTTAAAGTGATTTAAAGTGACTGACAGGTAGGAGGAAAACAGGTTTATCAAACCACCTAAGGTGCACAGACATTCTAGAATAATCACATTGGTCCTAATGGACCAATCTGTGCAAAATAGATCAATTTTCTTTATTGTCTTAATAAATCAATAATTCATAAAGCGCATTTCGATCAATGCTCTGATGACATTTTTTTTTAATGGTTTTGACGTTTCGTAAGCTAATGTTATTGTCCTCCACGTTACACTCCTCTGGTAAAATAAATGAACGAATCCCGTTCATTTTTTGTCTGCGCCGTTTCTTATCCAAAATATAAATGCTACAGCACACTGATGAAGGTTTATATAGTAGGAGTCTTTATTACGGGTTTACATCAGGTAAAAACTCGTACCTAATTGGTCTGTGTGTTTCCTGAGCTGATAACTAATGCCGTAAACACTGGGAAAGCTGTGGTCTCTGGTCCGGATCCGGACCGCGGTCCACCAGTTAGTGACCCCTGCTCTAGAAGTTACTCTGTTCCAAAAATATTTAACAGATACGACATGTGTGTTAATTCAGACACGATTCAGGAAATATGTTACTGCTCCACTTCTGATTTTAATCAGAATTTTTGTCTTTTTGTTCTTGAAAAGACATTTTAAAGGTTTAATATCTCTAGAAATAAATCTCCAACGGTCATGAAATTTAGTGAAGAACCAAACTAAATAGTTTCTATCAGATTAAGTTAAACAATCAGCTCCAGCAGAGGACAAATTTTTAATTCAACTTCTGCCAGTTAATATGTCCTGATATAATCAGTAATGAGAACACTGCTGCTTCTAGAAGGCTGAATTTTCTGCAGATGAAAACACGACCGACCTCATCTCTGATTGTAAACCTGAAGCTAAAACGTCAGATTTTTGCCCCGAATAACCCCTGATAAAGACATTTTCTACTTTGTTCCACCGTGATCCTCCATCTCATGTGAGAACAAAAAAACTATTCAGTTTTATTTATGTAGCGCTAATTACAGGTCAAATAGTATCAAGACACTTTACAGAACCCATATGCCTAAAACTACAACTACAACAACAACAACAAAAAAAAAAAACACAAGCTCAAATTTAAAAATAAAATTAAAATTACTCAAAATAATTATTGTTATTATTAATAATAATGATGGTAATAATAGTAAAATATATTTAGCTTGGATTTAATTGTCTTCTGTTGTGTTGCGACAACTTTAAATCAAAATAGAAGAAACAAACTAAAAATACATTTACATACATACACACACACACACACACACACACACACACACACACATATATATATAGAGAGAGAGAGATCTGTCTCATACTATTACACTGTTTTAATCTTTACATTTAACTTAGTCAGTTAAATGAGTATTTTATGTAACTTCGTGGGGGGTTAATTGTATTTTTAATTTGTTTTAAATCAAGTAAATGCACATCAAAAATAACACTGCAGGGTCTTAATCTTCATATTTAAATCTGTTGGGTTAGTTTGTAATATTATTTCTCCACTGGAAAGCAGTTTGGCTCAACATCTGCTGTAGAAATAACGGTGAGTTAACGTACGTGTAAAACAATTTAAATCAGTTATTCTGTGCAATTTTAGCTGAATAATACTACTGTACGGTTTTAGCCTTGATATTTGATTTTGTCAGGTAATTTAGTATTTTATGTAATTTAGTTAGTTTTTAACCATATTTAAAAACAAATGTAGTAAATTTCCACCACAAATAGCACTGCAGGGTCTTAACCTTAGTATCTATACTTGCTGGATGTATTTCTAACGCTGATCTTATTTCTCTGCTGGAAAACTTGGGCTCATCACGTGTTGTTTTCATTGCGCTGCAGAAGAAACAGTGAGTCGACGATTTGTGGAAAATCTATTTTATTTAAGCGGAAATATTTTCCATCTCAACAAAATCAATTACACTAGAAATATTAGCTTCAGATACAATCAACTCGCCACCGTTCGTTACTGAACTTTCATTTCTTTAACAAAATATTCCTCCGTTGATGTCTTTCCGTTTCCAGCTGCGTCACTTGTGCGCCGCCCGCCGCCTCTGAGCTGCGTGACGTCAAACTGCTGCGCCCGTGTGTCGGCTGCAGACATGGCTTCCCGGCTGGAGATCAACTTCGTCCGATTGTTGTCCCGCTGCGAGTCCATAGCGTCGGAGAAGCGGGGAGAGGCGGAGTGGAGGCTGGAGAAGGTGAGACGGAGAGCCGCGGAGGCTCGGAGCCGGTTGTTGTTGGACCTTCACCGGCTGGAGTTAGCCTGTTGTTGTTAGCCGTTAGCCGTTAGCCACGTCGTCACCGGAGGCTCCAGCTGAGAAGAAGCTTCTGAGACACGTTAGCTGCTAAAAACATGGAACTGCTGCACTCCTGTTTGTTAACTGTCTCTAAATTCATGTTATTCCTCAGCCTGGCTAAACGTTTGCACTTATATCAGGGATTTGAGCCGTGATTTAGTTTGCTTTCAAAGTATTTACGTTAACCCTCCTGTTGTCCTCATTTACGGGCACCAAAAAATATTGTTTCCTTGTCTGAAAAAAAATCCCAAAATTCGGCAAAAAAATTTCCTAAATTTCAGAAAATTTGCAAAACCTTCAGGAACAAAATTCCAATAATTCCTTAAAAGTTTTATTTTAAAGAAATCCCCCAAATTTGGCAAGAACATTCTTGTAAATATTTTTCAAAAAATGAGTAAAAATCTTCCAAACATACTTTTGTTTCTTATTTTACGGTTAATGTTGCTACAGACAGATCACAGCGTTGCATAGTTTAGCCTCTTATCGTCTTCTAAAATAAATGTACATCAGTGTTTGTGTTTTGTCTCTTTAGTATGTTGGTGCTCTGGAGGAGATGCTGGTGGCTCTGAGGAAAAACCCGAGGTAACACAACCCTTTACTGTTTTACATTGTTTTCATATTTGTATTCATTTTGTCCTTGATTAATTGTTGAAACATTGATATGTTTGTACATAAACTGCTGTGAATTAAGCAGGACCCCTGTTACGTTCTCATAATATTTTTATTTTATAAGTTTCAAACAGGTAACGGAGTCATTAACTGTTTGCTGCACTTTTAAACACAGATCATGTTAAGGTTATAACAGGCTTTTTAATGTATTTTTCAGTATTTTTGGAACAAAATACTTCTTTCCCTAGTCATGAACCCTTAACCCTCGTGTCGTCCTGCGGGTCAAAATTGACTCGTTTTAAAGTTTGAAAATGTGGGGAAAAATATATATATTTTCACAGTGAAACTCCTGATGTCCACATTTTAATATTTTTGGGAAATCTGTGAACTTTTTTTGGTAGAAAAAAAGAAATGTTAAAAATTCTTCTGAAGAATGTTTACAAAAAAGTCAACCAAAATCCAGCGAATTTCGCTGGATTTTGGTTGATTTTCATGTGAATGTTCTTAAAGAAATTATTGGAAGTTTTACTGATATATCTGCAATCACTTTAGATATTTTTAGGATTTTTTTGGAAGATTTTTACTAATTTTTTGAAAATATTTACAAGAATTTTTGTGCCAAATTTGTTTTGTTTTTTAAATAAAACTTTTCAGGGAAACTTTTAAGATATTATTGGAATTTTCTTCCTGACGGTTTTGCAAATTTTCAGAAATATGTGGATTTTTTGCAGAATTTTTGGAATATTTTTCAGACAAAGAAACATTTTTTTTGGTGCCCGTAAATGAAGACAACAGGAGGGTTAAAAGAAAGGAATATGGTTGCATGAAAAATCATTTATAAACTCTCCAGAGGTTAGTCTGGTCCAACAGGAGGGTTAAGTAAAAATAACAACTTTTATGTATTTCTAACTAACTTCTTGTGTCGTCTTCCAGCAAACCGACTCCAGAGGTTCTGACTGAATACACAAGAAAAGTAGATTTTCTGAAAGGACTTCTAGAGGCAGAGAAACTGGTGAGGGCAATATTTTACAAATTTCTTGCCATTTTTAGTGTTGTGCACTGAATATGTTCATTTTAAAGGTCCCATGTTGTCCAGCTGGGCTGCACAGTGGCGTAGTGGTTAGCACTTTCGCCTTGCAGCAAGAAGGTCCCTGGTTCGCGTCCCGGCTTTCCCGGGATCTTTCTGCATGGAGTTTGCATGTTCTCCCTGTGCATGCGTGGGTTTTCTCCGGGTACTCCGGCTTCCTCCCACAGTCCAAAAATATGCTGAGGTTAATTGATCATTCTAAATTGCCCGTAGGTGTGAATGTGAGAGTGATTGTTTGTCTTTGTATGTAGCCCTGTGACAGACTGGTGACCTGTCTAGGGTGTCCCCTGCCTTCGCCTGAGTCAGCTGGGATAGACTCCAGCCCCCCATGACCCTAGTGAGGATTAAGCGGTGTATAGATAATGGATGGATGGATGGATGTTGTCCAGCTGATTATTTCTCACGTGTCCCCAGAATGTATTTCAGGTTTTCTGCTAGAAATGCTTTAAAGTCGGTTAATTTCACCATAAATTTATAACCGTGTTCGAAATGAGCTGTTTCAGTGTCTGTAGCTTTAAATGTAGCTTAGCTGCTGCTGTCCCTGACCCCTTCAGGAAGAAGACTCTCTCTGCATCTGTGATTGACAGTGCAGCAGCTGACGCAGACATGAATTAGTGTTTGAGACCAAGACTTTCTATAACTGGCTTTATGAGCAACCATTTAAATGGGAATTAAGGTTTGTCAGTTAACATTGCGATGATGAAATCAGTATTTTAGCCTCAAGACTGTAGTTTGGAAATGATTCTGAAGTAACGTTGTCTGAATGAGCTGCCTTTCTGTCTCTATTTCACCCTCATTCTGCTGTCTGACAACAGAAACGGAAAAATCTGAAATGAAAACAGCTTCACTGTGAATTCAGCTGTATTAAGATACAGTTTATGTGAGCACAGAGAGCAGGAGAGAAGCTAACAGATGCTAACAGCAGCTGAGTTTAGGTTTAACTAAAGCTCAACATGTGAACACAACAACCTCCCCTCCTTGTTTATTGGTTTAAATTGAAGTTTCCACAGAGTTCTGCCATGTAAACACACCATCAGAGCTAATGCTACCCAAATTAGCCACATACCATGCTAACAATAAAGATTTTTCTATTGCTGACATCAAAATTGCTGTCAAAAATATCAATAATCTGCTGGATATTCAGCTCTTCAGAGGCTGGAGTGCATGAAGGCTCTTGTGTTCACTCTTACGGCCAACAGCAGAACATTCGTTGAGTTTTATACGTGGTTCAAACATTTTAAAGTTAGCAGAAGCAGCTGTAGAAAGTAAATAAATAACTGAATAAATCCATACAGAATCTGAGCTCCACATAAAAACTGACTAAAAATCTTAGAAGAATGACCGTAATCAGCATCTTCCTGTTCCAACACATTTTATTTTGCATCTCTTAGTTTTTTAAGACACAATAATTTCACCATATGGGTCCTTTAAGATGGACTGCAGCATTTTAATCATTACAGTGTTTTCTGTCTTTCTCAGTTGTTGTAAAACTTGTCTGTCCTAAATACCCAAAAATCCCGTAAACAAGATTAGCTGCCGATTTTCTGATCCCATCTCTGCCCCTGTTTTGTTCCTAGTCTTCAGCAACAGAAAAAGCTTTAGCTAATCAGTTCCTGGCCCCCGGACGAACGCCCACCATAGCCAACGAGAGGATGCCTGCAACGAAGACGGTCCACATGCAGACGAAGGCTCGCTGTACGGGAGAGATGAGGGACGAGCTGCTGGGAACGGTGGGATAAAAAATGCTCTGATGTTCTGCTCACGGCTGCACCTCCTGCTGGAGAGTTTTAGAACTTTAAATGTGCAAAATATTCAGACTTTACATGTGTTACATGTACTTTCAGATTTCTGCTAATGTTACTTTGGTGAATTATTGAAGTATTTTGATGCTTAACTGTTGTTTCTCACAAGGAACAGTTTGGTAAAGAAGCTAAATGTTTATCCATCTATCTATAGTCTATCTATCTATCTATCTATCTATCTATCTATCTATAGTCTATCTATAGTCTACCTATATTCTGTCTATCTATAGTCTATCTAAATTAGAAAAATCTGATTATTAAATTTTCACATCCTATATGTTGTTTAATTCATCAGTGTTCTTGTTTTGTGTGATTACAGGGATTATCAGGGAAAGGTAAGAAATATTTTGAGTTTTAAAGGCATCTTTCAATCAGACAAAAACTTTTAAAATGCTAATATTTGGATGGAAAGTGTTTTTTGTTTTTTTTTTTGTTTTGTTTTTTTTTTAAAGTATTTTTGTTCTTTTCTCTCTTCAGGCACGTCGGACCTGAGAAACAGAAGGTAAAACTTCACATATTGTTGTTTTTCTATAAGATACTGAGGCTCCCAGTGTCAACCTCTGTCACAAATTGAACACTTGCGTATTATAAATCCATATATGCACTGGACTTCCTGTTGTGTCTGTGTATAACGAGCTTCATCTTCCCACCGACACTAAAATAAAAGTGTTTTTCTGTGCAGAGGTCTCCCTCTGGATGAGCGTCAGTCAGCTGCTGAGCTGGACGCCGTCCTGCAGCATCACCACAACCTGCAGGAGAAACTGGCCGAGGACATGTTGAACCTGGCCAGGAACCTGAAGAACAACACGCTGGCAGCACAGAACATCATCAAACAGGACAACCAGGTAGCGGGACAGAATTACCGCCGGTCAAAGTGATCACAGCACTAAATGAGCAGCAAGAACGTTCATCTATCCAGCAGCTTATTCCACACAGAGGTTACTGAGAGGATTTTAGACCAAAGCAGCATAATGACAACATGTAAAGGAGGAAATACTAAATCCAGCAGTGCAGATAGTTGATGATGTGCAAACATATTTTATACTGTAGTTAAAATCAGTTGAAAAAGGAACTGTTATTGGGTAAATTAGGGGAAAATATCGACTACAGGCCAAAAGTTTAGAAGCAAGATCGAATTTGTACAAAAAAGATCATAGTTTTAGTGAGTTTTTTTTTTTTTTAAGTACATGTAATGTTGCGCCAATACTTTTTCTGTTATTTTACAGACTTATTTCTTAGACTGAGACCATCAGGACTATTTTTTGAGTGAATTTCTATTCATTTCTGTTGATATTTACATCAGTTTTTCCCTCTGTGCCGCTCAGACTCTGAGTCAGTCCATGCGTCAGGCCGATTTGAACTTCGAGAAGCTGAAGACGGAGTCGGAGCGACTGGAGCAGCACACCAAGAAGTCTGTGAACTGGCTGCTGTGGCTGATGCTCATCCTGGTCTCCTTCACCTTCATCAGCATGATCCTCTTCATCAGAATCTTCCCCCGACTCAGATGATGACGGAGCGTGACCTCCTGAACTCTTTAGTCCTCCTGTGTTTACCAGAGCAGGAACCTCGCAGGCCTCCATAGATCCTCACAGCGTCCAGATCAATAGCGGTCAGAACCAAACGTTTGCACTTTCACAGCTGAAATTCTTCCTCTGAACGAGGGCTGGTGAAGGTTGGGTTTGAAGCATCAGTATTCCTTTGTGTAGACAGTGCAGGACACAAATAGAAGAAGTCTTAATACGCAGACGACAGCCTTAATTATATTCATGGTCATCAGGTAGGAGACCAGCCTTCAGCATGAATTTGCACTTTGTCAGTAAAGTCATTCGTGTTTTTTAGCACATTTATTTCCACCGTGTTTGTCAACCATCCACCAGACTGTTTTATTTCTAGATTAATTCAACACTGAGTCAAAAAACTCATTATAAAGAGCTGTGGATGTGCTTAAATCAACACCTGTTGCTTATTTCAAAGACTTTTAAGACCAAGATTTACAAGAATTACAATTTTTTTTCACACCTGCGAACATCTCTGTTTTGACCTCAAGGAAAAAGTCTTACCTGTGCTGCCATATTTCCATATTTAGAGTTCAACATCTCCAGAAATCAAACTCCCACAGTCATGAAACTTGGTGAAGACACAGACAGGATAGTTTTCATCACGTCCGAAATAGTTAAATTGTCCCAACAGAGGCCAAATTTGTAAATGACTGGCCCTTAAAAATGAAAAAAATGATGAATTCTTAAAATTAGGGCCCTAGAAAGTTCATGTTGGTGTATTTATATGGATGTATCAACATTTCCAACCAACAATACAGTCTTTGGTTGACATTTCACCAACATTTGAGGCTCCAACATCAGTGGAATTTGAAATGTGTCAAGTTTGGCAAGACAAACTTCTAGTTTTTTTTGCTATTTTGACAAAATGTTGATGTGGAGCACAAAAACAAGCGTGCATTGGGGTCTATATACTCTCATTATATGTGCAAAAATAGAGCTTGAATGCAGACATTCCCAACCATTTTGACTTCCAGGTGAAGAAATGATAATATGAATTACTGGTCCCTGAAATTGAGATAAAAAGCAAAATGTTCAGTGAATTTTGGCATTGGGACCCTTGACAGTGTAAGTGTGTATAAATGGATGGATCGATATTTCCTGCTAAAAATACAGTCTTTGGTCGACATTTTATCGACTTTTAGGGACTCTACTATCAGTGGAATCTGATGTGTTGCAAGACGAGGTTGGTGGATGTGCTAAAATACAGAATACAAACATTTAGTAAATGGTTTATATCTCAATATAACGCTGGTATAAGCAGATATGAGGATGTATGTAACCGTATACTGTCGTTTATTACGTGTTTATACGCCGGCCTCCACTTACAGGCGTTAGTAAATAGATTATTAAACAGGAATATCTGCTCATAACTGTACAAAAGTGTGTTTAATCCCCTTATATCGTGTTAAATGGGTTAAATTCTTTCACTAAAATGAAGCAATATTACAAATTGCTACCTTGATTTTCATTTTTCTTGCTGTTCAGGTGTGGAATCATCTGTTGTGAGGAGTTTCAGGTCTCTGTGCTGTCAAGTTCTTTTGTCCACGGTTTGGTTCCGTAAATCAGGTGAAGATGTTTGTTGAAGTTCGTGACGCTGCAGCTGCTGATGAAGTGAGAAGTTGTTCCCATTAAATGTCTGTGACATCCATTCTTGTTTGAGCATGTAGAGGGAAAGGTGTGTGTGTGTTTGATGTCTCTCTCTATTAACTAACCAGAATGTCAAAAACCTGAAAATAAACACACCAAAATGTCATTTTTACCTCCACTCCAGGTGACTAAATCTAGTTTTTGTTCATAGCCAACTTTAAGCATCATTATTATGGGATGTGTCGTAGTTTGAACAGTAAAACTGCAGCAGTTTAATGACATAGAACAGTGGTACCCTGGATGTGTTTCTGTTTTCTGATAATTCACCAGAGAAAACTTTAAAAATGCATTCTGGGTAAACTTTAAGGATAGTTTTGTGTTTCTTTGTGGGTGTTTTGTGTCTATTTTTGGTTGTTTTGTGTCTTTTCTGACCAGTAGTACCACAGTGAATGCATCGTCCTGACAGTGAAGCACGGAGGTGGAAGTATAATGATATGAGGCTGGTAAAAACCTGAAAAAGTGCATTGTGGGTAAACTTTCAAGGCTCATATCAGCATGTGTGATAGGTGGTTGGTCAGAACAAGTTCTAGACAATGAAAGGATCGACTCTGTCATTAAACTGCTACAGTTTTACTGTTCAACCTACGATACATCCCATAATAATGATGCTCACAGTGGGTTATTGAACAAAAATGAGATTTTGACTTCAAATTGTATCACTCCCACCTCCATGTTTCACTGTCAGGACTATGCATTCACTGTGGTACTAAAGGTCAGAAATACACAAACAACCACAAATAGACACAAAATAACCACAAAAACAACAAAATCACTCTTAAAGTTTACCCAGAATGCACTTTTTAAAGTTTTCTCTGGTGAATTATCAGTAAACAGAAACACATCCAGGGAACCAATGATTGTTTCTATGAATCTATGTCATTAAACTGTTGCAGTTTTACTGTTTAAACTACGATACATCCCATAATAATGATGCTTAAAGTTGGCTATGAACAAAAACTAGATTTAGTCACCTGGAGTGGAGGTAAAAATGACATTTTGGTGTGTTTCTTTTCAGGTTTTTGACATTCTGGTGAGTTAATATCCACCAAAAACTGTTCTTTGGACACAGAAGGACGTTGAAAATTCACTCAAATGATCTTATTTTGCTGCTGAATTCTAAGAAATCGGATAAATCAAAACAAAATTGAGGTTGTGACACCTGGAGTGGATGTAAAGCTGATCTGGCTGCAGTTTAACAGAACTCAAATGCGTTTTACTGCTATCAAAATGTCATGTGTCTATCTGCTGGAGTGATCAAGTTATGAGGCTCAGAAATGATGGAAAAGAATTAAAAATCAGTCAATGTCGACATATTTCTATGCACTTTAAGGGCCTGTAGGTCTGAAAATATTCATAATATGAAGGTAAAACTTTGCCAGATTATTGCAGATAAAGGATGATCTGATTGTGGTGATTTTTCTGTGACTCCAGTGTTTGTGAACCAAACAGTGCCCCCTATCTGTCTGTACTTTAATAAAGCAGCTGCAGTACCTCCCTGCAGCCTCTAGGCGTCACTCACAGCCTTCCGGTCCAAACGTTAAAACGACCTCCGTGACCCCGGTGGCCTGATGGAGCCGTGATTCTTAAATTAACCCACCTACTCATTTAGAAACGCTCCGAGGACTGGAGAGAGGCCAAATAAAGGCGGCAGAACACCAAATGTGACTCCGTTTGTCGGCTTTTCTTCCTCTTTAATGTCTTTAAATCTGAGTATTTCCTGCCAACAGACTCCAGGAGAAGCAGGTTCCAGTCTTGTGGAGGGGTTTGGCTGCCGTCTGAGCAGCTTGTCCAGGCTTGCAGCTCTGTGTATTTTAGGATCCCTGGGGGGCGTTGGGCCGCTGGAAGCCAAAGTATGCAGCTGGGAGGCCAAATAGTCCATGGGCCAGACCAGATACTGGAACCACCTCAGTTGACCAAACCTAAGTGGTACTAAAATGTACACTGGGTTAATGTAAGTACATTAAGATGTGAGAGTCTTTCCACACTGGCAGCTTTATCACTTATTAGTGAAACGTTCACCATAACTGCTGTATGGCACAATTCATTTATCTCACTGTATGCAGAGATCACATCTAATATAAGTCAATAATCAAATTTTTTTTATATATATATATATATATATATATATATATATATATATATATATATATATATATATATATATATATATATATATATATATATATATATATACATACACATACATACACATATAATTAAATATCAGACCTAAATGAAAGCATTTCTTGTTTGTCTTTACTTTCTTTTCATGATTATTTGTTTTGGTCAATTTGAGTCTTATTTTGTCATTTTGTGTCTTCCTTTGTCATTCTTTCTTGTTTTTGTAATTTTGTGTCTTGTTTTTGTCATTTTCCGTCTTGTTTTTGTTGTTTTGTGTCTTGTTTTTGTAATTTTGTGTCTTGTATTTGTCACAATCTTGTTACCATAGCAACGAACTCTTTCTCAGACTCCAGTTTGTTGTAGTATTGTTCCGTGTTGTAAAGTTATTAACACAGATGATGATGTGTGGCGTTTCTTATTTTTCATAACGAGGAATAATCCTGTTGAATTGGACTTTTAGTTCAGACTCTCTCATTGTGTCCATTAAACCAGTGGTAACATTTATTAAGCTGTGAGTCTGCAGCAGCTGTCATATCAAAATGCAAACTACAGACATACAACTAGTTAAAAAGACCAAAAACAACTGGTCACCTTGAGTGGTACCGATACTGGAGATTTTGGTTCCAGGTCCATGAACTGAAATGAGGTGGTGTCAAACCAGGAAGGATCATCGGTTCGATTGCAGCTGGAGCTTCTCCTCTTCTCCTGCGTTTCACCTTTATCTGGTTCTGTTTTAGCCTCTGACAGTCAGAAAATACCTCTCATTAGCGGCTCCTCTGACCTCTGAACCAGGAAGTCCTGGAGTCTGAAAATAGAGACGGACCTCCCAGACGTGTTCAGTAAATTTAGACGCATCGATTCAGTTCTAAAGAAGACCTCATTTAGAGGAAACAACCAGCTCTGAGACGCAGCTGGACTTCACTTTAATACTTCACTTTTATGCCACTAATACTGGTCAGTTTAACCCTCCTGTTGTCCTCATTTACAGGCACCAAAAAATGTTGTTTCCTTATCTGAAAAAAATCCAAAAAATCAGCAAAAAAAATTCACCAAATTTCTGAAAATTTGCAAAACCTTCAGGAAGAAAATTCTAATAATTCCTTAAGTTTTATTTTTAAAAAAAAATCACTCAAATTTGACAAGAAAATTCTTCTCAAAAAATAAATTAAAATTTTCCAAAAAAATCCTAAAAATATCTAAAGTGATTCCATATATATCAGTAAAACTTCTAATATTTTCTTTAAGACCATTCACATAAAAATCTCCCAAAATCCAGCAAAATTTGCTGGATTTTGGTTGATTTTTTTGTGAATGTTAAGAAACATTTTTAACATTTCTTTTTTTCAACCAAAAAATGTTCAAAGATTTCCCAAAAATGTTTAAAATGTGGACATCAGAAGTTTCACTGTGAAAATACATGTTTTTTCCCCACATTTTCAAACTTTAAAACGGGTCAATTTGACCTACAGGACGACACGAGGGTTAATACTTCACTTTTATGCCACTAATACTAGTCAGTTAAAGGGATGAATTCTACTTTTTACTCCACAAACTGATGCTCAACTCACAGACTTTGACAATTTTACATAGAAAACACACAGACTACAACAAATTAAAGAAGGGTCTGACAGAACTCCACATGACAGAAGAAAATCTTACCTGAGAAGCCATTTTAAAGGTTCAGTATTTCCAGAAATAAAACTCCTACAGTCTTGAAATTTGTTTGGAACAGTTTCCAATAGATCTAAATTATCAAATGGCTCCAGCAGAGTTATTGACTCTTGAAAATGGATTTAAAAAGTGCAAAATTTTCACACTAAGCTGTTATTAAAGCCCCAGAAAGTTCCTGTAAGTGTATATTTAAATGGTTTTATCCACATTTCCTACTAAAAATACAGTCTTTGGTCGACATTTCACCAATTTCTGAGGCGCTAACATCAGTAGAATTATTCGTTTTCTGCTCTTTAGCTGACATGTTGATGTGAATTCATTGGTAGGAGACAATAACTGGTGTTCATAGAGGTTTATATGTTGTCATTATATGTGCAAATTTGTTTTCATGTTGTCTTCATGTTGAGATTTATCAACATATGGGGCTGATTTAGCTTTAATGAATGTTTCCACATATATAATGGAAATGCTAAATTACTCATTATTAGGCTGTTAGTTACCACAGGTTTCTTGATAATTTAGATTTTGTGCAACTTTATCATCTTAAAAGTTGCAAAATCAAAATCTCTTTAGTACTTTGATGTGAATCTATTTGTTTAATTAGATGTGGAAATGAATAACCATAAAATTTTTTTAAATGTTATAAATATTATAGACATTTTTACACCTAAAATGTTGAATTAATATATTTTTATCAGTGTATAATTGAGAAACAGATTTTATCATTATCTATGTATATCTATATATGTATTAAAGGTATTATAGGTAATATCATAATTTCATATTTTTACACATGGAAATATTCTTCTATACATCATATATATTTCTATAAAGACATATTTAGGAAATTTCATTGTTTTTATGCATGCAAATATTTTAAAAATATGTTGAAAATCAAAAACAGGTTATGGCTAGCTAATTTATGTGACCTAGTCCTAACATAAATAAGTTCGGGCTTGCAAATTTATTTTTAGGAACTATGGACGATAACTGTATTTTTACAAGGTGATGACATTTATACTTTAAAACAGTGCACAGTTTCCTTATAAATATGTACATAAACATGCAAACATTCAGAAAATTCATGTTTTTACCAAAATAAAACATTTTCTGAATCAGTTTTATTAAATATCAGACCATAGAAATGTGTTTCTGTTATGATCCTGCTCCAGCCTCTGCCTTTCTTCCTCCTTTTCTCCATTTTTCCTCCTTTCTCCCATTGTTCCTCATCTGTTTCTGTGTTGACCTGTCTCTCTCTCTCTGGCTCCCTCTGTCTGTCTATCTCTCCCTCATGTCTCTCTCTCTCTGGCTCCCTCTGTCTGTCTATCTCTCCCTCATGTCTCTCTCTCTCTGGCTCCCTCTGTCTGTCTATCTCTCCCTCATGTCTCTCTCTCTCTGGCTCCCTCTGTCTGTCTATCTCTCCCTCATGTCTCTCTCTCTCTCCGTCTCTCTCCCTCATGTCTCTCTCTCTCTCCCTGTCTCTCTCCCTCATGTCTCTCTCTCTCTCCCTGTCTCTCTCCCTCATGTCTCTCTCTCTCCCTGTCTCTCTCCCTCATGTCTCTCTCTCTCTCTCTCCCTGTCTCTCTCCCTCATGTCTCTCTCTCTCTCCCTGTCTCTCTCCCTCATGTCTCTCTCTCTCTCCCTGTCTCTCTCCCTCATGTCTCTCTCTCTCTCCCTGTCTCTCTCCCTCATGTCTCTCTCTCTCTCCCTGTCTCTCTCCCTCATGTCTCTCTCTCTCTCCCTGTCTCTCTCCCTCATGTCTCTCTCTCTCTCCCTGTCTCTCTCCCTCATGTGTCTCTCTCTCTCTCCCTGTCTCTCTCCCTCCTGCTTCACCTGCCTGCACTCTGTCTTGCTGATTGCTACAATGAGTTTCAGTTGCAGCACTTAGTTCACACCATTCACCTGTTCTCCACCTCACCTCCACTATTTAAGCTCTGCCCGTTCATTCACTCCCTGCTGGATCATAGATTCACATCCTTACTTAGATTCTGTTTCTCCCCACCAAGCCTGCCACCTCCGGACTGCTTTAGCCCCATGGACTCTGTTGCTCTCCCCCCTCCTGGATTTCCCCTTCTTGGACTCTATTTTGCTCCAACCTGTTCATGGATTTTCCCCAGCCTGTTTTCCCCCCTTGGTTCTCAGTTTCCCCATGTCGTGAGTACCCCTACCCAGCTTAGTTTTGTAATTCAGTTCAGTTTTGTAAACTTCCGTTTTTTTGTATTTGTAGAGTTAGAGTTTTAGTAGTTGGTTAAGTTCTGTTCCCCCCAGTTCAGTTCCCCACTAATGTATTGGTCCAGTTGTTGTTTAAATAAATCTTTCAGTTATTCACCTGTCAGCCAGTTCTGTGTGTCTGTGCTTGGGTTCTCCTGCCCCCCCCCCCCCAACAGTTTCAGATAAAGGTGTGTGTGTGTGTGTGTGTGTGTGTGTGTGCGTGCGTGTGTGTGCGTGCCTGTGTGTGCGCGCCTGTGTGTGCGCGTGTGTGCGTGTGTGTGCGTGTGTGTGTGTGTGTCTAGTATGGTTTTAATTGCTCTGACCTCAGGAACCTGCAGCCGCTCCGTTAAACATCCTGACTCTCCTTCCGTGTTTTTAATTTAGTTTTTGGCTGCGGCTGCGTTGAGGATTTGGGTTGCCCA
Source organism: Amphiprion ocellaris (assembly GCF_022539595.1). Classification (NCBI taxonomy): domain Eukaryota; kingdom Metazoa; phylum Chordata; class Actinopteri; family Pomacentridae; genus Amphiprion; species Amphiprion ocellaris. The sequence continues at coordinate 3,631,046 of NC_072767.1, read as the reverse complement.
CAGAGATGAAGGAGATTTTTCTTTCTTTCTCTTTTTCGTTTTTCCATGCACTTCCTCAAGGGAGCTGAAGAGGGCTTTTCTTTTTTTCCTTTTTTCCTCCTTTCTGCAGCGTTTTGAGCGTGCTCTAATGTTAACGAGCTAAAGACTGAACTTATTAAGCTCCTAAAGTCACTCACCGTCTCACACTCAAACCTCCAGTAGTGGATTCATTTCTACACTTTAAACCCAAACCTGCATGACTCAATAAACTCCTTTACTGATTGTTTTCTTTCTGGTTGAAGGTTCCACTTGTTAGCTTGCAGTTTTTCCAGATCAGACGTGGAAAACGTGTTGAAACACCACAAACTGCAGAAGGAATAAAAACAGATTTTATCGTTCTGTCCCTGAAAAACACTCGAGTTGTATTTTATGTTGGAAAATATGTCTTTAAACCAAATGAAAAACCTGATTTTGTTGCAGAAAACTGTTTTATTTAAGAGAAATTTAAACTTGTTCTTTATTTTATCTTTAGAGCAGCACCAGACTGTAAACTTTTTTTAAATGATTTAATTGGCTTTTTATTTATTTATTTATTTATTTTACAATTTATTGTTATTTTACAGATTTGCATTTGTTAAGTTACAGATAATGTCTGGTACCCCTTTTGTTTGTGATTTAAATGTCATTTTTTTCAACAATTTACTGTTATTTCACACATTTTCACTTGTTAAATTACAGATAATCTCTGGTAAAATGGCTGAAAAATATTGTATTAAAAAGAATTATTTTTTATGATTTATATGTAATTTTTAAAAAACAATTTATTGTTATTTTAACAGATTTTCACTTGTTAAATCACTGATAATCTCTGGAAAAATCGCTGAAAAAATATTATATTCAAAGAATGATGTTTTTATGATTTAAATGTCATTTTTCAAGAATTTACTCTTATTTTTCAGATTTTCCCAGCTGTTAAATTGCAGATAATGTCTGGTTATTATAAATTACAGAAAATATATTAAAAAGCATTAATTTACTTTTTTTTAAGGTAACGGTAAATGAACAGCGTGTGAATGAGTATTCATGCTTTTGCAGTGTTTAATGGTGAAATTACACTATTTTTTGCATTTAAAATATCATTATTCCACAGGTTTTGGTGGCATTTGTAAGAAAAAATGTAGTTTCAGAATGAAAAATAGCAATTAAATTCACAGTTTGTTAAATTGCAGATAGTATCTGGTAAAATAACTGGGAAAAAGTATTAATTTGCATGGTAATTGTAGAACAAATGTCAATAATGTCCACATCAAAAATGTAGAAGTAACAAGTAGAAGTTTGTGTGAATGTAAAATTACTGCTGTTTAAAACTGTACTAAAATCAGCAAAAATATTGCTATTATTTCACAGATAGTTATATTTGAAAGAAAAATTATGTGCATTAAGGATTTAAAAAGGGTAATAAATAAATAAATTGTTATTTTACTGATTAGAATATACCCAGTAAAAAATAAACAAAAAAATGTAAATATTGTCCATATAATTAATTTATATTTTCATAAATAGCATTTTAAAATCTTTTTACAATGTATGTCTGTTAAATTACAGTGTTTTACTGAGTTTAAATCTGCTAAAAATCAATATTTAACAGATATGTATTATTATTATCACATTTTTTATATTTTTTTAATATATTGTTATTATTATTTTTAAATTATGTTTTGTTATTATTATTATTATTATTATTATTATTATTATTATTGTTATATTTTTAAAACTTTTATTCATTTATTTATTAATACATAGTCTTTTTCTTTTTTTACAGTGTATTTCTGATTGTAATCTGATCTCTGCTCTCCAGGTGCTGGAGGAGTTTTCCTGCTTTCATTTTGCTGTTACAGTTTCCCTGCAGAGCGACGCTGTGGTTGTGTGTCTGTGTGGTTGTGTTGTGTCTCTGTGTGTCTGTGTGTTTATGAGGTTGTGTTGTGTCTCTGTTTGTGTGTTTGTGAGGTTGTGTTGTGTCTGTGAGGTTGTGTTGTGTGTCTATTTTTGTGTTTGTGTGGTTGTGTTGTGTGTCTGTTTTTGTTTGTGAGGTTGTGTTGTGTCTCTGTCTGTGTGGTTGTGTGTCTGTGTGTTTGTGTGGTTGTGTTGTGTCTCTGTTTGTGTGTGTTTGTGAGGTTGTGTTGTGTCTGTGTGGTTGTGTGTCTGTGTGTTTGTGTGGTTGTGTTGTGTCTCTGTGTGTGTTTGTGAGGTTGTGTTGTGTCTCTGTGTGTGTTTGTGAGGTTGTGTTGTGTCTGTGTGTGTTTGTGAGGTTGTGTTGTGTCTCTGTTTGTGTGTCTGTGTTTGTGAGGTTGTGTTGTGTCTCTGTGTGTTTGTGAGGTTGTGTTGTGTCTCTGTTTGTGTGTGTTTGTGAGGTTGTGTTGTGTCTCTGTTTGTGTGTTTGTGAGGTTGTATTGTGTCTCTGTTTGTGTGTGTTTGTGAGGTTGTGTCTCTGTTTGTGAGGTTGTGTTGTGTCTCTGTTTGTGTGTCTGTGTGTTTGTGTGGTTGTGTTGTGTCTCTGTTTGTCTGTGTTTGTGTGGTTGTTGTGTCTCTGTCTGTGTGTCTGTGTTTTTGTGTGGTTGTGTTGTGTCTGTTTTTGTGTTTGTGTGTTTATGTTGTCTGTTTGTGTTTGTGTGTCTGTGTGTTTGTGAGGTTGTGTTGTGTCTCTGTGTGTTTGTGAGGTTGTGTTGTGTGTCTGTTTTTGTGTTTGCGTGGTTGTGTTGTGTGTCTGTTTGTGTGGTTTTGTGTTTGTGTGTCTCTGTGTTTGTGAGGTTGTGTTGTGTCTGTGTGTTTGTGTGTCTGTGAGGTTGTGTCGTGTGTCTGTTTTTGTGTTTGTGTGGTTGTGTTGTGTGTCTGTGTGTTTGTGTGGTTGTGTTGTGTCTCTGTTTGTGTGTCTGTGTGGTTGCGTCTGTGAGGTTGTGTGTTTTCTGACGTTGTGTTGTGTGTCTGTTTTTGTGTTTGTGTGGTTGTGTCTCTGTCTGTGTGTCTGTGAGGTTGTGTTGTGTGTCTGTTTTTGTGTTTGTGTGGTTGTGTTGTGTCTGTTTTTGTTTGTGTGGTTGCGTTGTGTGTCTGTTTTTGTGTTTGTGAGGTTGTGTTGTGTCTCTGTGTCTGTGAGGTTGTGTTGTGTCTCTGTCTGTGTGTCTGTGAGGTTGTGTTGTGTCTCTGTCTGTGTCTGTGAGGTTGTGTTGTGTCTCTGTTTGTGTGTTTGTGAGGTTGTGTTGTGTCTCTGTGTCTGTGAGGTTGTGTTGTGTCTCTGTGTGTCTGTGAGGTTGTGTTGTGTCTTTGTGTGTCAGTGAGGTTGTGTTGTGTCTCTGTCTCTGTGAGGTTGTGTTGTGTCTCTGTGTGTCTGTGAGGTTGTGTTGTGTCTTTGTGTGTCTGTGAGGTTGTGTTGTGTCTCTGTGTGTCTGTGAGGTTGTGTTGTGTCTTTGTGTGTCTGTGAGGTTGTGTTGTGTCTCTGTGTGTCTGTGAGGTTGTGTTGTGTCTCTGTTTGTGTGTCTGTGAGGTTGTGTTGTGTCTCTGTCTGTGTGTCAGTGAGGTTGTGTTGTGTCTCTGTGTGTCTGTGAGGTTGTGTTGTGTCTTTGTGTGTCTGTGAGGTTGTGTTGTGTGTCTGTGAGGTTGTGTTGTGTCTCTGTGTGTCTGTGAGGTTGTGTTGTGTCTGTGAGGTTGTGTTGTGTCTCTGTGTGTCTGTGAGGTTGTGTTGTGTGTCTGTGAGGTTGTGTTGTGTCTCTGTCTGTGTGTCTGTGTGTTTTTGAGGTTGTGTTGTGTGTCTGTTTGTGTGTTTGTGTGTCTGATGCTCCTCATCCTATACAGAGTCTATCTACGCTGATGTTGGTGCAGATTCAGGCTCTTAAAGCACCTTGAAGGACGACTTTCACCTCCGACTGTATCTGAACGTCCAGATTTCATAGAATCCATAAAAAAGCCGATCTCAGATAACCTGATCGGCCACAGCATCACTTCCTACCTCTCCGTTGTGTGTCTGTTGTGTGTTTTTTTGCCCCACAAAGCCCCGATCCATACGTCCTTCCCTGCAGCTCCTCCACAGTGAAACATGTGGGTTAAGCTTCATTTCTGGAATATTGCAGGGCAGCTCTGAAGGCTCTAACGCTGCAAAGACGAGCGAGTCGACCATTAGACAGCAGCACGAAGGAGCTGTTTGATGTTTTAGGGAATATTCACCTCTTTGACAAACATTTATTGGATAATCGATCATCTGAGTTCAGCATAAAGGCAGAAAAACAGCCAACAAAATCCTCCGAGCTGCATCTCTAAAGTTCCCTGAAGCTCTTTTGTTTGGGGGATCGGATTCTTTAAAATGTTCTTCAGAGATATTTGGAGTTTTGTGGCAGCTGACAGCAATAAAATACAGCTGCAGTTAGTCAGTTAATCATCAGAAAACAGCAAGAAATGTCCGTTACATCTTCCTAAGTTGTCGTTTGTTGTTCTGTCTGATCAACTGTCCAGAACCCAGAATATTAAACGTATTTTAGTGGAAGGATCCCAGAACTGATGCATATTCTTACATTTACAGTCCATAGAGAAGAGCACGCAGTGTTTCTGGGTTTCTAGTTTGGATCCACAAGTTATTTTTAAGGTTCTAAGGTTCTATATTCCTCCTCATAGTGTCTGATTTTTGTGTTAATATTTCACTTTTTAGCTAAAATTAATGTTAATAAACCACCAGTAGTGATGCTCATGTGCTTGTTTTTCAACCTGCCCATCATAATTTGATTTAAAATACTAAAAGAGTCATTTAAAATATGTTTTTAGTGAACTTATTTGGCTTACAAAGAATTATCTTGACAACAATTTCTTAAAAAAACCTTCGAGACCATTCATGGTGCCTTAAAAGACCATTTTTGATGTTTTTTTGAGGCACCTTTGTTTTCTTTCTGAAGAACCGTTTGCAGAAATGGTTCTGTAAAGAATCTCTTGCTAAAAGGAACTAATTATGTTGATTCTATGGCATCACTATGCAGCACAACAAAAGACAGGAAGTGACACAAAACCAATCAAACTTCTTTTGAGCTTCACGTGAAAATCCTGAAGTTACTGTCGTATTTAAACCGAGAGCTGATAAAAGACTGAATCCTTGAGATGCTGTTTGTGAGGATGTCTGAGAACCAAGGTTCCTTTCAAGGGTAACTCTGTCCGCTGAGGTGGATGTCAAGGCCTCAGACGCTTCCACATTCACTGCACAGTCTGACAGAGCAACAATTCGGCCAAAATCCTCTCTTCTCAGAGTGCAGCCTTTAATCCCAAACCGTGGATGTTCTTTAATAATTCATTTAAAGCTGAATTAGACTTTGGTCACATTTTATATCCGTCTATCAGGAGAAGAACTTGCACAAAGTAGAAGTCCAAAAATCACCACAAAATCACCACAACCAGATTCAAAATTGCCACAAAAAGACACTTAGTCACCCCAAAAAGACAAGAAAACCACCACAAAAGGAGGAAAAATGCCACAAAAAGATGCAAAATCACACGAAAAATGCAAAATTACCAGAAAGAGATGCAAGAATCACCACAAAAATATGTGAAACCACCACACAAAGATGCAAAATCACAAAAAAAACGCCAAACCACCACAAAAAGATGCAAAATCAAATTAAAAGACGCAAAATCACCTCATAGAGATGTAAGATCACTACAAAAAGACGGAAAAATCACCACAAAAGACACTGTCACCACAAAAGAAGGAAAAATTACCACAAAAGATGCAAAATCACCACAAAAACACAAAATCACCAGAAAAAGATGCAAAATCACCATAAAAACACACAAAACCACCACAAAAAGATGCAAAATCACCACAAAAGCACACAATCACCACAAAAACACACAAAACCACCACAAAAAGATGCAAAATCACCACAAAGGATGCAAAAATCACTACAAAAGATGCAAAATCCCCACAAAAGCACACAAAATCACCACAAAAACACACAAAACCACCACAAAAAGATGCAAAATCACCACAAAAGCACACAATCACCACAAAAACACACAAAACCATCACAAAAAGATGCAAAATCACCACAAAAACACACAAAACCACCACAAAAAGATGCAAAATCACCACAGAGGATGCAAAAATCACTACAAAAGATGCAAAATCACCACAAAAACACACAAAATCACCACGAAAGATGCAACAATTGCCGAGAAACACACAATATCACCACAAAAACACTCAAAATCACACCGAAAGATGCAACAATTGCCAAAAACAGGCAAAATCACCACAAAAACATTCAAAATCACGACAAAAAAAATGCAAAATCAGCATAAAACACACAAAATCACCACAAAAGCTGCAAAATCACCACAAAAAGACGCAAAATCCCCACAAAAGATGCAAAATCACCACAAAAACACACAAAATCACCACAAAAACACACAAAACCACCACAAAAAGATGCAAAATCAAATGAAAAGACGCAAAGTCACCACAAAAACACGCAAAATCACCACAAAATGACAGAAAATTACAGCAATTTTTTTTAAAAAACCGACAGTTCTTCTCCTCAACCGATCGCATCGATCCGATGCAGCCTCTTAGATAAACTGTAGCTCTGTTCAGCTGAATATTGATTGTGTTCTTTCTGTGTTTCTGCTGCATTTTAAACGTCTCCGTAGGAAATGAATATGAATATTTGTGTTTGTAATATTTCTAAACCGCTGCAGTTACTGAGAACTTCTTCCTGGTTTCCTGAACGGCTCGTTGGCTTCGACCGCTGCTGCAGCTGTTCCTGATTTTTCATTCCGTCTCTTCTCGGCACTCGTCTCTGCCGCCTTATTTACCTGTTTGGGCCTCAGTTTTACCTGTTTACCTGTTTACCTCACAGTGCAGCTCAACAGGAGGAGCTGAATTTAACATCAGAGGAGCTTTGACCTGAAGTCCAGGGTTTTTTCATTCTGCAGCTCCGATGTGTTTTGGTTTAAATCCTCTGCAGGATTTCTGCACATCAGCAGGACAAACATGAGGATTAACACGAACTGCTGCTGCTGAGAGCAAATGAAAGTTTAATTCTATATCCAGGGATTTTTTTCCATCTAGATTCCCTTTGATGTATTCCTGCAACACTTCACCTCATTTGACTTCTGTCTGAGCGACTCTACAGAGTTGAAGCTTCGATCCTCCTCCAGCTGCAGGTGATGTTGGATCGAAGAACATGGACAGAACACTGGTAGAACCCATGGAGAACTATTGATCAGAGTTCAAGGCTCAAATACAGCTGATCAGCTGGACGCCTCCCAACAGAGGAAATCCATTCAGCAGAAACACAACAGTTCATAGATATCTGTAAGAGACGTGTTAAATATTATCTGCAAAACAGAACAAATCCTCAATCCTCCATCACTTCGACCCACAACTGCCATGAAATGCTCAACAAACATGACAAATTCTGCTTATTTGGTGCTCAGATTCTTCTTCAAGAGTAAAATATCTCATCTATAGTAATCTATATCTTTTAGTTTAACCCTCCTGTTGTCCTCATTTACGGGCACCAAAAAATATTGTTTCCTTGTCTGAAAAAAATCCAAAATTTCAGCAAAAAAAATTCCCCAAATTTCTGAAAATTTGCAAAAACTTCAGGAAGAAAATTCCAATAATTCTTTAAAAGTTTTATTTAAAAAAAAAAAAATCCCCCAAATTTGGCAAGAAAATTCTTGTAAATATTTTCAAAAAATGAGTAAAAATCTTCCAAAAAAATTCTAAAAATATCTAAAGTGATTACATATATATCAGTAAAACTTCTAATATTTTCTTTAAGAACATTTACGTAAAAATCAACCAAAATCCAGCAAAATTCATTGGATTTTGGTTGATTTTTTTGTGAATGTTCTTCAGAAACATTTTTAACATTTCTTTTTTCACACCAAAAAATGTTCAAAGATTTCCCAAAAATGTTGAAAATGTGGACATCAGAAGTTTTACTGTGAAAATAGATTTTTTTTCTCCACATTTTCAAACTTTAAAATGGGTCAATTTTGACCCGCAGGACGACACGAGGGTTAAGCTATTCACAGTGATTCGGTGTTACATAAACTGCATCAGACTGTTTTAGAGTTTACAGATTTTTACCGTCATGGTTTGACAGTTTTTCACCATAAAATTACAAATGTGTTTTACAGTGTATTTGTTTTGGTACAAATAAGTAAATTTCACAATCTGTTTGTCCAAAAAAAGCTGCAAAAATAACTAAAATCCCCAAACATGAGTGTACCTCATCAAATCTGTCCAACTTTGGCCGATGCCTATTGAGGTGCAGTCAGACTATTCTATATAATACTGTCAGTGATAGAGAATGGTCTGACTACACCATCAATCATCCAATCAATAATAAGACTTCAAAACAGATTTATCAACTCTATCAGTTCTATTTGTTTTTGTACAAAAAGCTAATTTCTCTATTTGTTTTGTGATAAATAAATAATTTTCACAATCAGTTAGTCCAAAAAAGGATCTAAAAATACCTTCTGTCCCCAAACACTGATGTCCTCAAGAAGTCTGTGTAAACTTTTGACTGCTGCCTCTTAAAATTACCCCCAGTGAACACATCAGCGTTTAATAAATGCACTGACATGTCACACTGATGTGGTTACAACATGTTCTCATCATGGCCCGTCTAATCTTAGCCTGAACGCTGGATCTGGTCGGGTATTTCTGCACACTCTGAATATTTATGTCCTAATTTGGGCTATTTTTCTCTACTGTTTTTGAACTGGGGTTATTTTTAGAGACGAGACACACTGTACTTTCACACAGGAGACCTCTGTCCGCCAATAATCTCCACACACACACTTGAACTCTGTCAAGCTAATGCTGTTACATTACAATAGTTGCGTAAAGCCGAAGCCGTGGTTTGTTTGTTGCCCCTCGGACCTCTCGCTGAACTTTCACACCCTGATCCCCGACTTCCTCGTCATCTTCTTCTCCGTGTGAGAACATAAACAAACACCGTCTTTTATTATTGTCATTCTGGGAAGTTTCAGCTCCGGTTCCTCCCATCCTCGCAGGTCACGGGGCAGAGTTGTGGTCGTCAGGATGTTCAGGGCCTCGGGGCTAGAAATAGGAGCGACGGTTCGAGCCCCGATGCCTCCCGACTCCTCCGGGACGGAAGAGAAAAGGCCACGCAAACACAAAACCCTCACACAAGGTCAACAACAATAGTAAGAAGCAGAGGAACATGGAGGAAACTAATCAGGGATTTCAGGGGGTTTGTTTGGGGAGGAAAGTTCTCGGTGGGAAACAGCAGTCGAGATGCTGCAGTTAGTAAATGATGCTGTCTGTGATCTAAAGCAGAAGCAGTTCTCAGCTTGGACGTTTGCAGTGTTTCCTCTGGAAACACTCAAAGCTGCTGCGGTTTTTCCTGCTCTCAGGACGTCATGAAGTGTTTCCCTTTTCTCTTTTTTAACCCTCGTGTCGTCCTGAGGGTCAAAATGACCCCTTTTAAAGTTTGAAAACATGGAAAAAATGTTGAAAACTTCCACATTTTGAACATTTTTGGGAAATTTTTGAACATTTTTTGGTGGAAAAAAGAAATATTAAAAAAAGTTTCTTTAAGAACATTCAGGAAATCCTGAATGTTCTTCAAGAAAATATTAGAAATTTTACTGATATATGTAATCATTTTAGATATTTTTAGGATTTTTTTGGAAGATTTTTATTCATTTTTTGAAAATATTTACAATTTTTATTAATTTTATTTTTTAATTTTTATTTCTTGGCAAATTTTGGGATTTTTTTTAAATTTAAAAAATAAAACTTTTAAGGGAAACTTTTAAGGAATTTTCTTCCTGAAGATTGTGCAAATTTTCATAAATTTGGGGAATTTTTCGCTAAATTTTTGGATTTTTTTCAGACAAGGAAACAATATTTTTTGGTGCCATGAATGAGGACAACAATTAATCAGTTCATGCAGCAGACAGAAAACTGCCGTTAAATGTTACATAAATATGAGAAATCCGCTTGACTTTGATGCTCTGATTTTTATTCAACAGCAAAATATATAAATAACTTTTAAAAGGATTCTAATGAAATGTCCTACAGACATTCTTTCTCCCCTCGAGTTGAATATAAAATAATATTTTCTCCTTTTCATCTTCATATCATCAGATCAGCAGATTTTTTCAGTAAAAATCAGTAAAACTAATTTTATATATATAGTAAACAGTATTCCACTGTTTTTAATGTTTTTTGCTTTGCTTTTGCACTCTTGCTGCCAGATTTTCACAAATGTTTTCAATTTCATTTTGTTTTTTGTACATTTTGTTAAAGTGTTATTTCTGGCACTCCTATAGGTAGATATATCAGAAGTTTCACTGTGAAAATATTTTTTTTCCCCACATTTTCAAACTTTAAAACGGGTCAATTTTGATCCACAGGACGACACGAGGGTTAAACACAGGAATAAATTGTGACCTGCTTCATCCAAAATGTTGGAAAAGAGATGTACCATGAATTAAATTTGCATTTCCAACCATAAACATGCCTTCAGTGTGACGTTAGCGCTGTCTTAAGACGTTTGAACTTTTAGAAATGTCATTTGTTTCAGCGTTTTGAGGGAAATCTTCACACAAAGTTCCCTAAAAAAAAGTCCTCTAAGGTGTTTTGGCTGCTCTGCTGGATGTTTAAGTGCTCAGGGTTGTGGGTGTTCAGGTCCTCAGGGTTGTGGATATTTCCTTTCAGGGTGGACACAGAGGGTCATTGTCGGGTCCCCATGTCACTGGAATCCTGGGAATTTATATCCCTGCTCTGATCTGTGCTCTCAAGTCGCCCCACTGCTGATTTCACATGCAGTTAAGGAAAGAGGCCGACTAAAGAAAAACCCCGAAGGGCTCCAAGTGCTTTAAATGTGCAAAAACCTTCAGATTCTTCACCGACTCATGAAAACAAAACATTATATTCACTAATGCTAACAAGATAACTGCATTAGGATTAAGATTTATCTTCACTGTGATGCAGTGATTCAAACATTCAAATTTAATAATTAAAAAAAGTGAAAAAATAAAACGAGATGAATGATTATTTTTCTTGAAAAAAGTGCTGAACCCTCGTGTCGTCCTGCGGGTCAAAACTGAGCCGTTTTAAAATTTGAAAATGTGGGGGGGAAAAAATTTTCACAGTGAAACTTCTGATATCCACATTTTCAATATTTTTGGAAAATCTTTGAACATTTTTTGGTGGAAAAAAAGAAATGTTAAAAATCTTAAGAACATTCACATAAAAATCAACCAAAATCCAGTGAATTTCGCTGGATTTTGGTTGATTTTTATGTGAATATTCTCTAAAGAAAATATCAGAAGTTTAACTGATATAGACATTTTTAGGATTTTTTTGGAAGATTTTTACTCATTTTTTTGAAAATATTTACAAAAATTTTCTTGCCAAATTTGGAGGATTTTTTAAAATAACACTTTTAAGGGAAATGTTTAAAGAATTATTGGAATTTCCTTCCTGAAGGTTTTGCAAATTTACAGAAATTTGGGGAATTTTTCGCTAAATTTTTGGATTTTTTTAAGACAAGGAAACAATATTTTTTGATGCCCGTAAATGAAGACAGCAGGAGGATTAAGGACTTTTAGTCATCGGCTATTATTATGTTGTGAAAGAAACTTTCTAAATTAATGGAGGATCGGGAGAGAAAATGAGAACAAAATTAACAGGCGGGAAGACCGAGAAGAAAAGAAAAGACGCGACACACTTCAGAGATTTTTTATTATTAGTGTCGCCAAAGAGCTGCTAAATCACTGAATTTATTGGGTTTATTTCTATAATCTAATAATATAAGGTCTTTATTTTAGAATAGAATTATGATAAATAAATTTGTTAGCTACAGCAGAAAGAGTTCAATTCTCACCACAATAAATACAGGTAAATAAGCTAAAATGTGCAGTAAATAAAAAGAAACAATAAGAATAATACAAAATATCCAAGGAAGAATGTAAAAATGTTAAAGTGTTTTATGTCGAGTGCAAATAGTGTGCAAGAGTATACAAAAAAGTGTTGAAGTTCAATTTATGGAACCAGAATCACTGTGTGAACTGCCCTAAGATGATTTATGCTGACCTGTTATTGTATAAATAAAACTGAATTTAGTTATTTAATTCAAAAAGCAAAGTTTTTACTTAACTTGACCTATTTGTTTCTATGTAAATCTTGCACTAAATTTCAAAAGTTTGGTTTTAATTGTCCATTTTTTTGTCTTAAATGTTTACTTTGGTTTTTACTGTAAAGAGTTTTTCCATTTGAACATTTTTAAATGTATTTTTTGGAACAATTTACTAATATTTTACAGGTTTTCCTTGTTTTGTTAAATTACAGATAAATGCTCATTGTTTAAAAAAATGGGAAATGTTGTGAATGTTTACTTTAAATTTTTAGATTTTTTTCTTTTTTTTGCTGATTGTAAAATTAAACAGTTTACTGTATTCAAACCAGCAAAAACAAACAAATAAACAAGCAAACATACATTATTTTACACACATTTGGCATTATTTGATTAAAGAAATATGTACATTAAGGACTAAAAGATTGTAAATAGTTTTTAAACTATTACTTTACAGATTGGCAGCATAAACACAAGTTTCTTATTAAAAACGAAATTGTTTCACGTTGGATTTCGATGTATTTTTAAAGATTTTCTTAGGTGTAGGTGTATTAACCCTCCTGTTGTCCTCATTTACAGGCACCAAAAAATATTGTTTCCTTGTCTTAAAAAAATCCAGAAAACTCAGCAAAAAAAACATCCCCAAATTTCTGAAAATTTGCAAATTCCACAAATTTGGCAAGAAAATTCTTGTAAATATTTTCAAAAAATGAGTAAAAATCTTCAAAAAAAATCCTAAAAATATCTAAAGTGATCACATATGTATCAGTAAAAATTCTTTAAGAAATTCCGTGGATTTTGGTTGATTTTTATGTGAATGTTCTTAAGAAACATTTTTAACATTTCTTTTTTTCCACCAAAAAATGTTCAAAGATTTCCCAAAAATGTTGAAAATGTGGACATCAGAAGTTTCACTGTGAAAATGTATTTTTTTTCCCCACATTTTCAAACTTTGAAATGGGTCAGTTTTGACCCACAGGACGACATGAGGGTTAAAAGTTAAGTAATTAGGGGAGGAGATGTAAAAATCCTGATTTCAAGGTGAAGAAAAATTAATTTATTAACTTAATGAACAATTTTTTCATTTTTTCTTTGTGCCAATTTACTGATATTAGTAAATTCGTAATTTTAATAAAATTAAATACTAGCAGTATCAATACAAAATGTACAAATTTGTTCTTTTACAATGTGTAAAAGTACAGTTTTAATGTGCTTAAATCTGCTAAAAAAATCTAATATTTGATAATCCTTTTGGCCCCTTTTCACAGTTTTAGAATGTCACAGTATTCAATCGTTTTTAAATGTACTTTCATAGCGTAGTGCTGCCAGATTTTCAGGATTATTCCAGATGTTTTGTTGTTGATGTTGAATGAAGTGGCACCATGATGCAGTCTAGACACAGTTTTATACAATAAACAATAAATATTCTACTTTAAATTACTGAAATCAGCGATAAAGTAATTATATTTTTACATAAACTACAGTAGCAAAACAGTGTTTGTTGCACTGTGTGATATAAGTGTGGTTCTTGTACGACTCGTGTTTTCCTCTGACATTACAGCGAACATCTCATCTCCTTCCAGCGGAAATGCTTCTAGGAACTGAGCTGCTTCACGTGTTCACACTGACATGTGAAAGGAAGCAACAAAACAACGGAGTCTCTGTGTTTCCAGTCGACAGGAAGTGAAGGAGACTCACTTTGATGCTGAGCAGAACAAACCGTCTTCCTGAAGCCGACACACCTCTTCCTCCTGAGCTGCTCCTGGACCTCCATCTTCACCTCCACCCTGACCTCCATCTTCATCTCCACCCTGACCTCCATCCTGACCTCCATCTTCACCTCCATCCTGACCTCCATCTTCATCTCCACCCTGACCTCCATCCTGACCTCCATCATCATCTCCATCCTGACCTCCATCTTCATCTCCACCCTGACCTCCATCCTGACCTCCATCTTCACCTCCATCCTGACCTCCATCTTCACCTCCACCCTGACCTCCATCTTCATCTCCACCCTGACCTCCATCCTGACCTCCATCATCATCTCCATCCTGACCTCCATCTTCATCTCCACCCTGACCTCCATCATCATCTCCATCCTGACCTCCATCTTCACCTCCATCCTGACCTCCATCTTCACCTCCACCCTGACCTCCATCCTGACCTCCATCTTCACCTCCATCCTGACCTCCATCTTCATCTCCATCCTGACCTCCATCTTCACCTCCATCTTCATCTCCATCCTGACCTCCATCCTGACCTCCATCTTCACCTCCACCCTGACCTCCATCTTCACCTCCATCCTGACCTCCATCTTCACCTCCACCCTGACCTCCATCCTGATCTCCATCTTCATCTCCATCCTGACCTCCATCTTCACCTCCACCTTGACCTCCATCTTCATCTCCATCTTCACCTCCATCCTGACCTCCATCTTCACCTCCACCCTGACCTCCATCCTGATCTCCATCTTCATCTCCATCCTGACCTCCATCTTCACCTCCACCCTGACCTCCATCTTCATCTCCATCTTCACCTCCACCCTGACCTCCATCTTCATCTCCATCTTCACCTCCATCCTGACCTCCATCTTCATCTCCATCTTCACCTCCATCCTGACCTCCATCTTCATCTCCATCCTGACCTCCATCTTCACCTCCACCCTGACCTCCGTGTTCACATCCACCCTGACCTCCATCTTGACCTCCACCCTGACCTCCATCTTCACCTCCATCTTCACCTCCATCCTGACCTCCATCCTGATCTCCGTCTTCACCCCCATCCTGACCTCCATCATCCTCATGTCTTCTCATCCACACGTCCTCTCAGGAAGGACATTGAGGTTGAAGACTGAATTGACTAGAAACCTCCTCCCGGCTCCTTATCAACAATGGGACGAATCCTTCAACCCTGAAGGCTGAACAGTGAAGCTCATCAGCGTGAGAAACTTCTGGGGAGAAGATGAGCAGAGAAAGAAGACGACTGTTTGGTCTTTGGTTGGGTTTGGTGTTGACAGGTGGTGATGAGAGTGTGAGCTGGAATGCAGAGGAGTGGTCATCAGAGGCGACCCTGAAGGTTTAATCTGCTCTCAGATAAGAGTGTTGTGGTCTATGTGGGAAAACAAAGTGCTGCTGGACATGGAGAGTTTCCACAGATCAGCGTCCAAAAAGTCACTCCAGGAACTTTTTCCAACACGTCATTAAATACACGGTGAAACGGTAGATAAACCGTTAAAGCTGCAAGCATCATTTTCATTTGTTAACATCATAATGTTGCACCAATTTAATGTTGTGTGCCATTCAAACTCAAATTTCTGCATTTGTTGATTCAAAAGTACATTCAAGTTGAAGTAATTTAATAACACTGGCTTGATAACTTAACCCTCGTGTCGTCCTGTGGGTCAAAATTGACCCGTTTTAAAGTTTTAAAATGTGGGAAAAAATATAGATTTTCACAGTGAAACTTCTGATGTCCACATTTTCAACGTTTTTGGGAAATTTTTGAACATTTTTTGGTGGAAAAAAAGAAATGTTAAAAATGTTCCTGAAGAACATTGACAAAAAAATCAACCAAAATCCAGTGAATTTTGCTGGATTTTGGTTGATTTTGATGTGAATGTTCTTAAAGAAAATATTAGAAGATTTACTGGTATATATGTAATCACTTAGTTATTTTTAGGATTTTTTGGAAGATTTTTACTCATTTTTTGAAAATATTTACAAGAATTTTTTTGCCAAATTTGTTCTGTTTTTTAAATAAAACTTTAAAGGGAAATTTTTAAGGAATTATTGGAATTCTCTTCCTGAAGGTTTTGCAAATTTTCAGAAATTTGTTGAATTTTTTTGCTGAATTTTTGGATTATTCTTCAGACAAGAAAACAATATTTTTTGGTGCCCGTAAATGAGGACAACAGGAGGGTTAAGTTTTTTCACTTTGAGGTCAAGATTTTAAGCCACTTTATCTACCTACACTGTAAAAAAAAAAAAAAAAATCCAGAAAAAAATGAAAATCTGGAAAAACGGTAAATACCTTAAAATTAAAAAGTTGTGAAAATAATGACAAACATCTGTAAAATATTGATATTTTTAGGTGATTTAAATGCAACTAAATGTAAAAAGTATATTTTCAGCTGCCATTTATACCAACACTGATTTTTGATGAGGATGTTATTTGCAGTGTGGGCCTTTTTAAAGTTAATAAAGTTAAAAAAAAAAAAAAAAAAAAAAAAAAAAAAAATATATATATATATATATATATATATGTATATATATATATATATATATATATATGTATATATATATATATATATATATATATATATATATATATATATATATATATATATATATATATATATATAAAAAATTTTTTTTTAATATATATATTTTTATATATATATATATATATTTTTCATATTATATTTTTGGATGATTTAAAGACTGTACAATGATGTGATTTTATGATCAAACATAAAATAATTATCATTTGTAAAAATCTAGATTTTTATTTAATTAATTTAGTTATTTTTAGTTTCAGACAGTTTTTTTTCTTTGTTTCTTTTTTGTTTTTACAGTTAATGAATAAATTAATATTTTTTTCTTTGACGTGACTAGATATCATCTGCAATTTAAAAAATGGGAAAATCTGTAAAAAATTCACAAACAAAAAAACTGACAAAAGTATTTATTTATTCTTAATATATACAATTTATCTTTCCCAAAAAATAAACAGTAAAAAAAAATCATTTTACACTTTTCCATCCTTTATGTAATTTTTTTCCAAACAATAACAAATATCAATATTTTTTTGCTTATTTAAATAAGTAATAAAATAGTGTAATTTGATGGTCAAACACTGTAAAATAATAAATTACCATTTGTACAAAATTTATTTTTCAAATAAATGCAAATATATGTAAAATAATGATTTTTTGTTGGTTTAAAAACAGTAAAAAATATTATCATTTTATGGTCAAACATTTAAAAAGACCAAATTACTATTTATAAAAAATATATATAGAGATTTTTACTGTGGACATCATTTACATTTTTTTTTACAGTCAATGTGTAATTTAATACTTTTTTTTCTCTAATTTTATGATTTATTATATATATAATTTAACAAATTAGGAAAAATCTATAAAAACAATTTATTATATTATTGTTGTTATAATTATTACTATTTATCTATATATTTATTTATTGATTACCATTTTCAGTTCTTCATATACATATTTTATCTTTTAAATAAATGCATATATATGTAAAAAATAGATATTTTTGTTGGTTTAAATATAGTGAAAAACATTATAATTTCATGGTCAAATATTCAAAGAGACCAAAATTAGTATTTGTAAAAATATAGATTAGTTAGTTGTTTTTTTTTTTTTACAGTCAATGTGTAATTTAATACCTTTTTCTCTTGTTTTATGATTTATTATCTATAATTTTACAAAACAGGGAACATCTGTAAAATGTGAGTAAACTGGGCCAAAAAAATAAAATTAAAAACTGTCTAAAAGTTGATTTGATAACTGAATTTTTTCTCACCTTGAATTTTTTTTAGAGTGCACACATAATGCAGTGGAGTTTACTGAAGGGTCTGAAGGTTCAGCGTCATGTCAGAGATAAAGCTGCCGGAGAGAGGAAGCAGAACCTTCACTTCTTATCTGCAGAGAATTCACTGGTCAGCAGAGGAAGTCAGATCTGCTCTAAGTTACTACATTAACAGGCCGTTATCATCGGCAACAGCTTCCTGTTTGACACCAGAAACTGTTTAACCCTTGTGTCGTCCTGTGGGTCAAATTGACCCATTTTAAAGTTTGAAAATCTGGAAAAAAATATATTTTCATCGTGAAACTTCTGATATCCACATTTTCAACAGTAATTAGCCATAGAACTTTTCAGTTCTTTATATAGATACTTAATCTTCCAAATAAATGCAAATATCTGTTAAATAAAGTGGCTTTGTTGTCATTGGTTTAAATATAGTAAAAAAAAATAGAATTTTATGGTCAAACATTGAAAAACACTAAATTGCTATTTGTAAAAATGCAGATGTTTGCT
The DNA here is from genome assembly GCF_022539595.1 of Amphiprion ocellaris. Lineage (NCBI taxonomy): Eukaryota > Metazoa > Chordata > Actinopteri > Pomacentridae > Amphiprion > Amphiprion ocellaris. Next base: position 3,612,847 of record NC_072767.1, on the reverse strand, counting down.
GTGAACATTATTTACATTTTTTTCATATTTTTCCACAAATTTTCCATGTTTTGATACCTTAAGTGTAGTATCTAGCAGTAGTCACAGAAAACATGCTGTAATTTACCAGTCAGCATAAAAACAACAGGCTTCACATCAAACTAGCCTCTTCTAAGTTCTTTTACAACGCTTGACCGTAAAGTAATGCAATTTTTAAATTGTATTTTACGCAATTTCCCCTTTTTCATAAATTACAAATGATAGCTAGTAAAATCACTGAATCCTTTTTATAAATTATATTAATGTGAAAACAAAACAAAATAATAATAATAATAATAATAATAATAATAATAATAATAATAATAATAATAATAATAATAATAATAATAATAATAATAATAATAATAAGATTAATAATAGCAAAACAGGCCAAAACTGCAAATAACATCAACATCAAAAATCTGTATTTGTCTATAATAATAATAATAATAATAATAATAATAATAATAATAATAATAATAATAATAATAATTTGGAAATTATTAGTCTATCTATCTATCTATCTATCTATCTATCTATCTATCTATCTATCTATCTATCTATCTATCTATAGTCTATCTATCTATCTATCGATCTATCTATCTATCTATCTATTTATAGTCTATCTATAGTCTATCTATCTATCTATCTATCTATTTATCTATCTATAGTCTATCTATCTATCTATCTATCTATCTATCTATCTATCTATCTATCTATCTATCTATCTGTCTATCTATCTAAAAACTTTGTCAGATCAGACAAATACTGTTCAACAAAAACTACACATTTTAGATTGAATAACGAGAAAAAATGAGTTCATTCCACTAAAGTCTATGTTTAGTGTGTCCACATCCAGTGCAATAACAGTTCAGAGTTTCGCATGTAGGAAACATGTGAACCTCAGTTACTTATGAAAGACGTGGAAATTTGCTGCACGTGTTTTCTGCAGATGTACCCAAACTTCCCCTCGTCACAGATAAGGTGTGCGGCGTATCGGGAGAGTATCCTGTTGTGGATATTTTTACAGACACCCTTCCCGTGTCACAGAAGCTTTGTCATACGAATACATGTGATGGACGTTCCGCTGCTTCAGGAAAAGGTGTGAACTCTGCGGCTTGAACGACTACATGCAGTCCAGTGCTATTATGACAGGCGTGTCACTAGCGGGTCACTGGATAGATGATGACAGGCGTCTTCCTTCACCAGAAAACTGTTGTGTGCAGGCGTTGGACCGACATGGTGGCTCAAGTATTTGAGAAGAGAAACAAACTATCTGTCCTTATTTTAGTTTAACAAAACTTAATTTTTATAAAAGTTTCGCAAGGTGTCAGACCTCTGTTCGATGCTCCTCATTTGCATAAAGTAGCCGAGACTTCAACTTTATGCAAAAGAGTCAGCAATGCCATACCCCATCACTCGAAACACGACTCTACCCGAATGCATTGTGGGACGTTTCACATGGACAATAAATGGGAAGCGTTACAGTGACAGATCCTGTGTGTACCTCCCATCACCCAGGTATTGTAAAGGGAGAGCAACAATGTGTCGCAGGACACCAACAATAATTGGAGGCGTTATAAATAAAGCCCAGTGGACATTTATCCTGGGCTGATGTCGCTGTTTCAGACAACAGATCCATGATGTGGGATGTAAAACCAGCTCTGTGACATGCACCACTGGGGTATAAGAACACTGCTCTAGTCGACCCCAGTTTGGAGTTGTGGTTATAAGTCATTAAAGGTCACTAAAATCTTTGTCTTGGTGCCCATTGCTACCTAAACACCAGCAATACTCTCTGCTACAACATGAACTGCCTGAAGTTTTAGTGATGCCTCCTCTGGTTGCTACAGTATCCAACAGTAAGAGACTCTCCCTGGTGGAACAATCCGGTACTACAGCTAATATCAATCCTGGCTTTTTCTAACCACACCTCCTCTGATATAAAGTCATTAAATGGCATGGAAGTCTTTGTCATGGTGCCCATTGCTAGCTAAACTCCCACAATGCCCTCTGCTTCCCTACATGGACTGTCAGTAGTCCAAGTGACCACCTCCTCTGGACTCTACAGTATTTAACCCTTTAACATCCTCACCAAGAAAAAGGCAATGAAAAAAATATTTCTTTATATTTCTTATCTCTTTGGTGCACTAATAACAACAATCAATGTTTTTTTATGAAGAGACCCAGAGGTTTTTAAAATACTGACCTCGACCAAACGGTTGAGAAAAATTATTTTACCCTTTTAACCCTTTTTTTAAACATTTCAAATGACACAGTTGTGTTCAGCAACTCCTTAGGCACCATAATATGTCCGAAGTATTACTTTACCTTTGAAAATCACAGCAAACAGAGGCCTCATGTGAGGAGTGATTTTGGTCATGCTAACTTCCTGTGAGCAGACTAACTTCCTCTGCATGCAATTTCAAAACACAGTGACATCTACTGGACTTTTTTTTTAGTATAATGTACCTCAGAGTGGTAGCTAATGAGTGGTAGACATGGCTGAAACAGGTGGAATTAAATAAAACATGTTTTTCAATAACATATAGTGAATCAACATGTGCTCTACCAAATGGTTGGGCAGAACATTAAAGGGTTAACTGCAGGAGGCTCTACCTGGGGGAACAACCAGGTACTACAGCTAATATCAATCCTGGCTTCTCCCAAACACATGAACTCTGGTCGGAGGTCATTAAGTGTTAGTGAAGTCTTTGTCATGATGCCCATTGCTAGCTTAACTACCACAATGCCCTCTGCTTCCCTACATGAACTGCCCATAGTCCGAGTGACCACCTCCTCTGGACTCTACAGTACTGACAGCAAAAGGCTCCACCTGGTGGAACAACCAGGTACTACAGCTAATCTTAATCCTGGCTTGTCATAAACACAGCAGCTCTGGGAGGAGATCATTATGCACCACTAAAGTCTTTGTCATGGTGCCGATAATGCTCTCTGCTACTCAACATGAACTGTCTGTAGTCTGAGTGATGCCTCCTTTGGTTGCTATGAAACAGTAAGAGGCTCCACCTGGTGGAACAACCAGGCACTACAGCCTATATCATTCTTGACTTGTCCTGAAGAAATGAGCTCTGGCCAGATGTCATTAAAGATCACATAAGTCTTTGTCATGGTGCCCCTTTGCTAGTTAAACCCCCACAATGCTCTCTGCTTGCCAACATGAACTGTCTGTAGTCTGAGTGATGCCTCCTTTGGTAACTACAGTATTCAACTGCAAGAGGCTCCACCTGGTGGAACAATCAGGTACTACAGCTGATCTACAACACATTTCCTGACATGCATGTAGAGAATACAGGTCTTCACTGTCTTCTGGAGTTTATGAAGCTGCAGTCTCTAGCCCTACTCTGTAACACAACATTTCAGAAAGTGTCCTATTGGAGTTTTACAACACGGTTCTTGAACACCTACGTAACATTAAGGAACAACTGGATGCAAAATGCTTTTTTTTCTTAATGTATGGTAGAGATATTCAGTTGACAAGCAGATACATTGGATTGTTTTGACAACTTTAATTTACCTGAAGGGTGTATTCTCCAGGAAAATGGTATCAGATCAAATATGAAATGGCTCAAATTGGATCAGGTGCTTGGGACATTCATGAATTGTGTTGGTGTGACTGAGTAACAACAAGGGAATCAGATGTTGAGAAGTTTGTTTGTCTCAGGGCCTGAAGCGCAGCAACAGAAATCCCTATAAAGTGCAAATCACTAACGCAGGGAGCCTTTGGAGGAGGATAATCCAGCGTCGCTTTGTCTGTTTAAGCTCACGACCCTCTCCGTGGTGGACGAAGCCCATCTAACACACTGATGCCCTCATGCATAAACACACCAACACACAGCGGCTGAATGGAGGCTCCTGCTTCCTGGCTCCCTAGGCAGCTAATTACTGAGCCTTCCACACCGACAAAGGGAAGAGAGTTTCTCCATTCAAACATATTAATCCCTCCATTTACGGGCTGCAGCAGAGGTGACTGCAGAGAGTGCGAGCGGAAGTTTGTTTTGCCTCCTGCATCTGTGTGTGACTCAGAGTCCGTAAGAGGAGTTAATGTTGCAGAAGTTTATGATGTGAGGCAGGAGGGGGAAGTGCATTTGTAATTTATTTGCTTGTATGTGTGCACTGAAAGTTAACTATATGACTAAACGCTAGAGCTCTCTGTGGTTGCTGCATAAAATGTACACTAATGTTCAAAAGTTTGGGGTCATCCAGATAATTCCATGCTTCCCATGAAAGCTCCCACTTTTATCCATGTGCTAACATAACTGCACAAGGGTTTTCTAATCATCAGTGAGCCTTTCAACACCATTAGCTAACACAATGTAGCATTAGAACACAGGAGTGATGATTGCTGTTATCTTCATTGAAAAAAAGCTGCTTTTCTTTCAAAAAATAAGGACATTTCTAAGTGACCCCAGACTTGTGAACAGTAGTGTAATAAAATACAGTAAAAACAGAAAAAATGCAGTAAAAATTTAGTAAAAATATAGTAAAAACACAGTAAAAATATAATAAAAATATCTTTAAAATCTAGTACAAAAATATAGTAAACATCTAGAAAAAATACAGTAAAAATCTAGTAAAAAATATAGTAAAAATATCTTTAAAATATCTTAAAAATACGTTAAAAATCTAGTAAAAAATCTAGTAAAAATGGAGAAAAAATACAGTAAAACCCTTGTGCAGTTATGTTAGCACATCGATAAAAGTGGAAGTTTTCATGGAAAACATGAACTTGTCTGGGTGACCCCAAACTTTTGAACGGTAGTGTACGTTTCTTTGATCCGTGGTCCAAACTTGCTCAAAGTTTTGACTAATATTCTCAGCTCTAGTATTTGATGCAGCAAAAATTAAGAAAACCAACAATTAAATGGATAATAGATTCACCATATTATATGTTGAGCACTGATAATCTTTATTTTTAATCTGTTTATTTTGCCTACATCAGTCTAGAACATATCACCTACATACAAATGGTTCAAAGCATATAAAACTACACATGCAAATCAGTTAATAGTGGATTTGTGGATTTGTGACACTTGCAAAAACAGCATTAAAGCTTCCCAGAAGTCTGAGGCAGTTTAACCACCAGATCTCCGGCCTTCAAGTCGAACTTCAACAGAGACACCTGTTCCCTCTTTAGGACATTTCTATTTTGGGTTTTGGAGAGAATATTCTGTCTGACTGCGAACAACATTTGACTTGTTTGTGCTGTTTATACCTTCTTGGACTGGAGGGAACAAAACAACCCATGGTGGGAGGAAATTTGTATCTTTTGTTGTGCCACTGCAGACAGTTTTGATATGTGGTGTTTTGCAACAAGAAGAAATAAAACCGGGAAAAAAACAGAAATATTTCAGGGCTGCAGGAATAGTTTCCACTGCTGTTTGCTCCTCAACAATCTCTGTGCCGTTCTCATGGCTGCATATCCTCCAGTCTAAATAAACCACCACCTGCCAGGTGAAAACATTGTGATTCTGCCTGGAGGTTGTGATAAAACCAGAAGTATCAACACATTAATGACAGACACTCCACGTCCCCGGCGGAGAATGCTGCCTTTGTGAGAGCGTTCTTCAGAGATATTAAGGAATTAAAAAAAACCAAAAACCTCACACTTGATTTAGGATTCTTCATCGAAAGCGGCCTTTGCCGAAGAATTCCTGCCGCCTCACAGTGACAGAAGCACAATATGCTCAGTGGACGTAGCACAAAGCTGCCGTCGCTTGCCTCACTGGTCACATTTAATCCTATTTATTCACAATGTTGTATCTCTTTGTCCCTGTTTGGCATTTTGGAGTGAGTGAACTGGCTGTTATTTTTGGTGCCACCTGATGAAACGAGGCCGTAGTGCAGCAGGGCAGGGCTGGAGCGAGGGCTGCATGTGTAGACGGCGCAAAAAAAAACCCCAAAAAAACATTGGTTCAACCCTCGTCTGCTGCCTCCGAACAAGGAAAGAAGTCGGCGTTGTGCACAGCACCTGAAAGGAAGTGGGAGAAGTGTGAGAAGAGGCGAGCAGAGGGTTTGTGTTTGCCTCCAGCTGGCGTCAGACAGCGTGACTACCACAAAGAGATCTGTTTTGACTAGATTCCACAACCCTGAGTCCTTCAGACCTGTGACATTTAATCTCACTAAGACCTCATTTACTCTGTTCACTGGGTAACAACATTCCTCAGATTAACAACAAGCCGAGCAGAGGAACCGTCCAAGCACACAAGCTGCACCCGAATGTGCCACAAATACGAAGCGATTGTTCTATTCTAATCTGTTCTCCTCTATTCGGAGCCTGCAGGTGAATTAAAAAACAAACTGTGCTGGTAGGAAACCCTTGCGAGTCTTGTGTGCTGTTAAGTTCCATCGATAGGGCAGGTTTTATTTAGGGGTATATTTGCTGTTCAAATCCAAGGGAACTGTGTGTACCTTCTTTATTGCAGGCAGGTATTTTACTTTCAGCCTGCAGTGTGTAATGTTTACCCTGCTCTATGACACATGGACACTTTCTTTTGTCCACAATTCCACTGCTGGACGACAACCTGACAAAGAAAGTCTGGTACAAATGTGAAATTGTTACGCAATAGTTGTGTATTATCCTGTTGTACTGTGTCTTTGAATGCTCATCCTATTGCCTATGTAAAAAAATTATATTAACCCTCCCGTTGTCCTCATTTATGGGCACCACAGACCACCCCTAAAGTGCCATACCCTGACAATACAGTGCCACAGTCTGCCACTGAAGTGCCACTAAGGTGCCACAGACTGCCACTAAAGTGCCATTAAAATGCCACAGACTCTCACTGAAGTGTCAAAGACCTCAACAGGCACAGTCTGCTGCTTAAGTGCCACTAAGGTGCCATAGACTGTCACCAAGGAGTCAAAGACTTTAGCTGGCACATACTGCCACTAAATTGCCTCTGAAATGCCACAGAGTGCCAAAAAAGTGCCACAAACTGCCACTAAAGTGCCGCATATCACTAAGGTGGCATAGAATTCCACTAAAGTGCCACTAAAGTGCCACAGACTGACATTTTAGTGCCACCAAAGTGCCACAGACCGATATCTTAGTGCCACCAAAGTGCCACAGACTGACATTTTAGTGCCACCAAAGTGCCACAGACTGACATCTTAGTGCCACCAAAGTGCCACAGACTGACATCTTAGTGCCACCAAAGAGTCACAGACTGCTGCTTTAATGCCACTTAAGTACCACAGACTACCAGTATGGTGCCTCTGAAGTGCCAAAAACTACCAATATAGTGTCACAGACCACTGTGGATCCATGGAATTCCACTGAAGTGCCACTAAAATGCCATAGACTGCTACCATTGTCTCACAGACTGCCTCCTCGATGCCACTTAAGTGCCACAGACTACCACTAAGGTGCCTCTAAATTGCCACAAACTACCAATATAGTGGCACAGACTGTCCGCTGAAGTGCTACTAAGCTGCCACAGTTTCTCACCAAACTGCAAACAGACCACTAAGGTGCCATAGAATTCCACTAAAGTGCAACTAAAGTGCCACAGGCTGCCTCTTTAATGCCACTTAAGTGGCACAGACTGCCAATAAGATGCCACAGACTCTCACTAAAGTGCCACTAAGTTCCCACAGACCACTAAGGTGCCATAAATGGTACCTCTACTACGGTGCCTCTGAGGTGCCACAGACTACTACTAAAATATCACAGACTGTCACTAACATGCCACTAAGGTCCCAATAAAGTCCCACAGACTGTCACTGAGGTGCCATTGAGGTGTCACAGACTGCCACTGAAGTGCCACGAAAGTGCCACAGACAACTACTAAAGTGCCACAGACTGCCACTAAAGTGACACTAAGGTCCCAATAAAGTGCCACAGACGGCCATTGAAGTGCCACTGAGGTGCCACAAACTACTACTAAAATGTCAGACTGCCACAGAAGTGACACTAAAGTGCCACAGACTGCCATTGAAATTCCACTAAAATGCCACAGACTACCACTGAGGTGCCTCTGAAGTGCCACAAACTACTACTAAAATGCCAGACTGCCACTGAAGTGACACTAAAGTGCCACAGATTGCTACTAAAGTGACACTAAGGTCCCAATAAAGTGCCACAGACTGTCATTGAAGTGCCACTAAGATGCCACAGATTCCTCCTGAGGTGCCACTGAAGTGTCACTACCTGCCAGTGCCACTAGGAGGATCCAGGCCTCACCGACTTATGAGTTGCAGCCCTGAATGTATTTAGACGGTGTTTCTTATTTTGTCCACAGTGAAAAATGACAAAATAATGTGTTGAATATTAAGCAGCACATAAATGATAATATAACAGGTACTTTTCTGCATTTAAACTGTTGTGCCATTATTATTATTATTATTATTATTATCAATATCATTGTTATTATTATTATCATACTGATTATATATACTTCCAGATGAGCCGATCACATGCCCCTGTGCTCCAGTTTTTGCGGGTCGTGTCGCTGCCTTCTCACCCTCCAGCCTGACAAAAGAGCTCCGGAGCCTCAGACAGTCCGGATCCGGTCCCCGATGGAGGGACGGCGGCTGCGCGCTCCGTGTTTTCCCGCCGACCACGTGTGGCCCAGCTGAGGTGACTGGCAGGACTTGTTTACTGGTGGAGAGACTCGCAGAAAGAGCGACGGAGAGAGGGGAAGCTGAGGGAGAGAGCTCGCCAAACGGGACGGGAATCCAAGTTTTTACCACTTGACCCGTCTTTTTAAGTCCTTTCGCGTCGCTTTTTGCGTGTCTCGGAGGCGACGCGCTCACTTTGTGCGTGTTTTTACGCGGAACTCCGCCGCCGGGAGCCCGTTTGTTTTGGATTAGCCAGCTAGCTGTTTTCCCCCATCAGCTAATCTGAGGAGAGGAACGGGCGGCGTGGTGGAGACTTTTCTCAATTCACGGCACCGTACGGGTTAAAAAAAAAACAACACAACGTTATTTCAGTCTTTTCGCCGGTGGACGGAGAACAAGTCGCCTCCCAAGTTTTTTTTTTCGTGTGTGTTGTGTTTTTTTTCCAAGCCCCCCTCCGCCGTTTTTCCTTTTCGCCCGTTTTATGGGTCCGTTTGCGGCGTGGTGGTCAGCGGGGGTGAAGGAGTTCAGAGGAAGGTCGTAGCCGGGAAGGCTGCACGTTTTTCCTGCCGAGGAGTTTCCTGGGATGTGCCGCTGAATAAAAAGGAGGAAGCACCGGGAGATACACGGACTTGTGAGCCGCTAACCACCCCCAGATCTGGCTCACCTATCCGGGGAGCTTCATCCACAACTTGCGCAGCCGGAGCGGAGCTGCACGACACGAATCCTCGCTTTGGAGTTTGTTGTTTTTTTTCTTTTTACCGCAGAGAAATGTTTACAGCTTCTTCTGGAACCTCCAAGCTAGCTGTCTTGGGATATCAGTGATTATTTTTTATTATTTTTTTAAAATTATTTTTATTAAGCGTAGCATCAAAATTAAACAGATGAACGCGGACTGTCGCCTTCGCTTATGGAAAATGAAGATTTTTACGCGCACATGTGTCGCCAGAACCCAAGATCACGTTATTTAGTGGCCTTCGTCTTTTCCAGGGCTCAGACATCATCACAAACTTGGCTGGGAAGATAATCAGAAATACATTAACCTCCCCCCGGTTTACGGGGGGCAACCGTGAATCCGTTTCGGCTTTATTGGACCTTTGGGGGTTTTTCCTACTTTTTGAAATCCCAGTGACTCTGAAATAAACATTTGTTGTTTTTTTTATTTTGAGGAGCTTCAAGAGGATCCTCTCCGGGCAAAATGAGGCTAAAGCTGCGAGCACAAATGGTGTTTTTTATCATCTGCACCTGCATTATTTGCCAGTGTGGACTAATAAACGGAGAAAGTGAGTATTATTCATATTTTGTTTTGCATGTTTCTCATCCAAGTTGCATTTTACCTCTCCAACTGCTACTTAACACACTCCAGATATTAAGTACACTTATTTAGGTGTACATTTGTGTTTATTTTTGCCTCATATTGGAATAAAACAATGTAAGATATGAGGAAAGCACTGTAAACATCGGCTGTGTGCAGACTGGAACTTGCAAAATGACCATTGTTTTGTTGGTAATTTGTCATTTGGGTTGCAATTTACTTCTTCCAAAAGCAACTAAACATACTTTACGCAGTATTTTACATACATTTGATTTACTTAGTTGAGCAGTCCTCTTTTATTTTGGAGCATTGCAGCCTCACAGTAGAAGAAAGCACCATAAAATATGAAGTAAACATTGGCTAAATGATTATTTTTTGCTCTTGCACTTGAATTTTCCCACCTAAACATGCTACATTTAGTATTTGACATACCTAAAAGAGGTGCAGCTGTAATGGTTTAGTTAAAATAAACAGTTAGGTGTACATTTGTTTTTGTTTTTGACCATTTCAGCCTTTAAAAAGTGGACTAAAGCGCCTTAAAGCGTGAGAGGAACACTACAAACACTCCCTGTGCTGGTTGTAGCAGCTAAATCCTGCAGGAATGTGGCTTTTTAATGTTTTATTTTTATCAATCAACATGATAGTTTGCTCCATTTTGGCGCATGCTCAGCACACACACTGGCACAGGTCTAATTACGCGGCGCGTAATTTCGGTTGTTGCGCACGTTCGGCTGCGCGCTAATAATTGATATTCGTGCGTAAAGCTGGTGAGGAATCTCCCCGCCTTCTGCAGTCTCTTAAAGGTACATTTTTCAGCGGCCTGTGCTGGATGCGCCAGCCCCAGGGCCAGATTAGTCGCTGTAACTGGACGAGGGTGGTCCGCTGCAGCGAGTCTAAACTGGGAGCAGCAGGATCGGTCCTGTACGCGCTGCGAGGCCTCTCATGGCGACGCACCGCCAACACACTCACACGGACACGCACACACATACACAATGCCTGAATGTAAACAAATTAGCCGCCGACGCTAAGCAGTGTCTTCATAGGTGGAGGATTAGCCTGCAGAGCTCTTTAGCTCTCCGAACGGACCGAAGCGTGCGCGTCCTGCTTCCTCTCCGGAGGTTCTGCTGCTCTGCGCGCTGCTTTTTCTCTTATTTTTATCAATGAATTAGCGGTTTGATGGTTGGATTATAACCGTGTGAGAGACTGGTGGAGCTGCTCCTGATCTGAACTGTCCAATCAGCTCGTATTCCTCATGAGATCAGTGCAGTGAGGTGTTGGTTTGTTGTTCTCTGGTTTGTTTGGATGCAGAGCAGGACGTTGTTGACTGGTGGAAGGAAGTTCATTAGTTGGGCAGTTCCTGCAGGATATTGTAAAGCAGGCTAAAAAACCATATATGTGCAACATGTTAATTTAATGAATCCGTGCAAAATGTTACCTTCATACTGTGAATATTTTGAGAGTTAAGTACATAAAATACAAGTTTTGAATTGTCAGAATTATGCCTGCATTACAAAATCCTGACAACACAGAAGGAATCGTGTCTGTTAGATGATCCTGATATAAAATTTAGGTAAAAATGATTCTTTCATTGTCTATAATAGTTCTGACCAACCACCTAACATACATGCTGATATGAGCCTTGAAAGTTTACCCAGAATGCACTTTTTAAAGTTTTCTCCAGCCTCATATCATCACACTTCCACCTCCGTGCTTCACTGTCAGGACTATGCATTCACTGTGGTACTACTGGTCAAAAAGACACAAATCAACCACAAATAGACACCAAACCAACATTAAAGTTTACCCAGAATGCACTTTTTAAAGTTTTCTCTGGTGAATTATTAGAAACCAGAAACACATCCAGGGAACCAATGATTGTTTCTAGGACTCTATGTCATTAAACTCCTGCAGTTTTACTGTTCAAACTACAATACATCCCATAATGTTGATGCTCAAAGTAGAAACACATGCAGCACAAACACAAGATTTTGTCTTTCGATTGCGACACCTGGAGTGGATGTAAAACTGATCTGGTTGCAGTTTTTAGCAGAACTTGAATGGGTTTTTCAGCCCTGAAATTTCACGTGTTTATCTGCTGTATTTAAGAAGTGATAGAAGAAGAAACCTGAATTAAATACCAACATCTATGTACTTCAAAGACTTGTAGTTCTGAAAATATTCATAGCGTGAAGGTAAAACTTTGCATCGCTTCGTTAAATACACTGATGTTCTTAAACATAGAAAACCAGTTGATTCTGAGTAGCTCATGTGGAAAACGCTAATTGATTTTTCATGCAATAACCTCCCAGTAAACCTGTATTTGCTTAAAATTTTATGTTGTATTATTCTCTGTTTTTTATTACCTTACCCCGACCAGTAGAGGCAGATGTCTGACCTACCCAAGCCTGGTTCTGATGGAACTCTAAAGAGGGTCAGTGCTCTCCATGTATGAAAAAAAGAGAAAAAAACTAAATAAAATATATAGAAGACAAGATGTTACACTTCATCTCACAGGGGATTCAGGAAGTTTTTTGATTTGAGTTTTAGGTATATTTTTGTAGAATGAGTGCTTTTCAGATTTAAAGCTCAGCTGTTAATCTCCATAATTATTTAAACTGTAGGATCTTAACGTTAATATTGATGATAATTGGATCATTTTGTATGTAATGTGATTATTTTTTTTTTAAATCAAGGCAAATTCACACCATAAATAATAATAAGGATAATAATAGTATGTGAACTTGTAATTCGTTGTTGTTTTTTGTCTGACTTGGGTCGTTCGTCTCGTGTTTTTATCGTTTTGTTTCTCGTTTTGTGTTTCCTTTTTGGCTCGCTTGTGTTTTTTGTCTTGTTTTTGTCATTTTCTGTTTCGCTTTATTCGTTGTTTTGTGTGTCGTTTTGTGTTTTTTTGGTTTCGCTGTGTTGTTTGTCTACTTTTTTGGCGTTTTGTTTCTCGCTTTTGTCATTTTTGGTCTCGTTTGTGTCACTTGTGTAATTTTTTGTCTCGTTTTTGTCATTGTCCTTTTTTTGTCGCTTTGTAACTTTTTTGTCTCATTTTTTGTCTTTTTATTGTTTTGTTTTGTGTTGTTTCTCATTTTTTTGGTCATTTTGTGTCTCATTTTTGTAATATTTTGTCTTGTTTTTCTTGTTTTTTGTCTTTTTTTTGTCTGACTTTTTGATCATAAAATAAAATACTTTGTCATTCAGTTCCAGATGACTGAATGTTGTGTTCCTTTGTAGACACTCTGTGATCTGGAAGTTGAAATGTGGAAATGATAAACTGAGGCAGAATGTTGATGAAATTGAATCTATTTTTCTTGAGAAATTTCAGGTTCATGTTTTGTAAAAAGATAAGTCCTTAAATGTGAACATTTTCGGAATGCACTTTTTTGCACTAAAAGAAAAGAAAAAAAATGGAGTTATTTGTAGGTTGTTATGTTATGATTTTATCGGTCACTTGAGATCAAATTGGGCTGAATGTGGAACCTGAACCAAGATGAGTTTGACAGCCCTGTTTTAACCCTCATGTCGTCCTGCGGGTCAAAATTGACCCATTTTAAAGTTTGAAAATGTGGAAAAAATATATATTTTTACAGTGAAACTTCTGATGTCCCCATTTTCAACATTTTTGGGAAATCTTTGAACATTTTTTGGTGGAAAAAAAGAAATGCTATATACGTTTCTTAAGAACATTCACAAAAAAAACAACCAAAATCCAGCGAATTTCGCTGGATTTTGGTTGATTTTTTAATGTGAATGTTCTTAAAGAAAATATTAGAAGTTTTACTGATATAAATGTAATCACTTTAGATATTTTTAGGATTTTTTTGGAAGATTTTTACTCATTTTTAAAAAATATTTACAAGAATTTTTTGCCAAGTTTGGGGGATTTTTTTTAAAAATAAAACTTTTAAGGGAAACCTTTAAGAAATTCTTGGAATTTTCTTCCTGAAGGTTTTGCAAATGTTTAGAAATTTTTGGGAAGTTTTTGATTTTTTCCAGACAAGGAAACAGTATTTTTTGGTGCCTGTAAATGAGGACAACAGGAGGGTTAAAGGGAAGAGGCTGTTCTTGTTGCCTACTTAGATAAGTCCATGTAATAAGTTACAAGTGTGTGATTATCTCAGTTTAAATGAATGAGCGTCTCCATGTGGAACGAGTCATTTCTACAAACAGAACGACCGGCGCTGCTCTAAAATCAATTAACGCACATTTTTCCTGTTTGTTGGCGGTTTAACCTTTGGCCCACATCCATCCCTGTGAGATCAGCGTTTTTAGGCGGTGTGCTGCATAAGTCCGCTTCAGGAACCCGGTCCAGAGCAGGTAGACGACGTTCAAATGTGACGAACAGATCGCCTTTTTAAAGAAGCCGTTCATGGCGTCTCCGGATCGGTAACGGTGCTGATTGGCTGAGAAATGCCTCCCGGTGGCCGCTTCAAAGGGAATAATGTGGCTGCTTTACACAGGTCATGTATGCAGACAGAACGGAGGCCCAGTGAAGGGGTCTCATGAGCCGCCGGTTCCCCTCCTGCCTCCTTTCTTTCCTCAGTTCCTCTCAGGGACTCGGCCACATGTCATTGGCTGCTCCCGGTTCCCGAGGACTCTGGGAAGTGACCATATTTGGAACTTTTGAGATGTTTACACCAAAAGGCGGGCCGGGGGGGGGGTTGGTGGTGTTGGCGGCGAAGGGTAACAACCAAAATACTTAGAATATTTCATTCTGACTCCACACGCTGCCTGACGTCTCCATCCCAGTCCTGGGAAGCAGCGAGGCAGCGGCGGCGTTCGTACACGACCCGATCATAAAGCTGCTTTTACAGAGACGTTGATGGTTGATTTTTGATGTGACTGTTATCTGGAGGAACTGCTGAGCTGTCTCCTGGTGGAACTTGTGAAAAACAAGTTGTGCAACTGGGAGACTTGCCCCCTTCCTGCTCCTCTCAGGGCCTGAAGCACAGCTCTGTTGGTGGAGTGTAGACATACGTTCTTATGTTCGCTGCTTCAATGTGAGTCTCCAGCTCCTGACAAAGCGACTGGAAACACCCACAGTAGCGTCATTTAACTAGCAGGAGCAGCTTCAGTAATGTCACTGTTTTTGCATGCATTAAAATCCTTTATTTAACTTTAACCCTCGTGTCGTTCTGCGGTTCAAAACTGACCCGTTTTAAAGTTTGAAAATTTGGAAAAAAAAAAATATTTTCACAGTGAAACTTCTGAAACTTCTTTGAACATTTTTTGGTGGAAGAAAAGAAATGTTAAAAATCTTTCTTAAGAACATTCACAAAAAAAAATCAACTAAAATCAAGCGAATTTCACTGGATTTTGGTTGATTTTTTTGTGAATGTTCTTCAAGAAAATATTACAAGTTTTACTGATATATATGGAATCACTTTAGATATTTTTAGGATTTTTTTGGAAGATTTTTACTCATTTCTTGAAAATATTTCCAAGAATTTTCTTGCCCAATTTGGGGATTTTTTAAAAAAATAAAACTTTTAAGGAATTATTGGAATTTTCTTTCTGAAGGTTTTACAAATTTTCAGAAATTTGGGGAATTTTTTTTGTTGAATTTTTGGATTTTTTTCGGATAAGGAAACAATATTTTTTGGTGCCTGTAAATGAAGACAACAGGAAGGTTGAAGTTGCTTCCATCTCATGATTTGCCCTCAGATTTGTGCATCTTGCTGAGATTTCCCTCCTTAATATCACCATCTTTAGTCAGAAGGCTGCGTCTGTTCGTGTAAATCTCAGTTGTTCCTTAAACTCTGCTGATGGAGCAGCCAGTTTTAAGAATCGTTGCAGGAGTCGAGTCGATCTGTGAGTTAGTCTGCGGCCCGTTTGGACAGCCAGGCCCTCTTCACCGGTATTTTCCGACAATGCTGTGCATGTTGAGGAATGTCTTTGAAGTGGCCCACCATGTAGGTGCCTGTGTGTGTCGGAGTGTGTGTCGGAGTGTGTGTCAGAGTGTGTGTGCGCCGGTGTGTCGGTGTGAACTCCAGCCGCCCTGCAGGATCTCATCTCTCAGCTCCTCACTTCCGGCCTTCGCATGTTTTCTGTATATCCGAGTCTCTGAGTGTTTTTCTGTCTGGAGGAGGTGGTCATGCATGAGAACAGTGTGTACTGGAGCGGTGGGCTGCCTGTTAGCGCTAGCCTCGGAGCCCCCCAGTGGCCCCCGGTGGCCCCCGGTGGCCCCCCATGACCTGCCACACAACCGATTCATCAAAAAGACAAATTGCATCATGAAGTGTCCAGATACGTGAAAACAATGAGAGAGAAACGGCACAAACTGTTCACTTTCAGGACGCTTCAAAGGGCATTTTTATTTTTTTTTTGTGCTTGTTTGCTGGTCATTTATCTTCATATCTGAGGAAAACACTGCAAATTATCATAACATGCCATGTCCGCTACTTTGTGAAGCTGTTAAATGGCTGTTTGATGTGTAAAAAATTCGAAATAATGATCTTTATTTCCCTGTTTTGTCTGATTAACCATCACTTAACCTTCCTGTTGTCCTCATTTACGGGCACCAAAAAAAATATTGTTTCCTTGTTTGAAAAAAAGCCAAAAATTCAGCAAAAAAAATTCCACAAATTTCTGAAATTTGCAAAACCTTCAGGAAGAAAATTAAAAGTTTCCCTTAAAATTTTATTTAAAAAAATCCCCCAAATTTGGCAAGAAAATTCTTGTAAATGTTTTCAGAAAATGAGTAAAAATCTTCCAAAAAAATCCTAACAATATCTAAAGTGATACATATATGTCAGTAAAACTTCTAAAACTTCTAACTCACAAAAAAAACCAACCAAAATCCAGCGAATTTCGCTGGATTTTGGTTGGTTTTTTTTGTGAATGTCCTTAAAGAAACTTTTTTTTTTCACATTTCTTTTTTCCACCATAAAAATGTTCAAAAATTACCCAAAAATGTTGAAAATGTGGACATCAGAAGTTATTTTTTTCCACATTTTCAAACTTTAAAACAGGTCAATCTGACCCACAGGACAACATGAGGGTTAACAGAGATACTCATTTTGTAATAATTTAAGACAACAAAAGTCAAGAAAAACCTCATGTCTTTTTCATCCTCTAATCCCTAAAAATCAAACTTGAAATGTTTGTTTTAATTTGAAAAAATGCCCAAGATGACATCTTGTCAGAGGCAGAAAACTGTAAAAAAAAAAAAAAAAAAAAAAAAAAATAATAATAAAAGAGGAATTGATGGATTTTCAACTCTCTGACTGGCTTTGAACTCATCATGTTTGACTTAAATCAAATGTCACATATTACATTTAAAAATTCAGCAAAAATAAATCTTTTTCTTGAATCAGATTCTGTAAAAAACAGAGTCTGATTCAAATTTTCAGAAATTTGGGGAATTTTTTTGCTGAATTTTTGGCTTTTTTTCAGACAAGGAAACAATATTTTTTGGTGCCAGTAAATGAAGACAACAGGAGGGTTGATCTTCTGTAGCCTCGTTAGTCTGTTTGCTTTATTCTTTCATCTGCTGTTTGGATGCCTTGCCCCGTTTAGAACACGTTTTACTGTATGTTTAGCAGGCGGCACACGGGATCACGGTTTCACAACGCAGCCCCACCGCTGATTGCAAATTGCCTTTTGTATATTTGGGCTGCGCATGTTGGCAGAAGGCGGCAGACAATGGAGGTGGTGAACGGATGCTGCAGCAGCTGAGTGTTGGACAGGAAGGCGATACGTACCGCTGAGGGGAAATGAACTGTTGGGGAGCCTTTCCTAAGTGCTTCCTCTCCGGCTCTTATCTTTCCGAGTATCCCTTTCAACTTCTCCTAACTTTCCAGTGAGCGTCTCTTTTTTTTTCTCTGCCTGTTTGGACTGACTTGTGTGTAAGTCGTGGGTGAAAAACACAACCTGCCCTTTTTACGGTTTGATCAGCTGACTTCTCTGTTGCGTGTAGGCTGCTTTTAGTGCCATATTCATACTGTAACCCTCCTGTTGTCTTCATTTACAGGCACCAAAAATATTGTTTCCTTGTCTGAAAAATATCAAAAAATTCTGCAAAAAATTCCAATAATTCCGTCAGAACATTCACAAAAAAATCTACCAAAATCCAGCGAAAGTTTTTTGTGAATGTTCTTAAAGAAAATATTAAAAGTTTTACTGATATATATATAATCACCTAAGATATTTTTAGGATTTTTTTGGAAGATTTTTACTAATTTTTTAAAAAAAATATTTACAAGTTTGAGGGATTTTTTAAAACAAAACTTTTAAGGAATTAGTGGAATTTTCTTACTGAAGGTTTGGCAAATTTTCAGAATTTTGAGGAATTCTTTTGCTGAATTTTTTTTCAGACAAGGAAACAACTTCAATATTTAAAATTTTGAAAATGTGGAAAATAATTGATTTACACAGTGAAACTTCTGATGTCCACAATTTCAACATTTTTGGGAATTTTTGCAAATTTTTTGGTGGTAAAAAGAAATGTGAAAAAAGTTTCTTTAAGAACATTCACAAAAAAAATCAACCAAAATTCAGCGAAATTCACTGGATTTTGGTGAATGTTCTTAAAGAAAATAAAAGTTTTATTGATAAATATGTATGTGTTTCATAATATTGTTATTTTTCAGTAAATTTTGGCTGCTGGATTATTACTTTTTTATTTTTTTGTACTGTGTAGTTGTAGGTTTCTTGTCATACTTGTAGAACATGGAGGAGAGATGCTCTTTTATCTATGAAAACATTTCAGTCTCTCTGATTATTATACGTTACAGGTAATTTAATTGTTTTTACACATTAACATCCGTCATTAATTGTTAAAAAGCCAAAAAGATGCATAATCTCATGTCAAATTATACTTATAAGGTGTGTTTTCTTATGTAAACTGCTGTATTTTCTCCTCTAACAGTCCCGTCTGAGGTCCATGTGTCGGTTTTGTTTTGAGCCGACTCCGTTCCTAGATAGAGGACTGTTGATGTAAACCTCTGCTCACTGCACAGAAATGTTCTGGAGCTGGGAGGGAAGGATGGGGATTGCTCAGACCGTTACGCCATGCTGCAACAATCTCATTTGATATGCCTTGTTGCTGTTTGGATCTGGCCTATTTTAACCGTCGGTGACTTCATGCTCTAGAATCCCAGCTGATCCTGTAATGCAGGCATCAGGGAACAGAAACCCCTGAAGTTACGTCCGTTTACTACTTCTTTCTTTATTTTGTGGCATTTTTTTACCTTAAGGAATGTGTCTTTTTTTTTTTGCAAAGATGCTGTTTAAAAGTGATAAAGTTGAAAGTTGACTCCCTACAGAGTCTTTTGTTCAACCGTGTTTTATAGACAACTAATCAAAAACAGTGGAAATGTCCACCCTGTGCAAAAAAATAGCTCGTAAAGATGAAGAAAATACTTCAATGTTTAAGAGCTGTTAGAAGATGGTGGACAAAACAGCAAATATCTATGAAATATTTTCACATTTCTGGCAGATTTGAATACAGTACCGACATCATAAAGGAACTAATTATTGTTGCATATATAACATTGTGATTTTGTCTGTCCAATATCTACAGTGTTGACCGGTTTTATTATTTTTTAATTTTATTTTTGCAGCCAACATGCAAATTTTTTTTCTATGACTTTACTGATAATCTGTCATTTTACAAAATCTATAAAAATAAAAGTTAAAAATATTTTTTAATCAGTATTTCACACCTTTTTTTCTTTCAAAAAGCAGCACATATCTTTAAAATATATAGTATAAATAAATAATAAATATAATAATAGTATATTATAATATATAAAATTAATAAACAAATAAAATAGAAATTAAAATAATAATTAGAAACTATAAATATTGGTACATATTTGATATTATATGAAACAATTTGATTTTTTGCTCATTTAAATACAGTAAAAAATGTGTAATTTTGCTGTCAACATGTAAATGTTATTTCTTACATTTAACATGTGAATTTTTTAATGTGATTTCATCAGTTGTAATCTTTAATGGTCAAAACAGGAAAAATGTGTAAAAATTACATTAAAAAAATGACTTACAGTTTTTCAAACCTTAATATGCATAATTATTTGAAATAAGATTCAAAAATTTGAATAATTATCAATAATAGTAAATAAAATAGAAAATAAAATAACAAAAATAAAAGCTAATTTAAAAATTAAATTCAGTAAAAATATTATTATTTTACATTATATGTATAAATGATATTTATTTTCTAATTTGAATACAGTACAAATTGTGTAATTTTACAAATGATATTTACCATTTTTCAAAACTTATATACATAATTTTTCTTTCAAATAACAGCACATATCCAAAAATTTTAATAATTATCAATAATAATACATAAAATAAAAAATACAAAATTTAAGTTGATTTTAAAAAAATGGAATTAATTTAATTTTTTAACATTATTTTACAATATGTGTATAAATTATACAGGCAAGGCAACAGCAAATTTTGATTTCAGCTGAAAATGTTTGGTATACAATCTTCAGGGGGGTCCAGGGGGGCACAGCCCCCTGAAGCTGAGAGGTTTTCAGTAAAATAGAGGTGATTTAGAATGAAAAACATGCATAGAATTACAGAAGACTAGATTGTAATGAATAAGTTAATTTAATGAAAAGTTAACTTACTTTTTCTTCAATGCTGTCTCACTGTATTTAGTCCTACAATTTTTACAGTTCTCTAGGTCTTTTAACACTATTTACACTGGAGTTCTACACTGATCACAAAGTCACTTCCAATGTCACAGTTTCCTCTATGGAGTCAGCTGTGTCAGACTTGTACATTTCCAGAGTTTCCATAGTTAATCAAGTCTTTGCAATATACACAAAAAGCTTTGCCAGCCACGTCTGGCTTCTTCAGAAATTGTCCGAGTGTTTCTGTCACCTCGTCATACTTAGAACCATTTTTCACCTTTACCGTCACTTTTCTCTCAAGCCAATTCCATCGGAACTTGTTTTTGACACTTTGATCTATTTCTAGCACCGATGACTCTTGATCTTTCGATAAAAACCTCATGATTCCACCGAAAACAATCCCAATAGCTCAAAATTCCAACACGAACATGCCGCCATGAATTGTAACAAAAGAATGCATCGAGCAATTTGATTGGTCCAATCGTTGGCAGCTAACCAATTTCGACCAATCGCAAGGCCTTTTACAATGCAGCAGAGCTAGACTGGTTCTCTTTGTCTGTTACGCTGCGGGAGAAACGCCGAGCGCTTCTCAAAAACCAGGAGCAAGAGTAACAAAAACATACCTCACCCCCCCTAAAATTTTCTCAACGGATTTGGACGATTCACAGAAATGATCAATTTGAAAATTAAAATGGCGGATTTCCGCGGAACGGCGGAAAATTGCCATGCCTGATTATATTTATCAGCTAATTTAGATACAGTACAAATTGTGTAATTTTAAAAATCCGTAAAAATAATAGTTACCTTAATATACATCATTTTTCTATCAAATAACAGCATATATCTACAATTAATAAGTTTTATAAATAATGATAGAAAATAAAAAAAATAGTAATGAATGCAAAGTTTAAGTAATTAATTTCATGTATAAAATAATATTTTTTAAAATCCAGTTCAAAAACAGTGCAAGTTTTCTGTCAAACACTGTCAAAGAATTATGGACCATTTGTAAAGATACAGATTTTTTTCTTTTTTTTTAAGGGCTAATGTACTTTTTTCTGTGATTTTACTCGACAATATCGGTAATTTAACAAAACAATATAAAACCTGTGTAAAATAAGAGTAAATGGAAGGTGTTTCCAGACTTCAGCGTGGACTCTCTGCTTGTTTGTGTCGGACGGTGAGAAAAGCATCGTGTAATGTGAGGGTGTCACTCGGAGCCGTTGGGACACTGATCCTGGGGCTTTTTCAGGGCTGCCCTTCTGACTGCCTCTGCTCCCTGACCTCGCCCCTGGAACTATGTGCTTTTAGTGCGTCCTAAAAGGAAAGGTGAGCAAACAGATTTAATGTGACGAGGCTGCTAAAGAGACGTGATGGGAGGCCGAACAGCTTGGCAGCATTAAATGAATCTCAAAACTTCACCCTCGTGTCGTCCTGTGGGTCAAAACTGACCCGTTTTAAAGTTTGAAAATGTGGAGAAAAAATATATTTTCACAGTGAAAATTCTGATGTCCACATTTTCAACATTTTTGGGGAATCTTTGAACATTTTTGGTGGAAAAAAGAAATGTTAAATTATGTTTCTTAAAAACATTCACAAAAAAAGGATTTTGGTAGATTTTTTTTATATGAATGTTCTTTAAGAAATATTAGAAGTTTTACTGATATATATGGAATCACTTTAGATATTTTTAGGATTTTTTTTGGAAGATTTTTACTCATTTTTTGAAAAGATTTACAAGAATTTTCTTGGTAAATTTGGGGGATTTTTAAAAAAAAATACAGTTATTAAGGGAAACTTTTAAGGAATTATTTTAATTTTCTTCCTGATGGTTGTGCAAATTTTCATAAATTTGGGGAATGTTTTTTGGTGAATTTTGGGATTTTTTTCAGACAAGAAAACAATATTTTTTGGTGCACGTAAATGAGGACAACAGGGGGTTAATGAACCTGTGCACGTACGCTGCTCTGCAAACACCCCCTACTAATCCATACCATTCTTTATACACGCTAAAGTAATAAAATAGACTTTTATATGAAGTTCAAGTCATATTTAGTCAAAACAACATGAATGTAGCATTGCAACCCATAAAACACAATATTTTAAATCCAAACTTGAACAAAAGCACAATACAGAAAATTTTAAATTGTAACACAAAAAACATCAAAGTTGGTGTCAATTTCTACTTTTAGAAGTTTTTAAGCCTTTCGAAAGTCTGAAAAGTTCTTATATGTAAAGCTAAACTGCATTGCAAAGCCTCCATTGCTCTATTTTTGATCTCAGGAACGTCTGGTTGGTCGACCTCAGTGTGAAGATGTAAGAATTTGGCAAAATAAGGTGCAAAACTGAGCTCTATACTCTTAAATTCACTCCTGAAATATGCGTAAATGTGTCACGAAAGCTTGATTTTATATTTATCTTATCGTAAAAACACAATTTGAACGCCGATTACAGTGAAAATTGGGTTTATCGTGCATTTCAACCAAAAATAGAGCTAAATTCTATTAGTTTTCTTGCTTCTCCAGCTGTGCAGGGTGCTTTGTGTGGCTCGTGTGTGAGTCCTCCGGTTGTTTGTTTGTTGGGCTTTGAGGCTGAAGGGTTAAATTAACTCTGAGGACATCATGTGACTGAGAGGTGGCTGTTTGACACACAACCCGGTCAGTGTGTTACCAGTTAACAGACGCACAAACGCACAGCTTCAAACACACATTCAAGCTATAAAGCGGCGCAGTATCAGCTGCAGATTATTAATGCGACGTACAGGAATCAATCAAAGACATTAGCTGATCGTAAATGTCTGAATAAGTTGATGCTTTTGCAGATTCAGGCCACTGTTTGTGCTTTTACTGTCACGCAGTTTCAGTTCATCCATACAATGTTAGCAGTAGCTTGTAGTTCTGTTAAATTTGCACCATTTTTCTGGTCAAATTTACTCATTGGAACACATTTCTGCACAAAAACGTTCACATTATTATTAAAATTTGAACATGAATAAAGCAGCTTCTGCAATTCTAAAAAATAATTTGTCACTTACTGAATTAAATGTGCAGATAAGTGCTGGTTGAAACAAACATTCTAAGTTCCAAACATGAATCTGACGGCTTGACTTGATAATAATGTTGCGTCAACTTATTATCGTGTGTACTTTAAACTCAGATTTCTACATTAGCTGACTTAAAACTAAATTCAACTTGAGAAAACTTAATAAAGTTAACTTTTTCTGGTTAACTTTTTTCATATTTAACTTCAACTTCAGCTTTATTGCCATTCAGCAAGACTTATTAAGACTTATTCATGAAAATGATGCTGTTCCAAAACAGTATTTCTATAAAAATACCATTTAAAAATGTTTTAATAATTTTTCAAACCTTAATATACAAAATGTTTCTTTCAAATAACAGCATACATCTAAAAAATAATATTATAAATATTTATCAATAGAATGAAAATAATAAATGCAACTTTTAAATAATAATATGCTAGTATTTTAGATATGTATAAAATAATATTTTTTTCAGGAAAAACATGGAATGAACCTAATATTTTAAAAAAATGAAAGATTTAGAGTGGCAAATAAAAACATAATAATAATGCATCAAATTAATATTACTCATTTTTTGTATTTGCTATATATATATATGGATAATAATTGTCATTATTATCACTAAGAGTTAGAAGATTTATAGGATTCAGGTACAAATGTGATGTTTCTCTAGTCTAATACATGATATTTGACAGACACAGACATGCAGGGAGATAAAAATTAGTTTATTAACCTTCATGTCGTCCTGCGGGTCAAAATTGACCTGTTTTAAAGTTTGAAAATGTGGAAAAAATATATATTTTCACAGTGAAACTTCTGATGTCCACATTTTCAACATTTTTGGGAAATCTTTGAACAGTTTATGGTGGAAAAAAAATGTTAAAAATGTTTCTCAAGAACATTCACAAAAAAATCAACACAAATCCAGCGAATTTCGCTGGATTTTGGTTGATTTTTATGTCAATGTTCTTAAAGAAAATATTAAAAGTTTTAATGATATATATGGAATCACTTTAGATATTTTTTGGATTTTTTTGGAAGATTTTTACTCATTTTTTGAAATATTTAGAAGAATTTTCTTGCCAAATTTGGGGGATTTAAAAAAAAAAAAAAAAAAACTTCTAAGGGAAACTTTTAAGGAATTATTGGAATTTTCTTCCTGAAGGTTTTGCAAATGTTCAGAAATTTGGGGAATTTTTTTATTTTTTTTGCTGATTTTTGGGATTTTTTTCAGACAAGGGAACAATATTCTTTGGTGCCCGTAAATAAGAACAACAGGAGGGTTAAAGTTAGGAAATATGTGCGGTGAACGTCATAAATCCGGCCTCCTCGCTGTTTTTCCTCCGTCCCTCATCCTCCCTCCCTCCCTCGCTCCCTCCGTTTGCTCTTCGTCCAGGGGTAAGAGGGTTCACTGTCATCCACTCATTTGTTTTTCTTTCACACTGCAGATGCGCACAGCCTGCAGACCTGCAACACACACACACACACACACACACACACACACACACACACACACACACACCTGCTAATCCCGTTCTCTGCTGTGGGAAAGCCTCCTCTTTCAGACCTCTTAAAGGTGTGAAGCGTCCATTTGACACCTCTCTCCCCCTGCTTTTCTTTTTTTCTGTTTTCTGCTCTCTTATTAAGCCTCGCTGCTCCAGCTGGCCCTAAGTGATGCTTAACGCGTCCACCTGCACGTCCTCCCCGCCGCTCACATGGCTCCGCTACGTCCTGTTTGCTGCGTTGCTGTGTGCTGGTTGGCTGGAGGGTTGGAGGGTTGGAGGGGGGATTTTCTCTGTTTTTGTCCTGATGAACCAGCCTGAGATGGGTTACTATGGCGACAGCAGGCAGGAGGCTACAGCCCCCCACCTCCTCATCACCTCCACGCCTAAATATCCTCAATGCGTTTTTAACAGAAAAATACATTGAAAAAAAGAGTAAAAAACTTGAAGAGATGATGACAAATTTTCTGTCATCTGTAGTTTTTATCAGGTGCAACAGTCTCAGAATCAGTATCATCTGTTTACTTTCACTTCACTTTCTGTTTGTGTTTCTTGTTATTTACAGCTTATATTTCGTACTCATTTTATTTTGTTTATTTTTTATTTTGTAGACACTATTCCTTGGCATCCATGCTTTATACTTATGTTATTTTAGTTATTTTTATTTTATTTTGTAGACGCTATTCCTTGGCATCCACGCTTTGTACTTATGTTATTTTAGTTATTTTTATTTTATTTTGTAGACACTATTCCTTGGCATCCATGCTTTATACTTATGTTATTTTAGTTATTTTTATTTTATTTTGTAGACACTATTCCTTGGCATCCATGTTTTGTCCTTATGTTATTTTAGTTATTTTTATTTTATTTTGTAGACGCTATTCCTTGGCATCCATGCGTTATACTTATGTTATTTTAGTTATTTTTATTTTATTTTGTAGACACTATTCCTTGGCATCCACGCTTTGTACTTATGTTATTTTAGTTATTTTTATTTTATTTTGTAGACACTATTCCTTGGCATCCACGCTTTGTACTTATGTTATTTTAGTTATTTTTATTTTATTTTTTAGACACTATTCCTTGGCATCCACGCTTTGTACTTATGTTATTTTATTCAGTTCAATTCAATTTTATTTATATAGTGCCAATTACAGATCCAATTGTCTAAAGGCGCTTTACAGAACCCATATGCCTTATTTATTTTTATTTTTTATTTTATTTTATTTTATTTTTTAGACTATTCCTTCGCTTCCACATTTTGTACTTATGTTATTTTATTTATTATAATTTTAATTTTACTTTGTAAGACACTATTTCTTGGCATCCACGTTTTGTACTTGTGTCATTTTTTATTTTATTTTTATATTTTAGACACTATTTTTTGACATCCGCATTTTGTACTTAAGTTATTTAATTTATTTTTTATTTTTATGATTATTTTAAAATTTTCTTAGACACTATTCCTTGGCATCCACATTTTGTACTTATGTTATTTTATTTATTTTTTATTTTTATTTTATTTTTTAGACACTTCCTTGGCATCCACGTTTTGTGCTTATGTTGTTGTTTTTTGTTTTTTTATTTATTCATTTTATTTAAAATTTTTTGTTCCTATTCCTTGGCATCCACATTTTGTACTCATTTTATTTATTTATTTATTTAGTTAGTTAGTTAGTATTTTCTTTAGACACTATTCCTTGGTATCTACATTTTGTACTTTCTATTATCAGCAAACGGCTGCTTAAACGCCACGAGGAGCTGAGGTTGACGTCTTGCAGCTTTCGTCTGTATTTGTTCATCATTTCTGCAGTTAACTGGGAAGCTTTAGAGTTCTCAAACAGCAGATTTTAATGATAATGGAGGATCTTTAAGCTTTAGTTGTTCACCAGAACTATGAGCTAACTGTGTGGTTCTTTGCTGAAGATGCTTGATGGGAAATGCAGATTTTCGAATGGAGTTGCGTGCAAAACCGAAAGGCTCATAGTGAAAGTTTTTGGTGCAAACACCTCCTATTGTTAGCAAATCATATTGTGCCCTGCTGGTTTCCCAGTGTTAAACATCAATCTTACCTTCTGAATCTTCTCCTAGACTGACTCCGGTAGCAAAACGGATTTATTGATTCATAACATTCCCTTATGCAACCAACACAAACTGTGATTTACTCATCAGTTTTGCATGATCAGTCACAGACGCCCACAGACGTCCTGCAAAAACACCACCAACATGCTCTAGAGTGGATAAGAATATAAGATTAAATCAACTTTATTGGTCCCTCACCGGGGAAATTTACATTACAGCAGATAAATGCAAACGAGGCGTGCAAGAATGACAAAAAACAGACAAAAAGTAAAAGTATAATAAAGACGATGTACTGCCCATGATGATTTTATGTTTGGATATGCACCTTGTTTCTTCCTATTTCTTTGTTCGCTTCATTTCTGCTCCACTTCACTCACTGTAGTCATGAAATCTGAGTGAAAACCTTCCAATGTTTCACAAAAAAACACGAAATCTAATCTTTCATTACAGAATACATGCTTGTATTATTTTATTAGGGCTTTTTTATAATTAGCTGTTATTAACTGGTGTGTTTTTGCAGTTTTCTGGAGTGAAGACAGTTTTATCTGCTGACCGGTGGCCTTTATTTAATCCCTGGCAGTCACACATGTAATAATGAAGCCACTAATACGTTTCCACGGCACATGAGCTAAAGGGGAGTTTTTCTAATTTGTCGAATCTGGAAAACATTTTGAGCTAATCAGCTGAGCCTTCTCAGATTTGTACCAGATCAATCGGCCAACTTCCGTGGAGAGAGCAGATGATTACATGACTGCACATGTTACGACTGAGCGTTAAATGTAAAATGACTCATGATTGCACGTCTGTGGACCGACGTTGGGTTTAACGGGCTTTGACAGCGTTATGCATTTCCAGTTTTGAAAGTCATTTAAAGAGACAACCTGTGCAGCTGTAAAAACATTTCAAGAGAAGGAGAAACTTTTGCTGAAGTGTATGGAAAATTACAATTTAGGATTTGATTTGCAGATTGAAACAAAAACAAGAGCAATATTCTGCAAAAATGAACTTGGGGATGTTGGCACCCAACAGTCTAAGTGGTGGAATTAGTCTTTATTACACACTTAATGTCAGCTCGTGTGACCTGCATTTGATTTACAGGCATGGCAATTTTCCGCCGTTCCGCGGAAATCCGCCATTTTAATTTTCAAATTGATCATTTCTGTGAATCGTCCAAATCCGTTGAGAAAATTTTAGGGGGGGTGAGGTATGTTTTTGTTACTCTTGCTCCTGGTTTTTGAGAAGCGCTCGGCGTTTCTCCCGCAGCGTAACAGACAAAGAGAACCAGTCTAGCTCTGCTGCATTGTAAAAGGCCTTGCGATTGGTCGAAATTGGTTAGCTGCCAACGATTGGACCAATCAAATTGCTCGATGCATTCTTTTGTTACAATTCATGGCGGCATGTTCGTGTTGGAAGTTTGAGCTATTGGGATCGTTTTTGGTGGAATAATGAGGTTTTTATCGAAAGATCAAGAGTCATCGGTGCTAGAAATAGATCAAAGTGTCAAAAACAAGTTCCGATGGAATTGGCTTGAGAGAAAAGTGACGGTAAAGGTGAAAAATGGTTCAAAGTATGACGAGGTGACAGAAACACTCGGACAATTTCTGAAGAAGCCAGACGTGGCCGGCAAAGCTTTTTGTGTATATTGCAAAGACTTGATTAACTATGGAAACTCTGGAAATGTACAAGTCTGACACAGCTGACTCCATAGAGGAAAATGTGACATTGGAAGTGACTTTGTGACCAGTGTAGAACTCCAGTGTAAATAGTGTTAAAAGACTTACAGAACTGTAAAAAATAGTAGGACTAAATGCAGTGAGACAACATTGAAGAAAAAGTATAGTGCAGTGGTTCATTTTGCTTTCCATAACCTTGAGTGAAATTGACTCATGACAGTTTGAAACCTTGAGTCAAATATTATCAGAGTGGGTCAGTTTGCTTTAAAATAATCATTTTGATTTCTCAAGCCATGAGTCAGAAGTACTCACTATAAGTAAAATATTTGAGTCATTTAACAAAACATTGGGTATTTGACTCATGACTCAGGGCAAAATGAATCCCTGATAGTGTTTAAAGAGTGTTCTGGAAATGTAAAAAAAAAACTGACACAGCTGACTCCATAGAGGAAACTGTGACATTAGAAGTGACTTTGTGATCAGTGTAGAACTCCAGTGTAAATAGTGTTAAAAGACCTAGAGAACTGTAAAAATTGTAGGACTAAATACAGAGACAACATTGAAGAAAAAGTAAGTTAACTTTTCATTAAATTAACTTATTCATTACAATCTAGTCTTCTGTAATTCTATGCATGTTTTTCATTCTAAATCACCTCTATTTTACTGAAAACCTCTTGGCTTCAGGGGGGCTGTGCCCCCCTGGACCCCCCCCAAAGATTGTATACTGAACATTTTCAGCTGAAATCAAAATTTGCTGTTGCCATGCCTGGATTTAAGATTGCTGAGATAACGTAGTTTCAGATGATGTGAAAATAAAAGGAAACTAAATGCAAAACTTTAAACAAACACGATATTTAACCCTCTCCCAGCACATTTGAAAGACATGTTGTGCTTTGAAAATTGCCAAAATTACACCATTACTCTTTAAAAAATGCATTGACCGGATGTTTTCAAGTTTAAAAGTATTTTGTAGTAACCAAACAAATCATGGGAAAATGCAAATTGTCACAATTTTAACAAGAAAAGCA
Organism: Amphiprion ocellaris; assembly: GCF_022539595.1. NCBI lineage: Eukaryota > Metazoa > Chordata > Actinopteri > Pomacentridae > Amphiprion > Amphiprion ocellaris. Next base: position 3,582,987 of record NC_072767.1, on the reverse strand, counting down.
CTCAGAGAGCATAGTACTCTGCCAAGGCTGTCCATTCCCCAATATGGCATTGTCAGAAATGCAGCATTTTTATTTATTTTTTTTAGTTATTGATGATTAGAAATCACGGCAACATAGAATGTGTCCATTTAATATAGATTTACCCACAAACTAAATGACCTTGCGCTGAGTACAGATGTGTGTTCTGCATGTGTATGTTATGTACAGATACCGAATCATGTGACCTAAATATGTAGCGGGTGGCGGGAATTGATGGGACTCAGAAACACCCCCACAATATAATCAATTGTTTCTTGTAACATTTCTGACGGATAAGTCCTGATAAGTCCTCAGTGATGGATTTGTAGTAGGATCACAATCATGTGATCGTCAGCAGGCAGCTGACATAGTGTTCACTTGTTGTCATGGTTACAGTGACACCGTGCCGCTATCTGGCAATGATACAGAAATCTTTAACAAATCTGTGGATTCAGACTATAAGCTGCATCACTGCCAAAGTCTAATCACTTGGTCCCTGTGTCATTTCTGACCTTCCCTGAAAATTTCATCCAAATCCGTTGGTCTGTTTTTGAGTAATGTTGTGCACAGACAGACAGACAGACAGACAGACAGACAGACAGACCGACCTATGACGATTGTCAAATAACTCCTCCATGTTCCTTGGCAAAGTAATAAACAGATTCTTTTAAAAAGTAAAAATTCTGCAGTCCATTGTGCTTTCAAGAAGAGATTTGTAAGTCTGCTGCAAAAAACTGTTTCTTGACTAAAATTCTGGGACTTTTCTGCTGAACTGCAGACTGTGTTTGCACAGAACTGATAGGAGACTAGTATGGAAACAAATTAAAAATAGTATTATGTAGTGTCACATTTATTTTTCCAGCATTGATAACATGTGTGCACTCGGAACAATGTTCAACCTGTTGATTCCAGGTTTTTCAATTTTTGCAAAATAAATAATCAAAGAAATTCAACTTTCACTTTTAATTTTGTAGCAATATTTGGCATTATGACGGCGTTGTGCTGCACTAAAGTTGTACTGAGTTCCTTCTCTGTCTAGCTTTGGTTGCTCTGTTTCCAGAAACTTTGCTGAATAAATGCATGATGTCTGCTTTTCCTCGGGCATAAACGTTAGCACATTAGGAAGTGACGTGTTGTTGACACACGCTTGTCTGCATCACATGTTGTTTGCTGCTGCAACTTTTGTTTTTTTTCTCTTTAAAAAAGGCCAGAAATCAATGGAGTAAGAGGAGTTTCCCAGCGTGGCAGAGCTGATCCTGTAGCTCCCGTTTGGCCGGTGCCTGAATCGAGCTTCTTAATTCCGTTAGAGTTAAAGCGAAGCCCATATTGAATTATGCCTCGCCGTTAAATGACAGCGTAATGAATGGAAGTCATTTTACAATACCGCCCCGGCCACAGACCCTCCACTCCAGGGACCCGTCTGTCAGAGGGAGCTAACAGCCAGTGATTTGTTGGGCTGGAGGGGGGGTGAACTCCGACGTCACGTCAGTATTCCACCAGAGCGATACCTAGCACGCTTCTGGATATCCTGCATGGAAAAACCAACAGACATCGAAGATCTTTGAGGGTTTTTGTGGAAAAACAAACAGCGCGAGGGTCTGTTTGTCCAGGATCGATCCGGCAGGTCCGAACGGTGGCGTACAACGATATCAATGTGTTTCTGCAGATTCACAACACTTTGCCTTTTGGTTCAGATGGAAGCTGTTGGCTGCAGGCCTGAGCTATGGAAAAGGTAGAGGGAGGGAGAGGAGATATGGAAAGAAGGAAGCAGGATGTGTGTCTGCATGTTTGTGAGTTTTTTTTTTTTTTCCTGCAGCAGCCAGCTAGAGCCGGTGGTCTAACAGTGCAGACAAACGCTCCATTAAACTGACCTGGCCCCTCTGCTGCTTCTCCCCCTTTTCCATCTCAACCCTCCAGACGTCAGATCCCTCTGTCTCGCCGTTTCTCTTAAATTCTGCCTTATAGCCTCATGCATGCACACAAACAGGCATATTTGTACATACTCTACCATTCAAAAGTTTGGGGTCACCCAGGTAATTCCATGTTTTCCATGAAAACTCAACAACGCGTCACTTCCTAATGTGCTAACGTTTACGCCTAAGGATGAGCAGTCATCACGCGTTCATTCATCAAACTTTCTAAGTGTTCCTCTATGGAAACAGAACATCCACAGCTAGAAGGAGGAAGAGCTCAGCAGTGACTTTAGAGCAGCACAATGCCGTTGTAATGCCAAATATCACTACAAAACTAGAAGTGAAAGTTGAATTTTTTTGATTATTCATTTTACAAAAATTGAAAAAAAAAAAAAAACAGGAATCAACAGGTTCAACATTTTTCCGAGTGCACACAAGTGTTACCAGTACTGGAAAATAAATGGTGACTCTACATGATACAGATATTTTCCTGCGTTAAATGCTTTCGTCCTTCAGTTCTGTGCAAACGCAGCCTGCAGTTGAGCCAAAAAGTCCCTGAATTTTTCTCAACTAGCTGTTTTTTTGCAGCAGAGTTATGAATGGCTTCTTAAATGCACGGAGGACTGCAGAATCTTTTCTCTTTAAAAGAATCTGGTTATTGCAAATGTTGTATTTTTTGCAAATTCTTAAATGACATGAATACACTACTGTTCAAAAGTTTGGGGTCACCCAGACAATTCCATGTTTTCCATGAAAACTCCCACTTTTATCATGTGCTAACATAATTGTACAAGGGTTTTCTAATCATCAATTAGCCTTTCAACAGCATTAGCTAACACAATGTAGCATTAGAACACAGGAGTGATGGTTGCTGGAAATGTTCCTCTGTACCTCTATGGAGATATTCCATTAACCCTTTCAGACCTACCATTGTGTAAGTTCACAAGGATATTCTTACATTTTTGCATACTTTAGTGCAGTTCTTTTTGGGGGGCCTTTGACTTACATTAGAGTTCCGTTCTACGGCCCAACAGCAATCGATTTTCTCAGTAAGTCGGAACTCCGGTGAAAATGTGAACAAAGCCATTCCATGCGTCACAATATTTCTCAGTTCTTTGGAAAAGTCATGAATACCAACGACTTTCATGCATGCATGAATCATTTTACAAGAAGATAACAGAGCATCATATGAATACAACAACAACAAGAGAACAATAGAGCAACAGAATATGTTGAAGGGCAAAAATTTAGTGAACGTAGCATGAACCAAAGTGGTGCACAACCGGAGAATGGAAACAAAGCCGTCTTATAGCGCCGCGTGACGACATATTCATCCGCTCCGCTCGTCAACTAGTTCCACGTAGCCAGTTCTGATGTAACGATGAAACGCTGTAGGCCGAGGACGTCGTAAACCGAGGACCTCCTGTAAACCCTTATATCCCAAGTTTTAATATGTATTGACTTATGTCTTAACTACTGCAATAAACTGCTTAAAAGTGTAATAAATATAACGTTTTTTCACATATATTTAAAAATACAGAAATTGCATAGCTGTATCCCTCACATTTGCAAAAAAGTTGCACAGTATCCCGTGGTTTTGTTTATGAAGATTTTTGTAATGTGCGCTTTATTGTGTATTTTTACGAAGCCCTCACTGCAACGAAAAAGCACTCTGAGACCTGGTGAATGTGTGAAATGTTAGTGGAACTCCCCAGGTATTATGTGCTGCCAAGCTGTAAAAAGAATGATCCGTCTATCTGGTTTCAGATCTACCACCAATCAAAAATAAATATGCAGTCATAGCGCCGGCGCTACGCTGGGCTCTGTAGGCTTAAAAATCAGCCGTTTCCAGCTAGAATAGTCATTTACCACATTAACAATGTTTACACTGGATTTATCATTCATTTCATGTTTATTGGAAAAAAAACTGTGTTTATTTCAAAAATAAGGACATTTCTAAGTGACCTCAAACTTTTGAATGGTAGTGTGTATACACACACACACACAAACACACACACACAAAACAATCAGAGTTCAATTTCAAGGCAGTTAAAATCTAATTATTTCCTCCTGTGTGGGTGTTTTTATTTGCTTGCATCGAGTGTTGGCAGCCGTGCAGTCAGATCGATAGGATTTGTCATGCTTGGGATGGGCTCACTCATCCATTCACCACATAGGTAATACCTCTGCAAAAAAAACCCTCAAACTGATACCGCTGGGCGTTAAAAACTATGAGTAGAGGTGTTAGCATGTGGCGCTACGATGACCCGTGCGTCCAGGAAGCAGGTTTGGATTGGAAACGCGGGAGTAGAACGGAGTAGAAAGGAGGGCATGGAAATCTGATTTGGCAGGAAAGCAGGCGTAGCTCGCTCCGGCCTCATGTGCCGCTCTGGTTTGTGGGTCGGAGCGTTGGTGGGGCCGGGCCCTGCAGCTGCTGCCGTGTGGCTGCAAGTCAAGCAGGGCGACCGAGGCCGGGCTGCCGAGGCTCACCACACCAAGACGCCCGGATCGCTAACGTGGGAAGATGAAAAGAGGCATCACATGTTTTTTGTATTACTCACTGTGTGTGTGCTGGCGTGTACGTGTTGTCTGTCTGTCTGTCTGTCTGTCTGTCTGTCTGTCTTTGACTGTATCTCAGGCTGCAGTTGATTACCTGCTCCTGTTTCATCGTCTGCTCCAAAATGCTTCGACTATGTCAGGAATGCCGCCTCCCTCCACCCCCGTCCTCCTTCACCACCAGCATGCTTTTTTTTTTTTTTTTTTTTTTTTTTTAATTTGTTTGGAGCACCACCTGGTTTAGCTGTTTTGCAAGGCGTGGCCAGAATTTTTCAAATTTTCTTTTTTGGCTCACGCATTGTCAGCTGTCCCAATTATTTTTCCAGACAGGAGACACATCGGTCGTAATCGGTTGTGGAAGTTAGCGGAAAGATCTCTGTTTTTCTGTGTCTAAATATAACAGTAAAGAGCACTTTAGTCAGATGCAGTGTTTTAAAACTTTTCAAAACTTTAAGTTGCACTACATCCTGCTGCATAAAGAAAACAGAAGGAGCTGCTTGATGTTTTTGCACAGGAGAATTTGTGGTTAGCGAGATAACTTTAAGTTTAACCCAACTGTGGTTCACTTGTTAGCACTTACCAATGCTAAATGCTATTAGATGACACATGTTGATAAATTGGTGCTATGTAAACTAGAAAAGCACTCAGAAAGTGCAGTACTGCACCAAGGCTGTCCATTCCCCATATGGCATTGTCAGAAATACAGCATTTGTTTGTTAGTTATTGATGATCAGAAATCACAGCAACATAGAATGTGTCCATTTAATATAGATGTACCCACAAACTGATAATTTAACCAATTAAAAATGCATTTAAAGGCATTTCTAGGCACGTCCATTGAGTTTTTTTGGTGTTATTGATTAATCGATTATTGGTTGATTGTTCTGTCAACTATTGGTTGAGGAAATTGTTCAGAATTTGCATCTGTAGTCAACAAATTTTACATCGATTACGACGATTAATCGTGGCAGTTTTTGTCTAAAAACAGAGTGGCGTTCGCTGTATTCGCTATATGTCTGACTGAAGTAACAAGAAAAGCACTCAGAGAGCACAGTCCTCCTCCAGAGCTGTCCATTCCCTCATATGGCATTGTCAGAAATGCAGCATTAGTTTATTATTTATTTGTTTATATTTATTAGTCATTGATGATCAGAAATCACGACACTTTAAAATGTGGCCATTTGATATAGATGTACCCACAAACTAAATGACTTTGCACTGAACACAGATGTGTGTTCTGCATGTGTACGTTATGTATGGATACCGAATCACGTGACCTAAATATGTAGCAGGCAGCGGGAATTGATGGGACTCAGAAACACCCCCACAGTTTAATCAGTTGTTCCTTTTAACATTTCTGACGGATAAGTCCTGATAAGTCCTCAGTGATGGATTTGTAGTAGAATCACAATCATGTGATCATCAGCAGGCAGCTGACGGTGTTCACTTGTTGTCATGGTTACAGTGACGGTGTGCCACTATCTCACAATGATACAGAAATCTTTAACAAATCCCTGGATCCAGATTATAAGCTGCATCACTGCCAGAATCTGATCACTTGGTCCTTGTGTCATTTCTGACCTTCAGTGGAAATTTCATCCAAATCCGTTGGTCTGTTTTTGAGTAACGTTGCTGACAGACAGACAGACAGACAGACAGACAGACGTACGTACGTTGACTCTGCTGCGTTTCTTGGCAGAGTAATGATATGAAATGACACATGTTGTGAATTGGTGCTATACAAGCAAAACTGAATTGAATGTAATTGAATTCTTACCGTCTATGCTAACTAATGCTAACAGCTATTTGCTAATCTCCTCTGGAGCATTTTCTGTTCGAGATAACAGACAAAGATGTACAAAAACTGCAAATTTCAACAAACGAAAACTGATGAAAATGCTAAAATCTTATATTTTACTTGTTTAACTTAGAATTTTGGCAGAAAGTTTTTCTCATAGGTCGAAATTCTGTTTTATTATGAGTTCTTTACTCGCTTCAAAAATGTGTAGCATCATTAACACAACTGAAAGAATATAGAATTAAATTATATTTTTATTTATTAATAATTCTTTAAGGAATTTGTCTTTCTGTGGGCAGCATAAAGTAACTAACTACAGCTGTAATTTAGTTGTAAAATCTTCTGATTTATGTTGATAATTAAACTGAATCTTGAGTGTTGAATAAGAAACTTACATCTAGGGAACTTGATAAGATTATTTATAATTCAGTCGCACAGCTGCAGTTTTTTTTTTCAGCTTTCCTTCCTGACTGTATTCCATTTTATATATTTAACCCTCGTGTCGTCCTGCGAGTCAAAATTGACCTGTTTTAAGGTTTGAAAATGTGGGAAAAATATATATATTTTCACAGTGAAACTTCTGATGTCCACATTTTAAGGAATTATTGGAATTTTCTTCCTGAATTTTTGGATTTTTTTCAGACAAGGAAACAATATTTTTTGGTGCCCGTAAATGAAGACAACAGGAGGGTTAAACTCCTCATGATTGTTTAAGATTCTTGTGAGTCATGCGTTGCTTTAAAAGGGTCTTACTGATGCCAGATAATAAAAAAAAACAACATCCTTATTATGTTGAACTTGCTTCGTATTTCAGGCCTCGGGGGAGCAGACTGCGGCTGTAAACGCAGGTCAGCAGTCCTGGAGGTGGCAGGATGAAATGTTTTCGTGTTTTCTGCTCCTTTAACCTCCCTGTTCTGTGTTTTTGAATGCGACGGCAGCTGCTGAAGGTGTCACATGCAGCAGAAATGTAAGAAATGCTGTTGATATTCAGACTCGCTCGATATCTGGCGTTGGGCTGCTGGACTCGAGCGATCGGCTCCTTGTCATTCTGAGACGATGGAGTCACATTGGCTGTGTTGTTTCCTCCTCTACACCTGTCTCCTCCCTGTTAGCAGCCTTCAGTCCAAGGTCGAGTCCACGCAGTCAGAACAGAATATAGTGAGTCATTGTTTTTAAAAACAAGCGACGGTGACACAGCACTTCCTCCTCCAGCCTCACCTCTGTTGTTTTTCTTTAGCTGCTCTTTCAGACTTTGACTCTTTTTCGTTAATCTGACGGTTATCAAACACGTCGCCTTCATGTCTAAATGACAAACCTGCTCATGTTTTTGTAAACGCTGCAACAACAATCTCACTAGGTTGGACCGAGTCACATTTTTTATATCACTATAGGTTTGTACTGGACGCACAAACGACGTTCTTTGGGTTGTGTGAAGCGATTTAGGGAGAACTTTTTCCATGTTTCAGCAAAATATTGGTCCAGTTGTGTAAAAAAGCTACTAAAATTACTATTAACAAAAGAACTATTAGATTAGATTCAGTGTTTGTTCGTGTATTTTTATTCTCTCTGTCACTGTGGTGTCAAAATGAAGCGTTAAAGTGACCTTAAGTCTGAATGTGGTCACTTTGTGGTCACTGATGAGGCAGCATACTGATGTCTTTCACTCTCCTGTTAGCTTCATTTGTCAGGAAGAGCCCTGATATTTAATTATACAAAAATTTCAATAACAGCAAGTGTCTTTATTTTTTTTAACTCATTAAATACAGCAAAAAGTTTGCAATTTTGCAGTTAAATGTTGTAAAATTTATCTTTTTTTTTTTAACAATTATTTGTGTTTATAATACCTTTTCAGGATTTGTACTAAATCTGTAATACTGTTTTATCTATAAATATAAATAATAGTTATATTTTCTGCAAATTTTAGACGAGGGGAGGACAGATAGGGGGAGACGAGGGGAGGACAGGTAGGGGGAGACTTGAGCCTTTTTCAGCCATTAACCCTCCTGTTATGTTCCACTTATTAAGCCGAGCAGAAGAAGTTTCATACTGAAAAATATACTTTTAATATATATATTTTATTTTTTAACTTTATTATGGATCAATTTGAGCCGCAACGTAACAGGAGCGTTAATAGCTAAAAAAAAAAGGCTTCCGTCTCCCCCTACCTATCCTCCCCCATTTCCCCCTACCTATCCTCCCTTCGTCTCCCCCCACCTATCCTCCCCTATACTCCCTTTGTCTCCCCCTACCTATCCTCCCTTCGTCTCCTCCTACCTATCCTCTCTTTGGCTCCCCTTCGTCTCCCCCTACCTATCCTCCCCTCGTCTCCCCCTACCTATCCTCCCTTCGTCTCCCACTACCTATCCTCCCTTCATCTCCCCCTACCTATCCTCCCCTCGTGTCCCCCTACCTATCCTCCCCTCATGTCCCCCTACCTATCCTCCCCTTCGTCTCCCCCACCTATCCTCCCCTCATGTCCCCCTACCTATCCTCCCCTCGTCTCCCCCTACCTATCCTCCCTTCATCTCCCCCTACCTATCCTCTCTTTGCCTCCCCTTCGTCTCCCCCTACCTATCCTCCCCTCGTGTCCCCCTACCTATCCTCCCCTCGTCTCGCCCTACCTATCCTCCCTTCGTCTCCCCCTACCTATCCTCCCTTCGTCTCCCCCTACCTATCCTCTCTTTGTCTCCCCTTCGTCTCCCCCTACCTATCCTCCCCTCGTGTCCCCCTACCTATCTTCCCTCGTGTCCCCCTACCTATCCTCCCCTCGTGTCCCCCTACCTATCCTCCCTTCGTCTCCCCCTACCTATCCTCTCTTTGTCTCCCCTTCGTCTCCCCCTACCTATCCTCCCTTCATCTCTCCCTCACCACCGCCAGAAGGTAAAGGGAAGAAAGCGAGCCAGAGCCACCTGTGTGATCTGATTTAGCTGCTTTCTTCTCTTGGCGAGTCTTCTGACAGCGCCTTGCTCTTTTTCTAACCCGCTTCAGTCTGCCACCGCCTGGCTCGGTGCCATGGCTGCAACGGGACCCGGCGTTGGGTATAAATAGTTCGGTCCGGCTCCCTTCGCCTCCAGTGCTCCTCAATGGAGGAACAGGTGCTCCGTCCACACACCGCCTCCCTCCGTCCACCGACCGTTCCCCCCATGGCCGCCACCTTTAACTGATGTCCTCCAGCGTGGAGGAGCAGGACAGTCATGATGCACGTGTCGGATGATTTCCTCCGATATTCTGGAGGTTTTTTTTCCTTCCCTCTACTTGGCTCGCTGTTCCCCTGGTCCTCGGCTCGTCTTTGTTTTTGGAGGTGCGTGTTAGTGCACGTTAATGCCTCTCGTGCAGTTTCTCCGCATCGTTTTTCACCGTGGAAGCCGCAGCTTTGGCAGCGCAGGGAGCTGCTGGCGTCTCTTTTCAGGACTTTCCACAGTTAAACTAACAAACAAATGCATTTTTCCACCGGCAGTCCACTTGGCACAGCCGCCACGTAATTCTCTCTCCCCGGGTTTGTTCTGCAACCGAGCCGTTGACAAATCTATAATCGGCAGATCACCTCATCGTAAGCTGACGGGAGGAGAGGAAACTTCTCACCGTCCAGAGTTAGCCGCCACCTGGTTTCATGCTAGACGGGTCTGGTTTCACGCTAAGCTAACGCTAACCATAGAGGCCACCGCTGTGCACTTCCTCGCTGCCAGCCGACTGCCGTTAGTCGATGCAGATTAAATTCTCTGCAGGGAGCACAACTCTAAAAATAAGGGAAGAATCTGTCTGAAACTGTAGCTCCAGTGGAACGGAGGCTGCAGCTGTGGGCGCTAACTGAACCGGAGATACGACAGTTTCCGTCGGTTTGACCTCGGCTGCACCAGTCAGACCCGAGAGAGTCCAAAGAGTTGGAATAAAGAGTTCCACTGAAGTTTAATTGTAATCTCTGAACAATTTTCTGTTATTTTACAGGTTTTCCTTATTATTTTCTATAGTGTTCTCATAAATTATAGAAAATATTTAGTACAATCCTTGAAAAAACATTAATTTACATTAACATTTACATTTACATTATTTAAACATCAAGAAAACTCAGTAAACAATGTCCACATTAGAAATCTATTATAAATGGTGATCTGTTCTTTTACACTGTTTGACTGTAAAATTATGCTTTTTTATTACAGTCTTTATTCATTATTAGCTTTTTAAAATTGTTATTTTACAGGTTTTCCTTATTATTTTTTGTAATGTTCTCATAAGTTGTAGAAAACATTGAGTAAAACTGTTGAAAAAATGTATTAATTGTAAATTAAAAAATGAGACAAAAATTGTAAATAATGTCCACATTAAAAATCTATTTTATGATAAGTGGTAATCTCTTTGTTTACAATATTTTACTGTAAAATTTTGCTCTTTTTTACTGTCTTTATTTGATACTTTTTTTTAGATTTTTACAGTTATATTACAGATATGCTAAATTGCAAAAATTTATAGTAAAATTATAGAAAACAATTCATGCATGAAATATTAAAAAATAATAAATGGTAATTTGTTGGAAAATTAAAGTGAAATTTTCCACTTATAATCCAAATATTTCACTTTTATGTGCGACGTATTTCATTTTCATCTCATAAAATAATGATAATACAAAAACAGCATCATATGATAGTAAAAAGACAACATTTTACTGCATATTACGTACTTTTCCTTTGATAAACCAATTTTTCTGATAATACAGTTCTGAATTACAGGACTTTAGAAAACAAAATGACTTATTTTCCAGAATATGATGCATTTCTGTTGATCGAACTACCCAACAGCATATAAATTAGCTAAAATTAGCTCAACTTTGATGGTGATTGCACCAGAAAAACTTGATTAAAGTGAAATTTTGCACTTGTAATCCAAATATTTCACTTTTTATGTGCAACATATTTTAGTTTCATCTCATAAAATGCAACATAAACAATACTGTAGTTGAGATATTAATGCAAAAAACTGCATCATATAATAGTAAAACACTGAAATTTTGCAGCACATTATTTACATTTCTTTTGATAAACCTTTGAATACAGGACTTTTACTTGTCACATCTTCCACCACTTTGCAGATTTCATTCACCATGGTTTACTAAATAACCGCTTTACAACCTGATAGAAAATGAAAACTAACAGAATTCGCCTGTTATTCACGGCCAGTTGTGAAAGCAGCCAGTCAGTTTGTCTAATAAAGTCTGTGATTTAATTACATCTGGGCCGTGTGGGGTTTTATTTACCGTTTGATTCCGTTCGTGTCGCAGCATGAATGTGTGAAAAGAGCTGCTGACTACTGGAGCATGGTGGCAAACGTCTAGACTGGATCTGTCCCGGTACGTTTGTTGTGAGGAAAACTGTCCTCTCTGATTAATTTGCTAATCTCCCCGTCGAAGCTGTTCCCTCCGCCGTTCCCGTTGGTCCGACGCCCTCCCTCCACTACACACCACTGCCTCCCGCTCTCCTCATTCCTGCTGCCAAATTAAATGTCAAACAGACAGGGAAGGCGGGTGGACGGCCCACATTTCTCCTATAGAGCTCTACAGTATGGTACAGTACGTTCCGGTCTTGCGCTCTGTTATTCCGCCTGCTCCCACTCGGGCTCGTTAGCGCCTGATTGGGCTGTTATTGTAATTAAGTGCTCCCTGTACATTCAGTGAGAGCAGCAAGCTGTCTGTTTATGGGTGGTCTCTCAGAATCAGGGTGGGCCATGCTGGGATCACGGTCATTGTCCACCAAACCGCCCACCTACATCATGTCTGCCAGCTCTTTTTCTTGTCTTTTTGTCTTTTGTGTTGCACCTGAAGCACTGACCTGAAAAGAAATCAACAACATGACATCATTTGTCAGAGCCAGAAAGTGTAAATGTGTTCGTCTGTGACTGTCAGTAAGCATCGCTGAATCTAAGATTACAATGCCTCATTTATAAATAAACTGTTTGCTTTAACTAGATTCTGTAAAAAACAAAAAAAATCTGCAATCGTCAACACAACCAAGAGGCATTTATTGATTCAGCTGTGACTAGCAGTCACATAGGAAAAATTCAGGAAGTTTTCGGCTGAACTGCAGGCAGTGTATGGAAACAAATTAAAATTTAACAGTGTAAATAGTAAAAAATCTGTAGTTTGTAATTAGGATTTTTGCAGTATTGGTAGCAGGTTTGGGGACTTCGAAAAATGTCTTTTAGAATAGTTTAAGGTGACACTGCACAGAAGATATTTTTGAATTCCCGCCACTTCTAACCATGGTTGTGCAGGACTTTATATTGCCATGAAAAAATGAATTTACATGAGTAAAACTGTAGCAGGAGCAGAAAAAAACACACCCAGAAACAGCCGCTCACCTAAAAAGAAATCAACAAAATATCATTTATCAGACGCATAAACTGATAATTCTACACATCTCATTTTAAAATTGCACCAAAAATGTACAGTTTGCTTTAACTAGATTCTGTAAAAAAAAAAAATTCTGCAGTCGTCAACACAACTAAAAAGCCATGGGTGTCTCAGTTGTGACTAACTAACATAACAAAAATTCAGGGAGTTTTCGGCTGAACTGCAGGCGGTGTATGGAAACGAATTAAAAATTAACAAAGTAAATAGTAAATTATCTATAGTTTGTAGTCATGTTTTTTGTAGTTTTAGTAACACTTATGGGGGAATTAGAAAAATGTTGGAAATACAGAAATTCTATTTTTTTCACTTTTTATAATGATGTGTCATACTGCACAGAAAACATTTTGAAGTTCTCTCTACTTCCAGCTATAGCTGTACATGACTTCATATTTCTATAAAAATGAGTTTAGAGTGAATGAAAATACAGCAGCAGCAAAGACAACAAAAAACAAAAGAAATAAACAGTTGACATCATTTATCAGAACCAGAAACTTTAAAAAACAGAAATATTGTCAACTTTTCATGTACGACTGTTGTGATCGTCACTGAATCTAAACTTCAAATTGTAATTTTTCATTGAAATCCCGATCTTCTAAATGTCTCATTTTAAAATTCTGCCAAAAATAAAATGATTGGTTTAACTAGATTCAGTAAAAAACAAAAAAATTCTGTGGTCTTCGGTGCTTTATTAACTCAACTGTCACCAAGAGTCACATGACAAAAATCCTGGGACTTTTCAGCTGAACTGCAGGCTGTGTATTGAAGCAAATTAAATTTAACAATATGAATAATCAGTCATGTTTTTTGCAGAACTGGTAACACATTTGGTGACTTGGAAAAATGGTGGAAATACAGAAATTTACAGATTTTTTTTCACTATAACTGTGACAGAAAAAATGAAAAAAAAATGTAAGTTCTCTTTACTTCTAGACATGATTGTGCAGGACTTTATATTGCTATGAAATGAGCTTAGAGTGAGTAAAAATAGAAGGAAAGAAGAAAACAGAAAGTGCCACACACTGGATTTAACCAGTTTTTGTAAATCAAAATGTAAACTTAAAAAAAAGTTTCACATTATTGCCTTTTGGGGTCTTGAAACCCTTTAAAAATGCTTTTTTTGTTCAGAATAAATAAGTTATACTATTATAACTTTGACATAGAGGGCATTTCTGATTTTTCTCTGCTTCTAGTCATGGCTGTTCTGTTTCCATAGAGGCGCATGACTTAATATTGCAGTGAAAAATGAGCGCATAATGAGTAAAAACAAGCAAAACATTCATAGATTTGTCGGTTTATGAGTCAAAATGTGAATTGCATAGACTTTATTGATCATTTGTAGGAAATTATTTTGTTACAGCAGCTTCACAAAGTCACAATCAAGAACTAGCATCTGACACTGAACATTCAGATGTAAAACGAGATAAAAATGTTTGTAATGGGCAAAATATACAATAAAGAAACTATGAAGTATGCAGAAATGTAGATGACTGACAACATATCTGTATATAACTATATGGAGCATGTTCAGGTTAAAAATGAGGTTCACATTTGGTTCATTTGAAACCTTTTTTAAGCTTTTTTCTATCTTTGTGCAGCAGGTGTTTCCCTCTTTACCATCCCTGTGTTAGTCTTTTTTATAACCGGCTGGGTTTGGGTGTTTTTTACGTGTCATAGGCGAGCTCGTCTCTGAGTTTGTGGCCGGTCGGCGGCGAGCTCAGCCTCCTCTTCGCCCCCCAGAGAGGCCGAGTGTTCGTGTTGCTTGTCATGTAACCACGGTCCATAGCGGCCCTCCATTCATGCATGTGATCACCAACCGTCCTGTAGGTCCTTACGTCACTCTGCGTTCCTGTCGCCTCTCAGGTTACACTTTCACCCTCCTCCCATCGCTCTCTGCCCCCTGTCACTCCTTCTTCTTCTTCTTCTTCTCCTCTCTATTCGCTCACATGGCTTCTCCTCCTGTGCCCCCCTCAGCTACCAAACCTGGGAGGAGATGGCTCATTATTTTGAAGACACAGTGGCTCTAACAGCCCACCCCTGACTACTCACTCACCCCCGCCTCCCCCTCGCCTCTTCCCCATCTGCCCCCTGATGACCCACCCTCCACCCCCCGGTTCCTGTCTGTCGAAAACAAGACTCCATTTTGCAGCCGGAATTCCCAGCAGCACCGTCTGCACTCTCAGAAGTAAAGGTGCAAACCGGGACCAAACATGGTTCTCTGTAGAAAAGCCTTTCAGCAACACATCCCCACAAATAACAAGAAGTCGGTTCTTTTATCAGCACCAGATCCAGAAGTTTTGGGTTTGTTTTGGGTCAGTTTCAGGGTTTAGTTGTTGTGCAATTCATGCAGTAAAACACTCAGAAAATTAAAGGTGCTAACTGGAACCATACAAACCGTTCTCTACAAAGAACCTTTAACCAAGTCATAATAATACTAATAATGAAATTAAAATCTGATTTATTCTGATAGTGTTCATATAACATTTAACAACCGGAGTTGTCAGACAGCAACACAATTAGTAAAAAAAAAAAATTGAAAGTCAGAATGTTTTAAAATATGAAAACAAGGCAAAATCAGAATCAAAACAGGATAACAAGTCAAAAGACCAAAGTTTAAGATAAAATAGACAAAAAATATGAAAAATTGGGGTCATTAAAATCTGCCAACAGCCATAAAAAACATGTATGTCTTCAGATTTTTCTTTAGATTGAGAGTGTGAATATGTATTATTAATAATCATAATAATACCCAAATAACCCAAAAGAAACATCAAAAATGGAACCATAAATGCTGCTCCAAAAAACTTGAACAAAAATAGGTTCTTTAAGGTACTGTTTTTAGGATAGTTCTTTGTGTCCACACCTTGGTTTTATTTTTAATTATCGATTCATTGAGAAAATCGATTCTGAAAATACTGGAGCTGTAATTTTATTCTGTTAGCTCCCATCAAACCAATTAACTCTTCAACCTTCTTACAACTTTCTGTGCTTTAAAGAACCATATGAAGTATATGAAGAACCATTACCTAGATAAAGATGTTCATCTGGAGTTGGAAAGTTGAGTTGAAGAACCAGAGAACCTTCTGAAAAACTGTTACGCAAAGAACTTTTTAGTGAGAGATTCTATAAAGAACTCAGTTGGGCGTTCCAACTGTGCCTCAAAGTTCCACCAAAAAGTGAACTTTAGCAAAAATAGTTTTCGTGAAGGAACTATTTTGAAGTTCTTTGTCAATCCACCTTGTTCTACTATAAGAACCCTAGAGGTACCACCTTGAGGTCTACAAAGCACCTTTTAGCAAGAGATTCTGGAAATAACTACCAACTGTGTCGTAAAGAACCATCAAAAAATGGTTCCTTTGGGGACTATAAACGAAGAACCAGTCAGCCCTCTGAAGATCCATTGAAGAAACCTTGTTTTTCTGAGACAGTGCTTCCTCTCTTGGCCCACTAGCATTTCTTTGTGTCAATAAAGCTCCTCAAACAGGAGACGTGGACATGTGTACGTCCTGAAGCTCTGACATGTTTGTTACCTGCAGAGCGATAAAACCTAGATCCATGTGGAAAGGTCACGCCGTGTCCTGCTGAAGATCACCGCGGTCAGAGGTGAGCTGGGCCTGCTGCTGCTGTTGTTGCGTAACTCGGTTTGTTGTGTTGCCGTGTTTCACAATAGGTATCGGGTTGGAGCTGCAGGCTGACGGCGAGTGGGTGGCCTGGAGGCCTGTTTGATGTGTCCGGCTGATAAGGCAGGAGGGGCTGGGCGAGGTGGAAGGTTGCCCTTATCACTGGGAATGACACCAACTGCAGCAGGAAGCGGCGCTGTTTGGATACAGTTTGTGTCCGATGAAGGAGGCGTGGCCTCCAATGAGCCGCTGTTATTGTTTGGGCCTCACTGTTATCTGATGAGATGCTTAACAGCTAAAATGGATTTATTGACTTACTTTAGGAGTTGTTCTTGGCTGCCGGTAAAACTGGCTGCTGCCGGAAGTAGAGCGGAGTTGAGCCGGTTTAGGCGACGACGACACGAATGTGGGTGGATCTGAGGAGGTATTATTCTAACTGCTGCACATCTGAGAACTGACGCTAGCGTTCAAAAGTCTGGGGTCACTTAGAAATGTCCTTATTTTTGAAAGAAAACCTGTTTTTTTTCAGTGAAGATAACATTAAATGAATGATAAATCCAGTGTAGACATTGTTAATGTGGTAAATGACTATTCTAGCTGGAAACAGCAGATTTTTAATGGAATATCTCCATAGAGGTACAGAGGAACATTTCCAGCAACCATCACTCCTGTGTTCTAATGCTACATTGTGTTAGCTAATGGTGTTGAAAGGCTCATTGATGATTAGAAAACCCTTGTGCAGTTATGTTAGCACATGAATAAAAGTGGGAGTTTTCATGGGGAATATAGTGTATTTTTTTTATATCTTTACTGCATTTTTTCTATATTTTTACTGTATTTTTACTATATTTTTTCTATATTTTTACTGTATTTTTTCTATATTTTTTCTATATTTTTACTGTATTTTTTCTATATTTTTACTGTATTTTTTTCTATACAGCAGTTGTTTGCTGTATTCACTATATGTCTGACTGAAGTAATAATAATAATAAAATCTAGTGTCGCTGTCAACTTAGACGTGGTACGTTTAGTTTGAAACACTATAATTCATTATTTCTCTTTTCATTCTAGACATTTTCTCCCAAAAGGTAGGAAAATATGTTCGGCCTGATATCTTTTTTTTCCATTTCGACACAACCTTTATCATGCATTTGTAGATTTGTAGTAAACAACACGTCTTTTTCTTGGCAGCGTTTTGGCTTTTATCAGAAGCTGTAATAAAAAAACGTTTCATTGACGTGCTTCAGAGTTTCTACCTGGATTGTTGACATGTTTGTGTCGCTAACCATTAACAGAACGGGAAGTTAATCGGTAGCTCACACCTGGGAAGTGTGGAGCGCCAACAACAACTCAGTGGAACCAAACAACCCTGTGGAGGTTTTACTGCTCAGGGACGCACCGTTTACTGCATAGTTGTTGTTGTTTTTTTTTAATATGTGTGTCACGATGACAGATGATTGTTTTTGTGTTTGTAGCATCGCATGAAAGCAACACATTTATATGATAAGAGGCTCATTTAACCCTGAATTTACAAGCTACAAACCTGTTTTCAGTACTGTTTTGTCCCAATATTATCACCAAAAAGAGCAGTTTCCTCTTTTTTGTATTAAGATGCATGATTTACTGCATAGTTGTTTTTTTTTAATGTGTGATGACAGAGGATTGTTTTTGTGTGTCGTTAGCATCGCCAAAAAAGCATTTGTGTGATAAGAGGCTCATTTAACCCTGAATTTACAAGCTATAAACCTGTTTTTAGAACTGTTTTGTCCCAATATTCTCACCAAAAAGAGCAGTGTCCCTTTTTTCCAGATAAGGATGGATGATTCACTGCATAGTTGTTGTTTTATTCATGAATCATGGTGACAGGATCGTTCTTGTCGCGGGAAAGCAAAACTTTTCTGTGAAAAGAAGTTTATAATTAACCGTGGATTTACGAGTTTCAAACCCCTTTCAGTATTATTTTGCCCCAGTATTATCAAGGTTAATGCCTAAAATGGTAATTCTCCCTTTAAAATGGAACTCATATTAATGGCTTATTTTAAAAAATATGACTTTAACATTAAGTATAATACATTAGCTGGAGTTTTTCTATATTAAAATGCATGATTTACTGAATAGTTGTTGTTTTGTTTGTGAATCATGGTGTCGGGATTGTTTTTGTGTGTCGTTAGCATCACCAACAAACATTAATGTGAAAAGAAGTTCATTTAACCCTGAATTTACAAGCTACAAACCCTTTTTCGGTAGTAGTTTGCCCCAATATTATCACTAAAAAGAATAGTTTACGCTTTTTCTGTATGAAGACACATGATTTCCTGCATAGTAGCTGTTTTTATCTGTGCATCAGGGTGACCTGGGATTGTTTTTGTGTTTGTCGCATCGCCAACAAAGCATTTCTGTGATAAGAAGCTCATTTAACCCTGAATTTTCAAACTTGTTTTCTGTATTATTTTTGCCCAAAATGATCAGTATTATCATCAAAAAGAACGGTTTTCCTTTTTAAAATTGAACTTGTATTAATGCCAGGTTTAAAATTGTGAGTTAAGCATTAAGTATAAGACATTCACTGGAGTTTATTTCAATATTAAGCGGAATTAATTACTGAATAGTTGTTGCTTTATTTGTGAATCATGGTGTCAGGATTTTTTTTGTCTGTTCTTAGCATTGCAGAAAAAACATTTCTGTGATACAAGGTTCATTTAACCCTGAATTTACAGGCTCCAAACCTGTTTTTAGTACCGTTTTGTGTCAATATTATCACCAGAAAGAACAGTGTCCCCTTTTTTAAACTGAACTTGTGACTTTAACATTAAGTATAGTACGGTAGCTGGAGTTTTTTTGAATATTAAGATGCATGATTTACTGAATAGTTGTTTTTATGTGTATATCATGTTGACAGAGGATTGTTTTTGTGTTTGTAGCATCACCAAAGCAACACCTTTCTGTGATTAGAAGTTCATTTAACTCTGAATTTATAAGCTTCAAAGTTGTTTTCTGTATTATTTTGCCCCAAAATATCACTTAAAAGAGCAGTTTCCCTCGTTTTCTGCATGATTTGCTGCATAGTTGTTTTTTTGTGTGCATAATGGTGACAGGGCATCATTTGTGTGTCGTTAACAAAATAACAGTTCTGTGATCAGAATTCATTTAAACCTGTATTTTTAAGCTTCAAACCTGTTTTCAGTGTTATTTTGCCCCAGTATTTTCAGTGTTATTGCCTTAAAGGACAGTGTTCCTTTTTACAATTGAACTTGTGCCATTAATAATATTAATGACAGTTTTAAAAAAGTGACTAATGGTGAATTTACCTTTAAATATAATCAATTTGCTGGTTGTTTGTAATGTTTTGGGCTAAATTTGAGCTGAAACTGTTCAAAAAACAACCATTTTTTTTAGTTTATTCCGAGCTGAAAGGACTTGTTAGTGTTTTATTAAGATGCTGCATTGAATTTAATCTCCTCCTCTGTTGGTTTTTGTCCATAAACATCTCTTTTAGTTAATAATTGCTGCTGCTCTGGTTGATCATGTGAATGAATGAATATTTTCCGTCCTAGTCACCGTGACGTTCCTGTTTTTAGTGTTTGTGCTGCTGGAATGTAAACGGGTGTGTCGGCCCTGCAGGATTCGTCTCCACATTTATGCAAATTCTGTCACATTTCAGCATCAGTGGTATCAAAGCAGTAAATCAGATCTCTGTCGCTTCACAACCACCACATAAACTCACACCTGCTCTGTTGTTTTTATCTTATTTTTTTCTGGTTTCTGGTCGAGAAACTTCCAGCCTTCGTGATCATTCCTGACGGTTTAGCTGAACCCGAAATAAGAGCGTTGATAAACGTGTTCCGTCTCCGTCGTATCGGTTGCTTTTTTGATCATTTTACTTTCAGAAATGAGCAAAATGTTGGAGCGTTCTTGCTTAGCAGACGTAGTGTTTTTATTGTTTCACTTGTATTCGTATCATATTTAATACGAGTTTCTGAGACTAACATCTCATCAACATGATAAATAGTTAAATAAATAGGACAAAACTAGTTTCTATTTCTAAAATCAACATTTTCATGAGCAAAAAGTTGCCAAAACCGCCCAACGTATCAAATGCGATACAAAAAATATAAAATTATATGGCAGTTTTTTTGTTGTTTCTTTTGTGGATTTTGTTAAAGAGGTTAATAAACATGTCAGAAGAATTCCAAAAAAGAATCAAATTTTCTGGCTATTTTCTGATAGGTCAGGCTTTATGGGGTGAAACAACAAAAATGTTTATTTAATTTCTATTTATCTGCATTTTTCATCTGTCTGCTACATTCACAGATTACTGCAAACTCAAAGTGACATGATAGAGATTATATTCAACATTTTAAGACTGTAAACTCAAGCACTTTAAATGTCTTGAAAAGTGGTCTGTTATGGGATGGCGACACCGTTTGCCGAGAAAGAAGCCAAACAACCACAGAAAGGTTCAAAATCATCCTTGTGTCATTTCTGACCTTCCCTGAAAATTTCATCCAAATCCGTTGTTCCGTTTTTGAGTAACGTTGCTGACAGACAGACAGACGGATTCACAGACAAACGTACGCCGATCATCACATGACTCCGCCATTCCTTGGCAGAGTAATGAATGGGATGCGGGAAATTGCCGGATCTAGTGGACAGGTACCTTTAAAGGTGTGCCAGAAGTTAGGGAACTGAGAAAGGTGCGATTAAATGCGTTATTTTTTTTTTACACGTTATTTTCTCTGTAGCTAATTCATCGAAACGTCCCCGAACTGTTCCTTATAGAAGATCCCAGAAATGTGCCGTTATGTGCAGCCTCCTCGCGCTCATCTCTTTCAGTAGCTGTCCGCTAATGAATTCTCCTCTCGTGTGTGTGTTCCAGCATTTGTCGGTCCAAATCTAGGCTCGTGTGTGTGTGTGTGTGTGTGTGTGTGTGTGTGTGTCTGTCTGTCTGTCTGTCTGTGTGTGTGTGAGGCAGCTAAAGAGTATGAATGAGCGTGGATAAGCGTTTTGCTTCCAGGCTTCATTTCTGTTAACCCCTTCACGTCTGCTTCATTCACATCAAACGGTGGTGTACAATAATTTCCTCTCTGGAGGAAAAATCCTGCCGGAGCCAATCAGAGCGCGGCGTCTGGGTGTCGGAGGGGCGGGTGGGAGTGATGCTCCAGCCGGTTGGATCCTAGAAGCTGCTTCATGAATGGATCTGCTCTATTAATGCAAATCACTGGTGTTTTCACAGATGAGACGGGGAGAACTGGGGCTGTGTTGATGTTCACATCCGCTGGTTTTATTACGGCTGCACACTGAGGATGAACCTTTGGAGAAAAAAAAAAACCTGGCAGTGTGATGTTTAGTTTCTGTGCAGTGTGAATAAATGGAGGAATTTTCAGCAGATGACTTCAATAACTGCATTTGGAAGGAATTAAACATCCCAGAATGATTAGAGCGGTTTAGTAATGGAAGCATCTGCAATGAAAGTGAAAAAAGAAGTGAAAAAAAGCTGAAGAAACATTTCCCATGTGGCGTGATACTGACAAAGGCTTTGAATTAAGTCTGCAACTAGCAATTATTTTCATCGGCCATCAATTGATTATTTTCTCATTTGTTTTCTCTTTAAAATAGTGAAAATGACACCTTGTTTAATCATAGAGAAGGCAAGAAACTCTAAAATATTCACATTTAAGAAGCTTGAATCTGAGAATTTGACTTTTTTCTTTAAACTGATTAAATCAACTATCAGAATATTTGGTAATCCATAAATTAATTAATTGATCAGTCATTGACGTTGCAAGACAGAGAACTTCTTTTTTCAAAATCATCCTTTCTGCAGCCAAAAATATCTTCAGATGACTGATTTTTTTGTCCCTTTTTGCAACCAAATCTTTGTTTGGTCTCTCAAGTGGTGAAAATATGTTGAAAATGTCAATTTGTGTTTCCAAGAATCCAAGATCAGACATTTTCTTTTGTCCACAACACAAAGATATTCAGTTTTCTGTCATCGAGAAGGAAAGAAAACAGAAAAAAATACAACATAAGGAGCTGGAATCAGAGAATTTTTATCAGATTCTTTCTTTAAAAATGACTTGAATCCATTAATTGTTGCTGCTCTGCTTTGAATTGGCGTATTCACCTTTTCACCCGTCACACAGAGCTTTGTGCTCCTGTTGGTCGAGTTGTGTTTCCTCATGTTGTGGCACGCATCTTTGGACATAGAACCTGTTTTAGGTCAACTCCCATCATTTCCACAGCTGGAAATATTTCCAGACTGATGTTTTCTTTCTTTTTTTGCTACCAAATCGTAGTTTGGTTCAGAAAATGTCAGAAAATGTCTTAAAAAAAAGTCCAAAATCAGAAATGTCACAAAGATTTTCAGTTTTCTGTCATTGAAAATGAAGGAAAACTGAAAATATTCCAATTAAAGAATCTGGAATCGGAGGATTTTCACTTCATTTGACATCATTTTTGCTGCAGCTTTACTGTGAATGGCATTAAGATCTGGCTTTGTGCTGCCGAGTGGCTGTTTTTGATCAACATTGTCCTTTTTGTATCTTCCTTTTTTCACTCTGTCTCTTCCTTTCCTTCCTCTTCTTGCAGTATATGTGGAGCTGCATGTCCACTAACTTATGAAAAACTACAAATCCAACCCTAAAACCTTCAAAACTGTGAAGCTGAATTAACACCTCTGTGAAGGACTTTCTGTGAGAATGAGCGTTTTAACCACGAAGATCGATTTGTTTGAGTGTTTTAAGACTGAATAGCTTTGACAAGGTCACTGATAAAGTGCTTGAAATGAATTTGTTTGTGTTCTCTGTGGATTCCGGAGATGATTGTTGGATTTATGAATGAGATTGACGATTCTCGCTTTAACGAATCATAAAGTGATTGATGCATTTTCATCTTTTTCTTTCAGTCTGCCAGAGCAAAGACATCCGGAACAATGTGACCAACCTCCAGTCTCTGGAGAACTGCACCATCATTGAGGGCCACCTGAAGATCCTGCTCATGTTCAAGACCAAGACGGACGACTTCCGGGGCCTCAGCTACCCGAAGCTGCGGGTGGTGACCGATTACGTGCTGCTGTTCCGGGTCTACGGCCTGGAGACGCTGTCCGAGCTCTTCCCCAACCTGACGGTGATCCGCGGCAACAACCTCTTCTTCAACTACGCCCTGGTGCTGTACGAGATGCTGCAGCTGAAGGAGGTGGGCCTGCACAGCCTGATGAACATCACCCGGGGAGCCGTGAGGATAGAGAAGAACCCGGACCTGTGCTACCTGGCCACCCTGGACTGGTCCAAGATCCTGGACTCGGTGGAGGACAACTTCATCGTGGCCAACAAGAACGAGCGGGAGTGCGGAGACGTCTGTCCCGGCACGGCGCAGGGTCAGACGGTTTGTTCTCAGAGCACCATCAACGGACACTTCAGGGGTCGATGCTGGACTCAGAACCACTGCCAGAGAAGTAAGTTCAGCCGTCGGTCACCGCAGAGCGTTTGTGCTGTCTTTTATTTCTACATGCTCCTTTTACACCCATTAGAAAGTCTCTCATTTAACCCTCTGAGCCCCAAACCGTTTGTCTTCAACCACACTTTTTCCAGAAGAATTTCAGTTCAGTTATTTAGTGTTGGAACACTTTCAGAGTTTTTAACCCTCCTGTTGTCTTCATTTACGGGCACCAAAAAATATTGTTCCCTCGTCTGAAATAAATCCAAATATTCTGCAAAAAAAATTCCCCAATTTTCTGAAAATTTGCAAAACCTTCAGGAAGAAAATTCCAATAATTCTTTAAAAATTTCCCTTAACAGTTTTATTTTTTTTAAAATCCCCCAAATTTGGCAAGAAAATTCTTGTAAATATTTTCAAAAAATGAGTAAAAATCTTCCAAAAAATCCTAAAAATATCTAAAGTGATTACATATATATATCAGTAAAACTTGTAATATTTTCTTTAAGAACATTCACACAAAAATCAACCAAAATCCAACGAAATTTGCTGGATTTTGGTTGATTTTTATATGAATGTTCATAAGAAACATTTTTAACATTTCTTTTTTCCCCACTAAAAAATGTTCAAAGATTTCCCAAAAATGTTGAAAATGTTGACATCAGAAGATTCATTGTG
This sequence comes from Amphiprion ocellaris, assembly GCF_022539595.1. Lineage (NCBI taxonomy): Eukaryota > Metazoa > Chordata > Actinopteri > Pomacentridae > Amphiprion > Amphiprion ocellaris. The sequence continues at coordinate 3,558,573 of NC_072767.1, read as the reverse complement.
AAAATATTTATTTTTTTCCACATTTTCACACTTTGCAAAGGTTCAGTTTTGACCTGCAGGACGACATGAGGGTTAAAAAAGCTTCTGATGATGCAATTACCAGCTGAAAATTCAGAGCAAGTTATATATATTTTTTTGCGTTGGCTGTAATGTCATCGTCTTTTGCTTCTTGCTGCATTTTTCCTCATTGTGGGCTCATTTTTCAACCCAACATTAAATCCTGTACTTCTGTGGAAACAGAACAACCATGAATAGAAAGAGAGAAAACTCAACATAACTAACTTACAATACAGTAGATTTACAAAAATTAATAAAAAAGACAAAGTTGAATTTGTTTGGTTATTTATTTTGCAGAGAATGAAAAGAACTTCCAAAAGAAACACCACGTTACAGATGAGTAGTTCAAGGAATGTTAAAAATCTGACAACTGTCTCTGCTTTTGTATTTTCTGCTGTTATAAATGAAGTAATTTAGGTGTTTTGTTTTTATTTTGAGGCCAATGTTCTTCTTAAACCCACTAGATGGATTACAACCAGCTTTATATTTGTCAAATTGAATAAAAAGCATGACATTTATACATGAATCTTAGGAAAATCTATGTTTTTTTAATGCCCACAGGTGTCATCTATTCTCAAAAAGAGAAATATTGGCTGGAGATAGTGCAGATATTCTGCTTAATGCATTTTTAACTTGTTTCCTATCTGCTTGGTGTAAACACAGCCTGCAGTTCAACCTGAAAGTCTACAAATTTTTGTCAAGTCACTGTTAATTGCAGCCGAGTCACTAATGGCTTCACTGTTACGTCGAGGAGCGCAGAATTTTAGTTTTTTTACAGAATCTGGCTAGAGCAGATGTTTCATTTTTGGCAAATTTTTAAACCAGACATGTAGAGAAATTAGCGTTTAGCATTTGTTTTTGTATTTTCTGCTATTATAAATAAAGTAATTTAGGTATTTTCTTTTTATTTTAAGGCCAAAGTTCTTCTTAATCCCCCTAGATGGCTTACAACCAGCTTTATAAATCAAAAGTTCAGCCTACAACTCCATGAATTTTTGTTAAGTCACTGTTCGTTTCAGCTGAGTCACTCATGGCTTCATGGTTGCGTTGATTAGCACAGAATTTTTAGTTTTTTACAGAATCTAGTTTGAGCAGACGGTTTATTTTTGGCGTATTTTTAAATAAGACATGTAGAAAAATTAACATTTATAAGCTTAGACTTGGTGAAGCTTCCCTGTAAGATGAGTAGTTCAAGGAGCTCAACAAAGTTGAAATTCCAACAATTGTCTTTTTTTTTTCTTTTTTTTTTTTTTTTAACAGATTCTATCCATGATTTTTTTTTTTTTAAAGTTAAGACATTTTTCCAAGCTGAGAGCAAGATTTGGGGTTCAGAGGGTTAATAATCAGCTTTATTTTCACCAGATTTAAAGAAAAAAAGAACAATATTTATGCTGGAAGCGTTGGAAAGAAAATCTCCGTAGTGACCGTTTGTTGTGTGCAGACGTGAGAATATCGCACGTTTCCAGCGTCCATCACGCTGCTCGTTGTAAAGCGCTCCGTAATGAGAACATGCATTGAGGATTTTTCCTCTCAGAAATCAATGGGGGCGACTGATGTTTTCATGAGGAACGGTTTATGTAATGATCCCTGCTCTGAATACTAGCAGCCCAGGGTGTAGCTGGAGCCACGCCCTCCGGTTAGCGCCCATTAGCTGGAGCGTTGTGAGCAGGTGATGTGTCATTACAGCTCGGTCGGATCTGCTTGATGTGTGAAATGACTCAGCTGCATTGTTGAGTCAGGGAGCTGCAAAGGTCGGCATTATGGGGGAAAAAAAGAAGAAAAATTGCAATGAAATAAAAAAAATTGGGTTAGAATGAGAGATAAAGAGCACAGTACACAGTTTTGTTAGAAGTTGCACAGCTTTTCTCTCTGTTTGGAGCTGTGGGTTTGTCAGTGCTGCTCCTCTCCGCCATAAACACAGAGAATGTCTTCTATTGTGAGACGCTCGGAGAGAATGCTTATTATTTTTTCAAGGCGATTATAGCTTGTGTTGTTTTTTCTGCTGCAGTGTTCAGAGCATAACAACCTCTGCCAGGTTTATACTTGAACATCGATGGTTGCAACCGCATGTATAACGCCGCCTCCTGGGTTTTCTGCCAGGACTCGCTGACGGGAAAGTAAAAACCGGATATGGTCTCCCGTTTTTTGATGTCAGCTTTCATTTATTACTTCACTTAGCAGTTATATGCCACAGGTTTTTACATACATGTTTTTAAATGTAGCTTGTTTCCTGTCTGCTCGGTGTAAACACAGCCTGCAGTTCAACCTAAAAGTCCACAAATTTTCACACTAATGGCTCACGGTTGGGTCAAGGAGCATGAGATTTTTAGTTTTTTTAAAGAATCTAGTTAAAGCAAGGTTAAAAGACCTTTGAAATAATGAAAACATTGATTTTAGGCTTCACTTCATTCCTGCTTCATAGTTCACTCCTCAGTCGTCAGTGATGTGTGGTTCACATTTATCAACCAGTAAAATAGATTTTCGACTTATTTGGAAGCTAAAATCCTTCACTTTTACTCCTAATGACAAACTTATGAATGAATAGATAAGGTTTATTGACTTTTAATGTGTGCAGCAGACACACACAGAGGGCAGCACACATCCTCTCGGACATGTTGTGTGAAGTTTTATTGTCTGCGATGAATCATTTGTTGGCCGTAGCAACGTGTACGATTCGGAAACGGCGTAAACTTTGGCCTATTAGATGCAAGTGAACTTCAGATGGGCTGTGACACCACTTTTTCCTTTTTTTTTTTTTGTTTTCACTTGTCATACATATTCACGGTCACAGCATCGGTGCCAAATTGTCCCTGAACAACCTTTTTACTCTTGGACTCGATTCGATGGACAAACATTAACCGGCCATTAAAAGACGGCCGACAAACAAGAGGAGTGCGTGCCGTACGTCAGAGCCGTGTTTGCGTGTGAGCTGCAGATATGTTGGGAGGGGGGAGGGAGGGGAGCACGTATGACGGCGTGTAGCCTACCAACCACCAGTTTAGACCAGAGCGTCGAAGCTCGAGCCGTTTGTGGAACATGATGCGACGGCGGGCTGCTGGGCTGCAGCCTGTGTGGGCCACACTCTGGGATGATGTGTGTAGACTTTCTGTAAATGTTTGATGTGCTGTATGTGTGGATACTGTACTACTGTAGCGCAGCTCCACGCTTCCACAGACGTGTTTTTAGCCCACAGCAGCCAAACACTGCAGCGCTTCAGGCTCTGTGGCTTTTCTCAGATAATATATTATGTAGTAAAGTATCATTTGTAATCATGGCAGTATCAGCAGTTAGTTTGGTGTCTGATGCTCCTTTAACCCTCGTGTCGTCCTGCGGGTCAAAATTCACCCGTTTTAAAGTTTGAAAATGTGGGGGGAAAAAAATATTTTCACTGTGAAACCTCTGATGTCCACATTTTCAACATTTCTGGGAAAACTTTGAACATTTTTTGGTAGAAAAAAAGAAATGTTAAAAATGTTTCTGAAGAACACACAAAAAAATCTGATTTTTATGTGAATGTTCTTAAGGAAAATATCAGAAATTTTAATGATATGTATGTAATCACTGTAGATATTTTTAGGATTTTTTTTGGAAGATTTGTACTTTAAAAAAAAAATACAAGAATTTTCTTGCCAGATTTGGGGGATTTATTTATTTTTTTTTAAATAAAACTTTAAAGGGAAGCTTTTAAGGAATTATTGGAATTTTTTCCTGAAGGTTTTGGAAATTTGGGGAATTTTTTTTGCTGAATTTTTTGATTTTTTTCAGACAAGGAAACAATATTTTTTGGTGCCTGTAAATGAAGACAACAGGAGGGTTAAACATTCTGAGATTTAGTTTAGATTTAGGTTTAATTAAGTCACATGATGACTCCAATCATCCAGTGATTCTTCCTGTTTTCACAGTTTCTTGCTCTAATGAATGGTGTGAATTTTTAAAAACACTCCCTGCAGTGATGTTTTTCAGGCGTGGATCTGCAGCAGGTTCCGGTTCAGATCAGCCCGGATCAAACACATGCTGCACGGCAGCATGAGGAAACTCTGGCATCTTTAATTAGAGCTTCTGTGAATGAAAACTCACAGTTTACAAACTTAGATGCGCTCGTGCACGTGTGTGCAGAGCCGCAGTGCAGGGCGGAGGAACATTAGATGGGGCATTAAAGTTTATGTGTGAGTGGAAACTGTGGGGTTGTTTCTGTTGTGCTTTTATAGGGTTCCAGTTGCCTTAGGTAAGAATCAGGGGAGAGCCTGCATTCCTCTGATCTTACACTGCTCCTTACAAGCAGGAAAACCGGTGTGTGTGTGTGTGTGTGTGTGTGCGTGTGTGTGTGCGTGCACGTACGACTGTGTGTGCACTAAGACTTGTCACTTTTAACTGTGCGAGGCCCTTAACCCTCCTGTTGTCCTCATTTACAAGTACCAAAAATATTGTTTCCTTGTCTGAAAAAAATCCAAAAATTCTGCAAAAAAATCCCCAAATTTCTGAAAATTTGCAAAACCTTCAGGAAGAAAATTTTTCCTTAAAAGTTTCCCTTAAAAGTTTTATTTTAAAAAAAATTCGCCAAATTTGGCAAGAAAATTCTTGTAAACGTTTAAAAAAAAAAAAAAAAAAATTAGTAAAAAATCTTCCAAAAAATCCTAGAAATATCTAAAGTGATTCCATATATATCAGTAAAACTTCTAATATTTTCCTTCAGAACATTCACAAAAAATCAACCAGAATCCAGCGAGTTTCGCTGGATTTTGGTTGATTTTTTTGTGAATGTTCTTCAGAAACATTTTTAACATTTCTTTTTTCCCCACCAAAAAATATTCAAAAATTTCCCAAAAATGTTGAAAATGTGGACATCAGAAGTTTTACTGTGAAAATATATATTTTTTTCTCCACATTTTTAAACTTTAAAACGGGTCAATTTGCCCCGCAGGACGACACAAGGGTTAAGTAACTTGCTGGCAATCCAAACAGCGTGGATAAGGTCTGACGTTCGTCGCCCAGCGCTGTTTTCTCAGTTTTCTATCTGTGTATTTGCAGCTTTGTGCAGGTTTCCGTTCACATGTGGGGATCCAGTACAGTAGTCGGCTTTTTGTGAAGTGCAGGCTGCAATTTTCTGGGCTTTTACAAGCTGTCACCAGTCACTGGGACGTTGTAGGCTGATTGAATGTGGCTGGCAGCACCGCAGCTCAACACGCTAACGTCCAATGTGCTCATGTTTTCAGTTATGGGTTCATGTGGATGTGCCAAAGAACACGAGTTCAGGAGTTCAGGGATCATCTAGTCCTCTTTAACACCAGATTCAGACCTCCACTGGCTGGTGTTAGAAATGAACAACAAGGATTTTCAATGTTTGTTTTCAACTTCTTGTCTTTCTTTGAGATGCTAGAAAACAGGCGGATGGATTTTGTCGAGTCAAGTTGGGTTAACTTAGTTTTAACAGTCAGAACTGCAAAAAATCCCCAATTTTTCACAGACCTTGACCTTAATTCAAAGTTCTAAACTAATAACATTAGTTCATTTGACTGTCTTTTTCCACGTTTTACCACTAATAGTGGTCCAAAAAACATCCCAGTTTGCACACATCAATTACAAACCTAAACGTCCATTATATTGAAACTTCACTGCAATAAAAACAGACCCTAACAGCCTAGATGAAGGATACTCGCCAATAATGAATGTTAGGATTTTTTTCTTCTTTACAAAACATTTAAAGGAGCCAAAGTTTAATTTGTGGCTTCCAGCTGTTTGTTGGAATTTGCCCTCTAAATGAATCAAATATCGGCAGCTGGATCCATATGAGCATCTCGAAAGCAAGAGAGTTGCACAAAACAGCGCCAGTGACTTCATTAAATACTTAAAATCATAAACTGTCCCTGACGTGGAGACAGGATTGATCCAGATCCATCAGGAGGTCACATTTTGTACACTTTGTCCTCATCTTTCATACACTGTTCAATCCTTAATACACCGGAAACCTCTAATCCTTAGCTTAGTTTAGTCCACTTCATTTATCTATGTGAACTTTTGTGTTGATTGAATTGGTTAAGATGTCTTTCAGAATTGATTATTGTTTGAATATTCCACCGTATGTACGTAGATGTCCCCCAAAAACAAAAAATCAAACTTCTTATTCTCAGTCAAAGGTAGTAACTGTCCAAAATGTTGGCTATTGGTGTCCAAGTATCAGATTTTCAAAAAGAAGCCAGAAAGTGAAGGTTGTCAGGTCATAAATCAGGAGGTTTCGTGGATCGCTGGTCGTAAACGCGACAAAGTATGTGGACAACCTGTGTTTGCAGAAAAATCACAAACAGTGTGTGCTAACAAGACGTTAAATGACGAAAATATTTGCTCACGTCCAACAAAATCAGTAGGTCAGTGAAATTTTAGGGACACAGAAATCTTTTTGTTTACTTCTGCTTTTGATGCACAATAAATGACCTTTTAATAAAAATGTGATACCAAACATGTTGGAATTTAATATTTCTTTTAGGGGAGTGGGTTAATTTCGACTAAAAGTTTAAAAAATGAGAGAATAAGTGAGCAACACAAACAGCCCACTGGATAGAAATGAAGTGGAGAAAGCTCAGGACTAGATTTTCAAATGAGAGGCGAAGCTTTAAGAGAAAACCGGAGCTGCGGTGGAAGTCGTTCTGATATTCACAGATGAGAAAAGAAGCGAGAGAATGGGAGCAAACAGTGGATCTCCTGTTTAGATAAGGCTCTATCTGCTGCACACGGTGTTCAGCCTCACACAGCGGCCCGTCCTCTGCTTGCACAACTCCAAAACACACTCACATAACCAGGAGGAGGAAGAGCTTAGCGGGTCAAAGTTCCCTCTGCCTACGCCTTCCAGATCTGTTGTTCGCTGCGATTGTTTTCAGGATCTCAAACGCAGGAACCTCGGCTTCGTCTCCCGGTGACAAAAGCCACAGAGATCGACAGGTTAAATCTCTGATGGCCGATAGTCTGCATGGATCTCAACGTGGTTTTGTGGTTCTTGGGGTTAGTGTTGCCTTCATGAACAGGCTCAGGAGGAGATCTGAGCTGTTAGCTTTGTTACGAGGACTTTTAAATGACATCACCTGAACTTCCCAGTTTCACGTCTGCATTCTCTCCCGTTAATGTGGCAGCAACCGAACACATTAGCTACAAAACTTGCCATAGTTTTATGTTGGAGTTTTCCTGAACTGCACCCAGTCACATTAATGAAAAAGATGCACACAAAAAACAACAGTACTTCAAGTTGTCTTAAGCCATTTAGTGAAGCATTTCTCCTCATTTTTGCACCAATTTCACTCCAAAAACTTCCCAGAAAGCCATAAAGACACAATTCTCTGCTAAAAACACACCACAGATTTCTAAATTTCACAATGTTGCATCTATTACAAACTGAAATGTCTTTAAAAATATAAGTTTACTGCAATAATGAGCCTAAACGTTAAGAGTAGCTGAAGTTTAGTTTGTTCCTTCCAGATGTTCAGGAGTTTTTCCTCTGAGTTTATTAAGAGTTGAGTTTGTTGCAATTGTGTGCAAAAGACCAGAATTACAAATGAATCTATTGAAATGTCCATAAAAATGCAACTTTACTGCAATAAATAGACTCTACAATAGTTAATGTAAGCAGTTTTTTGTGTTTATTTTTGTGAACATTTTCACAAAAATAAACACAAAAAACTGCAAAAAACAAAAAACAGGAGCTGAAGTTTAGTTTGTCGCTTCCAGATGTTTAGGAGTTTTTCCTCTCAGTTTTTCCTCTCAGTTTATATCTGCAGCATCAGACAGCAGCAGGATCGATATTTGTGTCTGTAAAACGAGACAGTCGAGGACATTAAACAACTAAACAATAACTTTACTAAATAAGGGTTACTCAGGTTCAGTTCTAAGTTTCATCACAGCTGTCGGAATATTTAAATTTTACTGCTATTAAAGTAGAAGTTAAATCATCTTCGCACTTGTAGTGAATTTTCAGTGTTTTGGAAAATTGGAAAATTTTGGAGTTTGAAAAGCTGCTTTTGGCTTATATTCATTTATTCACTTATTTATTGCATTATTTTGTATTATAAGTCACTCTGTGTTGTGTCTAATCTCACATAGATGATATATGGTACCAGAAGTACAGTATTTGTCTGAATAAAGTGTCTGAAAGCCAACAGATGAAGAAGCAGCGTTGCATATCTCATGTCTGAAAAAGGCTTTAGAAGGAACATGAGCAGTTGGCATCAGAGGAGCTGAATATGTAACTCTGCAGTCCGTAATGTGAGTGTTACGAGAAGAAAAAGCAGGTAGAACACCATCACAAATCACTGCATCTGTGTTGTCATCTGGTTTTCAACAGCGCTGACGTGCCATGTGTACATTCTGGGCCTCCATCTGTGCAAAAGTGCATTTTTTAAGTTCAGCCAAAGCCGGTCTGAGGATCCAGACGTCTGATTTAACCGAGTCAGTATGTTTGTTCTTGTGTTTGAATTTATTGCCAGAGTTGTGTCCCGGCAACGGAACCAGAACAAAGACTGAAGTTTTGTTGAAAATTACGCTGCATGTCTAAGAAAGAGTTCCTCACGTATTCCTTAGAAAGCTGCAAATTAGCATTTTTACGCTTCTGTGCATTAAACAGATATAATGTCATTTAGTAGATCTAGCTTCATGCTTAACCAATCATAGGAATCTGCACGTTTCACCGTTTGTTGAACTCTTCCTTTGATATCTTTTTAGACAAATTAGGTTGTTTTTACAGCGTTTTTAAAACTTGACAAATTTAAATATTAAGGTTAAGAAATGGCAAATATGTATTTACCTGAATAATGAAATTTTTTGCAATTAAAACTCTATAAAAATTATTTTTAAAAAATACAACTTTGCCCAGCTCCAATCAATTTTAAGGCTAAGATTTTTCAGCATTTTCAATCATGGAGGTAATCCTAATTAATTTAAACAGTGATGTATTATGAGTTATGGAAAGTAATAAATTTAGAACTGAAATTATACATGAAAACCCAACAAATCCAAGGATTCTCTTGATTTCTTGTGAGCAAGCATTTGTTTTAAATTTTATTTTAATTTTCGTTATTTTGTTTTGATTTAATTAAGCATAGTTTGGGATAAGTTAAACTTTATTTTAATTTAATTACATTTTAAATTTATTAAACTTTTTTAGAATTAATTCAACCAATATTTGTTTTTAATTAATCTTAATTTTGAAAAATGTAATTAAATTTAATAGAATTAATTTGACTTAATTTTTTTATTTAATTGTGCTGTTAATTTAATTCATTGAATTTTTATTTCATTTTATTTTATCAAACTTTACCTGGACTTTACTAAACTTTATTTGGATTTAATTAAACTTTACTTAGATTTTGTTAATTTTTTATTTTATATTAATAAACTTTGTTTTTATTTGTTTAAAATGTATTAAATTTATTTAAACATTATTTGGATTTAATTAAAATTTATTTTTTCATTTAATTAGATTTTTATTTTATTTAGCTTGATTTTTATTTATTTAAAATCTATTAATATTTATTAAAAAAATTGGATTACTTAAACTTTACTTTGATTTAATTAGATTTATGTTTTGTATTGTTAAGCTTTGTTTCTATTTATTTAAAATTTATTAATATTTCTTTAAATATTTGAATAATTAAACTTGATTTGAATTAAATTCAAATAATATTTTGAATATATATTATTTGATTTTGACTTAATTAAACTATTATTTGGATTAATGCAATTTAATAAAAATTTTGTCTGGATTTAACTAAACTTTATTCTGATTTAATTCAGTTTTTTATTTTCCATTAGTTAAAATTTAGTTTCCATTAGTTAAAATTTATTTTTGGTCTATTAAAACTTTATTTGGATTTATTTAAGCTTTATCTTAATTTAATTTTTTTTTTTTTTTCCCATTAAATCGTATCACTACTCTGATTCTGATTAGGTAACTCACACACATATTTGACGTAACGTGACCCGTGGATGTTTTCGTCTCTGCTTGTACTCGTTGGTCTCCGTCGCTCATGGAAATTTAGATCAGTGACATTTCCATCAGTGTTTTATTTCTCATGCTATCAGGTGAAAATGAGGTGGGATAAGATGAGGAGGCCGGCGGGGGGGAAGAGACGGAGCAAAATAAACAGAGCAAAACAAACACACACACTGAAAAACCACACACCCTTTTGCCCGGGTGGCGAATGTCCAAATGAAAAGAGGCTAAAGAGAGAAAGACGACGATGGTGTTCAGGATGGAGGCTCAGCGATGCGTGTTGTTTGGCCTCTTCGACCACCAGCAAACACTTCGCCTCTTAATTGGGGTGAAAAGTGTCTCTTATTCCAGACTCAGTTGTTTTTCCTGAAGCTTAATTAACCGTTTAACAAAAAACACAAAAATAGAAACACAAAGAAGCAGACTGTGAGAGTTTCTGAGTGTTGTTTATTTGTTGTCAACCCCAAGGTGTCTTTATGTTTGTGCATCTTGTTCGTGTTCAGAACCACTGCACAGGAAAATTAGTGTGTTTATAACCAATAAAGACACGTGTTCTGAGGTTTCTGTTTTGTGTTTATGTAAAATGGACATAATAATAATAATAATAATAAAAATAAACTTTATTTATGCAGCAGCTTTTAAAACATACAAAATACTAATGAAATGATGAATAATGACACTAAAAAGTAATAATAATACAACAGCATGAATTACAGCAACATATCCAGGGCTTATTTTTATTATCTGGCATTGCTAATCTGAATAGCTGCTCTAACATCTACCTGGTTAGTCAAACTGGGGTTTCGGATTTTATCTCTGCTTGCATTTACATAAATAGTGCAGTTTATCAGTTGCATGGGAGGCAAAGTGAAGTCCTGAACCAAAATGAGGAGTTTTCAAAATAAAAAAATGCTGAAAGCAACACAAAAGTCAGGAAGGAAAGCTGCTAAACCCTGTAGACTGTGTGAATGTAGATCAATATCCCTGTCCCTTTGCGGATGAGTGGCTTAGATAGCAACAGTTTTTATTCAAGATTCGGTTTAACTATCATCACAAGAGTGCAGCTAAAACAAAGCAAATTATTTAAAATACAAATAAGAAGGAACAAGAAAAACACTCAGAGAGCAGTCCTCCTCCAAGGCTGCTCAGTCCTCCTCCAAGGCTGCTCAGTCCTCCTCCAATGCTCAGTACTCCTCCAATGCTGCTCAGTACTCCTCCAAGGCTGCTCAGTCCTCCTACAAGGCTGCTCAGTACTCCTCCAATGCTGCTCAGTACTCCTCTCAGGCTGCTCAGTACTCCTCCAATGCTGCTCAGTACTCCTCCCAGGCTGCTCAGTCCTCCTCCAAGGCTGCTCAGTCCTCCTACAAGTCTGCTCAGTCCTCCTCCAAGGCTGCTCAGTCCTCCTACAAGTCTGCTCAGTACTCCTCCAATGCTCAGTACTCCTCCAAGGCTGCTCAGTACTCCTCCAAAGCTGCTGAAATGGCTTTAAAATCCAAAAACTCTGACCTTGTCCTCTCACTTTCTGCACATGGAGCTGTGTAGGATCTTCCATGAACTGTTCAGTCAGTAGATGTGTTTTTAGATTTGTCGTTTTAAAATCTCAAACATGAATTTATTGGTAGTGTAGAGATGTATTTTAAAAATGAAAGAAAGAAAACTCAAACCTAAAGTTTACTCGTTGACCCCTAAATCCTGCTTCGTGTTCTCGACGTCCGTGGGATGGAAGTATATTTAATTCATTAGGAGCTGAAAACACATTTAGATTGAGGTTCTTTGCTCGTTATTTTCCCGTAAAAACACAATTTCTAACACTAAAGCACCCAGATATTTTTATTAATGGACACGCAACAGCTGAGGTGAAGTACTCCGCAGTTGAAGTAATACTTGTAGATAATTTATTGTAATTGTCCTGATGTGTGCTCAGTTCGAACCGCTACCAGACTCAGATTTTGCACATCATTAATTTTAAAGTGTCGCTGATTCTGCAGCAGTTTATCGAGTCGCTCTGAATACACGGGTCGTCCACGTTTGTGTCACCGTGACTTAAAAATGCGACCAAGTGACGGCGGTCTGCAGCCTGCAGGCCGCTTGAACTTTCACACAGATGCTTTTGCGGTGAGAAGGAGCTGAAACGATATCCTTCGCCGTCTTCCCCCTTCACTGGAATTAACTGTGCTGCCTGGAAGTGCCAGCTTGTTTTACAATTTCACAGTGAGAGGGAGACGTAATGCGGCGGACATGTGTGCTCATGGATGTGAAGGTGTTGATGCAGCGTGCAGGTTTACAGTTGGTTTGCAGCTTCAGATATAGAAATGACCATTATTCCTCTTTAAACCTGAGGTTAGAGCGGCAAAATCAGCCAAAATTCAAAATCCAGGTGTTTTTTATTGAATGTTATGATCACAGTTGTTGTTCAGAAGCAACTCTGGAAGCTATGAATTAAGAGTAAATTTAAGGAGTAAATTTTTAACAAAGAATTTGCTGGTACCAGCATGAAATATACAAAAAATTACTGAAAAATGTCAGAATGTGGAGCAGGAAAGATGTTCTTGGGGTTTCTAAAGAGAAATACAAGTAAAAGGTTTGAAACAAACAGGAAATAGATCAGAGTTGAAATTTATCCTGCTCATTTTTAGACACTATTTATGTTCTGGTTGTTGTTCCGCCAAGGAATGCGGTGGAGTTATGTGACGATTGACATATGTCTGTCTGTCTGTTTGTCTATTAGCAACATTACTCAAAAACGGACTAAAGAATTTGGATGAAATTTTCAGGGAAGGTCAGAAATGACACACAGATCAAGTGATTAGATTTTGGCAGTGATGCGGCTTATAGTCTGGATCCACGGATTTGTTAAAGATTTCTGTATCATTGCCAGATAGCGACACACCATCACTGTAACCATGACAACAAGTGAACACTACGTCAGCTGCCTGCTGACGATCACATGATTATGATCCTACTACAAATCCACCGCTGAGGACTTATCAGGACTTATCCATCAAATTATCCAAGGAACAACTGATTAAATTGTGGGGGTGTTTCTGAGTCCCATCAATTCCCGCCGCCCACTACATATTTAGGTCACGTGATTCGGTATCCGTATATAACGTACACATGCAAAACACACATCTGTGCTCAGCGTAAGGTCATTTTGTTTGTGGGTTCATCTATATTAAATGAGCACATTCTGTGGTGCCGTGATTTCTGCCACAAATTTTTTAAAGATTTAATCCGTCAGAAATGATACGATGACTGAGCAGCCTTGGAGGAGGACTGCGCTCTCTGAGTGTTTTGCTTGGTATTTTGTATTTTAATCTTTGTATTTTATGATGTGCTACATTAATTGTGCAGCTCTTTTGTTCTCCTGTGTGTTTTGAAATGTGCTTCATGCTTAAATTTGACTTTGACATTTATTAATTGCAGCTCAGATAATATTTGCAATTGCAAATTTTTTATCTTTTTTTTTTGCAGCACACTTCGAGCTGCGAGTCTTTTCTCCACCTGAGCAGGAAAACGCTTCAATGATAGTATTTGAATTGTTCTTTTTCTGTTTCCGGCTTTTGAATTGCAGTTGATGCGATCTCAACAGAGACGCGAACAGAAGAAAGAGCCCATTTGTCCTCATCTTTCTCTCGTTTATTGCATTCGACGCTTGATCCTGTCTGTTTGTGATCGTTAAAGCTTCTCCGCCGTGGCTTTCCTTACATCAACACTCGTTCGCTGGCATTTGAGTTACCATGAATATCTTATAAGGGACAAGGAGTGAGAGGAGGAGACAAAAAAACTGAAAGAGAGGGGAAGGAAGGGTAAGAAACAAGACAGATGGAGAGGGAGAGGTAGTAATCACGCTCTTGTGTTTTCCTTCCCGGCAGCTTGCATCCTTGTTAGCGAATCCAAATTAACTTTGATCAGCTGGCATCGGTTGTCTGTGTGTTTGTGCGGTAGCGGGCGGGCAGCGCTAGCCGAGCGCTCCGGGGGATCTAGAGAACTATCTCCCCTGCAGCTCATCAATGGACTGGCACTCCCACATCCTGCTCTGCTCAATCACACATGCAAACAGACACAGTGACACCGCCGCCCACCTCTCCTGAAAGGAGACGGGCTGCTCGTTGGAGATGGAAGTCGCCATAGTGAGCAGAGAACGGGGGCTTCTGAGGACAACGGCATGCTGGAACAAGATGTTTGGCTGCTAAGAACGAGGCATTCTTTATGTCTCAATGCTCGCTTCTTTTGCATTTTTTAAAATTTTTTTTTTATTTTTTGCAACTAATACTTAATATTTCTGAACCCAATGCTCCCTCCTGTCGAGAGGGAGTCTTATATTTTGTGCAAATGAGGCGAACGGTTTGATTCCCTTTGTTCGAGTGCGGTTTGATGTGTTTCGCCGTGCAGGAAAGCGTGTTGGCAGGCGAGCGGTTGTTACAGCCCGAGCTGTCTGAAAGGACTTCCTCATTACTTCCCGCCTTTGTCCTAAGTACTTCCTACTGCTGAGCTGTACGACTGGGCCCTGGGGGAAAAGCTGGCGGGCGAAACAGAGTCGGGAAAGGAGGGTTATTTACAAAAAAAAAAAGAAAAGTTAGATGAATGGATCGCGGCTCTCCGGATCCGTTTAGCAGAAAACGCCAAACTCTTGAGAGCGCTGCGAATGTTTATTTCATGAATGGTTTTGCAAGCCTCCAGCTAATAGGAACCACCAGGCTGCAAACCAGAGTGTCAGAAATCACATTACAGGCAGCTGAGAGGTGAGCGGTGAGGATTGCATAGTGTTTGTGTATGAGGGAGGAAAATAGCACGACCCTCCCTCGGGTCGAGGGAAGGGGATTGTTTTCAGGTGTTTGGACGGATCAGGTGATGGCCTGCTTCGAGTTCCCCTCACGCCACATACGTGCACACACACACACACACACACACACACACGGACACACGCACACACACACACACACACACACACACACACACACTAGGGGTGGGAACCTCTGGGTACTTTGCGGTACGATACGATTCACGATACAAGGCTCACGATAACGATTATCTCACGATATGGCGATACAGCAATTATCGATATATTAGGCAGGAAATCAATCTAAGATACTCCACAATACAACTATTAATGACAAAAACAAGGTATTTTTAAATGAAAAAAATAAACAGTGTTTATTTTTTTTTGCACTTTTACTGACACAATCTGTCAAAAATTAGTGCCTTAACAGAATATTTCAGTGTAACATTTCTGTAAACAAACACAAGTGTCTTCTTAACAGTGACACTATTCTATTGCAATATTCTTGTAAACAAATGAGTGTCTTTCTTAAAAGAATCACTATTGTAGTGCAAAATTTCAGCAACAAAGCTATTTGTTCCTTTTTTAAACAGCGACACCGTTTCTGTGTAACTGCGATTAAGTGCAAATCTACTGCAAGGCATCCATCTACCTGCACATTTAGAGAGAACATACCACAAAACAAAACTTAACAGCTTAAGCTTACGTTCAAATATCAAAATGATTTATCTTGAGAAATGATGTAGTTCAAAAAGCACGTTTTTAAACATCACACAGATTTTAGAACTTAAACACTGAGAATTCTACAAAACTGATCCACTTTCTGGACATGTCCATGTTACACAGGGATGTGCATGTTTTTCCTGAGAAAGAGCAGCTGCTCAGCATGTTCAGGAGTGAACATACTTCTCTGAACACTGATGATGTCGCCAGCGCTTGAATGTAAAATCCGAAATGTACCCACACTTTTGACTTGTAAGCTGCCGGTGCATCTTTCAACTTCTGTTTCTCGCTTGTTGCCGCCATGTTTTCTCCCTTTGTGCGCTCTATGGGTATCTTCTTCGCCTGGCGACTTCCGCCCACTTCACCGCCACTCCCGAGAGGAGCGCCCCTAGTGGACCGCCAAGGAACTGCCCAATAAGCAATGAACATTGAAAGAGCCGTTTATAGCGGCCGTATGTTAAATAAAAGTATCGATCCTTGGCGGGAGCATATCGATAATCGATTGGGAGACAAAATATCGCAATATATCACCATATCGGGATATTGTCACACTCCTAACACACACACACACACACACACACACACACACACACACACACACACACACACACACACACACACACACACACACACACACACACACACATTTAGACTTCTGTTTTTGTGAGGACACTCATTGATTTAAAGCATTCTGTACTCTTAACTCTAAACCTCACAGCTAAATACTGAACCTGAACCCTAAAACCGAATCTTAACCCTCCAGCACGTCTCTAAAGGAGCTGAGGACATTCTCCACCTTCTCACGTGCAAAATATCTTCAGCTCAGATTTGTCCTCACAAATATAGCAACACTAATACGTCACGCAACACATTCTGATCAGCAGTAGCCCCAAGTGTTAATATTTTGCCAATATGACCCGGTGCTGACTTGTCAGCTGACAATTACAAGCAGTCTGAACATAGTAACAAGGAATTCAGATACAGTACTGCTCAGATGTAACCTGAAGCATCCAAACAATCAAAATAGCAGAGTTAGAACACTAAACTAGCATGCATCAATGCAGCAGTTGTGATTGCATTTGAAAAATAATATATATCTGGAGCAGAGTTCATATTTCAGATTGTCTGCAGACATTCATACACTCTGATTTCTTGTCTCTCTGATTTCCAGTCCAGCTGTGAATCAACCCGGTTTGGTTCCTTCCTTTCTGAACTCTTGTGGATTTTAGCTTCTCCATCTGCTCACTGGTTTTGGGTAAATAAGCGTGACAGTTAAATTTATGATTTGCATTCCTAAAGTAAGAGTTTCCCCATTTTTTTCCACTGTGTTTATCGTCATCACTACATTTGCTATCGTGGATTTTATTTAACTGATAAACAGCCGAGTAACCTGCACAGAATGATCAGAAACCAGGAGGAGGTGGTAACATGCTGCAGGAGTCCTGCAGACAGCATGTTTGGCTTTTTAAAACTGGCATAAGGGCTTGTTTATCCAAGTCTCTGAAACCAGGATGTGATCTTTACATGCACAACACACTCACAGCATTCTCTAAAACCCTGATCATAACCATGACAGTTTTGCCCATGCAAATATGTTCATTATCACAACAAAGGACTGTTTTCCAACCTGAAAAACACGTGCAAACAGTACCATAGAAATAGCAGTTTATCCTTAAACCTTGTGTTGAATTTCTCTAAAAATACTTTGGGATGTTTTTTGGTATAAACCAAAACTTCTAGCATTATCTACTGAACTGTACAAGATCTGGTTGTCAAAAATCCAGTTTTGCTGCTCTTATTTCAGAATATAGGGGGTCCTTGACTTACATCGGAATTTCGTTCCTGCGGTGCAACGTAAGTCAATATTCGCCGTAAGTCGGAACTCCCATGAAAATGTAAACAAAGCCGTTAGGTGCATCACGATATCGATCAATTCTTTGGAAAAGTCATGAATACAAATGCCATTTTATAGTGCCACGTGACGATGTATCGTCCACTACACTCGCCAACTAGCTCCATGAAACCAGCTCCACGTAGCGACGTAACGCCATAGGTTGAGGATGTCATAAACCGAGGACCCCCTGTACACGTCCTGTACAGTATGAAATCCAGATAAACAGCATGACAGTTGGCATAAATATTGAACTTTTACATGAGTAAAGGTAATAAAACTTGTATGCCATGGGCGTCAATATGTCTCCATGTTGGGGATGCTCTAGAGGATTATAATGAAGCATGATGCACTCAACTCTCTTGTTTTGGAGACACCGATATGGGATCCCGTATGGATCCTGCTGCTGGTTGGTTTAATAAACTCAGAGAAAATAATCCCAAACAGCTGGAAGCAACAAACTAAACTTAAGCTTCTTTTCATGTCTTGTAGGAAAAAAAAACTACCAGGTGACATTTTTTATTGATGAGCATCGTTAAAATCAAAAGAACAAGAAGTATTTGTTGCTATTATTACCTGTGATCAACCGTCAGCTTTAGAGGAAGCTTAGTGTTCTGCAGTGTTTACCTGTGCATCATTAACTCCCTGTGAAACCAACGCCGCTGCTTCAGTGGAGCAGAGACTCTCCGTCTATGTTCATGCGTATGTGATCTCAGTGTCAGCAGCTCAGCACGGTCTGTACCTGCTGGTATGTTCTGTATTTGGACTAGGTGATGGCCACGCTCTGACAAGTACCAGGAATTTCACGGGTGGCTTTGAGGTGGCACAATGGCTCTGCTGGAGGCGTCGGGTGAGGTGTTTAGACATTTGAAACTCTTAAGAATTTTGTTGTTACATCACTTTCTTGGGAAAAGCAGCGTTTCCCACAAGCGGAGAGAGCATTTGTGGTGCTGTGTGGGAGTTCACACTCACCTGACCCCTTCACAGGACTCCAACTAGCGATTATTATGCTGCTCATTCTTTAACGCCCTTTTGGTCACTGGTTCGGTCCAGCAGAAACAGTCAAAGCGGTTCAAATCTCCAAAACTTGTGTGTGACTAAAGGAAACTCTCAAAAGTCAGTGCTGGGAATTAACTTGCCGTTTCTAAACTCGCCTCTCCTCAGCTGAACTTGATTATCCTCGTATGACCTCCCCATCCTTGAAGTTCGTTCCAAACCCAACTCTTTCCACGTAATTCTGTCCAGACCCAGATCATTGTCCTCACCGAATGTCGTGTCCTTGACTTTCAAGAAATGGCTGTTTTCCTTGAACCGTTTAACAGGTTTCTCTTAGGAAACCCACAGTGCCTCCGGGGAGTCTAGCCCTCCCCAGAATGTGTTAAATGTCTGGGAAATAAGGATCATTTTTAGATATCGGGAACCTGAAGTGACCAGCACCCCTGTGCAGGCTGTAGTGGTGCAGTCCGAAGAACCTTTGTCTATTTAAGGCGATACTTGTGACACCTAAATCTGGGGTGAGGGGTGGGTGCAGGGGAGCATTGTTGGGAGAATACGACCCAGGGTTGAACCACGAGGTCAGGGGTGAGGAAGTAGAGGATTAGGGGGTAGAAGAAGTGGGTCAGAAACCAATGGTGGCTGTATGAACAGGGTAGGACATGGAGTCGTATATGCACACACTTTCATACGAGTATGACTCAAAAGCAACATTGAACGTGGACAGGTTTTTATAGTTTAGTTATTTGTTATTCAAGACCTAAAAGTAAGCAGCTTTGCACATATAATAACAATACATAGACCTTTATCCACACCAGCTGGTATTATTAATAATATATTTATGAACGTTTATAAGTGGAGACTGCTGTATAAACACGTAATAAACTACAGTATACGGTTACATACATCTTCATATGTGCGTATACCAGCGTTACAGTGTGATATAAACCATTTATTCAATGTTTATATGGTGCTAAAGTAATTTATTCTGTATTTTAGCATACCCACCTACCTTGTCTTGCTATACTTGCCACACATCAAAGTCTACTGATGTTAGAGCCTCAAAAGTTGGTGAAATGTCGACCAAATGCTGTATTTTTAGTAGGAAACATGGATAATTCCATATATATATATATATATATATATATATATATATATATATATATATATATATATATATATATATATATATATATATATATATATATATATATATACACTTATAGGAACTTTATGTGGTCCTAGTGCCACAATTAGTTGAAAATGTTGCACTTTTTTCCATTTTCAAAGGCTGGTAATTAAAAATATAATTTCTTCACCAGGAAACCAAAATGTTTGGGAACCTTTGCATTTAAGTTCTATTTTTTCCCATATAATGTCAATATTTAGACGCCTATACACACTAGTTTATGCGCTCCACATCACCATCTTTTGTCAAAATAGCAAAAAAAAATGGAAAAACTGTAACTGTGGCTTTCTATTGTTGCCACATTTCAAATTCTACTGATGTTAGAGCCTCAAAAGTTGGTGAAATGTCGACCAAAGACTGTATTTTTACATGGATACGTCCATATTTATACGCTTACAGGAACTTTCTGGGGCCCCAGTACCACTTTTTTGCAAAACTTTGGCACTTTATTTGCTGTATCTCTAACTGAAATGGACCATTTTATCAATGAGAACATATCATGAAGCATCTTACAGTCAATCCCATTTAAAACTCTACTTCCCTCTGACCTGTGCTTGTTCTGCTCTGTTGAGACTCGTAGCGTTGCTCTGAAATTTCCTTACAGGGAAGAAGTTCGTTTACACAACAGCAGAAAGAACTGGTAACGTGTGTCTTTCACATTTCAGTAACTTGTAGATACTCAGATAAATGTTGGTGCCAACAGTGGAGGGTTTGTGTTCCTGCCGTCACGCGTTGATAAAGGAGGTATGAAGATATGAGGCTGGGTTTAGGTAGTAAACAAGGTCACAGGATGAGGCTGTCGCTGTAGAAAGTTCATCTGCTCTTTTATCTCCTTTCCATCAGTTGTTTTTCAGCTGAAATTGTCCGATCAACATATAACTTTAAGCAAAGCCTCCAAATCATCACTATAACATATTTTAATACTAACTGAAGTATGTTTACATGCATTAGAACCTCAGTTGTGATTATAATGTTAATCTGGAACATGAGAAACCTCTTTAATTTAAATTTCTGTACTTAAATAAAACCCTGATTGTATCTTAATTTAGCAGCATCTTAAATTTTGATTTCCTTACTCTCCGATTTACAGCGGGGGATGAACCCAGATAAGTTTCTTCCATTCTAAACTCTTACCTTTTCATAATTTAGATACTGCATCTTTCAGTTTTTAATACTGATTCATAACAAGAAGAAAAACTTCCTTCATTTACATGCATATATATTGTGAAAAGCACCTTTTTACTGCTCTTATTTCAGAATATACATCATGCACAATATAAAATCCGGACAAACAGTTTGGAAGTTGGCATTTAAAGTGAATTTTTGTATGAGTAGAGGAAGTAATAATATTCATGCACCACAGATTCATGTCGTCTCCATGTCACGGATCATTAATGACAGTAGTATAATGGAGTTATTGACCTTGTTGTTCGATATGCAGAAATGGCATTTGGCATAAAAAGTGAACTTTTTTATGAGTGTAGGTAAAAATGAAGTGTGTCCAACATGGCGTGACCTTCTGTTAGATCCTTATCCATCCTGTCTCCATGTCAGAAATCATTTATAAATACAGTGACTTAATGTAGTTAACAGCGTAAATGTGCACAACTGTCTTGTCCTGGAGACGCCTGTATGGATCCTGCAGCTGTCTGGAAGCAACAAACTGAGCTTCAGCTCTTTTCTGAACTCATTATTGGAGAACAAGCATTCTAGATTTGCATTCCTTACATAATATTATCGTGCAACAGCTTTAGCTATCATGTATTTTATTGAACTGATAAACTGCTGACTAACCTGTGAACACAGCACAGTTATCAGAAACCAGGAGAAGGTATTTACATGCTGCAGTATCCTAAATCTAGTAAAATTCCCAGCAGAATTGCACAACTGTCGGGTTTTAGAGACAGTCAAATGGATCCTGCTGCAGGTATTTAATAAACTCGGAGGAAAAACAGCTGGAAGCAACAAACTGAACTTCAGCTCCTTTTTGAACTCGTTGATTTGCATTTCTAACAGATTATCCTCACAACTTTAGCTATCATGTATTTTTTAAACTGCTGAGTAACCTGTGAGCTTTTCACAGAGTTATCAGAAACCAGGAGAAGGTTTTTACATCCTGCAGTATCCGGGTTCTAGTAAAATTATGCACAACTGTCTTGTTTTGGAGACGCACATATGAATCCTGTTGCTGCAGCTATTTAACCCTCCTGTTGTCCTCATTTAGGGGCACCCAAAAATACTGTTTCCTTGTCTGAAAAAAATCCAAAAATTCTGCAAAAAATTCCTCAAATTTATGAAAATTTGCAAAACTTTCAGGAGGAAAATTCCAATAATTCCTTAAAGGTTTTCTTCAAAAGTTTTATTTAAGAAAAAAATCCTCAAATTTGGCAAGAAAATTCTTGTAAATATTTTCAAAAAAGGAGTAAAAATCTTCCAAAAAATCCTAAAAATATCTAAAGTCATTCCATATATATCATTAAAACTTCTAATATTTTCTTAAGAACATTCACAAAAAAATCAACCAAAATCCAACGAAATTCGCTGGATTTTGGTTGATTTTTATGTGAATGTTCTTAAGAAACATTTTTAACATTTCTTTTTTTCCCACCAAAAAATGTTGAAAGATTTCCCAAAAATGTTGAAAATGTGGACATCAGAAGTTTCACTGTGAAACTATATATATTTTTTCCACATTTTCAAACTTTAAAATGGGTTAAATTGACCCGCAGGACGACACGAGGGTTAAACTTATTTTGAGTTTTCTTGTAAAATTCAACTCAAAACAAGATAATTTCAAGATTGTTTGACTTAACAAGATATTTAAGATGCATTGTCTTAAAACAAGTCCCTCCATCTGCTGAAATGTCTCTTGTTAAGTGAATTTATCTTAAATCAAGTGGGATGAGACATTCTGACTAAAAATGAGCCAAACAGACTTGGTAGGATTTAGTTTCTGCGGTGTTGTTCGCTGTGTTTCTGGAGGGAAGTGGCAGCAGTGGATGGAACTGAACTCTCTTCAGCTCCTCTCTACGCTTCGGTTCCTCGCTGTCCTCATGAGGAACCGAAGCGGGTCAATCATTTCCCGGGACGTCTGCTCGTGTGCGGGGGAAAGGCGTTGGAGAAGAAATGGAGAAGGAGGAATGGTTTTTCCCTGTTTTCTGTGACGCTCCGCCTCAGCAGAAGGATCCTCCTCCCTCCTTTGTGCTCTCCCCCTCTTCCTTCCCCCTCTTCCTTCCCCCTCTTCCTTCCCCCTCTTCCTTCCCCCTCTTCCTTCCCCCTCTTCCTTCCCCTTCCTTCCACGCTGTGGTATGCAGACATGCAGGAATTTCTGGGCCTCAAAATGATAGACCAAACTTGTCAGCCCTGGCTCCTGTTGCTAAAGATGGACGCCTCGGCAGTGTGTGCGCCTCTGATTGGTGCATGTCTGAGTTACTCCTCGCGTGATTGGCCGCGGCCCCGTTTTGTTCATGTGCTGCTGGCAGAAGTGTAAATTTCAGTTTTCTTGTTTGTTTAAGAAGCAGTTTGGTCGTCGTGACCCGCTTTGCTTCCTCTCCTGCACAGTTAGGCGTGTTGTTGTGTGAATGAGGGGTGTGTCGCTGAGAACAGCTCAGCTTAGGTAAACTGTAAAAGGGAAATGCATTACTGTACAACATGAATGTAGTGGGCCAAAGTAGGATTGGAACTAAAGTGACATTTACTTCCTTGATTCACTGGTTGTCAGAAAACAGCAAATCCTAAAGCCCAAGACTGCAAAAAAGAAGATATAATAACAAATAGGACCGTCGCTACTGTATTATGGGTTTTCATGCATTGTATAATATAAAATAATATAAAAATTTTGTAATAATGTAGTTTAAATACATCATTTAATTACCTTTATTTAATGACAGTCTTGATGTATATCTGTGGTTTACTGTAGTTTGACAATATGAACTCTAAACATTATCTCTGGGTGTTTTTTGCTCCTGCTCTTCACATTTTTCCTCACTGTTAACTCATTTTTTACTTTATTATTAGTCCTGCACCTGTATGGAAACAGCACAACCATGACTAGAAGCTGTGAAAACCTGGAAAATGACAGTTCAAAAATGTGTTTTGTGCAGCATAACAAAGTTAGAATCCATAAATACTAAAAAAATACAAGAAAAAAAAGCGAAAGCTGAATTTCTTTGATTATTTGTTTTACAAAAACTTGAAAATTCCAGGAAATCAACCGATAGAACATTTTTCCCAGTTCCCATAGCTGTTACAAATACTGGGAAACACCTGGTGACTCTACATACTATAGACATGTTGCTATTTACATTTTTAATTTCTTTTTCATCATCATCTCCGATCTGCTTTGTGAACGCACAGCCTGCAGTTCATCTGAAAAATCTCTGAATTTTTGTCACATCACTGTTATTCGCAACAGATTCAGTCATGGCTTCATGATTGCACGGAAGATTGCAGAATATTTAGTTTTTTGCAGAATTTAGTTTGAGCAAGCATTTTATTTTTGGCAATTTTTTAAAGAAGACATGCAGAATAAAGAGATGTTTAAATTAAATATCATGTTTTTAAGATTAGATTTGGTGAAGTTTCCTGATGGAATGTCAGATTACAGAAAAATAGGTTGAGAATTTTGTTAAAAGTTAAATATCCAACATTTTTTAATTTTTACTGTTTCCGCCTGTGATAAATGATGTCATTTTGACCATTTTTTATAAAGATAACATGCCCTTGATTGCAGCAGAGTTATTTGTTTAATTTTTTTATTTTTTACCAGACATATAACCAAATGTAGTCGGTAGCACCTGCTTAAAAGTAAACATAAAAATTGCAGACAATAAAACATATAGTGCATTAAAAATAGTAAAACACATTAAAAGTAAGAAAACATACACTACCGTTCAAAAATTTGGGGTCACTTAGAAATACCCTTATTTTTGAATGAAAAGCATTTTTTTTCAATGAAGATAACATTAAATGAATGATAAATCCAGTGTAGACATAGTTAATGTAGTAAATGACTATTGTAGCTGGAAACAGCTGATTTTTAATGGAATATCTCCATAGGGGTACAGAGGAACATTTCCAGCAACCATCACTCCTGTGTTCTAATGCTATATTGTGTTAGCTAATGGTGTTGAAAGGCTCATTGATGATTAGAAAACCCTTGTGCAGTTATGTTAGCACATGGATAAAAGTGGGAGTTTTCATGGAAAACATGGAATTATCTGGGTGAGCCCAAACTTTTGAATGGTAGTGTATATATTTTATATATATTTTTAATATATTTTTGGTTTAATTCAACAGTTTTACACTTTAATATGTAAGTCTGTGTTGCTATTTTGGCAGATTGTCACAAAAAAATGAACTTAAATGGTGATTTTGCTCAGAAACAATCGTCGATTAGTCGGTAAAACAGTCTTTACTTGCAGCCCAGAGGTTCGCAGATATTCACCTCAGCTCCATTTACCCACAAGCCCCTGCTGCCAATTAGTTGTCGGCGTTGACGGCGTTGGCCAGAGGGGCGCCGCTCTGCTTCCAGTTTCTGCCTGCATCGCTGGAGGCAGGAAGGGAGATGGGGGCTGATTGGGGCGACTTTCAGCAGCACTCCTCCTCCTGGGGGCTTCGGCTTTATGTGGGTGACAAGCAGAACCGTTCGTTATCACATGTGTCATAAAAAAGATGTGTTCCAACAGCTTTGAGTTTCATCTTCCAACTTCCTACAGCGAAAGAAGGATTCACCGGGGAGTGTTTGTTCTTCTTTGGTTTCTTACTCTAGAAGCTGAGAGGAAACCGCAGCTCCAGAATGGTGGTTTGTGTTCTGGGTTTCCTGCGGATGGATGAGCGTTGTTGTCGCGTGTCTGCTAACGTCTGCCGCTCCTCCCTCGTGATCGATACCGACTCCGCCGGGTCATACACTTCCTGTCCGCATACACTGGAAAAAATGTCCCTCTCAAAACAAGAAAATGTGGACATGTTTACTGTGAAAATATATTTTATCCCACATTTTCAAACTTTAAAACGGGTTGATTTGACCCGCAGGACGACACGAGGGTTAAACTTATTTTGAGTTTTCTTGTAAAATTCAACTCAAAACAAGATAATTTCAAGATTGTTTGACTTAACAAGATATTTCAGATGCATTGTCTTAAAAAAAGTCCCTCCATCTGCTGAAATGTCACTTGTTTAGTGAATTTATCCTAAATCAAGTGGGATGAGACATTCTGACTAAAAACAAGACAAATAGACTTGGTAGGATTTAGAGTTTTTGCAGTGTATCAGAAATACTGCAGTTCCACTTGATCTCATTAACCTAAATTCAGACTTGCGTAGGTCAGATGTTGAAAACACAAGGCAAACTTAAAAGTGGAAAACTGACGGCACATGACGGCAAAAATTCCCCCACGGGAAAAGAAAGGGAAAAAAAAAGAAAGCTCTTCATTCCATTCCGTCTCTGTCGAGATACGAATCACACGAGGAGCAGTCATGTGATATATGGGCAGATAGAAACACAGGTGCAGCGCAGTTCATCCAGAATACCAGCGCAACATAGCTGGAGGAGTCGTCTGTGTCATGCGTGTGCAGAACGTCTGGCCGACGGCGCAGCGGCACAGCAGGACCTTTTTTAGTTGCAACAATGGCATGACAGAGCTGCAGCAGCCCAGGCATGCCGAGTATTAGCCGGCTGGACGTCACTCTGCCCGGCGACACAAACACCGGCTCACTGCTTCATGCTCTATATTAAGGAGCAGCTACTCAATGTCATCCTCAGTATAAGGCGTGTTCAGAGGCGCAAATCATAGAAGAGGACGTTTAAATCTGAGTGTAGCTCCCCAAACTACCTGCCTGTTTCGATGTATCGTGATTTATTTAACCCTGGTGTCGTCCTGGGGGTCAAATTAACCCGTTTTAAAATTTGAAAATGTGGGGAAAAAAAGTATATTTTCACAGTGAAACTTCTGATGTCCACATTTTCAACATTTTTGGGAAATCTTTGAACATTTTTTGGTTGAAAAACAAGCAATGTTAAAAATGTTTCTTAAGAACATTCACAAAAAAAATGAACCAAATTCCAGCGACGCCTGTCCGCCGCTGCGTTCCTCCATCCTGTGGACGGTTTGTGTAGACTGAGACGGATGCTTTGGCGTCTTCGTCTCATGTGTCCACCGACAGAGACAAATGAGCCAATAGCGCTGTTCTGGACTGCAGAATAATGGCGTCCTTCGCCTGTCAGCTGACCGCATCGCTGCCAGTTCATTAGATCCACATCAGCAGCTTTATTACAGCTTTAATGTCACTAATTTATACTTTTTATAAATTTTTGTCAAACACATTTTGTCACAATGGAGACTTAATTTGATAAAATGTGACGTTTTTATCTTCAATTTGCTTTAATTGTGTTAAATTCCTGTGTTCATCATTCCGTTTATCGCTGACAACATCTGAACTAAACATAATGAGGCAGTAATCACTGATCAGTTAATCACAGCTAGCTTCCATCAATCAACAATACATTAAAAGGGACTCATTATTTATTCATTCTAAGATCCTAATGCTGATAATGATTATTAATATGGCTGCTGATTAGTTTGTGAAACTGTAAAAAAAATGCATCATTACTTTATTATTAGACTGTACATGACTGATGAGTTTCTGGGTGTTTTTTTTAAACTCCTGTTGCATTTTTCCTCCCTGTATTCTCATTTTTCACAGCAATATAAAGTCCTGCACCTCCATGGAAACAGAACAACCAGGACTAGACAGAGAAACAACTCAGAAATGTCCTCTCTCTAATATGTCACAAATAATGAACCAAAAGTTGAATTCCTTAGATTTTTTATTTTGCAAAAATTGACAGAAACAGCAGACGTGCAACATTTTTCCTAGAGCCCACAGGTGTTAAAACATCCAAAAAATGGCAGTTCTGCATGTTAGAGATATTTTGCTCCATATATTTTGAATTTGGATGTGTGTTTGTATGTAATCTGCATGCTGTGTTTGAAGACAGCCTGCAGTTCAGCCGAAAAGTCCCAGTTTTTTTCTCACATAACTGTTGTTTACACATTCATCAATCATGGCTTCACGTTTGCACCAAGAAATACAGAATTTTTAGTTTTTTACAGAATCATGCTAATGCAAATGATTTATTTTTAGCATTTTTTGACAATGAAATGTGCAAAATAGTGTGATTTTGATTAAATATCACAATTTCAAGCTTGGAGTCGGTAGAGTTTTCTGATGATTTCATTTATACGCTTAATTAAATCTTGCAAATAGATTAATAACGATCATGTGTAGGGTGTTTGTAGTCCAGTTGAGGTTTTCTTTTATTACTCTGAGCTTAACTTAGATAAATAAGTGAAACTATGCAGTTTAACACAGTTCTAATGCCATAAATCATAAAAAAAGAAAAAGCAAAAGTTGAATTTGTTTGATTTTTTAGTTTTGCGAAAAATTGACAGAAGCATCAGAGAGCATGTGCAACATTTTTCAAGAGGCCCCAGGTGTTCTCAGGTGGTTCTTCATATTATAGATATTTTGTTATGTATGTTTGTATGTAATCTGCAAGCCCCTTTTGAACCAAAAAGTCCCAGATTTTTTTCTCACATAACCGTTGTTTGCACCTGGATCATTTATGGCTTCACGGTTGCACAACGAAACGTAGAATTTTTAGGTTTTTACAGAATCAAGCTAAAGCAAAGGGTTTATTTTTGGTGTAAATAAAACATGCAAGTATCACAATTTTAAGCTTAGATTTGGTTGAGTTTGCTGATGAGTAGTTCAAGGGCCGTGGGAAAGTTGAAACTCAGATGCATTTACAGTTTCTGGATGTTATAAATAGTGTCATTTTGAAATATTTTTTGAACGATGTCATGTTTTTAACTTTGGGTTTTGGGATGTAGAAGTTCAGCTGTAGAAAAATAATTGATCTAATGCACATTTAGCCTAAATATAAGAATGTTTCTTTGATTTTCTCTATGATTTTTTTCTCTGTATTTGCTCTTGGCTGCTGTCAACAGGTTTCTCAGTGATCACTTCCTTATTCCAGGAGCTGCTGCTGATAGCATCAATCACTGATACCTGTTTACTGTCGGCTGCTAACCGCTCGTCCCTCGACCGCCCAGACTCTCCCTTCTGCGCTGATTTAATTTAGTCCTCATTCTACGTTTTACAATGTCATTATGGCGACACACAGCTGTTTCCCTCTGCCCATCCAATGTTCTGTGGAGAATCACATCTGCTGAACGGCGGCGTCGTGGTGCTGAATCATATTTAGAAGCCTCACTGAGCGGCTTGTTTTCTTATTTACCAATTTCAGAAGAAGTGGGATCGACACGCAGCGGCTTTATCACCGAACACGTGTGAGATTTATGGGAACCTACCTGCTCTTGTGCAAGTGTGTAAATGCTGCTGTTCCGCAATCATCACACCTGAATGTTGTTTCTCAGAGTAACAGCAGCAGCAGACGCTTTCTTTCTCTTTTCTTTTTTTTCTGAGCTGCTTTCCTCATGTTTGTTTTGGCAGAACAAAAAAAGAGTCCTGGTTCTGTCTTTTGTTTGCTAGATGAGCGTAAATCAGCTGTGTGTCTTTGCGTTGGCCTCGGATCAATGAATTTAAAATATACGCTTAATTAAATCTTGCGAATAGATTAATAACGATCATGTGTAGAGCATTCCTAGTTCAGTTGAGGTTTTCTGGAATTACGATGAGCTTAACTTAGATAAATAATTGAAACTATCTGCGTCATATTCTGACGACCATCGTTTTTCCAAACATCTTAATCACAACGCTGAGATATTTAAAAGGCTGCAAGCCCTTTTTGCTCAGATGTATTTTTACTTTATTTAACCCTTTAAACCCTTAAATCCTCAGGCGTCCTTGAAAGACATGTTATCTTTACAAAACTGGCAGAAATGCACCATTTATAAGAGGCTGAAACTATAAAAATGGAACAAATTGTAAGATTTTGAACTTTCTGACCGTCATTGAACTACTCATCTGTGACGTGCTGTTCAGTCAGGAATTTAAAAGTCACTTTATTCTTTATGTCCTCTTTCCAAATCCACCAAATATAAACCATTTTGTCAAACCAGATTCTGTAAAATGCAAATAATTCTAAACTAAATGACTGAGCTGTGACCAAAAGCCACGTGACCAAAATTCAAACCTTTTCGGATGAACTGCAGGCAGTGTTCACACAGTAAGCAATTAACCTTGTAAGACCCAAATATAGAAAAAAATTAGCAAAAATTACGTATCTATAACCCAAAATATAGTAAAAATGAACAAAAAATGAGCAGTATTAATAATATACACATATATATGTAAATAATGAAAAATAAGTAAAACATGTATTTTTGCAACAGTGGATTTTACAGTGGGCAAACGTTATGTATATATAACCCCAAATATAGAAAAAATGGGCAATAATAATAATTACAACAACAATAATAATAATAATACTATATATAAAAATATATGTAAATAATTAAAAAAGATAAAACTGATGTGTTTTTGCAGCTGTGGGTTTTTCAGGATTAAAACTGCAAATAATAAAATATATAGAGCACATAGAGTCACTGTTTTGTGGTGTAGTATCAACAACATGTGGATGCTTAGAAAAATGTTGTTTGTGTATTTTTTCTTCTGCTTTGTGGCATTCTAACTGCAAAAAGCCGTTTATGAGTTCTCTCTTCTTCTAGCCACGGTTGGTCATTTCCATTTCCATTGTTGTTGTTGTCACTACACTGTAAGACACTTTATATTGTGGAGAAAAAGGAGGTCCTCCGTCTTTTTCGATTTTTCAGGCACTTTTGCTGTTGGCGACAGTGGAATTTCTGAGAAAAATATTCCATAGTAGAGGCAACAGACACTTCCTGTGTGGTGTCAGCAAGAGAGAAGCTACTGATAAAGCTAGCATTTAGCACGAAGAGAAAGGAGAAGACGGGATCGTTTCTGAGTTTAGGAAATTATGAATTTAAAAAAAACAACAACAGTGCAACCTAAAGCAGCAAGATGAGCGTTCTGCTTTATCTTTAAACTACTTCTGCGAGCTGAGTGATGGATTTTTATTGACATTTTATTAAAAACTATGTGTTTATGTGTGGTTTTCAGTGGCATGATGGGACAAAACAGATCTCAGAATTTAACTCTTCTTAACCCTCATGTCGTCCTGCGGGTCAAAATTGACCCGGTTTAAAGTTTGAAAATGTGGAGAAAAAAAATCTATTTTCACAGTGAAATTTCTGATGTTCACATTTTCAACATTTTTGGGAAATCTTTGAAAATTTTTTGGTGGAAAAAAAGAAATGTTAAAAATGTTTCTTAAGAACATTCACAAAAAAAATCAACCGAAATCCAGCGAAATTCACTGGATTTTGGTCGATTTTTATGTGAATGTTCTTCAAGAAAATATTAGAAGTTTTACTGATATATATGGAATCACTTTAGATATTTTTAGGATTTTTTGGAAGATTTTTACTCATTTTTTGAAAATATTTCCAAGAATTTTCTTGCCAGATTTGGGGGATTTTTTAAAATAAACTATTAAGGGAAACGTTTAAGAAATTATTGGAATTTTCTTCCTGAAGTTTTTGCAAATTTTCAGAAATTTGGGGAATTTTTTTGCACAATTTTTAAAAAATTTTTTCAGACAAGGAAACAATAATTTTTGGTGCCCATAAATGAGGACAACAGGAGGGTTAAGTGGTTTAATAGGGAAAGAAAATCAATATATTTAAGTTTCAGTGTTGAATTTCAGGAACATTTTCCATGTTTATCCCTGTTATATCAGCAGCAGCAGCAGCTTCTTCCCGTGAGTTACAGGTAATGTTTGTCACTTTCTCCCTGTTTACCTCCAGCTGCTGCCTCTCGGTAAAAGGCTTTTCTCTTTGTGTGCCGCCCACTGGCTGCCTGTTAGAGGGGCCTCCGCTGACAACACCTGCACCCCCAGCGATAAGCCGGGCCCCCTCGGGCCCCCTCGGTCCCCCTCGGTCCCCCTCGGTCCCCCTCGGTCCCCCTCGGTCCCCCTCGGTCCCCTTCGGTCCTCCTCGGTCCTCCTCGGTCCTCCTCGGTCCTCCTCGGTCCCTCTCGGTCCCCCTCGGTCCCCCTCGGTCCCCCTCGGTCCCCCTCGGTCCCTCTCGGTCCCCCTCGGTCCCCCTCGGTCCCCCTCGGTCCCCTTCGGTCCCCCTCGGTCCCTCTCGGTCCCCCTCGGTCCCCCTCGGTCCCCCTCGGTCCCTCTCGGTCCCCCTCGGTCCCCCTCGGTCCTCCTCGGTCCTCCTCGGTCCCTCTCGGTCCTCCTCGGTCCCCCTCGGTCCCCCTCGGTCCCCCTCGGTCCTCCTCGGTCCTCCTCGGTCCCCCGACGCTCCTTCCCCCTCCTCATGCATGTGCTGCACTCCTTCTTCTTTTGTCCCGTGCGCCGGTGTACATGTATTATGAATGCGTACACATGCATGCGCTCGCACACGTATGACGACACGGTGCAGGCGGGTTCTGCTTTGTGGTCGGACCATTTCCTGCAGCCGTCACCCGCTGAGTAAATCCCCAAGCCAGGGATTGTTTTTCAGTCCGGACCTCGAAGGGACGCCATGTGCCTGAACCTTCCAGCTGGATCTGGAGGAAGACCTGGGTTTTCTTTACCTTCTTACTTTAAAAATCCAGTAGTGTGTAATCAGAGTGCAGATTTTAAACCATTTTCAAAACCAAGTGCTATTGATTAAGGGTGTTAATAATTAATCATTAATCAATTAGTAATGTAACAGATTAAAAATACATTAACCAGGCAGAAGACGAGGAAAAGAAATAGATGTATTTCACATTAGCCGTTGCACCTGGTTAGCCCTTTTACTGTTTAATTTTTAATAGAGTTTATTGCCATTTGCACAGATACATCCCAGTACAGATCCATTGGAAGTCAAAAAAATAATTTAGGAACAATTAAAAAGAAACAAGAACCCTGAAATAAATCACTATTTTTTAAGAAAATAGTTTGAAATGTGCGACCCCATCATGCAATAGCAGCTTGGTTACATTAGCCATTCAAACCCAAGAACAGCATCCGAACAAACTCGAGCTCTTCTTCAGCTCTGGCCGGAAGGCATTAACCACCTCAGAAGCCTTTGTCATGGTGCCCATTGCTAGCTAAGCCCCCACAATGCTCTCTGTTTACCAACACAGAACTACCTGTAGTCTGAGCGACTTGCTACAGTAACGTAAAAGAGCTGCAGTCTTCCAGCTTCTTTAACCTTCACCTGGTGGTGCAATCAGGTACTACAGCTAAAGTACAACACATTTTCTGACATGCATGTCGTTTGTCTGCTGCTTTACTGGCTAATATTAGCTTCCAAACCTGTTTTAGGAGATTTATTTACCTTTTTGGGATGCAAATATTAAATCAGTTCTAGGTACAAAACAGATAAACTTTATTGATCCCTCACTGGGGAATTTCACACATTACAGCAGCTAAATAAATACAAACCCCAAGATAATGAATATGGAAAGAATAAAGCCAAAAATAAAGACTATTTACTCTATTTAGACAGATAAATGAATCTTAAGAAACACTCTTCATTGGTCTCTGTGCAGGAGAACAGGCAGCGCTGTGTTTTTGTGTCCCAGCGTGAGCGATTTCGTGGTTTTTACTTTAAAATATCAGCATTCCTGGAAACGGACCACATGCATGGCTGTTTTTCTAAGAGGCATGTGCCCATTATCCCCCAAGGAACTGGAATTTACAGACGTCCTAATACCCTAGGAGCTGATTTTATATTTAGATTACTGAAATGTTTTCATTGTGTAACGCCGTTGTTGTTGTTTTCCGTGGACTAGGTGTTATATTGTATGCTGCAGACTGGTCGAGTACATCATTTCGTTTTTCTCGCACATTTGTGGACGGTCTCGGTCAGATACTCGTTGCCTTCGTCTCTGCCAGCACAGAGTTAGGAAACAGCTTTAGATGCTTCTGCTTCTCACGAGGAAATCGAAGATAGAATAAAATAAAATGTTGTGCAGAGGCTCTTTTTTCTTTTTACGGTGAAACAAGCAGCTCCTCCTTCCTCACAGTCTCTCACTTTGCAGCTTTTGCAAACAGAAAGTGAAAGATGGAGAAGCGAGAAACTGAGGATAATGTCGCTGAAACCTCCTAAATTACTGGCAGGTTCTTTTTAAAACTGATAATCAAACAATTCGTGTTTGGTATCAAAACTGTTAAACGATAATAGAGGCAAGTCTGGTTTTACTTTTATCAAGGATCTGTTGTTTTTTATATATATGTGAGTAACAGAAGTGGGAAAACAGAAGATACCATGTGAGGAATTATTTTCACAGTTTTTTGCTATATATATGCCTGCAGAAATACGAATAAATGCGATTTTTAATATTATCACACATCATATTTAAACATATCTGATCAAATATGACAAGATAGTTTATGAAAAAAGAATATTTCTCTGATAAAAGAAGCTGTTTTCTCCAGTTTTCTAGCTATAGCAACATGGGTAATGATGAATTTAAATATAATTGCACACTATATTTATATGAAGCTGATCACATATGATGAGGTAGTTTATAAAAAAAATATTTCCTGACAGAATTGTTGGAAATGGTGCAAAAAGTAAATTTGGTTTATTTTATCAAAACATATATATATATATATATATATATATATATATATATATATATATATATATATATATATATATATATATATATATATATATATATATATATATACATATACGATTTTTAGTATAATTGCAGCTGATAAAATATGACAGGGTAGTTTATAAAAATACTATTTCTGTGACAAAACTGTTGGAAATGGTTAAAAGACAAATCTGATTTTATTTTTATTTAATATATTATGTACTAAAGGTGAGGAAACATACATTGAATATCATGTGAAGAAGTATTTTAACAGTTTTATAGCTCTATATTCCTGTAGAAGTAAAAAGATGATTTTTAATATGACTGCACACTACATTTAAATATAACTGTTATAATATGACATGACAGTTTATGTAAAGTATTATTTCTGTCACAAGGAAACTGTTAAACTATAATAGAGGCAATAATAAGTGAGAGAACACACAGTAGATACCATGTGAAGAGTCATTTTTTACATTTTTTAGCTATATGTCCATGTAGAAATACAAGTAAAGATGATTTTTAGTATCATCACACACTGTATTTAAATATTGCTTATAAATTATGACCAGATAGTTCATAAAAACTTAATTTCTGTGACAAAACTGTTGGCAGTGGTGCAAAAAGCAGGTCTGATTTTAGTTTTATTAATATATTGTATAATATAGTTGAGGAAACAGACAGTAGATACCATGTGAGGAATTATCAGTTTTTTAGCCTTTAGAAGTCAAATAAATATTGTTTTAATATAAGCACATTATATATTTAAGCATATGTGATAAATTCTGACCGGATAGTTTATAGAAAATAATATTTCTTCAACAAATGAAGCGTTTAAATCATGTGAACTCCCATCCATAGTGTCCCTCCTTAGGTAAATGATATGTCCACCATTTAATCTTGTTTTTGAAGAGACGCCCCGTGAATTCCTGTACAAGGAGAGAAAAACAGGCCTGGGGGAGGGGTGTTGTTCAGGGATCGGTGTCTCAGCGCTGCTCCTCTCCTCGGACTCTTCAATCTGTGTGGTTGGTCGGTGATATTTTGCGAATTGTTTCCCTCGTCGTGGCCTCATGCTGCTCCTCTTCAGCATCACGCCGAGGCTTTTCTCTCCCTTCCTTCCCCTTAAAGCCTCTCCCTCCTTTGCATCTGTCTCTGCATTCAGTTGAATATCTCCTGCCTCCCTGCATCCTGGCTGGAAACATGTCAGGGCTCAGAATACAACCAGCATCTTTTTACATCACTGGAGTAAAAAATCATGTTTGGATTGGACTCAACAACAAAAATTAGCAGCTTGCATCAATCTTTTTGGGTTACAACAACTTCTAGATATATTATATTCAACTATTTAACTGTAATGAATTAGCTTTGCCTCTACAAGCAAAGATCTTTTTAAATTATATCTTAATTAATTCCCAATAACTCTGTATTTATTGTTAATAACAGTATTTGCACTGAACTAGTTCACTGTAATTTTGCACTTGTTCACTTTAAATAGCTTCTTTTACTTTATACTATACTTTATATTATACATCTATTTTACATTATTATATAATTATCATTCATCTATAGCCGGACATTATAGTTTAACCCTCGTGTCGTCCTGCAGGTCAAATTGATCCGTTTTAGAGTTTGAAAATGTGGAATAAAAATGTATTTTCACAGTTCACAGTCATTAGTAGCACAAACACAAGTTTTTAGGTTGATTTTTTTTTTAATTAAGTTGTTTCAACTAGTGCTGCAACAGTATTTTAAAGAAATGTTGACATTTTGTGTACTTAATTACTATAATTTGAGTTTTTAAGTTTGCAGATTTTAAAAAACTAAGTTACTCCAATGGTAAGAAGCTAGAAGAGAGGATTTTAACGCTTTAGTTGCCTCAACTTGAATTGTGTAATTCAACTAACGCAAAAATTTGAGTTGAAATTCCATAAAATATTAAGTTGATGCAATGTTATTACATAAACAACCAATCAAAGCAATATTTGCAGCTTTAAAGATTCATCTAAACCAATTAAAATGCATTTAATTAAGCGGTAGCAATGGCTCCACTGCATTATTTCTAAGAGTTTAGGTCGCTGCAGTTTGTTGCGACTTTGCTAAACTCTACCTCTGCCGCTTCCGTACGTTTAAAGCCGCTGTGTGAATGTGCTGAGGAACACATAATCCTCCCTCGCTCTCCGCTCGACAGTTAATAGTGTGTGCTTACAGCAAATCTCTTTAGTCTGGCAGTTATTGGAACTAAGATTTTAATTAGGGGAGGTTTTAGAGCCACGCACGCTGCATTAGCATTACAACGGGGGCATGTTTGAGGGGTGCACAGGCAGGAAGACACTGAAGCAGCATCCTCACCAGCTGACAGCTCATAAACTCGTTATGCTGCTTCCAGGGAAGTGATGAAGGATTTGTGCAGCCGCTCTCACCATTCAGCTGTAATGTAGCATTTTAGCGCTTTTTTCAGGTATTTCCAGGCACCTGATCGCACCTTTTGTTGCCAGAAATATGTCCTGATGTGCTGCGATGATTGACTGAATCATGTCAGCGCCTGTCACACGGGTTCGGATCAGAATTTGATCTAAAATAGAGTCAGCTCCCGTCTGCTTTCGTATTCATAATTCAGGGCGTTGGCAATCCGACCTACATACCTTTGATTGTTCCGATCTTATTCTGCCTGTTGTAGAGTTGATTTATGAGGGCTTTTTAGTCAGAATTCAGCCAAAAATCTAAATGACAGCAGCTTGGAAATCTGCATGTTGTCACATTTCTCGTTGCTGAACAAATTTAACCCTCGTGTCGTCCTGCAGGTCAAAACTGACCCATTTTAAAATTTGAAAATGTGGGAAAAAATATTTTCACAGTGAAACTTCTGATGTCCACATTTTCAACATTTTTGGGAAGTCTTTGAAAATTTTTTGGTGGAAAAAAGAAACGTTAAAAATGTTTCTTAAGAACATTCACAAAAAAATCTACAAAAATCCAGCAAATTTCACTGGATTTTGGTTGATTTTTATGTGAATGTTCTGAATGGAATATTACAAATTTTACAGATATATATGGAATCACTTTAGATATTTTTAGGATTTTTTTGGAAGATTTTTACTAATTTTTTGAAAACATTTACAAGAATTTTCTTGCCAAATTTGGGGGATTTTTTTAAATAAAACTTTTAAGGGAAACTTTTAAGGAATTATTGAAATTTTCTTCCTGAAGGTTTTACAAATTTTCAGAAATTTGGGGAATTTTTTTGCAGAATTTTTTTCAGACAAGGAAACAATATCTTTGGTGCCTGTAAATGAGGACAACAGGAGGGTTAAAGTTAATTTTGTAAATCTGCTTTAAATTTCATTCGTTTTTGAAGCCAGTGTCAGTTTCAGTCCCCCCAGTGCTTCCAGTCGAGGACAAAAGAAACCAGTACCAGATGTGATCCGACAGATCGAGGACCAAACAGAAGCGAACACATCTCCTGGTTTCCCCTCGAAGGAGTCCAAGTCTAAGTTAGCACTGTTTTGCTTGTGACTAACGCTCTCCGTGGTCGCTCCCTGCTCGCCGGCTCAGGAGACCCCGGCTGGTCCACTCGGCTGTTTTCTTTGGCCATCGATTGTTGCTGATGGAAAGATGCTCTTGGTGAGGTCAGACCAGGGCTCGGAGTGAACCTCTGAAGGATGACGGAGCTCGATAACCGCAGCTCCGTGGCGTCTATTCTAGCAGGCGAAAATATTATGGTCGCTGTATTTTAGATTTTATTACCCGACGAGCGGCTCTTGAATCCCATTTTAGCTTCTTAATCAGATAATCACTGTTTTTTGTCCACATCTGAGGAGTTTTTAGACTTGGCAGAACATTGTGTAGCTGACATTAATCATAGCTTCCCACCTGAAGCCTCAGAATCAGCAGATTTTTTTTCCGTGCAAAAACTTTTTTATGAAATGACGATATTAGAACATTATTTTGCCACGGAAGGAATCATGACTGTTAAATGATTCTGGTATCAAATGTGTGTAAAAATGATCCTTTCACTGTGTAGATCTTGTTCAGACCAGCCACTTATCACACATGCTGATATGAGCCTTGAAAGTTTACCCAGAATGCACTTTTTCAGGTTTTCTCCAGGCCCATATCATCATACCACCACCTCCGTGCTTCACTGTCAGGACTATGCATTCACTGTGGTACTACTGGTCATAATACTTTGAGCATCAGTATTATGGGATGTATCGTAGACATAGATACACAAATTTTCTTGCCAATTTTTTTTTCTTCGAAATTTGGGGGATTTTTAAAAAATAATACTTTTAAGGGAAAACTTTTTTGATGATATATTTTCACAGTGAAATCTTCCACATTTTCAACATTTTTTGAAAATTTTTGAACATTTTTTGTTGTAAAAAAAAGAAATCTTAAAAAAAATGTTTCTTTAAGAACATTCAGAAAAAATCTGCCAAAATCCAGTGAAATTTGCTGGATTTTGGTTGATTTTTTTCTGAATGTTCTTCAAGAAAATATCAGAACTTTTACTGATATATATGTAATCATTTTAGATATTTTTAGGATTTTTTGCAAGATTTTTACTCATTTTTTTTTTTAATTTCTTGCCAAATTTTGAGGATTTATTGATTTTTTTTAAATAAACTTTTTAGGGAAACTTTTAAGGAGTTGTTGGAATTTTCTTCCTGAAGGTTTTACAAATGTTCAGAAATTTGGGGCATTTTTTTGCTGAATTGTTGGATTTTTTTCAAACAAGGAAACAATATTTTTTGGTGCCCGTAAATGAGGACAACAGGAGGGTTAATTCAAGCAGATACTGCTGATTTCTAAATCCGGTTTGACGTGCGGAGGCTGTGGTGTTGTTGCCGGGGTCGAGGGCCAGGAAGGGAGCGTCGCTCGACTTAGAACAAAAGAACGATATTAGAACGTCACGTGTGTGCAACATGTGACCCGTGTGCTGCGTTTGTGTATCGTGAGGGAATGTGTGTGTGTGACCCTCAGCGACAGGCTGGTTTCTCTCAGTAATGATGGAGAGTTTCCTCTTTCCTCCTTCCTGAGGCCTGCTGGGACACGAGGCGGGCGGAGAGAAGCTAACGTGGCGGCTTCACATTATCTGTAGCTTTATTTCATGCAGCTTCTTCTTTTTTTATTTGCTTCTATTGCAAATCCGTGCCGTCTCCTGACGTTTCTGATATTCTGACGCTTCACCGTCTTCGCTCAGACTCGACATCTGCAGCCTCACGGTGCTGTTTGTGTTTCCTCTGCTCTGGATGGATGCGTATTTGTGTGTCTGCTCAGTGCGATGCTGTGAATATGAAATAGGACAGCTGGCATCTGCACTGCAGCCGTCCCTCCCTGTAGCTCCACAGAGAGCCGGCCGGCCGAGACGCCGAGCTGGAAGTTTTTTCTATCGGTGTGTGTTCAGGAGGACGAGGGTTACGTTTGCTTGCGTCTCCTCCTTTGTTTGCGTGGCTTCATTTGCCTGTTTGTTCTGCTTTTCGGCTTCTGGGAGGATGTGTTTGTGTTTACCTGCCGAAGGTCCGCATGCGTGTTTGTCTTCACGTTCGGCCGCATGCTTTGTTGCGACGTCTTAACCCTCCTGTTGTCTTCATTTATGGGCACCACAAAATATGGTTTCCTTTTCGGAAAAAAATCCAAAAATTCTGCAAAAGAAATTCCCCAGATTTCTGAAAATTTGCAAAACCTTCAGGAAGAAAATTCCAATAATTCCTGAAAAGTTTCCCTTAAAAGTTTTATTTAAAAAAAAAAAAAAATCCCCCAAATTTGGCAAGAAAATTCTTGTAAATATTTTCAAAAAATGTGTAAAAATCTTTCCAAAAAATCCTAAAAATACCTAAAGTGATTCCATATATATCAGTAAAACTTGTAATATTTTCTTTAAGAACATTCACATAAAAATCGACCAGAAGAAAGATTTTTTCTTTCTTAAGAAACATTTTTAACATTTTTTTTCCACCAAAAATGTTCAGACATTTCCCAAAAATGTTGAAAATGTGGACATCAGAAGTTTCACTGTGAAAATAGATTTTTTTTTTTTCCACATTTTCAAACTTTAAAACGGGTCAATTTTGACCCACAGGACGACACGAGGGTTAAACTAATCAATTGGGCTGATCAATGCATTGAGCCACTATTTAAATTCTAAGAGGAACACAAGCTGTACCAGCAGTCTGGCGTCCC
Source organism: Amphiprion ocellaris (assembly GCF_022539595.1). NCBI lineage: Eukaryota > Metazoa > Chordata > Actinopteri > Pomacentridae > Amphiprion > Amphiprion ocellaris. The sequence continues at coordinate 3,518,147 of NC_072767.1, read as the reverse complement.
AGATGACAGAGAGTCCTCGGACCACCTGAACTCAGAGACCCTGAAAGAGAAGAAAGGCAGAAAAACGGTGGAAGAAAAGAAAGAGCGAAGGAGTAAAGAAAGACGAGAGGAGAAAGAATCGGTGACAATCAGCCCTTTGATTAACATTTCCAGCGTGTCAGCTGAGGACACAGCGAGAGCAGTCTGACTTCTCTTTCTGGGGATAATATGAGGAGATAATGGGTCATTGAGGCAGAAAGGGAAGGCTTAAAAACACCTTAGTCATGACTGGGCCACCACTCAGCACCGCTGATTAAATTACCCACATGAAGAAGGGTATTTATCTGAGCACGACTACAATCCATAAAACTGCACTTAGGAGCGCCCAGTTAAAGATGTCAAATCGCCGTCTGCAGCTCTTTGTGTTTGTGTGTGTGTGTGTGTGTGTGGGGGGGTGTGTGTGTGTTTGTGTGTGTGCTGAGCTGGAACGCTGCACATGTAGAAAATATGTCGTTTAATTTATTCAGCCGTTTAATTTCCTCTGAAGCTGGAACTGCTGGATGGTTTTTAGCAGCCGGACCTTCTCTTTTTAAGCCTGTATTAGAAAATTATTCACAATCAGCTATTTCTTTGTACAATGATGTTTGTTAAAATATGAATTTATTAGAAAACTGTTTGACACAGAGTGAATCATGTCTAGAAGATGATTCTGGTGTCAAATGTATATATTTAAGTGGGTGAAAATATTCTGATCGCTCTAGTCTTTTTAGATTTTTTTTAACCCGACCAATGGCCGATCCAATTTTAGCTTCTTAATCAGATAATCACCGTATTTTGTCAACATCTGAGGAGTTGTTAGACTTTGCAGAACATCATGTAGCTGACATTAATCACAGCTTCTCACCTGAACCCTCAGAATCAGCTGATTTTTTAAATATTTTTTAATATGATGATATTAGAACATTATTTTGCCACAGAAGGATTCATGGCTATAAGATGATTCTGGTATCAAATGTGTGTAAAAATGATCCTCTGACCAACCACCTATCACACATGCTGATATGAGCCTTCAAAGTTTACCCAGAATGCACTTTTTCCAGTTTCTCCAGCATCATATCATCATACTTCCACTTCCGTGCTTCACTGTCAGGACTATGCATTCACTGTGGTACTACTGGTCAGAAAAGACATTAAAGGACCATAAACAGACACAAAACAACAAGAAAAAGTTGCACAAAACGACCACAAAGAGACACAAAACCACCCCTAAAGTTTACCCAGAATGCACTTTTTAAAGTTTTCTCTGTTGAATTATCAGAAACCAGAAACACATCCAGGGAACCAATGATTGTTTCTAGGACTCTATGTCATTAAACTGCTGCAGTTTTACTGTTCAAACTACGACACATCCCATAATACTAATGCTCTAAGTTGGTTATGATTTCATTCTGGGCATTATTCTGAACTGTTTTAAGTGATTGTGGACACTTTTTTTGGGCCATTTTGCTGAATTTGTAACAAATTTAAGACAGGATTTGAATAATTTTGGTCAATTTTCAAGTAATTTTGGACAAACTATGATTCATTTTGGACTCAATTTTGCCCACTTTTTTTTTTATTTTGAGGTATTTTGGATAATTTTCTATGACTGTGATAAACATTAAACTGCTGCAGTTTTGTGTTTAAACTATGATACATCCCATAATACTGATGCTCACAGTTGGGTGTAGAGAGAATCCTGATGCTCTAAAACATGGTTTGGGCTTCAGATTGTGGCACCTGGAGTGGATGTTAAACTGATTTGGTTGCAGTTATTCACAGAACTCAAATGTGATTTTCATCCCTGAAAATTTTATATTCTTATCTTCTGTACTTATAAAGTTATGAAGCTCAGAAAAGCTGGAAAAAGTCAATTAACAAGCACACAATTTCAATAAAGTGGAATAAATGCGGCTATTTATGAATGATTATTAGCGTAAACACAAGTATTTGAGGTAATTATTAGTGAAAAAAAAAATAAGTTGCCCCAGCTAGTGTTTCCGCATTGTTTAAAAGCGATTTTTAAATGTTATTTACTTGATTATTTTAAAAAATAAGTTATTTTTAAGTCCTACAAATGTCATGCGTCTATTCGCTGTACTGATAAAGTTCTGAGGCTCAGAAATGCTAGAAGGCGAATTTAAAAATGCAAAATTTTTAACCCATATCTCTGTGCTTTCAGAGCCTGTAACTCTGAAACTATTCATAGTATGAAGGTAAAACTTCCCCTGGGTTCATTAAACATACTGAAGTTATTGTTCATTAAAAATCAGCTGATTCTGAGGAGGTCAAGTTGAAGTTTTTAACCCTAAAACTGAATTATTCAGACTTGATTTTCTCGATTAACCCTCCAAAATATTGTTTCCTTGTCTGAAAAAAAATCCGAAAATTTAAAAAATTCCCCAAATTTCTGAAAATTTGCAAAACCTTCAGGAAGAAAATGTCAATAATTCCTTAAAAGTTTCCCTTCAGAGTTTTTTTTTTTTTAAAAATCCCCCAAATTTAGCAAGAAAATTCTTGTAAATATTTTCAAAAAATTAGTAAAAATCTTCCAAAAAAATCCTAAAAATATCTGAAGTGATTCCATAGATATCAGTAAAACTTCTAATATTTTCTTGATGAACATTCACAAAAAAAATCAACCAAAATCCAGCAATTTTCGCTGGATTTTGGTGGACAACCCGGTGGTCAGAACATTCAGCTCAACTCCATCAGACATCATCTGCAGAAGACCGTTTGACTCTGATCGTGTCCCCGTCTGGTCCACATGCTTTGATTCATGCGTCTCTGGGCGTCTCGATGAATCACGGAGCGGCTGCTGGACTCGACTGTCTGCAGGCTGTTTGCTGATGAAGAATCCTCCTCCTCTTCATCTTCCTCTGCTGCTGCTGCTGCTGGTGTGTGTGTGTGTGTGGGTGTGTGTGTGTGTGTGTGAGCGTTTATGAGTGATTCTTTGCGGTGGCGATGTGAAGGAGAATCATGAGGCCGGTGATGCAGGTGTCTCGCTCTGTAGATGGATGTCCCGCCGCCGCCTCCCTCCATCACCGTCCCTCTGTCGTCAAACCGTCCAGTCAGCAGCCGGCCGGACCTCCGCCTGCTGCCTCTGCTCCTGATGTTCTGCCTTTGGAGAAAGAGAATCTGTGTGGACGACTGCAGCAGCATAAATATGTGTGTTTGTCTTGGGAGAAAGTGCAGCCGGCAGCAAAATACTGAGGCTCTGTGACAGAATTACAATTGAGGTTGTGTACTCAGGGGGGCTTGAATGTTGGAATAGGACATGAAGCCTTAGCATTAGCACTAGTTATCTTGTACCCTGCAGCCCTGCTCTAGCCCCAAACTTCTGAATGTCAAATCAAATGGCTAAATCCCAAAAATATAGACAAGGGAAGGTTTCTTTGTACATACATGCAAAGTAAGTAGATGTATTTTCAACTGACATGTGGAATGTACGGACTCTTGTCCCTGACTCTTGGAATTATCTGGAAATAGCTGCTAATTTGTGTGACTTGGACTGGGACTGTGTGTCAGGTTCAGTTTGTCTTTGTGAATGTTGAACAGAGGGCCGTGTGCCATTCTGACAGAGCACCTCACTCGTGGTCCCTCTTTGCTACCTTCATCTACGCTTGTTTTTCAGGTACATAGTTTTAGGACAGAGACAAAAGCCACGTTTAAACAGCAGAAACTGGCCCATCTTTGTCCTGCATGTAGCTCATAGGAGAGCAGGAGGCAACTGATGCTGTATTTTTTCATGGTCTTCATGAACGTTTTAGCATCGACTTTACTGCGTATTGCTAAATCAGCAAATGGCTTTTAACCCCTGCTGACCATTTGGTTCAAGCTTTTACCAATGTTATGCTTCCGAATTTAAAACATTGCCACATTATTTCATGTAAATGCTATGCAGATGTGCAGCAAAGTGAATAAATTGTTCGGTTCCCATTTTGAAGTTGTCAAAGAATAGAAGAAAATCAAAAGAAATCGAAGTGCAGTGTACAATCCCTGTAATTTGTGGTTGTTTGATGATGTCAAACTAAGATTCTGGACTATGTTTTCCCTGCAGTATGTTCACAGGATATCTTTTTAATTTATATTTTATCAGAAAAGCATCATTGAAACTTATCCATATGCCTTATGGATTTGCATAGCATTAACATGATTTCATGTTAATGCTATGCAGATGTGTTTGTCAGCTTGACGTACTAATAGACACGGAGGAGGAGGCGGGAGAAGACGGATCTGTGGGGAGGATAGTAGCACTGGAAGTGTTGTGGGGAGAGGAGGAGAATCAGGGAGTGGCCAGGAGATTTATCGATCTGAGCATCTGTAATGAGATCTGGTGGCTGTGGCTCGGCCGACCGGCAGATTTGTCACCTGGGGCTAGACAGTGGTGTTGGGCGGCACGGGAGGAGAAGGGAAATAAAAAGGGCCAGAGGAGGGTCAGGAGGAGACAACGAGAGAGGGGAAGGAGCTTAGAGCGACGGGGAGATGAAGGCGGCGAGGCTCCACGATGAAAAGACGAGACACAAACGATGACTAGAGGGGAACCTAAGAAAACGCCTGTTGGGAGCATGCGGCTAATTACTGCAGACAGGCTATGTCTGGACTGGTCTCCATGGTAACAGGATGGGCCAGCAGGGCCGGCCGGCACACAGGAAGACACAGACGAGGAAATCAATGAGCAGACAGACAAAGCAGAGGGAAAAACACGCTCATTAAGCCACACTCACCATTTGATTTCTGTTTATCTGCTGCCTGTACGGCGGCGGCTCATGCTTGACCTCAAACTCTCAGGACACGAGACACGCAACACGCAACATGCTACTTCACCGCTCCATTAACCCTCCTGTCGTCCTCATTTACAGGCACCAAAAAATATTGTTTCCTTGTCTGAAAAAAAATCAAAAAAATCAGCAAAAAAATTCCACAAGTTTCTGAAAATTTGCAAAACCTTCAGAAAGAAAATTCCAATAATTCCTTAAAAGTTTTATTTTTAAAAAAATCCCCCAAATTTGGTTAAAAAAAATTCTTGTCAATGTTTTCAAAAAATGAGTAAAAATAATAATAATAATAATAATAAATTTTATTTATAAAGCGCTTTTCCAAAAGCTCAAAGACGCTGTACATAAAATACAATAAGATAGAACAAAACAGATAATTAAAATCAGTAGATAGTAAACAAGTTCAAGATAAAATACAGAATCACTTAAGGAAAGCAGATCTAAAAAGGTGAGTCTTTAAAAGGGATTTAAATGTGGTGAGGTTGGTGCAGTCACGGAGGGCATGGGGGAGTGAGTTCCAGAGTGTGGGGGCGGCAATGGCGAAGGCTCTGTCCCCCCAATGTCGCCGGCTGGTCCTGTGCGGGATGGAAAGGAGGTTTGTGTGGGAGGAACGGAGATTCCTGGGGGGGGTGTAGGGGAGGAGCAAATCGGTAAGGTAAGAGGGGGCTAGATTATGGATGGACTTGAAGGTGAGGAGAAGCAGTTTGTACTGGATGCGGTGTGAAATGGGGAGCCAATGGAGGTTCCGCAGGACGGGTGTGATATGGTCGTGAGAACAGGTTCGGGTGAGGAGTCGGGCAGCAGAGTTTTGAATGAGTTGAAGTTTATTGAGAACTTTGGAGGTGGAGCCGAAGAGAAGGCTATTGCAGTAGTCAAGGCGGGAAGTGACGAAGGCATGAATGAGGGTTTCAGCGGCTGAGAAGGAGAGGAAGGGGCGGAGACGGGCGACGTTGCGGAGATGGAAATAGGCAGTTTTGGTGATCTGATTAATGTGGGGTTCAAAAGTGAGGTTGCTGTCAAAGTGAGGTTGCTGTCAAAAATCTTCCAAAGAAATCCTAAAAGTATCTAAAGTGATTCCATATATATCAGTGAAACTTCTAATATTTTCTTTAAGAACATTCACATAAAAATCAACCAAAATTCTGCGAAATTCGCTGGATTTTGGTTGATTTATTTTGTGAATGTTCTTAAAAAACATTTTCAACATTTTTTTTTCCACCAAAAAATGTTCAAAGATTTCCCAAAAATGTTGAAAATGTGGACATCAGAAGTTTCACTGTGAAAATATATTTTTTCCCACATTTTCAGACTTTAAAACAGATCAATTTGACCTGCAGGACGACATGAGGGTTAATGTCCAATAGCTGCAGCATTGGCAGGATCAAGTGAAGCTAGGTGCTGCCGATAAAGTGCATGTGTGCTTGTTGAAGCATAGACAGACACCGCAGGTTCATTAGCAGCTTTTACTCATAACATCCATACAGGTACTGCAGGTTTTCTTTTCTGTTTTCAGAGCTAGCGTTACAAAGTCACGACGTCTTGCTTTTTTAATGAGTTTCGGCAGCGAAAACAAAAGTGTTACTAGCGTTGGTTCTGGGCTGTATGGGGCCTTGTTAACAGCAGAAACAGGCCGTTTATATGTGGGGGGGGACTGACAGAACGCTACTGTTTATGTAAGGGAAGAACTAGACGTGTCCAGGCAGGTATGCAGATATGTGGAAGGGGCGTGATTGTTTGCATCTAGGAGAAGAAAATGTGCTTCTTTATATCTGGATGAATCATAGAGGAAATGAGGAAGAGAAACCAAACAAAGAAATATCATCTTCAAGCATCTTCTTTAAGTTTGAATGTCTCCAGACTGGAGAATATAGAACCGTGAGCTCTGTTCTCTTTCAACCACTTGCAACCATCAGTAACCCAATATAGTGTGAGTCATTTAGCCGACAGGACACACACAGTCTTTAACCCTCGTGTCGTTCTGTGGGTCAAATTGACCCGGTTTACAGTTTGAAAATGTGGGGAAAATAATATATTTTCAAAGTGAAACTTCTGATGTCCACATTTTCTACATTTTTGAACGTTTTTGGTGGAAAAAAAGAAATGTTAAAAATGTTTAAGAACATTCACAAAAAAAGCAAATTTCACTGGATTTTGGTTTATTTTTTTGTGAATGTTCTTAAAGAAAATATTAGAAGTTTTATTGATATATATGGAATCACTTCAGATATTTTTAGGATTTTTTTGGAAGATTGTTACTAATTTTTTGAAAATATTTACAAGAATTTTCTTTCTAAATTTGGGGGATTTTTAAAAAAAAAAAAAACTCTGAAGGGAAACTTTTAAGGAATTATTGGAATTTTCTTCCTGAAGGTTTTGCAAATTTTCAGACATCTGGGGAATTTTTTTTGCAGAATTTTTGGATTTTTTTCAGACAAGGAAACAATATTTTTTGGTGCCCATAAATGACAGCAGGAGGGTTAAAACAATGGAAAATCTCCTGTCAAGGTGGTGCCTCGTCCTCTAGTCTTCATGTCACTTTTATGTAACGTCCTTTTTTATAGCTGGAGGTTTTGTTGACCTGAATGCAATTTTAAATTCGTGTAAAACCGACATTTTGGTGATAACATACATGCAGCAGCAGCATAAAACTCTGATTGACTGTCGTGTTTCTGCGTATCGTCGCCTCCTAAATCCGCTGTGGTCAATAAAGCCGCCGTGACCCGGTGACACAAAGCAGCTGTAAACATCTCGGTAAACTTCACAGTTTCATTACAGAGCGATAAGTGTGTGTGTGTGTGTGTGTGTTGGTCTGCATAAAAAGTCCTGTCCAAACATTTACCGTTTTGGATTCGGGCTTCGGCGTGAGTCACCGTCGCTCTGTAAAGAGACACCGCCGAGCGTCACGGTCCTCATTGTCTTGGTGACAGATCCACAGGACGATATAAATAGAGCTGATGGAATGGGAGGAGATGCGGTGATAGTCCGCTTTTGGTTTATTATCCCTCGCTGTTATCTGAGCATTTACTTGATTTATTAGCGCCGATACTCAGAGGCACTTATAAGGAAAACGCTGGAGCTGATTTCAATAATGCGCCTTTCATAAAATCCAAAACAGTCCTTGCCTTGACTGGTCTTTGTTTAGCGCTGGTTCTCTTCACTGAGGGAAATTATTTCTGTAATATCAAGTCAGTTTTGTTTCTTTGGAAGCAGTTACCAAAATAAAAAGTGCCAGATAACGTTCGTACGTTTTGCTGCCAGTTTCAAGTTATTTTCATTCCATGGAAAAATGCAAACCAGAACATGCAGGAATAAAAAACCATGCAGGAATAAAGTTTGTAGCTGTTCACACAGACTGTTTAACCAAATTCTGGATTTTAAATGACTAAACCTGAACTTAAAGCTGCAAAATGTGATTTTAACGACATGTACAGACCTTCTGTGGTGTATCTAGACCACAAAAACATTTTGTTAGCATCACATATGTCCTGCAGTTTTGACTTTGACCACTACATGTGTTCTCGATTGGGTTAATTATGAAGGAGATGGGTTTTTTGGCACCATAAGCAGAAAACAGTCAACAACAGACATGATCTTTGACCTTGTGTGAAGGGTTCTGCCTAGAAAACCTACAACTCCTTCATAAACATCTAGCAAAGGTGCAAGTTTGGATTGATAAGTGTGTCTGTTTTATCGTACTACCATTGTTCCTCCATTGACCCATTCAGTTAATCTGACAGCATGTAAACATCTGAAAATGTCATGTCTGAATGAGGTCCGTGCTTTTTTTTCTGTCAAAGACTCAACAGAAATCTTACTACATGAAACCTGGTAGCATTTTTGTTTTAGCAAAACAAAACTAAAACAAAACTAGCAAAACAAAGGCTTGCCAAAAGTGATGAACTGATCAACAGACCTTTGTAATAGTAACTTACATGCAATTCGGTATAAATACATAACGTGCACATGCATAACACATGCGTGTGCTCAGCACAAGGTCATTTTTTATTAGAGTTCATCCATCGGAAATGATATGTCAACTGAGCAGCCTTGGAGGAGGACTGCGCTCTCTGAGTGCTCTTCTAGGTTACTAATGTTGGCATCATTTTAGCAGCCGGGTGTGAAAACAGACAGTTAAATGTGGGAAACAAGCACATCTTTCAAAATAAAACACTCTGCAGACTGAGTTTTTACTCTTTCTATGTAGCCAGGTACCAGTTTCGCAGCCCGGTTGGGGACCTCTGTACTAGAACTTATGCTATATCAATCTTTTTCAACTTAAAATACGTACAATCTGTGCAACATAGACGGTGATCTGTGCGATGTTAATACTTTTCTCAGTATTTCTACTCTTAAAAGAACCTGTGCATTACCACTGACATGCTGTTTCTACTACAAGTCCACACGGTGGACAAACGGTCGTCACATGACTGCTGTGTATTTGTGATTCAAGTGTGCATCGTTTGAATCACAAATACGTTTTATATTCCACGTCTGAATTAGTTTTTCTGTTTCATCACATTTACCTTAATTCTCTCTCTGCTATTAGTTTTATTTTGCCTGTGTTTTGTGTCGTGTACGTCAACATTAGTGTCACTCTTCCCTTGTATGTTTTTGTTTACCTCCCTCCGTCTCTCTCAGGGAAAATGTCTTCCATCAGAGCACTCGGAGCATTTATAGCGAAGCCTTTTGAAGCTCAGGACTCCCACCGTGGCCAAATATAGTAAACGTGAATCCGGCAGCAGTGTGTGTGTGCGTGCATGTGCTCTCTGGAGTAAACGGCTCTGGGGTAAAAACGTGTTTGTTATTGTTCCCAGCACTTTGCCCGTAGACAACACCGCCAATTAAAGGGGAGGTTTTTACGTGCCGAGGAACAGGAAGTGTGGCCGCGTGCTATTGGCTGCTCGGCACCCCGTCCCGTGGTTCCTTCCCTCCGGGGCCCGAGCAGCTCTTTGCTAAGGTAAACACGGCACACCTTCTGATCAGGCCCCTTACTGGAAGCCAGCAAATTATTTGAATGACACGACCGGGATTTTTTTTACATGTGTGTTTAGCTTAATGAGAGATAACTTCTCCAGGATGCTCCTTCCTCCTCCTCCTCCTCCGTCCTCTTCCTGCTGTTGTCCCTTCAGTCCAACCAGCAGAAAACAAAACAAGGCGTTGTATGAATGAAAGTGGGAGGGGCCGGCTGGCCTAGAAAGGCAGGCAGATAGAGGATAGATAGTGGTGCAGGGCCTGGTGGATGAATGAAGGCTCTGCAGCAGCTACAATGTGATCAAATGCACTGAATTGAATGCATTAGATGTGAAGCTGCTCCACCTTTGAGCTCCTTCTAATTCTTCTTCACCTGCAGCTGGGGGCTGGGGGGAAAAGAACCCACCTTTTCTTCTCCCCCCAGCCCCTTAGCTTCCTAACTGCGTCTGCCCCCTGTCTGCCCCAGCAAGGCCAGGGTTAACCCTGGGCGTCTCTCCTCCCCGACATGGAAGAGGCCATTGAATGGCTGCCTCCCCCAGCCAGCGAACACATTGGCTGAAGCCGAGGGTGGATCTGGGGCTGCAGCTGCTCTGCGGCGTGGATCGCTGAGCTGGCTGGATCTGGACGCCGTTCCCCGCTCTGAAATGCGACGCAGCAGACAGGAGTCGGTCAGGAGGGAGGGAGGCTGTGGCGGGTTTTTAGCAGCTCGTAGTAAAGCAGTGCAGCGACCCTGGCATGAACCACCACAGAACACAGTTTTTTTCTTTCTCTACGTCCTCCCTCTTCTCTCAGCCGTTATTGGTCTTTTCTTTACCCTCGTTATCCCCCCATCTCTCGCCGCCACCACCCCTTCTGTCCTCCCTGCTTTGGCTCAGGCAGCACAATGGGCAGCCCTCCCATACCGGAGGAGGGGAGGAGGAGGGGAGGAGGAGGGGAGGAGGTGGAGGGGAGGAGGAGGGGAGGAGGAGGGGAGATGGAGGGGAGATGGAGGGGAGGAGGAGGGGAGGAGGAGGGGAGGAGGAGGAGGAGGGGAGGTGGAGGGGAGGAGGAGGAGGGGAGGTGGAGGGGAGGTGGAGGGGAGGAGGAGGGGAGGAGGAGGGGAGGAGGAGGGGAGGAGGAGGGGAGATGGAGGGGAGGTGGAGGGGAGGTGGAGGGGAGGAGGAGGGGAGGGGGAGGAGGGGAGGAGGGGAGGAGGTGGAGGGGAGGAAGAGGGGAGGAGGTGGAGGGGAGGTGGAGGGGAGGAAGAGGGGAGGAGGAGGAGGGGAGGTGGAGGGGAGGAGGGGAGGAGGAGGGGAGGTGGAGGGGAGGAGGAGGAGGGGAGGTGGAGGGGAGGTGGAGGGGAGGAGGAGGAGGGGAGGTAGAGGGGAGGAAGAGGGGAGGAGGAGGAGAGGTGGAGGTGGAGGGGGGGTGGAGGTGGAGGGGAGGAGGAGGAGGGGAGGAAGAGGGGAGGTGGAGGTGGAGGGGGGGTGGAGGGGAGGAGGAGGAGGGGAGGTAGAGGGGAGGAAGAGGGGAGGAGGAGGAGAGGTGGAGGTGGAGGGGGGGTGGAGGGGAGGAGGAGGAGAGGTGGAGGGGGGGTGGAGGGGAAGAGGAGGGGAGGTGGAGGGGAGGAGGAGGAGGGGAGGTAGAGGGGAGGAAGAGGGGAGGAGGAGGAGAGGTGGAGGTGGAGGGGGGGTGGAGGGGAAGAGGAGGGGAGGTGGAGGGGAGGAGGAGGGGGGTCCTCGCGGTATCCTTGGCAGTGAGAGATCATGTGATGTCCTCACAGAGGTGGCATCCCACAAAGGCTGGCAAACAGTGCCCCCCCCACTGCACCTGTCAGCTGTTCAGCAGAGCCATGACCCCCCAGCACCCCAGTCTGGATCATTAGAGCTGCCTTTAGAGCATTTACAAGTCACGTTTCAGGGGAGTTTGTTCAAATCTAGAAGGTTTTTAGTCACATCAAGTCACTGTTATTTCTATAAAACATCCAAACTAACAGCCCATGTCTCAAAGTGCTTCAGTAAGATTAAAGTTATGAATTCATTGTAAATACTATCATGTTGTTGTTTTATTTATGGAGTGAACGTACCTGAGTAATTTAAATAGTAAAATTTAAAACCTGACAAATAATATATATATTTAGATATAAAATACAACTTACTACTATTCGTGCTATACTATTGTAAAGAAAAGTTTTAATAAATATTATAATAAATATTTTATTGATTCCTATGAGATAAACTTTTGACTATAACTACTATAAATATACATATAAACTCAACCTAATACATCTCAAAACATGAAGACTAAAATCATTTATTTATTCATTTATTTATTATATACATATAATATATTTTATTATATATGATAATAATATAATAACAAAAATACATTTTAAAAAATGTATTATAATGTACTATTTTATAAATTTACAATATATGAATAATAAATACAAATAAATAATGCATACTTTTATAAATGTTTCCGATCATTTATTTATTCATTCATTCATTCATTCATTTATTGTATACACATATTATTATATATGATAATATAATAATAAAATAAGAATAAAATGTTTATTATAGTGTATTAGTTTCTATATGTATACATGTATGTATACATAAATAATAATTACAAATAATAAATGCATAATTTTATATTTGTTTTGTATAATTTATTTATTCATTTAATTATTGTATACACATAATATGTTTTATTATATATGATAATAATACAATAATAAAAATAATGCATAATTTCATGTATGTTTCATATCATTTTTTTATTCATTAACCATCTACATTTAATATATTTTATTATATATGATAATATAAGAATAAAACTTTTATTAGTGTATTAGTTTCTATATGTATAATATACAAATAATATTTGCAAATAAATTAATGCATAATTTTATATATATCAGATAATGTTTTTATTTATTATATGCATAAAATATATTTTTTTCTGTATGACAATAATATAAAAATAAAAAACTTTTTTATTAAAATGTATTACTTTATATATATTGTATATCAATAATTAAGAAAAATAAAGAGTTTAATGTATATCAATGAGTTTTAATTGTATTTCAGATATAATAAAAAAATGCATAAATACATATTAGAAAACTGTATTATATACAGTATAATATGTGTGTTGTTTATTTTGTTTATATTAATTGTTTTTATACATATATTTATATTGTATTTTTTATATACATTTTGTGTATTTTTATAATTTTTTTTGACAAGTTTTTTTTTTTTTCCCCCTAAAACATCTGAGTAATTGACAGCAGTAAATTAGCATTTTGGCTAAAACAAACCAACACATTAACAGTGATGTTATTTAACGTCCGCTCATCCTGGAGAAATGATACAGAGATAATAAATAATCAACAGATTTCCTTTTATAAGGAACCAGGAGTAGAATAAAATGAACTTAAATCTGTTCTTTAACTTGCAGTTTTCCCCCTTGATTTGTGTTTTTCCCCTCGACGCTCTTTGATTCAGTTAACGCTCGATATTAAAGCTGACAGAAGAGCGAGAAACACGGTGATTAGCGCACAGTCATGGAGAGGAAGCTCAGTCGGAGGTCAAATGTGGACAAAATATTTTGCTGTTTTCCAACTTCAGTGGAGGATTAAAGATTGAAACGGTTTTTATGAAGTTCTCTGTACTTTAATGAAGCTGTTGTTGTTTTCTGAAGGTGAAAGCTGCTGATAAATCCACAAAGTTTAGTTTTTTAACCTGCCAATATTTCTAAAATTGAACTTCTAGCCTCTAACCCACGACTTCTTCTTTCTGTTTGCGTCCAGCCGGTCGGTGCAGATGATTAAAAAAAAGGTCAGGAGCCTGTATGAGGTGAGATGTAATGAGTCTCTGCCGGCCCACAGACGAAGGCGGTAACAGTTAATGCAGTTTTCCAATAGGTCAGATGAAAGGCTGACATGGAAGTAGCTGGGCTTGTTTCCATGGAGCTGCTGTCAGGTGTGAACTCTTCTATTTTAATGGATGTTATTTGGGAAATCAGCGGTTGCCCGGTTGCAGGTTTGCAGCTGGAGCTTGTTTGATTGTGTTCTTGGATGCTGATTAGTGTTTTCTTGTGCAAATTAGGCTAAAATGTGAGCCGACAGACCTCCAAATACAGACGTTTGCAGCTTCGCCGCCGTTGTTTGGACACTCTAGGTTCTGTTTTTGTGGCTAAATCTACGAGAAAATAGTAAATATCAAATCAGAAATCCACCACAGATTGAACTTCTCGTCAGGGTGGTTGTTCTTGTTTTCTCTCGGTGCAACAACACGTTAAAAAGGCAACGAGGAACCATAAGGCCCGGCGTGGGGAACACCTGCTGACAGTTCATGCGTGTTGTTGGCATTTAGGTTCACGTGTGAAAGTATAAACTCCAAATATGCATCCGGTCGCCTCGCCGTTCGCACGTCTGACCACACGGGCTCGTCTTCTCCCAACACGCCTTCTGGTTGTAATGTTTTGTGAGCTGTTAAATGGAGAATATGCCTCCGACATTCACTCACATGCGTTGCTTCTGCGGGATACTTGTGTGTTTTTGCGTTTGTTTCCAGATGCTCTCGAAGCCAACAGGGATCAAAAACACAATTTTCACACTCATAGTTGTTTGCAAAGTATGTTTAAGGTGCTTTCTAGTAAAAAAACAAGATTTCTAGTTAACCTAACAAGTTTAAATGCTGATGTTAACCCTCCTGTTGTGGTCATTTATGGGCACCAAAAAATATTGTTTCCTTGTCTGAAAGAAATAAAAAAATTCAGTAAATAAATTTCCCAAATTTTGGAAAATTTGCAAAATCTGTAAGAAGAAACCTCTAATAATTCCTTCTAAGTTTTATTTTTAAAAAAAAAAAAATCCCAGGAATTTGGCAGGAAAATTCTTGTAAATATTTACAAAAAATGAGTAAAAATCTTCCAAAAAATCCTTAAATGTATCAAAAGTGATTCCATATATATCAGTAAAACTTCTAATATTTTCTTTAAGAAACATTTTTAACATTTCTTTTTTTCCACCAAAAAATGTTCAAATATTTTGCAAAAACGTTGAAAATGTGGACATCAGAAGTTTCACTGTGAAAATATATATTTTTTTCTCCACATTTTCAAACGTTAGAACGGGTTAATTTTGACCCACAGGACGACACGAGGGTTAATACACCGCAGTGCGACTTATATGAATTTGCCCGAATAATTTAAATATTTAACATTAAAACCTTACAAAATGATATAAAATACAACTATATCTGACTGTAATAAATATTAAATCTGGAAATCTTTTAATTATGAGGATTAAAATGACTAATTTATAACTTAAGGAATCAGAATCAGCTTTATTGCTACATTGGTTTTCTCATAATTTGACTTTTAAAGAAGGATAGCGAAGTGTTATAAGTCAAATTTAAAACAAGAAGAAAACATTTTATGTATGTGAAGGTAATAAAACTTGCAGAAATGTGCAAAATTGCACAGTATGCAATGCAAATAACTCAAAATGTGCTAAATAATAATAATGTGATTTAAAAAGCTGTGTATTAACGTGCAATTATTGAGTCTGTATCGGGGTGGTTGGGAATCAAACCTGGGACTGCTGATCCACTGAACTCAGTAAATCCTCTATGAGCAAGCTTTTTTTTTTTTTTTTTTATTTTCCGTGTATTTTTTTTTCCTGTCCATGAAACTACTGTAAATCACAGTAAAACGCGTCTAAGTTCACCTGCAGACCTGACATTAAGCGCTTCTCTTCTCTTTTTGTGTCTTCCTCCAGTGTGTTTGGACAACTGTAAGCATGGAGCGTGCAGCCTGCAGGGCCAGTGCTGCCACGACCAGTGCCTGGGCGGCTGCTCCGAGCCGGGGAACGCCAGCAGCTGCGTGGCCTGCAGGAACCTGCAGCACGGCAACACCTGCGTGGAGAAATGTCCTCCCGGATACTACGTGTTCAGGGGCTGGCGCTGCGTCAGCTTCAACTTCTGCCAGGTTTGTAGCCATTACAGCTCCCCGGGTAATTATGTTAAAGTTAAGATAAGCCTTTATTAACCCGGGCACCAAAAAATATTGTTTCCTTGTCTGAAAAAAATCCAAAAATTCAGCAAAAAAATTTCCCAAATTTCTGAAAATTTGCAAAACCATCGAAGAAAATTCCAATAAATCCTTAAAAGTTTCCCTTAAAAGTTTTATTTTAAAAAATCCCCCAAATTTGGCAAGAAAATTCTTGTCAATATTTTTTAAAAATGAGTAAAAGTCTTCAAAAAAAAACCCTAAAAGTATCTAAAGTGATTCCATATATATCAGTAAAACTTCTGATATTTTTTTTAAGAACATTCACAAAAAAATCTGCCAAATCCAGCAAAATTTCTTTTGAATGTTCTTAAACATTTTTAACATTTTTCTTTTTTTCCCACCAAAAATGTTCAAAGATTTCCCAAAAATGTTGAAAATGTGGACATCAGAAGTTTCACTGTGAAAATATGTTTTTTTCCATATTTTCAAACTTTAAAATGGGTCAATTTTGACCTGCAGGACGACATGAGGATTAAAATAAAACAGTTTTTTTTTTTTTTTTTTTTTTAAAAGTACAAAATATTCATCATTCACAAGAGAGTATGGCAGTTTTTCAGTCTGCATCTACTGGAAGCAGAGCTGCTGCAGGTATTAGAATAGAATAGAATAGAATAGAATAGAATAGAATAGAATAGAATAGAATAGAATAGAATAGAATAGAATAGAATAAAACAGAATAGAATAGAATAGAATAGAATAGAACAGAATAGAATAGAATAGCCACTTTATTGTCAGCCAGAACATAGACTAGTTGGTGCACATTATGACTGAAATTCCGGTGCAACAAGCTCGCCTTCGGATTGATAAATACGAAAACTAACAAAAAAATTTCCTAAAAAACAATTCCAATATAAACATGTAAACAACTATATAAATATATATATAAATATGTATACATAAATATATACACACACACATAAATATATATATATATATATATCTATACACACACCTGTAGACATACAAATCCGTGCCTATTTATTTTACAGTGAAGATGTGGCATCAGTGTTGCATGTGCAGTGAAAAAAGTAGCAGCAGTGATGTATTCACAGTGACTACAGGTGCCCAGAAGGGTCATTTTGAGTTCAAGGGTCTGATGGCTTGGGGGATGAAACTGTTACAGAACCTGGCTGTTCTCGTTCTGATGCTGCAGAACCTCCTCCTATTGTGACTAAATTTCATGTTTTTTTATGTGTTTTGTTTGTTCTTTTGAATCCAGGAGCTCCACAATCAGTGCAAGCAGACGAAGAAGCTGAACCAGGACCGCGAGTCGGGCTGCTACGAATACGTCATCCACAACGGGGCCTGCATCCAGGAGTGTCCTTCTGGATACACCACTATAACCTCCACTACGTACGTCTGCCGTCTGCACACACACACACACACACACACACACACACACACACACACACACACACACACACACACACACACACACAGCTCTAACGCCACCATCAACACTGCTGCTCTGTTGATGGGGGCCTTCATTACATGATCAGAATGTAACCGTCGCCCACAACACGCCGTCCTACCGTCACCTGAGAAAAACACCAAACACACTCAATAACATTTGCACTGAGGAGATGGAGGCACCGGGACGTTGATCAAACAGAGGCGACCAGGTTTGTTGTTAGAACTGAAAGTCTCAGCAGCCGGGTCGAGAACAAACTGTTTAGAAAAATGAAAGCAGTCATGATAAGCTAAAGGCAGCGGAACTGTAGGGAGTCACACTTTTACCCTCGTTTTTTTTTTTTTTTTTTTATTGCCCGTCACGTTTTTTCCTCATTTTTCACTGCAACAAAAAGTCCTGCATCTCTATGGAAACAGCACCACCATGACTAGAAGGAGAGAGAACTCAGAAATACCCTCTCTGCAGCAGAACACAGTTAAAATGCCATAAAAAACGAAAGTTGAGTTTCTTGGATTTTGATTTTACAAAAATATTCAAACTGGAATCAACATGTCCACAAATATTACCAAAACTGGAAAAATGGTGGCTGTATGTACTATAGATATTTTAATATATTTCTGCTGTGCAGTAAAATCACTACAGCTAAAATGCCATAAATCTTTTTTTTTCTAAATTTGAAAGTTGAATTTCTTGAATTAAAACACTTGAATAAACATGTAGAACATTTTTCCAAGAGACTTACTTGTCTCTTTACTGCTCTGTGCAGTATACCACAGCTAAAACGTCATAAATCCTACAATAGAAAGTAGAATTTCTTGAATTTTTCATTTTACATACATTTTTAAAAACTGGAATCAACCTTTGCAACATTTTTCTAAGTGCACACAGGTGCTACCAATATTGTTTTGTTTTTTGATTATTATTATTATTGTTGCTCTATATTTTATATATATTTTTGCATTTTCAATGATGTCCTTACTTGCTTCTTTAATGTCTGGTGCAATATACCACAGTGAAAATGCCATAAATAAGTTTAAGAAGTATAAAACTAAAGTGAATTTGTTGGATTTTTCAATTTACAAAAATTGTAAAAATTTGAAATCAACATGTAAAACATTTCTCCGAGTGCACACAGGTGTTACTAATACTGGTTTATTATTATTAGTTTTATTATTGCTCTATATATTAGAGATACTTCTACATTTTCAGTTATGTCCTTGCTTGTCTCTTTACTGCTCACTGCAGCATACCACAGCTAAAATGCCATAAATCCTTAAAAAAAAAAAAAGACAAAATGAAAGTTGAATTTCTTGGATTTTTCCTTATCCAAAATTAATAAATCTGGAATTACCATATGCAACAACACAAGTGCCCACAGACTTTACCAATACTGGAAACCTAGTGGCTGTATATTCTATGGGGATTCTTACATTTTGAATTGTTTCCAAACATTGTTAAAATGTCATAAATCATATAAAAAGAAAAAATGAAAGTTTAACTTCTTGGATATTTTATTTTAGAAACATAATTAAGAAATTAATCAACATGTGAAACATTTTTACAAGCGCACCCAGGTATTACCAATATTGTAATTAAAAAAAGTGGCTCTATATATTCTAGATATTTGAACATTTTCGTTGTCCTACTTGTCTCTTTACTGCTCAGTGCAGTACACCACAGCTAAAATGCCATACATCATGAAAAAGACAAAAGCTGAATTTCTTGTATTTTTCATTTAACAAAAATTTAAAAAATCTTCAATCGACATGTAAAACATTTTTCCAAGTACTTACAGGTGTTACAAAGTTTGTAAAGAAAATGATTGCTCTATAATGTGTAGCTATTTGTACATTTTCACCTGTCTCCTACCTGCTCTATGTAAACACTGCCTGCAGTTCAGCTGAAAGGCTCCTTCATTTTTTACATGTGACTGTTGCTTGCAGCTGAATCACTCAGGGCTTCACGGTCGCATCGAGGAACACAGAATTTTTTTATTTTTGACAGAATTTGGTTACTGCTAAAGGTTTATTTTTGGCAATTTTTTGATTGAGACATGTAGATGAAAGCTGTTTTGATAAAATGTCCCAATTTTAAGCTTAGATTTTGTTGTTTTTCCTGAAAGTCACACATGATCAAACCCGCCGGTGGGTTTTTGGGTGCAGAGAGTTGAAGTGCATGTGTTATCCTGGATGTTTTATTTGCTCGTCTGTGATTTTTGACAGACTTTCTACAATTAACTATTCATAAATGCCACAAAATCAGACAACAAACATAAATAATCAGAGCTCACAAAGAAAATAAAAGCATCAGTGAGCCTGGATATGATGTCATTGTTTAAAAGCCTTGACCTGCTTTTATAAAAACTAAAAAACAGGCTTAATTTGCTGTCATTAGTAACGCTTCATAGTGTTCTCGTTTCAGTCGGAAGCTCAGTTGTGTGAGTCACAGAACAGACATCCTGCACCGTGAATAAACAAAAGGTAATATTGGTGTGATAAGTTATTAAATGGCACCAAATACAAAGTTTCCACAGAGGCTCCAGGCTGCGTAATTTCATATGCAAATAAGTCTGCTGTAAAATGAGTCCCTGGTGTTTTCACTCCGTCACCTTCTGTTCTTGGTGATTCTGCAGCTGCAGCCAGTCAAAGCCTCAGCAGACGGACATCACAGAGCAAAGAAGCATCCGCTTTAGGAAAGTTGGTGAACTTTTTTTTTTTTTTTTTTGGTGTTACGTGTAAAAGAAAAGGAGCACCAGTTCTATCAGAAACAGCATATCAGGGTGCAGTGGAGTGAAACGACGTGATTTGACCTTTATGCACCAAATAGCCAATTATTTTCCTATTGAATGGATTATTCAGCAGCAACCTGAAGTCGGCTTTAACGTCTGTCTGAGACCTGTTTACTGAGTCTGGGTGACTGACTCACATCAGCTCATTTGGTGTGAAACAACAAGAATTTCTGATTATTGTGAGGATTTGGTGGAAGTATTTCATGACAGGGTCTGGAATTCGAGGATAAATCAGCATTTAAGGCGGTTAGAGGTTAAATCCTGCAGCACCTTTATTGTAATTAGAATAATAACCGGCTCAAAACATCGGCCACGTGCCACACTGCCTGTCCAAAAAAAAAGTTGCACGCTCTAGTATTTCATTGGACCGCCTTTAGCTCTGAGAACGACACGCATTCACTCCATAAGCTTCTGCAATGTCACAGCATTTATTTCTGTCCAGAGTTGGATTAATTTTCTACCAAGACCTTATATTGATGGTCCCAATCCTTGTGGAAATGTTCTTACTTTCACTATCAAACAGCCGTGAGTTCTACTGTTGGTTTCCTACGATCATCTAAGAGTTTGTTCCTTGAAGATGATGGTTCTCCACAATCCTTCAGGTTTTAATAATGTGTTGGACGGTTCTTAACCTGATTTTAGTCGTTTCATCTCCTTAGTTGTTTTCTTTGCTTGATGCAGGACAATAATTTGACCTTTCTGAGACAGATTAACCTTCGTGTTGTTTTAAAGTTTTAAAATGTGGGAAAAAATTATATTTTCACAGTGAAAACTTCCACATTTTCCACATTTTTGGAAAATGTTTTTGGTGGAAAAAAGAAATGTTAAAAAAAATGTCTCTTTAAGAACATTCAGAAAAAAAATCTACCAACATCCAGCGAAGTTCGTTGGATTTTGGTAGATTTTTTTCTAAATGTTCTTAAAGAAAATATTAGAAGTTTTACTGATATACATGTAATCACTTTGGATCTTTTTAGGATTTTTTTGGGAAGATTTTTTACGCGTTTTTTAAATTTTCTTGCCAAATTTTTTTTTTTTTTAATAATCAAACTTTTTAGGGAAACTTTGAAGGAATTATTGGAATTTTCTTCCTGAGGGTTTTGAAAATTTTCAGAAATTTGGGGAACTTTTTTGCTGAATTTTGGGATTTTTTTCTGACAAGGGAACAATATTTTTTGGTGCCTGTAAATGGGGACAACAGGAGGGTTAACATCCTTTCCATGACCACAGGATGTGTCTTCCAACATTTAAGAAATGAGAAGCTCCTCCCTGCATCAGCTAGGGTTAAAGAAGTTGTTGTCATCACTGCAGTAAGTATCCAATGGAAGCTCTGACCTATTTGCTCAGTTAAATCCAAGTGGCGACTTTTCTTTTTGGCCAGGCAGCGTATAAGCAGAACGTCAGCTGGTCTTGTTTAGCTCACAGCTTTGTCTGCATGTGCAGCAACCAAGGGCACGACCTTCTTCTGCATTCCTGCTCGTAGTGAAAAGGGGGGCAGACGAACATCGGCGGTTTGCTCGTTTAGCCTCGGCAGCTTGTTGCGAAACGAGAAGGACATGTATTTGTTTTGTGGCCAAGTATGTGTTTTGAAACCGCTCCTGTTTACATGCTTTCAAAACACATACATAAGGCCTGGGCAGAGGGGGTAACACGTTCCGCAGTAGCCGGATGAAATATTCCTGTTGTCTATTTGTGGCGAAGCAGATCCGACAAAACAGGAGCCGTTCAGTGTCGGGAGCTGCAGATATGTGCATCAGCGAAGCCACAGGTGGCCGGATGATTGATGGTGTTTGTGTGTTTCTGGTGTACCTTTGCAGCGCCGTGTGTTTTTGCATATATATTTGTGTGTGCCTGTGCATACATGCATGTAAGTGTTTATGTGTTCAGAGCGTGTTTGCGACAGCGCGGGTTTGTTCCCCATAAAGTGTTCGGTCGCTCAGGGAGGAGGCGACTATTCCAGGTGCAGGCGGCGAGAAATATATACATACAGAGATACTGTGTGTTTGTTGGGTAAATACTACACACTATAGTGTACAGAGTGGAAATGGAAGGTATATATCACAACCATGTGTATGTGTGAGTATATACACTACTGATCAAAAGTTTGGGGTCACTTAATGTCCTTAATTTTGAAAGAAAAGCATTTTTTTTTCAAAGAAGATCACATTAAATGAATGATAAATCCAGTGTAGACATTGTTAATGTGGTAAATGACTATTGTAGCTGGAAACAGCTGATTTTTAATGGAATATCTCCATAGAGGTACAGAGGAACATTTCCAGCAACCATCACTCCTGTGTTCTAATGCTACATTGTGTTAGCTAATGGTGTTGAAAGGCTCATTGATGATTAGAAAACCCTTGTGCAGTTATGTTAGCACATGGAGAAAAGTGGGAGTTTTCATGGAAAACGTGGAATTGTCTGGGTGACCCTAAACTTTTGAACAGTAGTGTATATATCCCAGCTGTGTGTGTGTGTGTGTGTGTGTGTGTGTGTGTGTGTGTGTGTGTGTGTGTGCAGGAGAGAAGCTGACTTTCTGCTGCATGTTGTTGCCCTGCAGGGATTATAAAAGAACATTGCTTTCAGTCTCAGTCATGCACCCAGAGGCATGAAACCAGAGTGTGTGCGCTTGTGTGTTATTTATGTGTTTTGCACAGTGCAGCACTCCAGCATAATGTCATGAATAGTTTTTATCTATCGGTTAACTTTATACAAAACACAATAAACACACAAAAAAATCGATATTTGCTGTGTGCAGCTTTGCCTTCTAAACAAAACCTCAACTCTCCTGGATGCACCTTGTCTCTGGGGGCAGGTGGGATGATGCCGCAGGATTCCTTGTTCTCAGTGCAGCTCGAGGTTTTTCTTTATAGCTCCGGCTGTATGGCGCTGCACAGTGGCTTGGTGGTTCGCATCCCGGCCTTACCTTCGCTGGAAAAAAACTGCTTTTCTTTCAAAAATAAGGACATTTCTAAGTGGCCCCAAACTTTTGAATGGTAGTGTACGTCGCTTTGGATAAAGGCTAAATGAAATTGTAGAATTGTAGCTCAAAGCAACGGCTGCACAGTGGATCGGTGGTTAGCAGTGTTGCCTTGCAGTAAGAAGTCTGCATCCCAGCCTGAGCCGTGGATCTTTCTGCATGGAGTTTCCATGTTCTCCCTGTGCATGCGTGGTTTTCCTCCAGCTTCCTCCCACAGTTCAGAAACAAGCTGGGGTTAATTTGTAAGTCTAAACTGTCCGTAGGTGTGAATGTGAGTGTGATTGTTTTATCTCTAGATTCGCTTTTCCACCAGCACCTGCTCGGCTCTACTGGGTTTGTGAGGTTTTCCATCAGGACGTAGTTCCTGGTTCCAGCTGCTGTTTTAGTTCCTACTGGGCCGGGGTTCCCAGCGAGCTGAGTGGAGCTGATAATGTGACGTCTACAGAGTGCAGGCCACTGATTGGACAGGGAGTGACGACACACCAGAGCGACTCCTTCACCAAAACCAACCCATCATTTTTCATTCCGACTCGCCGCCCTCAGCTTTCTCTGACTCTCTTCTTTTACTTTGAATCTGACAGAAAGCCACAGACCGATCAGCCTCCATGTCCTCCACTGTTGTGTTTTTTTAAACTTTATTTTTCTCATTTTTATTGCAAACATAGTTAAACATACATCACACAAACAACAAGGTCATGGAGTCACAGCTTAGATAGGAAAAAAATAGAATAAATACATACAGTCACCCTCATTTGTCTACCCATCTGCACATTCACACACTATAGATGTGTCTGTGTATACACCTGCTATCCGGGTTAAAGCAGATAGAGTTTTTCAGGTTACTGGGCTAAGAAAAGGATCTATTTTTCCCGATATCATTCCCGTATGTCCTTCTGTAGCCTCAGATTATAAGTGATCTGCTCCATGTGATGTAACTGATTGACAGTATTTATAAAGGTGTCCACAGATGGGCCGTGTTCTTGAAGCCAGCATCTTGTGATAGCTTTCTGCTGGCAGCCTTAAAGATGGTTAGTAAATATGTTTCATTCTTGTTTGGATCCTCTGGAGGAAGTCCGAGGTATCGCGTGGGGAAGGACATCTTGAGATATCCTCCATTGTTGTGTTGCATTTGTGTCGCACACAAACGACGTTGAGGGACTTCCGGGCCGCCGTTCTACGATGACTCCACCCACGATGAGGAGGTACTCAGTGTAACGGAAAACGACCTGAACCGAGCCGAGCCGAGTAGGGGCTATTGGAAAAGCACCTCATATATAGCCCTTGATGAAGTGTAAACTAAGTTCCAAATCAAGGCCAGAGTCTACGACTTGACCGTGTTCAGATCTTCAGAAAACCACCAAGAGATGTCAGCGTTGGGAGAGTAGCAGGATTTATTTGTCTACAAAAAATCCAGGAGTAATTCTCAGCAGTGATAACACCCCAAGAAGAACTGAAGAAACTGAGCCGTGCACCGTCTTTTATGCTGTGAGCGTTGGTCATTTTTCCACGCCTATAGGGCGTATGATAGGAGTGACAGTTCTGACACCATTATACTTTCCTCGATCTGTTGGTCAGATCATGACGTCAGGTGATCATATTTCACCCGAGATCTCACTTTACAGAAGACATGCACATTATGTTATCATTAGGTCATCTTTTAGAGAAAACATGTCCAGACATGTTCAGATTTTTTGCTCCACATCTTATCTTATTATTTTGTGATAGATTTCATGCATATTATTCCAATATATGTTAAATGTTATAATACCTTAAGTTTACACCATTTCGTTTTGAGTACATATGTTTTACCTCTGGTCTTTAGTCTAAGAGCATTTGTCATAATTGTATCATCTCTTATTTTTAGCACATTGTAGCCAAAAAATATTCCACTACACCCTGTGATAGACTGTTACCTGTCCAGGTGTCCCCTACCTTCACCCTAAAGCTTGTTTTATGCTTACTGCTTCTGCGAGGTCCATGCAGCTCCGTGCGGACAAATTACGTCATTTTAGCAGCCACGCCCCCTCACACTTCCCTTCTCAAGTGGAAAATTTCCACGTCATGCACCTCCAAATTTTTCTAACTACACAGACGGAGAGCGCGGAAAACTGGTGGAAGAACAGGAGCTCCTAGCAGCAGAAGTTCAGAAATCCAGGCATTTATAGGATTCATCACACAGAGATCACCGTGGTAACTGGGAACAATTCATGGTGTGAAATGCAGCTATTCGGTAAAACGACATGTTGTAAGTGGTTTAAACGATGGCAAATTCTTCTGCTCTTCTCCTTTGCAATACGCTGCCCCCTGCAGGTTGGAAGCAGATGCCGCATGCAGTATAAAGTCAGACACGTTCTCTCCAGCAGATTTCCAAGAGTCTCATTTTCGCACGGCTCGTTCGTACAGAAAGCAGAACCCAGCCTTAAGTCAGCCGGGATAGACTCCAGCCCCACGTGACCCTAATGAGTATTAATCAGTGTGTAGGTAATGAGTGCATGGATGGTCGTCCAACCAATCAGACGCCTCCCCCAATGGTGCAGCGTGATGGATAAACATCTAAACTTTTGCAGCACACGATTAACCCTCCTGTTGTCTTCATTTACAGGCACCAAAAAAATATTGTTTCCTGGTCTGAAAAAAAATCCAAAAGTTCATCAAAAAATTCCCCACATTTCTGAAAATTGCAAAATCTTCAGGAAGAAAATTTTTAAGTTCCTAAAAAGTTTCCCTTAAAAGTTTTATTTAAAAAAACAAAAACAAAACAAAACCCAAATTTGACATGAAAATTCTTGTCAATATTTTCAAAAAATGAGAAAAATCTTCCAAAAACATCCTAAAAATATCTAAAGTGATTCCATATATATCAGTAAAACTTCTAATATTTTCTTTAAGCGAATTGTGCTGAATTTTGGTTGATTTTATGTGAATGTTCTTCAGAAACATTTTTAACATTTCTCTTTGTCCACCAAAAAATGTTCAAAGATTTCCCAAAAATGTTGAAAATGTGGACATCAGAAGTTTCACTGTGAAAATATTTAAAATTAAAAAACTTTAAAACGGGTCAGTTTTGACCTGCAGGACGACAGGAGGGTTAAACAAGACTTTCCCATCAGAATCAGACGTCCTGCTGCCGTTGCAACATCACTCTGTGTGTGTGTGTGTGTGTGTGTGTGTGTGTGTGTGTGTGTGTGTGTGTGTGTGTTTTTGCTGCTGTGTTTTGGTTATAGCAAGAACAAGCGTCATTACAGTGGCTTAGTCTGGCAGAAGCTACACACACACACACACACACATCCAGTCAACACACAACATGGAGACACACACCTACCGGTCAGCACTGACACCCAAAGGTTTGTGTTTTTGTTCTGGATGGTGGCTCCCACTGTCCTGTATTTGTGAAATTATGCAAATTATAAATTTGCATGCAGGAAAGATTCAGTATTTTGAAGGACTGACAGTTTTTTGTTTTTTTTTTTTTACATACAATTTACCTCCAAGTGTATTTCCTCTGCATGTTCCTCTGTTGCTGTTTGTTTCTCCGCATTTGGCCGTCGCTAACTGCACGAACACGGTTTGCTCATCTTTCCCGGACGCTGCAACGCCACACTACTACAGCTGTGTGTGCGTGGTTTGGTTCTTCCAGGCCTGGTCCGAAACCAAACCCGAGTGTCAGCTGCGGCCTCCGTTCTGGATGGTTCTAGCAGACGTCGAGGCCCAAGTCACAGAGTTCAGCCGGACAGATAAACGCTGTCCCTTTAAGAGCCGTTCTGTCTGCCCGAGTGTCTGTGTTTTTCACTACAACGGCCCAAAACATTCTCCCTTTCTGCACTGCAACTAGAGCGTTACTTTTTGAGACGCTGAATATACGATTTTCCATGTGGGAGACGGATGGACACACGAGAAAACATCCCTGAGTTTCTGCTCTTAAGGCGTTTCCACTCACTCAGAAGTCGTGGAGGGGAAACAATGATTTGATGTGAATTATTAAAAGCTTGATAAGATGGAAACTAGGAGGAGCTTTGGTGTGTAATAGGTCATTTGGATCGGCCGGGGTGGAGGGCAAAAGCCAGACGACGACTAGAACGGCGCCCCTGGGAGTGTTTGGTAAATTGCCCGGCTGCTTCAGGCGCAGGGGGGGAAGCCGGGGCGCAATTTGGGTAACCATGTGTACGTGTGGTTGCTTCCTGGAGAGGAGGATTATAATAAGAGTTGCATAAACAAAGAATTAAAGCAGAGCGAGCTTACAAATGGCAGTTCATGCGGAGCTTGCATGGTCCCGGCGGGGAACAACAGCATCCTTTGTTAGCGGTTCCTGGGGCACAGGCGCTGCTTTAAAAAGGTGCCTTGTTTGATGTCAACCCGGAGAGCTGAAACTCTGATTGGGATGCTTCCAAATTTATCTAATGACCCCGTTCCGTCGTCTGCGCTAATCTGATTTGCGGCAAATTAGATGACAAATTTGCCCCAATTTACGTGCCTCTCCCGTAAATAGTAAACCACTGGTTTCAGAAGCGACGCGTTGAAGTTATTCCCGACAAAAACAAACCAAGATGCGGAATTTTTAAGGCTGCGGGCGAAGTTAAAAGGGGGATTATGTTCTTTTGAAAGGGCTTCAAGGGTCCCTTTTCTCTGTGCAGCCTTTTGTGGATGAATTTCCTGAAAGGCTGCTGTCGAGGCCTCATTGCTCTGCATATGTGTGGTTGTGATTGTGAGGATGTCTCTAACAGAGCCGAGAGAAAAAACAGAGGAATGTCTGTCGGGAGCTGCAGCTGGTGTTTCAGTCGCTTTGTCGTTCCTGTTGTAAGCGATTGCTGTGTTACTAAAAATCAAGCAGGCGCAGATGTTGCTCAGAGATTGTGCAATCTGATTCCACTCCTGGAAGCCTATGGATTTATTACGGGACTTATCAAATTAATCGAGATAATTATACAGATTTACCTCAGCTTATTGAGTGAATTGTCTACCTTGGAGAAACCTCACACTTCCTATCAGTTCATTTAGATTGCTAACACATCTTTTACAGTTGTGAACAACATTTACGTACAACTTTTAAAGTATATCATGGCAGTCTTGAGTTTAGGACGATTCCTCTAACTCGTAATTTTCTCTAAATTAGTGATTGAATGAATGCTGTGCGAGTTCTTCCTCTAGAGGCAGAACCTTGAAGCTCCACTCAAGTCTGCTGCTGATCACATGGACAAAGAAAAGACCTTCTGGAGGAAAGTTCTGTGATCAGATGGAACAAAAACTGAGCAGAAATATGTTTGGGGGAGAGAAGGTGAGGTCTTTATCCCCAGAGAACACCAAACCTACCATCAAGCATGGTGGTGGCAGTATCATGCTGTGGGGCTTTCTGGAAGAGCTTCTGGACTGGTTTCAGACAATATGTTGGACTGGTTGTGGACTTTCTTGGGACTGGTGTATGTTTGATTTCAGTCTTGGTTCTCCTGGTTTTAGATGTGATTTAAAGTTGGTTTAGGATTTATTTCACATTGGACTTGGTCCTGGCTTAGGACTGGTTTTACATTGTCTTTGGTGGGACTTGGACTTTGTACAAGTAGTTTAGGTTTGGTTGTGGTCCTGATTTTGCACTGGCTGTTGACATTTTTTTGGGATTGATTTCAGACTGTATGTTGGACTGGCTTATGTTTGGTTTCAGTCTTGGTTCTGGGCTGGTTTTGGATGTGGTTTAGAGTTGTTTTAGGATTTATTTCACACTGGATCTGGTCCTGGTTTAGCACTAGTTTTTAGATTGTCTTGGGCTGGTCTTGGACTTTTTTAGGGGTAGTTGATGCTTGGTTTTGATCTGGGTTTTGCTCTGGTTTTAGACTATTTGAGCACTGGTTTCAGACTGTCTTGGGCAGGTCTTTTTTTAACCCAAAGAACACCAACCTACATCAAGCATGGTGGTGACAGTATCATGCTCTGTGGAACTGGAGCTTTACACAAAGTAAGTGGAACAATGAAGAAGGAGGATTACCTCCACATTCTTCAGGAAAACCTAAAACCATCAGCAGAAGGTTGATCTTGGACACAGTTGGATATTTCAACAGCACAATGAGCCCAAACACACATCAGACGTGGTAAAGAAATGGTTCCATCAGGCTAGAATGAAGGTTTTGAACTGGTCTCCCCAAAGTCCTGATTCAAAGCCAGTCAGAAAGACAACTAATTTAGTGGAACTGCACAAATTGTGTCAAGGAGAGTGGTCAAAGAAGCAACCAGAGGCTTGAAAATCACCTTGTTGAGGTTGACATTTAACCGAATATCAGAACTGCTGTATGTATATTTTTGATCCAGCAGATTTCTTCTTATTTTCAGAAGACCTTCCATCTATCCATCTATGAAAGAACCAAAATGTGCGACTGATTTTTTGTGACAAAGATTCATGTGTCAACGATTCCATCACAGATCATTCAGAGTTATAGGAATCATTAGAAACTAAAGACTGACATACTGATGTACATGATCTTTACAACTGTACAAGAAAATATTTGTTTGACAAAAAGTGAACTCAAGTAAATGATGTGTTCAAATTGTCCTACATTTGATTTGTGTTTAAAGCAAGCAACAGATCAAACACATAACAAGCTCGAATATTAATCTGCCTGCGTACGAAAATCCGAATGGAAGAAATGTGTATCTTAAATTCCAGTGAACAGATTGGGCCTTGTTGTTCGAAATCACCACGTCATCCCCGGTCCCGGCCCACGCCATACCAGCCCGTCGCCAGCATTCCTGCCTCATACCATTCGATCCTGCTCCATTCCATCTCTGATAACTGCGCTCACAAACATTTGTGGTATTTTTTTATTTTCCTTTCTGTGAAACCGGTCGGGTTGCTCTGCGATGCGTCTCCAGAAGGCCTGACTGCTGTGAACACTGACACACACATAAACACGCCTTCACCTCGTGTGTCGCGTCCATCTAATCTCTGACGTGTTTCTTTGCAGGTTGACGTGTTCGCCGTGCGCTGGCCTCTGTCCTAAGCTGTGCGTGGGGAACAAGACGATCGACTCGGTGACTTCGGCTCAGGCCCTGAGAGGCTGCACTGTTCTCCACGGCAACATGATCATCAAGATCCGAGGAGGGAGTGAGTACTACTACACCTCACCCCCCGCCTGGCCTCCTGCAGCTCCGTTTCCCTGTTTACTTCTTCCTCTGTTATTAGGTTTCTCAGTCCACAGCCCTCTCAGACATCCAGTCTATTCTGTTAATCTGACTACAACCGATCGCCTCCAGAAACATCCTGCTCACTTTTCTGTAAAAGTTACGACAACCATACTTTGAGTTATGTGATGCAGTTTAGGGAAGATTTTCTTCATATTTCAACATCAATATTGGTCCAGAAACATCACAAGAGAGCAAAAGACAAAGTTTGAAGGTCACAAAACACTTTCCTCCTTCACTTTTCCCTGCAGTTTCCATATCTATTCGGCTACAAACTGCAATGTGCATAAAACAGACGTAGACAGCTCATATTGATGATTTTTACCAATAACTAAAATAATCAGGTCCACAAACACCACAGAAAGCAAAAATTAAACTGTTTGAACACTGCATAACACCGTTCTCATTCACGTTTATTAAGCTACAAACTTAAATGTTCATAGAAATTAAACTTGACCACAATAAAATGACTGTTGAGAATCAGTTTTTTTTATAAGACATAAACTTTAATTTATCGCTTCCAGCTGTTTGTAGAAGTTTTTCCTCTGAGTTTATTAAAAACCTGCAGCAGGATCAATAAGTGCGTCTCTAAAGCAACAGAGTTGTGCACATTTTTGCATGTGGGATGTTGTTATTTTACCAATATTGGTCCGGAAACATCACAAGAGAGCAAAAGGCAAAGTTTGAAGATCACAAAACACTTTCCTCCTTCACTTTTCCTTGCAATTTCCACATCTATTAGGTTACAAACTGCAATGCAATGTCCATATAACCACACACCAACAGCTCTTATTAATGATTTTTACCAAAAATTTATATAATCAGGTCCACAAACACCACAGAAAGCAAAAATTACAATTTAAACACTACATAACACCCTTCTCATTCACATTTGTTAAGCTACAAACTGAAATGTCCCTAAAAATCAAACTTGACTGCAGTAAATCGACTGTTCAGAATCAGTTTTGTCAGAAGACATTAACATTAATTTGTTGCTTCCAGCTGTTTGTAGAAGTTTTTCCTCTGAGTTTATTAAAAACCTGCAGCACGATGCATGTGAGCGTCTCTAAAGCAAGAGAGTTGAGCACATTTTTGCATGTGGGATGTTGTTATTTTACTAATATTGGTCCCGAGACATCACAAAAGAGCAAAAGACACAGTTTGCCCATCACAGTATGCATTTTCTCATTCAATTTACACTACAATTTTACATCTATTACACACTGAAATGTCCGTTAAAATAAAAATCTTAAGTTTAATTTGTCGCTTCCAGCTGTTTCTAGGAGTTTTCCTCTGAGTTTATTAAAAACCTGCAGCATCAGGATCCATGTGAGCGTCAATAACCTTGTTAAACACTCATAATCATAAATAATCAGCATGGAACAGGTCACCGTGAACTTTTCTTCGTATCAGACAGGTGAGCCGTCACACAGAGTCACAGTTTATCAGCTGCAGGTAAATCATTAGACAGGTTGGAGCGCCGTCACAGCTGCTGCAGTGTCATAAGGAAAATTAGCTTTTGGTTTTTTAAACAGTTTGATAAGCTGCTGTTAGTTTAGATCCAGTCTTGTTAGTGCCTTGTAGGTATATTTATATCACCCAGTGTCTCGTGAATGTCAGGTATTGTACCACTGTGAGGACTCATGAAGCAGCATTATTGCATATTTCATGTCATTTATCCCAGTTTTCAGTAAAGCATTTTATTCCAACTGTCTTCCTCCTTGCAGACAACATAGCAGCAGAGTTGGAGGCCAGTCTGGGTCAGATTGAGGAGATCACCGGCTACCTGACTGTTCGCAGGGCTTACGCTCTGGTCTCACTGTCCTTCCTCCGGAAACTTCGCATCATCAGAGGGGAGCATCTGGAGGGAGAGTAAGTCCTCTGCTGTCTTTGGTTACACCTCCTCCTCCACCTCATCATCATCAGCCTTGAATACTGATCATAATTTGCGTATTTTGGATGCAAAGATAAACAGCAAAGCAAAATTTAAAGTAATTTGACCCGAAAATATAGTCATTTTGCTGACATTTTCCTGGAAGTTGCCTGAGATCGCCCCCATAAACTCGTTTTCTCACTCATGTTCCACCGAAACAACCAAATAATGCACTCATGCAAATGCACCATAAAATTTTAACTTGATCCCCGTCCCTTCTCCTCTGTCTTCATGTCCTACATTGTGATTAATTCCTGTATTTTCCTTCTCTCCGTCTCCTGCAGTAGTTATGCCTTCTACGCGCTGGACAACCAGAACCTCCGTGAGCTGTGGGATTGGTCCAAACACAATCTGACCATCCAGCGAGGCCGCATGTTCTTCCACTACAACTCCAAACTGTGCATGTCCGAAATCAGCAAGATGGAGCAAGTGACGGGAACCAAGGAGCGCAATCAGAAGAACGACATCGCCGTCCGCAACAACGGAGACCAGGCCTCCTGTAAGATGACGATGCTTTTACACCGTACTGACCGTTAGTTTGGTTTTTGTGCAGCACACTTCTGTACAATATAAAGAAGATATTCCTCCTTCAGTAAATGTGCGCAACCTAAAGTTTGTAGAAAAGCATTAAAGTTTTGGTGCAGGTCATCTCTAGATTAAATGCACAAAACTTTTTCAGAAAAATTTAAATTTCAAATGTAAACCTCGTGTCGTCCTGCGGGTCGGATTGACCCGTTTTAAAGTTTGAAAATGTGGGAAAAAAACAATTTACACAGTGAAACTTCTGATGGCCACATTTTTTGGTGGAAAAAAAATGTTTCTTTAAGAACATTCACGAAAAATCTACCACAATCCAGCGAATTTCTCTATGTGACCGACAGTCATGAGCCAAAAAAATCTGTGACTTTTTGGCTGAACTGCAGGAAGTGTTTACACGTACCAGATAGGCAACACTAATTTTTTTTAATTTCTGTCACATGTGGCATTATAACTGTGTCATACTGCACAGATTTAATAACGGTAGACAGACAGCTTTAGCCCTCTGGACCCCAAAATCTGCCATTAAGTTTAAAATGCAAATGAACTGTAAACACTGAGAGAATCGTCTGATTTTCAGCGTTCTAAAGATCCTCATCATTTGTGACTTTCACTTTCATTTAAAATGAAATTTACCCAATAAAAGCTTAAAATCATGATATTCAATCAAAATAGTCTTATTTTTTAAAAAAAATGCCAAAAATAAACGGTTTGAAATAGCTAGATTCTGTAAAAATCTAAAAATTCTTCACTCCCTGGAGCAACTGAAAAGTCACAACTTGCTATATTTGTGACCCACAGTCATGAGCCAAAAAATAAATGACTTCCTGGCTGAACTGCAGGCAGTGTGTACACATACCAGATAGATTTCTATAAAATGTGGCATTATAGCTGTGTCATACTGCACAGAAGACATTTCTGAGTCCTTTCTACTTCTAGTCATGGTTGTTCCGTTTCCAGAGCGATTCAGGACTTCATATTGCAGTGAAAAATGAGCCCACAGTGGTGAAAATCATGACAGGAGCAAAAAAATACAGACCGTTAAGGAGATCACACTGGTCCAGGACTAAATAAAAGCTCTCTATAATGAGGTTTTTGGGCTTGAGACCAGTTTACCAAACGCCTGTGCTGAGTTTTGTTCCATTTTGTTCCTCAGGTGAGACGAAGCTGCTGAAATTCAACCTGATCAAGACGACGTCCAACATGATTATGCTGAAGTGGGAGCAGTTCTGGCCATTGGACTTCAGAGACCTGCTGGGATTTATGGTTCTCTACAAAGAGGCGTACGTAAATCACAAGCAAAGTGGATTGCAAAACAAAATTTAATCAATACTAGTGAGGAATTCTGGGGTTTTCTTGACCTCAGAGCTTCCTTTGACGCCACCGATCATGACGTAATAAATTAAGCAGGAAAACACAACAGAGAGTTAGTATCTGAAGTTCAGTCTGAACCTGGTTGTGATGTTCGATCAAAACAGGAAACATAACTTAACCCTTGTGTCATCCTGCAGGTCAGAATTGACCCGTTTAAAGTTTAAAATATTTTCACAGTGAAACTTCTGATGTCCACATTTTCAACATTTTTGGGAAATCTTTGAACATTTTGGTGGGAAAAAAGAAATGTAAAAAATGTTTCTTAAGGACATTCAGAAAAAAACAACCAAAATTCAGTGGATTTCGCTGGATTTTGGTTGGTTTTTATGTGAATGTTCTTAAAGAAAGTTTTACTGATATATATGGAATCACTTTAGATATTTTTAGGATTTTTTCGGAAGATTTTTACTTATTTTTTGAAAATATTTACAAGAATTTTCTTCCAAAATTTGGGGGATTGTTTTTAAAATGAAACTTTTGAGGAAAACTTTGAAGGAATTAATGGAATTTTCTTCCTGAAGGTTTTGCAAATTTTCAGAAACGTGGAATTTTTTTGCTGAATTTTTGGATTTTTGTCAGACAAGGAAACAATATTTTTTGATGCCCATAAATGAGGACAACAGGAGGGTTAAGGACCTACAGAATGCAGAATCACCTTGAAAACTCTATTTATCGTCTTTAATACACTTAATAATTTGACTTCCAAGTAAATTTCTGACCTGCTGTCTATTTAGAATCCATTCGGAGATGTCTTACTTCCTTGTTATTTGTCTGTTTTTGCATTTGTTTCCTTCTAATTATCGCTTCTTCTCTCGTCTCATCACTCCACGTCGTCCTTCTGCCTACTCCTGCTTCATTTCCACCCACTGATCTACTTTTTTCTTCCGTCTCCTTCAGGCCGTATAAGAACGTGACGGAGTTCGACGGACAGGACGCCTGCGGATCCAACAGCTGGGCGATCGCCGACGTCGACCCGCCGTCTCGCCCCACGGAAGGCAAGAAGGGCGAGGATCCGGGCCACCTGATCCGACCGCTGAAGCCCTGGACCCAGTACGCCATCATGGTGAAAACCCAGCTGTCTGCGTCCGACGAGCACCAGGTCCACGGAGCCAAGAGCGAGATCATCTACGTCCGAACCAACGCCTCCAGTGAGTCAGAACACATCAGAGGTTTCACTGCTTTGCTTGGGAGAACGTTTGGATGAGAATGTGTGACTCTGCTGTTGGATCATGAAGAAATTAAACAGAAAATCCTAGTTACGGAGCTTTACATGTAGTTTTTTTTAACCCAAACACATGAGCAGTGTACTATGTAGTGAGATTAATGTGTTGAGCCTTGACTCTAGTCTCGTCCTGCAGGTCAAAATTGATCTGTTTTAAAGTTTGAAAATGTGGTAAAAGATATATTTTCACAGTGAAACTTCTGATGGCCACATTTTCAACATTTTTGGGAAATCTTTGAACATTTTTTGGTGGAAAAAAAGAAATGTTTAAAAAAATATATTTCTTTAAGAACATTCACAAAAAAACAACCAAAATCCAGCGAATTTTGTTGGATTTTGGTTGATTTTTTTGTGAATGTTCTTAAATAAACTATTAGAGGTTTTACTGATATATATGTAATCACTAGATATTTTTAGGATTTTTTGGAAGATTTTTACTTGTTTTTTGAAAATATTTACAAGAATTTTCTTGCCAAATTTGGGGGATTTTTTTTT
Organism: Amphiprion ocellaris; assembly: GCF_022539595.1. NCBI lineage: Eukaryota > Metazoa > Chordata > Actinopteri > Pomacentridae > Amphiprion > Amphiprion ocellaris. The sequence goes on along the minus strand of NC_072767.1, from coordinate 3,482,413 downwards.
TTTTTTAAATAAAACTTTTAAGGAATTATTGGAATTTTCTTCCTGAAGGTTTTGCAAATTTTCAGAAATTTGGGGAATTTTTTGCTGTATTTTTTAATTTTTTTCAAACAAAGAAACAAAATTTTTTGGTGCCCATAAATGAGGACAACAGGAGGGTTAACTTACATGATAAACAGCATTTCTCTGTTGCGTCTTTAGCAGTATCAGCACGTCTCTACCGTAATAAATAACTCTTCATAGCTCTCCACTATAACAAACTGTTCGTCTGAGTGAAGTCATGAACACGTCGTTGGTCTGTTTTCTGCAGAAGAAGCGTCAAATGAGGCTTGGTAACTCCCATCAGGCACCTCTTTTGTGTCATGTGGGGGTTTTAGTCTGTTGTCCAGCCGGTTTACTCAAATAAAGCCCGGCTATGTGGAACTCGCCTCACCGTTCGCCTCTCAGATGTCAGCCGTCGAGGCAAAACAAATGTCCTGAATGCGTTTCCTTCCTCGTAAATAATTTGCAGCGTGTTTGCATGTTTTCCCGTCTGCGTTGTTTACATCTGTGTTTGCTGAGCAGCGATCTTCCTCCTCCTCCTCCTCCTCCTCCTCCTCCTCTGCTTTCTCCTGAACATCACCAGCCTGACGGGAAAAGCAAAACCTCTGCTCGTTGCACCGTTTGTTTGATTTTATAACATATTAAGAATGTGAACTTGGCTGTATTTGGACGAATCTCTCCAAGTGACATAACCTTGTTGTCCAGTAAAAGATGAGCTGTTGTTGTGTTTTATAACCTGCACTGCATCGCCTGCTTTCATTCAAGTTAAATAAGATAAAATAAGACAATCCTTTGATATGTGTAGTGTCTAAAAGGAGATATCTTATGTAATTGCACAAGTTTTATAACATAGATGTTGAATTAATGTGTTTTAATCAGCGTTTAGTATCCATAAGTGTTGGTAATCTGCAAAAATAGAGTTTTTTTACTTCTATCTATGTGATTATTATGTATTATAGGTCAATTTATAGGTGATTTAATTGTTTTTGCACATTTAAATGAACATTAAAAAGCCAAAAAAATACACATGATATGTAAAGTTAGCATTAGAGGAGGTATTTTAATTATTGAAAATTACCATATTTTATGAAATGATTGGTTTTCATTATTTTCTAGTAATTTTTGGTCCCCTGGCTGCTGAATTATTACTTTTTTTGAGTTTTTTTCTACAGTGTAGTTCTAATTTTCTTGTCAAACTTGTAGAACATGAAGGAGAGATGCTCTTTTAACTATTCTAGCAATCTGTCTCTCTGATTATTATGCATTCTAAGCAATTTCATTGTTTTTACACGTTAATATCCTTAAAAAAATGGTTATAAAGTGTATTTTAATTGTGGAGAGTTACATTATTTTCATAATATTGTGATTTTTCAGTATTTTTTGGCTCCTCAGCTGCTGGATTATTACTTTTTATGCACTGTTGATCCGACAAAATACATATCATATGCATCTTTTATCTATTAAAACAATGTCTCTCTCTCTGATGATTATATATTATAGAAGTAATTTCATTGTTTTTACATGTGTAAGTATCCTTTATGAAACATTAAAAAGTCGAAAAATACACATTATTTCAAAATTAGGACCATAAAGTGTATTTTAATTGTGGAAAGTTACTGTATTTTCATAATGCTGCTATTTTCCAGTATTTTTTGGCTCCTCGGCTGCTGGATTATTGCTTTTTTTTTTAGTTTTTTGTACAGTGTAGTTGTAGTTTTCTTGTCATACTTGTAGAGCATGGAGGAGCGATGCTCTTTTATCTATTAAAACAATCTATTGCTCAGATTACTAAACATTACAGGTAGTTTTATTGTTTTTCCATGTGTTAATATCCTTCATTAAACATTGAAAAGATGAAAAATACACATGATGTCAAAATTAAAGTCTAGGTTTTGCACAAGTTATTCTACAAGTTGAAAAACATTGACGTTGCCCAGATTCTTCTTCATGCAGAAAGTAATTACAGCTTACAGAGTCTTGTAAAGGTACAGAAATATTCACAACACACGTGTTTTCAGGTGTTGATGTTGCACCGGAGTGAAATATGACAGTAGGAGGACTCCTGGGAGCAGCTGTGGTGGTAAAGTCAGGTTCAGGAGGTTACACAGGACTTTAAGTCATCCTCAGCACTGATCTTCATCTTCCTGTCCTCCCTCCTCAGAGCCCTCTGTGCCTCTGGACCCCATCTCCTCCTCCAACTCCTCCTCTCAGATCATCCTGAAGTGGAAACCTCCCACCAGCCCCAACGGCAACATCACCCACTACCGGGTCATCTGCCGCAAGCAGCCCGAGGACAGCGACCTCTACAAGTTCGACTACTGCCTGCAAGGTTAGCACACTGGAAAAAATGCCCCTCTCAAAACAAGGAGAAAAAAGCCTATTTCAAGCAACCTTTACCTTGAAATAAGTGAAAAAATCTGCCAATAGAACAAGTGAAAAATGGCTTGGTGAGATTTCTTGAAATAAGATATGATATTTAGAATATTGAGATCTTAAAATTAGCTGGGGAAACTTATTTTAAGCTCTATTTTACCAGGACTGTCAAGTTTAGGAGTCTTAAAATAAGCCAGACATGCAAAAAAAAAAAAATAGCAGTTTTTCACTTAAAAATAGATTTTCGTTTTCATCTAACCTCCTAATTTGAGATGTTTTAACCCTCCTGCTGTCTTCATTTATGGGAACCAAAAATATTGTTTACTTGTCTGAAAAAAATCCAAAAATTCAGCAAAAAAATTCCCCCAAATTTGGCAAGAAAATTTTTGAAAATATTTTCAAAAAATGAGTAAAAATCTTTCAGAAAAATCTTAAAAATATCTAAAGTGATTTCATATAAATCGGTAAAACTTTTAATATTTTCTTTAAGAACATTCACCAAAAAATCAACCAAAATCCAGCGAATTTTGCTGGATTTTGGTTGATTTTTTGGTGAATGTTTTTAGGAAACATATTTAACATTATTTCTTTTTTTCCACCAAGAAATGATCAAAGATTTCCCAAAAAAGTTGAAAATGTGGACATCAGAAGTTTCACTGTGAAAATATATTTTTTTCCCACATTTTCAAACTTTATTTAATTGGACCCGCAGGACGACACGAGGGTTAAACTTATTTTGAGTTTTCTTGTAAAATTCAACTCAAAACAAGATAATTTCAAGATTGTTTGACTTAACAAGATATTTAAGATGCATTGTCTTAAAACAAGTCCCTCCATCTGCTGAAATGTCTCTTGTTTAGTGAATTTATCTTAAATCAATTGGGATGAGACATTCTGACTAAAAATGAGACAAATAGACTTGGTAGGATTTAGAGTTTTTGCAGTGCATCTACGCTCTGTCGCGTCTAAATCTCCCATGTTCCGCTGTTCTCTGTCTGGACTTCACACCTGTTTCTGCTGCTCAGGTATGAAGCTGCCGTCTCGAACGCCTACACACCTGGACAGCGAGGACGAGCAGAAGTGGAACCACACGGACGAGCCGACCTCGGGAGGGAAATGCTGCGCCTGCCCCAAAACAGACAGTCAGCTGAAGAAGGAGCAGGAGGAGATCGAGTACCGCAAGACCTTCGAGAACTACCTCCACAACGAAGTGTTCGAGAGCAGGTGGGCTGCACTTAACCCTTTTACACCCAAGGCTCATACGGGCCGCCTGGATTTTTTTATTGGGGCTGTAAAAGAGTCAGAAATCATACTATGAGTGATTGCTTTTCCCCTTTTTTTCAGAACAACCTAAGCTTTCAATATCTGACAATATCTGACATAAACTATGTGTTTAAAATCCTGAAAAATCCAAGTCGGTTTTTTTTTTTTTCCACTTTAAACTATTGTTACATTTTTAACCCTCCTGTTGTCCTCATTTACAGGCACCAAGAAATATTGTTTCCTTTTCTGAAAAAATCCAAAAATTCGGCAAAAAATTCCCCAAATTTCTGAAAATTTGCAAAACCTTCAGGAAGGAAATTCCAATAATTCCTTCAAAGTTTCCCTGAAAAGTTTTATTTTTAAAAAAATCCCTCAAATTTGGTAAGAAAATTCTTGCAAATATTTTTTTAAATGAGTAAAAATCTTCCAAAAAAATCCTAAAAATATCTAAAGTGATTCCATATATATCAGTAAAACTTCCAATATTTTCTTTAAGAACATTCACATAAAAATCCACCAAAATCCAGTGAAATTTGCTGGATTTTGGTGGATTTTTTTGTGAATGTTCATAAGAAACATTTTTAACATTTCTTTTTTTCCACCAAAAAATGTTCAAAGATTTCCCAAAAATGTTGAAAATGTGGACATCAGAAGTTTCACTGTGAAAATATATATTTTTTCCACATTTTCAAACTTTAAAACGGGTCAGTTTTGACCCTCAGGACGACACGAGGGTTAAGCGTTGTTCTTGTTACTGTACACCAGTTTTGCACCAGTTTCATGAACTTGTGTCGGTTTAAAAAGCTCGTGAACCTTCAGACGTCGGTGTGTTCCGCTCTGCCCCCAGCGGAGCCTCAGGAGGAGCTTCGTTTGTTTGTGTTGTGACCAGGGAGCCCCTCAGTGCAGCCGAACTCCATCACTCCTCTTTTGTCCTGCCGTCATGCTGGCCGTCTCCAAGCGGCTCGGTGTCGGTGTGTGTGTGTGTGTGTGTGTGTGTGTGTGTGTGTGTGTGTGCGTGTGTGTGTGTGGGTGTGTGTGTGCGTGTGTGTGTGGGTGTGCGTGTGTTTTTACGTGGACCCTTGTTTTTGTGCCCTGCACCGCCCTGGGGGGGCCTCGGCTGGGAGGTGTCTGGCCTCCGGTGCCCCCCTCCCTCCCGCCTCCTTCCCCTGACAAACACCCAGAGCGGGGGGCGACTACTGTGCCCATTATGGCCGGTGCCAGTCAGAGGGGCAGTCATGCAAACTGCCACACAAACACGCTAACTCACCTTCACCTCAGCAGCCGTGTTTCTGAACGGGCCGAGGTCGGCTTCCTGCTCCTGCGTCCGTATTCCGTCACGCAAAGGGGCCCTAAAGTGCTTTTCTTCTACCTGAGTAACTTCACCGTTAACTTGCCTCCTATTGGAGCCACTCAGGACAATTAATGGTTTAAATATTTGATGTCAGGGGGACAGTCCTCCTAATTCGTCCTCAGTGATGCCATGTGTCCTGTACAAAGGGGCATCTCAGGTCTTATTTTGGTTGGCGTTTGTCGTTAAAGCGCTCGCTGGCTCCACCAAGTGGTCAGTTTTGATCGCTGCAGAACAGTCATTGGTATTTAGAATAGAATAGAACAGAATAGAATAGAATGTGCTTTATTGTCATTATACAGTGTACAACGAGATTGCAGAGCTTTTGCTTTTCAGTGCAAACAAGAAAGTGCAAGATAAAAGTCTTAAAAATCTTAAAGATTGCACAAACAGTCTCTATTTACAAAATGCATTCTAAATAGCAGAGTGAATATTGAGGTAGTGTAGAGCAGCAGCAGAGACAGTGGTGTATATCTGCACATTTACACGATATTGTTGGGTTGTTACATGTGAGAGTTCAGGGTGGTGATTGCTCTGAGAAAGAAGCTGTTTTTCAGTCTGTCTGTCCTCGCTTTAACCCTCGTGTCGTCCTGAGGGTCAAATTAACCCGTTTTAAAGTTTGAAAATGTGGAAAAAATTTATATTTCCACAGTGAAACTTCTGATGTCCACATTTTCAACATTTTTGGGAAATCTTTGAACATTTTTTGGTGGAAAAAAAGAAATAAAAATATTTCTTAAGAACATTCACAAAAAAACCAACCATGTGAATGTTCTTAAAGAAAATATTAGTTTTACTGATATATATGGAATCACTTTAGATATTTTTAGGATTTTTTTGGAAGATTTTTACTCATTTTTTGAAGAATTTTCTTGCCAAATTTGAGGGATTTTTTTTAAAATTAAACTTTTAAGGGAAACTTTTAAGGAATTATTGGAATTTTCTTCCCGAAGATTTTGCAAATTTTCAGAAATTTGGGGAATTTTTTTTGCTGAATTTTTGGATTTTTTTCAGACAAGGAAACCATATATTTGGTGCCTGTAAATGAGGACAACAGGAGGGTTAATGCATCTGTAGCGCCTCCCAGAGGGCCACAGATCAAAAAGCAAAAAGCTTTGTGGGTAAATGTCAAGCGGTCAGACTCAGTAGAGGTTAGAGTGAGCAGAGGTTTGGATTTTTCTCAGCTACAGGTCTGCGTCATGCAAACAACGTGCAGATTGTCTAAAGTTAAACCTCCCTGTCGCTGTTTTCTCTGCAGGCCGTCTCGTCGCCGTCGCTCGGTGGGAGTCGCCAACGCCACCCTGCCTCCTCTCTTCCTCACCACCATCCCCAGTCTGCAGTTCGGATCCACGACGGCGACGCCTGAAGACGAAGACGAAGACCAGGAAGGATCGAAGGTCTCACACGCTTCATTCTGTTTGCTCTTGGAAGATTTGTCATTCTTGTTTCCACAGAGTTACTGATCATCTGTTGTTCAGGGACGCTGCACTTGATTATCTGTTTTACAAAAATGGGAAGAAAAACTACTGAGACTCGACATAATATATAGATCATTTACGAATATGTTTTATGGCCTATTTCAGCCAAAAAATCCCTGAATTTTCCTCACGTTGCTGATGGTCGCAGCTGAGTCAGTCATAGCTTCACGGTTGCACCAGGAAGGCCTGAATTTTTAGTTTTTTACAGAATTTGCTTTGAGCAAATGGATTTTTTTGGGCAAGTTTTTAAAGTGATTTTAACTAAATTACACAATTTTACCAATAAGAAAATGAAAATTCTTTACTTGATCTTATCTGCTCTGTGCGAACACAGCCTGCAGTTCAGCCTAAAAGTCCCTGAATTTTTTGTTTTAAACAGAATCTGATGACAACAAACGGTTTATTGTTATTATTATTATTATTATTATTATTATTATTATTATTATTATTATTATTATTATTATTATTATTATTATTATTATTTACAAAATTGAGACTCTGCATAATATATTGTATATTTTAATATTATGTTTACATATTTCAGTTTTGCAAATTTTCAGACATTTGGGGAATTTTTCTGCTGTATTTCTGGATTTTTTTCAGACAAGGAAACAATATTTTTTGGTGCCCGTAAATGAGGACAACAGGAGGGTTAAATAAAGTTGAATATGGTTGTTTTATTCTGAAATTACCACCAGGAGGAGGTGGAAATGAGGCATAAAGACATCTAAAATAGCTTTTTTAACATCACTACAGTATAAAACAAGCAGGTTTTTCCAATTTGAGCAGGACAAAGTCATTTTATTTGCATAAATGATTTGACACGGTTCTTTCCTGCTCAGGTGGAGTTAAAAGTTTTCTCCAAGGAGTCGACGGTCATCTCCAACCTGCATCACTTCACCAGCTATAAGATTGAGATCATGGCCTGCAACCATCCGACGGACCTGAAACGCTGCAGCATGGCGACGTACGTCAGCGCCAGGACGATGCCGGAGGGTGAGAAGAACAAACTTTTACTGCATTTGCTGTCTTTTACATACACATGGAGATTCCTGCAGCATCAGCGAAGGAAGTCCAGAGGCGATCAGGTTCAGGAGAAATCGTTAAAATATGCGGGAAATATCAGATTCTTTTTGTCTTTTTTCAGTTTTCCTCTGTTGATTTTTCAGTAAAACGCTTGCAGATAGAAACACGGTTCTACAGCTCCAACGAAAAGCACATGAACACCTTACATGTTGTGACTTTAAGTGATGTGATGGTTTATTTTTATCTTCATATTTTTATGAATTCAAACACCAAAAGGATCCTGCTGGAGAACAGATTCAACTTTTATGGAATATAAACCCACAGACCTCATTCAACAACCTAAAACCTTCTCCCAAGGCTTTGATCTTTGAATACACTGAATACACTTTGGATTTCACTGTGAAAATATATTTTTTCCACATTTTCAAACTTTAAAACGGGTCAGTTTTGACCTGCAGGACGACACAAAGGTTAAATAACAAGAAGTGTTCACTTGTTGTCATGGTTACAGTGACACTGTGCCGCAATCTAGCAATGACACAGAAATCTTTAACTTTCTAAATCCGTGGATCCAGACTATAAGCCGCATCACTGCCAGAATCTAATCAGTTGGTCCTTGTGTCATTTCTGACTTTCCCTGAAGATTTCATCCAAATGTGTTAGTCTGTTTTTGTGTAAAGTTGCTAACAGACAGACAAAAAGACGGACAAACGTACGCCGATCGTCACATAACTCCGCTGTGTTCCTTGGCGGAGCAAAAATACTGCTGCATTTTGAGCAGCGACATCTAATTGCAGCAGCTTTCAGCAGTCAGACTAGCAGGAAACCTCCAGAAAATGTACATTCTAGTGATCAGGAATGAACTCATAAAGCACTAAATGTATAAATAAGTTCACTGAGTGTTTGTGTTCGTGTCCACAGAAAAAGCCGACGACATCCCCGGTCCTGTGACCCACGAGATCGTGATGGCCGAGCCTCCCTACGTTCTGATTAAATGGAACACGCCTAAATCACCCAACGGCCTCATCATCCTGTACGAGGTTTTCTACCGGAAGGTCGGAGACACGGAGGTTAGTAGCAGCAACGTCTGGAAAGAAAAGATACACGGGAACATGTCCAGGGGGAAGGAGGGAGGATCTGGAAACTAAAGGGGGCACAGAGGTGACGGAGGGAAAGAGCCGGCAGACATGATCCTCAGAGTGGCAGCAGAAAGCAGATGAAGGAGAGGAGAGGCAGTGATGTGCTGAGAGACTCTGGGGAGGAAGGAGAGGAAAGCAAGGATTGTTGTGTTCACTCCGTCTGCTCCTCATACGGAGGCAGGAACAAAGGAAATATTTGTTTACAACCTCCCACTGCTGCCTCAGTGTGTGTGTGTCTGCACATTAAAATTTCATGTGTGTCTGTATGTCTGTTCTGAGTGTTGTTGTTGTTTACTTGCTGTAAATGTGTGGATTCATCTCTCATTGCTATTCATCGCTGCACCGCCTGACCCCAGGAGCCGGTAGCAGCTCTGTTACCATAGCGACAGAGGCAGGAAGGAAGGCTGGGATGCAGTGGCGGCGATGGACTCGCATCTCCGACGACATCTCCGCCGCACTGCACGGAAAACCCGGCGCTCTAGCAGCCCAAACAAACCGGCCGGCATCGATTTAAGACGATGCCGAGAGCATGTCGGGGCTTTAGAGTCGTTATATGGCGGAAAAACTCAATAGAATTTAGCATGAAGACGTCTCACTCACTCTTAATTTGATGTAAAATCAACAAAATCTGGCCAAACATCCAATCAGACCTCCTCAGAAAAAGATGATTTTTTTCTGTGCAATATGTGTAGACATTTTTCACTTTCTATTTCACATGAGTTTTTTCTGCAATTTTTTAGCCCTTATAACTTCATAAGTACATGAGAGAAACACATGAAATCAGCAACTTTCTAGATATTTGCTGTTCTGACCAACCACCTACCACACATGCTGATATGAGCCTTGAATGTTTACTGTGGTACTACTGGTCAGAAAAGACATAAAACAACCTCAAAAATGTACAAAACTTCCACAAATAAGCACAAAACTACTCCAAAGAGACCCACAGTCACTGTAAAAGTTGACCCAAAATGCACCTTTTAACCCTCGTGTCGTCCTGCAGGTCAAATTGACCCATTTTAAAGTTTGAAAATGTGGAAAAAAGAAATATATTTTCACAGTGAAACTTCTGATGTCCACATTTTCAACATTTTTGGGAAACGTTTGAACATTTTTTGGTGGAAAAAAGAAATGTTAAAAATGTTTCTTAAGAACATTCACAAAAAAAATCAACCAAAATCCAGTGAAAATTTGCTGCATTTTGGTTGATTTTTTGTGAATGTTCTTAAAGAAAATATTACAAGTTTTACTGATATATATGGAATCACTTTAGATATTTTTAGGATTTTTTTGGAAGATTTTTACTCATTTTTTGAAAATATTTATGAGAATTTTCTTGCCAAATTTGGGGGATTTTTTTAAAATAAAACTTTTAAGGGAAACTTTTAAGGAATTATTGGAATTTTCTTCCTGGAGGTTTTGCAAATTTTCAGAAATTTGGGGAATTTTTTTGCTGAACTTTTGGATTTTTTTCAGACAAGGAAACAATATTTTTTGATGCCCGTAAATGAAGACAACAGGAGGGTTCAGTTTATTTCGCAGTATCACCGGTCAAAAATTCTTTATTTATTCTTGTAGTCTCAGAGTTTAGAGTCTCATTTTATGTGTTTTTACCAGTAGTATAACATTTGACATTGTTTTCCATGATTTTTACAAACTTCCACTGTTCTTCTATGCTTTATTTAGTCATTCTTTCTCTTCTTAATGTACTCAGTTACTCAAATTGCAAAGGAGTTAAGTTTAAGTTTAGTTTGTTTATATAGCACATTTCAACAACAAGGTGATTCAAAGTGTGATTCAAAACACAATTATAAAATCATTAAAAAGGTCATTATAATTTAAGGATGCAGGAGAGCAAAAGGATTAAAAACAGAAGTTAGGAAACAAGGACATTTTAAAAGTTACACTGCGGAGTTTGTCATAACATAAGATTTAAAGTAACTGTTAAAAGAATTTAGTCAAAAGCAGCTGAGAACAGGTAAGTCTTCAGAATGGACTTAAATGTGCTGAGAGTTTCAGCTGATCTACAGTTTTCCAGATGTTCCAGATATGTGGAGCATAGAAGCTGAATGCAGCTTCTCCATGTTTGGTTTTCACTCTGGGAACTAATAGAAGACCTGATCCAGATGACCTGAGTGGTCTGGTTGGTTTATACTGAGTCAGCAGGTCTCTCGTGTATTTTGGAAATTTCAAGTTTAATTCATTCTAAAGTTGAGTTGAGGGTAGTTCTTTCTAAATGTAGGTTCACTGTTTAGACTGTAGTGTTTGTCATCATTCCTGCTGAAGTGTGTTGTTTTCCTGTGTGTTTTCTGTCCAGGATCACACGGCCTGCGTGTCACGGCCGGCTTACATTAAATCCGGCGGGACGAAGCTTTCTCTTGTGCAGCCTGGAAACTACAGCGTGAGGGTTCGGGCCACGTCGTTGGCCGGAAACGGCTCCTTCACAGAAACCACCTACTTCTTCATGCCCAACCGTAAGTCTGACCGAACCCAGCGGCACCGGAGTCGCTCAGAATTCAGGTTCTGTTGTAGAGTTCCCACTGGTTGGAGGAGATCGTCTGCTTTAGGACTTTAAGCCTCGTGTCGTCCTGCGGGTCAAAATTAACCCGTTTTAAAGTTTGAAAACGTCAAAAAAAATGTTTTCACAGTGAAACTCCTGATGTCCACATTTTCAACATTTTTGGGAAATCTTTGTACATTTTTTGGCGGAAAAAAAGAAATGTTAAAAATGTTTCTTAAAGAAAATATTAGAAGTTTTACTGATATATATGGAATCACTTTTGATATTTTTAGGATTTTTTTTGGAAGAATTTTACTCATTTTTTTAAAAATATTGACAAAAATTTTCAGGCCAAATTTGGTGATTTTTTTTTTTTTTTTTTAAAATAATACTTTTAAGGGAAACTTTTAAGGAATTATTGGAATCTTCTTCCTGAAGGTTTTGCAAATTTTCAGAAATTTGGGGAATTTTTTTGCTAAATTTTTTGATTTTTTTCAGACAAGGAAACCATATTTTTGGTGCCCGTAAATGAGGACAACAGGAGGGTTAATCTGGTTGTTTTCAGTATTATTCTTTACCGCAGGACTTGTCTTTTCATACTTTCATCCTCATACGTGTTGTTTTCTGCAGCGGATCAAGGTTTGATATGGATCGTGATCGGTCCAGTCATCTGCTTCATCCTGCTGCTGTTCGTGGCCGGTGGAGTCTTTGTGATCTTCAAGAAGAGGTGAGATATTTACCCGGAATAAATCATACGACTTTAAAGAGACAGGATGGTCTTTTATTTAACCCTCTGAACCCCAAAACCCGCCAACAGGTTTGAAATGAATGTTATTTTTTAAAAATCGCCAAAATTAAACCATTTATTAGAGGCACAAACTATAAAAATAGAAAAATTTGTTAGATTTTCGTCTTTTGAGGGGTCTTTCAAGTAATAATATGTGACTTTTGGTTTCTTCAGTAAAAACAAAGAACTAATCTAAGCCCACATTTAGAAAAAAATGTGACAGAAGCATGAAAAACACCTAGAAATAGCTAACCCTAACCTACAACGAGATTTAAAATTTAAATAATTTAAGTTGTAATTTTCAGGAATCAAGACAGATCCTGATGAAACTATAAAAACAGAACAATTTGCTAGATTTTCTACTTTTCAATGGCCCTTTAAGTAATCAGACATGACTTTTGGTTTCATCAGTAAAAACAATAATCTAAGCTTAAAATTGTAATATTTCTACATTTATTCTACATGTCCTAATAGTATTCTGTGAAAAATAAAAAAATTCTGCCCATCTTCACGCAGCCATGAAGCCATCAGTGACTTACCTGCAACCAACAGTGTGGTCATGTGACAAAAATTCAGGGACTTCTCGGCTGAACTGCAGGCAGTGTTTACACTTAATGGAGAGGAGACGAGTACTGAAACAAATTAAAAATGTAAATAATAAAATATCTATAGCATGTAGAGATGCCGTTTATTTTTCCAGTGTGGTTTACACCTGTGGGCACTTAGGAAATGTTGCACATGTCGATTCCAGGTTTTTAAAATTAATTAAAGTTAAATAAATTAAAGAAATTTTGCTTTATTTTTTCTTTTTTATGATTTATTTCATTCTGAGTTCATCATTCTGCACAGAACGTTTGTTTTAGTAGTCTCAAACACCTCGAAATAGCTCTGGGTTCAGAGGGTTAATTAAACCTGCAGTAAGATTTTAAATTTAAATACTGGAAGTTGTAGTTTTCAGGAGTAAAGACAGATTCTACAAGAAGTGAGAAGCTCAGGACATGCTGGAATAAATGCATATTTAAATACAGTTTTCAGTTTCTGAAAAGGGTTCTCTGTTGTTCTGTTGCAGACAAACTGAAGGTCCACTTGGAGATCTCATCACCTCACCAAACCCTGAGTACTTCAGCGCCAACGACAGTAAGAATATCACAGAACACGGCTCCTAAAGTTGCATTTTTTGGGTGTTAGCAGGTGTAAAATTCTTGCTAAATAATGCTAACTCTTGCCTGCTCTGTGAAGTGTACGTTCCTGACGAGTGGGAGGTTCCTCGGGAGAAGATCACGCTGCTCAGAGAGCTCGGTCAGGGCTCCTTCGGGATGGTCTACGAGGGCATCGCCAAGGACATCGTCAAGGGAGACCCGGACACTCGGGTCGCTGTCAAAACGGTCAACGAATCGGCGAGCCTGCGAGAGAGGATCGAGTTCCTGAACGAAGCCTCCGTGATGAAGGCCTTCAGCTGCCACCACGTGGTACGACGAGCTCTGCATGTCACAGCTTCCATCCGAACACGTGTGACTCACAGAATCATCGCCCGTTGTGTTGACGCTGCCGTGTTGACGCACACTTTGACTACCAAAACACTTTTACTCCACAACCCGCTAAGCACCAGTTAAAGGCCATATGTCGAGCCGTCAGCTGTGAAAGTCGTGATGCGGGAGAGAATTTTATCATCTACTTAGTGATGAAGGCAGAGTTCACACAGGAGCAGCGATTCATTAACGGGTTTTCTTCCTCTCAGCGACCTGAAAGTAAAATATGGAGAAGCGTCTTTACTCTGTATCTTTAACCCTCGTGTCGTCCTGCGGGTCAAATTGACCCTTTTTAAAGTTTGAAAATGTGGAAAAAAATATATATTTTCACAGTGAAACTTCTGATGTCCACATTTTCAACATTTTTGGGAAATCTTTGAACATTTTTTGGTGGAAGAAAAGAAATGTTAAAAATGCTTCTTAAGAACATTCACATAAAAATCAACCAAAATCCAGCAAAATTTGCTGGATTTTGGTAGATTTTTTTTGTGAAAAAAGAAAAAGAAAATATTACAAGTTTTACTGATATATATGTAATCTCTTTAGATATTTTTAGGATTTTTTTTGGAAGATTTTTACTAATTTTTTGAAAATATTGACAAGAATTTTCTTGCCAAATTTGGGGGATCTTTTTTAAAATAAAGCTTTTAAGGGAAAATTTTAAGGAATTATTGGAATTTTCTTCCTGAAGGTTTTGCAAATTTTCAGAATTTTTTTTTTCAGACAAGGAAACGATATTTTTTGGTGCCTGTAAATGAGGACAACAGGAGGATTAAACGTGTCACTGGAAGCAGGGTTGGATCATATATAAGATGCACTGCATTGTTTTAGCACAGTAACAGTATCTTTTCATGCACTGATTAGAAATCTAATAATAATTCTGAAATTATGTTGAGGTTATTTTCTGCTTCTGTTTGATTTTTCCTCAGTGTCGGTTCCTATTTCTCTGCAAAACACATCTCTGGCTAGAAGCAGAGATAATTAAAAAATGTCTTTTGACACAGTTATAATGCCATAAATCATAAAAGACACAAACCAAAAATGGAATTTCTTAGAACAAAAATTAACAAAACTGGAAGTAACCATCCCCAACATTTATCCACAGGTGTTAGCAACGCTGAAATGCTACATGCTATAGATACATTTATGCATAATTCATATTTTTAATTGATTTCTATACATATTTCCTCTCTGCTCTGTGTGAACACTGCCTGCAGTTCAACTGAAAACTTGCAGAATTTTTGTCACCTGACTGTTGATCACACCTGAGTCACTCATTGCTTATTGGATGCAATGGCAAGAGTATAATTTTTAGTTTTTTACAGTTTAGGCTCAGTGCAAACGGTTTATTTTTGGCACATTTTTAAAGAACACGTGAAATCAAGACTTTTTTTTATGAAATACTATTTTTGCTTTTTCCAACAAAACTGAAAGTCACACATAAAAAGTCAATGATTCTTTCGGTTATTTTAGTTTCTGACTCTGATAATCGGTGTAGTTTTGATAATTTTTTTTTTGAAAAGACAACATGTTCTTCAAACCTGGTGACGGGTTTTGAGGTTCAGGGGTTTAAACATTCAGATTTGGCAATAAACAGTTTGACAGTTTTCCTTTTTACGCATTTAGTCCCTCAATTCCAAACATACAAAACATTTTTTTGAAATTTACAAATAATTTTTAAAAATCATATTTAAAATTTGTCTGCAAAAACAATCCACCTCAATATAATTAATTCATGTTTTTTTTGCACGTCTATTGATTTTGGTCCACATGTGTATGATTGATTGATTGACTGATTTCTTTATTTCCGTGTCATGCAGCTCTCATTACAAGAGGTTTACTAGACACCACTATAGCAGCAGTGCAGCAATACATCCAAAACACATTTTTCTGCTGCTCAGTTCTCAAACAAAATATGTCACCTTCTATCCCAGGCCTGGCAAAGAAAAAGGTTCCCTTTCTAAAACATAACTCAAGTTTTTCATGGTCATCCAACCAAAAGAAATCAACATAAAGAGAAGACGTCTCAATGAAAAGTACCTCCCTTCCATCTGATGTGATGATGTGTCATATTTTGTCATCTGTTTTCAGGTGCGTCTGTTGGGTGTCGTGTCTAAAGGTCAGCCCACCCTGGTAGTGATGGAGCTGATGACCCATGGTGACCTGAAGAGTTACCTGAGGAGCCTCCGGCCTGACTCGGAGGTACGTAGCTCCAGTTATTCCACTCCCTCTTACAGCACAGTTCTTAACCCTCGTGTCGTTTTGTGGGTCAAAATTGACCCGCTTTAAAGTTTGAAAATTTGGGGGAACAAAAATTATTTTCACAGTGAAACAACTGAGCAGCCTTGGCAGAGTTCTGCGCTCTCTGAGTGCTTTTCTAGTTGTTTAATTCCCACTATATCTTGTGTGATTAAATAGTTGGAATAAATTGCAGCTGATGGCAGCACACATCACCCACAAACTCCTTTTCCTGCCTGTGTTTTACAGAACAACCCGTCCGGTTGTCCTCCTCCGACTCTGAAGGACATGCTGCAGATGGCTGCAGAGATCGCAGACGGCATGGCCTACCTCAACGCCAAGAAGTTTGTCCACAGAGACCTGGCAGCCAGAAACTGTATGGTGGCCGAAGACTTCACCGTCAAGATCGGAGGTACCGGAGCTGCTTTAGTTCGCTCGTGACACATTCCAGATTTTTTGTGAATTAAATGTGACGTCCCATGATGGATTTATTAGCAGGATGTTGTCTTAATCTTCACCGGTCTCCTCCTCCCAGACTTCGGTATGACTCGGGACATCTATGAGACCGACTACTACCGTAAAGGAGGGAAGGGGCTGCTGCCGGTCCGGTGGATGGCTCCAGAGTCCCTGAAGGACGGAGTCTTCACCGCCCACTCTGACTGCTGGTATGTCTCACCTGAGCAGGTGTCGTCCAGGTTTTGTCATCGTCTCTGGAGCAGTCGATCTCAGGTGTTTGTGTGTTTTTGTGTGCAGGTCCTTCGGGGTTGTGCTGTGGGAGATCAGCACACTAGCAGAGCAGCCTTATCAGGGTTTATCCAACGAGCAGGTCCTGAAGTTCGTCATGGACGGAGGATACCTGGACCGACCGGAGAACTGCCCCGAGAGGATGTGAGTAAATACAGGAGGAAGTTACCAGGAGGCATGGACGTTTTGTTTTTATTTTTGTCAGATACACTATTATGTGACCCAAAAAAAACAGAGAAATGAACCGAAGAGGGAAAGAATTGGAATAAAACGCTGATAAACTCAGAATTCATGAATCAACACAGCGGGTTTTTCCTCTCAGATATTTTGAATGCGAAACCTGTTCACGAATAGAACAGCTCAACTCTTTAGTCCCTTTAGTCCTCGCGGTGGTTTCAACTGAGAAACACGAAGAGAATCAGAGCTTTTAAAAGTCCTAGTTGTGGTTTTTTTTTCCGATTATTTTCAACTGATTTCCAAAAGAGCAAACGTAAAACACTTCATTGATCGGATCCAGAAAAGTAAATTTTACAGTCAAGAATTTTTAAAATACATATCATTATTTGCCAAAACACTGAAATTTTGTTTGGATATAATTTACATTTTTATTTAGTTTTTGCGAATGGAATGTCATTTCCAATCCAATATCATCTGTGCAAAAGAGCAGTAAAAAGAGCTTATAAATACCATGTACATAACACATACTGAGCACAGTAGACACATGATTTGGATAGAAGAAAGCTGTGCTGTCTAGCCCAGTTTGTCCTAAACCTGTTAGCTCTGATAGGAGGTCATTAACCACCACCGAAGTCTTTATCATGGTGCCCACTGCTGTGAATATTTGGAGGCAGCTTCATTACAGCTATGGATAAAAGCCAACAGAATAACCAAGAAAGCTTTATATAAGCGCAGAATGAGGTCTGATATGTGTTCTTCTGTGTCTTTATCTGGCCGGATTGTGATGCAGTCACAGGTTTAGGACGTCCTTTACCTGATTTTTGTGCCGGTTGCCTGTTAGAAAGATGGTCGCCCAACAGGTTTTTTAGGTTTCCAAGCAAGAAATGAATCAACTTCAGCTAAAGGTGGATGGATCTTTTTATTGACGATGTCCTGATGTGATCAAGGTATTTTAGAACTAATCAGCATCAAACTTAAGTCAGTTCCTTTATTGACATTGGCTATTACACGCATGTCGGAAAAGCAGAGCACAATTTGGAAAAATCTAAATAATTTACTCAATAATCGATTTACAACAAATACAAATGTTTCTGTCATTCCCAGTTTGTTTTAAATACATTGGCTCTGGTCGGAGGTCATTAACCACCACAGATGTCTTTGTCATGGTGCCCACTGCTAGCTAAACCCCCACAACGCTCTCTGCATCATTAGTGCGAGTGCTGAGTGTGGTGTGTCTTTACATCCCTTCCTTTAGGCACAACCTGATGCAGATGTGCTGGCAGTACAATCCCAAGATGCGGCCGATGTTCCACGAGATCATCGAGATGCTTCGGGAGGACCTGCACCCTTCCTTCCAGGAGGTCTCCTTCTTCTACAGCGAGGAGAACAAAGTCCCCGAGACGGAGGAGTTCGACCTGGACCTGGACAACATGGAGAGCATCCCCCTGGACCCGTCGTCTTATTCCCAGAGAGCGGAGAGCTTAGGCAGGGACAGCGGGCCGTCGGTGGCCCTGAGGGGGAACTATGAGGAGCACGTCCCCTACACTCACATGAACGGTGGCAAGAAAAACGGAAGAATCTTATCGTTGCCCAGATCCAGCCCTTCCTAACATTTCCTTTTTCCTGTAAGAACTTTTCCCCCTTCCCTTCCTTCCCCATCCCTCCCTCTCTTTCTGTTCCAGTCCATTTTTCTGTATCCTTCATGTTCCTTTCCTCATTTTCTAATGATTTTTCTTATTCTTGGAGAAGCCCTTCAAAAGGAAAAAAAAAATCCCCCCCAAAAAAAGACACAGATCTCAGGACTTATTTTCTTCCTCACGGCTGCCGAACGCCGGCAAGCAAGGGATGCAAACATGGTGTTTTTCTAACTTGCTCCACAAACATGTCGGACTTCTTACCAGAATCTATTGTTTTTCACTATTGCCACGTTTCCAGGACTCCTCGTGATGGAAACAAACGGAAAACAAACAAAAAAAAACTGTGAACACAACAAACCTTAGACAACCAAGAAGGCTGCTCATGCTCAACCTCCTCCAGACTCCTTTTCTCCCACCAATCTGCATTTCCACATTTCTGTGCTTTTTTTTTCCCTCCAAGTGAAATCTTTTTACTCAGATAGTGGCCTTTTTGTACGTGGCCTATAAAAAAGAGAAGTGTCTATCAGCGCTTACACTAATTTCCTTTCTGAACAATGATTTAATCAGTGGGATGACTTGCAAAGACTTGATCCTAGAACAAACATCTATTCCTAGAGGAATGTGTTTTTTGTTGTTGTTGTTGTTTTTTTTTTTTTCTTTTTGGTTCTGCAGAATTCCAAACTACACACAGATTCATCGGGTGTTTGGTGAATAGTTTTAATTTATTTGCTTTATTTTCTCTTCTCTGTCTTCTTCTTTCTTGTTTTATTTCTGTGTCCTCACTATATGGCTGAAGGATATTTAAACAGTTAAGATTTGGAGAAAAGAGTTCCTCAGACTGACCAATAGCTGCTGCTTTGATATATTTTAGTGGGTATAGAAATATATAAATATATATAATATATATAGTATATATGGAATATTGGTGTTTCACTACCAATGTTTTATATATAATATATGACATTGATGTTTTTTGTAAATAGTCCATATTTGTAATATTTTTCATCAGAAGCTTTGCTAGTATTTTGTTTCATCAGGTTTTTTTTTAAATTTTCTTATTTTTATAGCCCCAGAAATCACACTAATCTACCGTTAGTTCTCTCTGTGTCTTATTCGGCCTCCAGCTTCCCTCGAGTGCTCGCTCCGTCTGGATGGGAAAAGGGGAAAAGCCCCCTGATATTGTAAACTCACTGCATTATTATTATTATTATTATTATTATTATTTTTTACAAACCGTATTCCCACCGAGAGCGGTCAACATTTGGAGGCAACTTCACTACAGCTACGGATAAAAAAACAAACAGAATAACCAAAAAAAAGCTTTATATAAACGGGGAATGAGGTCTTTCTAGGTCAAAGTGCGCCTGATGTGTTCTTCTGTGTCTTTATCTGGTCGGACCGTGATGTAGTCGCAGCTTTATGACGTCTTTTGCCTGATTTTTGTGCCGGTTGTCTGTTAGAAAGATGGTCACCCAGCAGTCTTTTCTGGGCAGGAGGTGAATCAACTTCAGCTAAAAGTGGATGGATCTTTTTACTGAGGATGTCCTGATCTGATCGAGGTATTTTAGATCTAATCGGCATCAAACCTAAGCCAGATCCTGTCACACAGATGTGGTAAAGGAAAAGCTAAATTTGTATCAGAACGCTAAAAATGTAGAATAATTTTCTCACTCGATAATTTCCAGTGTTGTCAATTATTCATTGATTCATTTATGAAAAATACTGAGCACAGTAGACACGGGATTTGGATTGAAAAGCGCTGTTTTTGTCATTCCTGGTTCGTTTTAAACACGTTAGCACTGGTCAGAGGTCATTAACCACCACAGAAGTCTTTGTCATGGTGCCCGTTGCTAGCTAAACCCCCACATTGCTCTCTGGTTGCTAACGTGAACTACCTGTAGCAACAGAAAGGCTCCAATTAGTGGCACAATTAAACAACAAAACACTTTTGACATGCGTGTAAAGAATCCAGGTGTTCGCCGTCTTTTAGAGCTTGTAGCGCTTCAGTACGTCTAAAATCAGCGGATGGAGGCTGCAGGTTTGAGCATGCAATTGGCCGATCATTTCTTTTTTGCTATCTGCCACGACAACAATAACGACCTCCGAGCGGAGATCCACAATGCTTAAAATTTCAAAATTTGCTGAATTCAGGCAACATTGCGGCTTGTTTTCCGGTGAATTACCCATTTTTTAGACAGTTTTCACTAAAACAATCACACTAATCACTATTTTTAAGCGACACCAAAGCTGCATCTTTACTTAACCTGAGACCATTATGATCGGTTTAAAGAAATAAAAACAAGCCGCCTATAGCCCAATGATCCTAAGGTGGCTATTCTTTACTACAGAATGGTCTGGCTAAGCTAACAGCACACCTGATCCTCTTAACACTACATTTCAGGTTTACAACAAGATTCCTGACCATCTACAGAACATTAACGAAGCAGAAAATGCAGAAATTGAATAACTTTATTGTAATTAAAGTGTATATTCTGACTCGGATCGGATCGGGACATCCCTTCTTCTTGCCTCAGACTTCAAACCGGAGAGCGTTCGCTTCCTATCTGACCGGCTCAGGACCTTGGATTTATCAGATTCTTTGTTAGCTTTGCTCCGCAGCACCTCCTCGCTCTTCCCGAGGCTTCCTATTGGCTGAAGTCAGAATTCGCTCGATGGAAATTTCCATGTTTTGCGGCCGAGGGGCTGGAGACAGAAAGTTCTCCAGTGGCAGGTTGAGGAAAGAGATCGGCCCGAATCTCTCTCGTTTTGTTTGAGTCAATGGTTAATCCTGTTATTCTCTGCGAGGCAGTTGAGCAGTCAGGACACGGTGTGCAGCGGCTTTTTCACTCAGCTCTGACATTCCAGGATTTAGTCGGAACTCCTCGTTCTCTCCGACTGCTGGCAGAGCTGCTCCCATCACAGCCGGCTTCCTTCTTGGTAATCGAAAGCGGCAGATCCTCCTGACTTTGATCAGAAACATTCCTGAAACAGTTAAAGGCGTCCTCGTTCGGATCCCGTTCGAGGCTGCAGATAGCTTAGCGAGCGCTCTTTGGAGACGGTTGTTTTTGGACGCTCGGACCGGTGTGGTTGCCAATCTTAACCTAACAGCATTCAGTACTTCTAGTATAGCCAAAGCGTCGGCAGCTTTCTGTTAACAGCAAGAACCTGCAGAGTCGAGAAAACCAAGAAAGCAGAGGGGCTGCCTCCATGTTTTACCAGTGCCTTCTCAAAACCCAGAGCCGCTTCCGGGCTGATTTCATTGGCTAAACACTCACATGCAGGCCTCAGAGGCATTTGAAAGAAGAAAAAAGTCAAAGCTGCGTCTACATCGTAGGGTTACAGATCCGTTCTTTGTTGTTTTATTTCTGCAGTGCTTTAGCGGTGACACTGTGGAGGTTTCAGCAAATTGTTCGGAGGAGTTACAACAATCCTGGTCTTTTGTACTTTGTAAATAATCTGTGACGTAGTTTGGAAAATAAAAGCAGGAAAAACAAAAAAGACGTATGATGATAAAAAAAAATTTAAAAACGAGAATAACGGTGGATCTGGGCCGTGTCGCGGTTCCACGCTGTTCGGAGACACTACGGTCGGATTCGCCTCCACCTCCGACCTCGGTTTGCTTCTATGTTGTGGTGGTGTTCACACACATATGCAATTTTTAATTAATTAAGATGGTGCCCATATCTTTGAAATACCAGATATTTATTTTATTATGATCATTGTCATTGTATAAGAAGACAGTTAGCTTTGTGGTCGAACGGTGTGATAAAAGCCTAGTTTGTTATAGCGAGCGGCGGGATTTAGTTTTTAGCTCGTTAGTGATTTGTCGTCGTCGTCGTCTTTGTGTTTTTGGCCAGAGTCTACCTCAGTGCATATGGAGGAATCAGTCTAAAGAGCCTAAATCATCCCCACTCTTAGATCTCTTTGTCGTACTTTACCAACACTGCAATTCCTTCCCCCTCCTGTCAGTGTCTCTCGCTTCTTCTTGTGGCCTCGGGGGGTAAATTTTAATCAATCAGCTTATTTTAAAGGTTCGGTGCAGAGTTTCAGAACAACAGAGCTGATCGTGAAGCCAGTTTACTGCAGCTGCGGTTAAACGCTGCAGTAAACTGGCTTCACGATCAGTTTTAACTGATCGATGAAATTCCAGGTCACTGGAAGAAGCGCTGTAGCTTTATGGTGTCTATTTATCCCCATTTTCCGTCACCGCCGATCCTCCAGACTGTATGTAGTAGCGGCTCTACTGATATCTGTGGATGTGACATTAGCATGAGTCAGCAAAAAATATAAGGCAAACCATGACTCAGTGCATATCTGTGATCACCTACATGCAGCCAAGGCGAACCGTCATGCTTTTATTTTTCATTTCCCTTGTTAAAAATCCCATCTGGAAGCCCTACTCTGTCGATCTGTGTCTTTGTGGTCGAGAAAAAAACAAAAATCCCACTTCTGATTATAATCTCTGTTTGTTTTGTGTGTTGTTTTTTTTCAACTGTGAATATCAAGAGATGACCTTTATTTTCTGTCAACGCCATGGATGGGCGGCGGATCGGACGTCTGGGCCGGTTATAAAGTTTTAATAACGAGGAGGAGGAGGAGGACTCCTTTCCTCTGGAACGGAGAGAAAAGCTGGACTGGGACAATCCTGTGTGCCATAAGAACTATTAACTGACATGAAATCTAGATTGTAACTTCTTTTTCGTCTCAGGGAGGCGGCCCGATACTTTGCGGGGGTTGGAGGATAAAGAGGATGAGGAGGAAGAAGAGCTACCTACCTAACCTTTTATCTACTCTGACTGACAGCATCCTTGCAAAAAAATAAAATGAATGGGGAAAAAAATGCAAAGCAGTGATGACATGACAAGAACCAAGGACACAACGAGAGAGAAAAGAACCCTTTTCGTTTCATAAATCTGAATTTTGCCCTGTGAAGATAATCAGGAGTCCTCCTCTGGCGCCCTCTAGTGGTCGGACGGGAGCGTTGCAGGTCAGGGGCGAAGCTAACGGGGCCCCTACCCATAGTGCCTTGCTCAGACTTAACACCTGATCCCTCCCACACCTGAGCTGTGTCTCCACCAATCACCGAAGAGGATTTTCCCCCCCAAACCTGAAATGAAATCTGTTGTATTTTTTTATTATTTTCTTTAGTGAAAAACATTCTGCTTGTTGATGAAAAATAATATACTGTAATGTGGGATTCATGACTGATGATTTTTTTTTTTTTTAACCAAAAATGAAAGAAAAAAGAAAGAGAGAACCATGTGTGTCTGCTCAGCTCTGGCTTCGCTTTGTGCATGGAAACCTGTAGATCAGCAGACAGCTTGACAATTTGATGATTTTTTAACTTTTATTTTTTGCTCCTCATCGGTCGGCAGCGTTACAAAACAGAAACAACACACCGTTGTCGCGTTACAGTTTGGGATTCATTCGATGTATTTTAATTTGTTCAGATAAATAAGCTCTTAAACTGTAAATAGCAGCAGATTCTTCTCATTTCTGGCCCCTGAGAAACAAAAAGCACTTGATTATAGGGATGTTTAGTCGTGTTTTGTTGAGCTGAACACGTCACAGCGCAGGGTGAGAACAAACATTGTATGTATTATTGTTTTAAAGATTTAAAAAGAAGTATTAAATTTTAGAGATGTTGATTTCTATTTTTTTTAGCCAAAGTAGGGAGGACAAATACAATTACTTTTTTCTGACTGTAAAACTTTTACTACTCTTGTACATTATGAATTTAACATCGTTATCAATGTGTATATAACTTTTTTTTTCTAAATTTAAAGACGGATAGATTTTTTTTTCTTTTCGTGACACAGAATACAACAGTTTGAGTCCGAGGGCTGCGCAACACGACACCAACAGTTTTTTAAACCCGATGCATGTTCTGAACGTCGGCCGAGATAAATAAAAAATGAAAAAATAAAGCAGTCACAGCAGGATGTCACCCATACAGCCTTTTTATTCGTCGTGTCACCGGTTCATCACCTATTACGGATGGTTTTTTTGTGTCTGACAAGAGACCTGAGTATAGTTTGCAAATGTGTTTTTATTTTTTACTTTTAAATGACGTGAAAAACTGGAAAAGACCACTGCACATCCTTTTTGAAGAAGAGGAAACACGAGTGATAAAATCCTGAATAAGCTAAAAACACATAAAAATCTTGTAAATCTCTTCGACTGTAAAGCTGGAGGTGTTGAAGGAGGGAAAATGTGAGTTGAATTAGCAGATTAAAGCTCTCTGATGAACACATTTTGCATTAGGCTGTTTACTTCATGCAGAAACCAAAGTGAAAAAAGCATTTTTGTTGTTTTATTTCAGCTCTTTTTTATTATTTCCTGGCAGATTCCAAGAGTTCAGATTAAACAATGTGTTAATTATTGAGCTTTAACGAGCACGTTTCCCACAATTTCTGTTCCTTTAAAGAGGCTAAACATGAAACACCTTCTGCTCTGAAGGAACTGTGACAGATGTGAGGAAGAAGCAGCCTCTTTGCGGCTCTTTTTTGAGTCGGTCCAGTGGTCTGCTCCAGTTTTACGCCGATGATACCCTGATATTCGTGTCGGTCCCGTTCCTTGTGCTTTGTGTCGTCTGAAGCAGTGGAGTCGAGTCTATGTTGTCGGCTTTCTTCGTCTCCGATCGCTCCTTCTTCCTCCTCTTCCTCATCATTATTATTATTATTATTATTATTATTATTATTATTATTTCTGTGTCTTCAAGTCTCTCCTCGGTGCACATAGGTGGTCCCCAGAATGCTGTGTGTAGTCTTGCAGGATACCTCTTTTATTAATGTCATTTTTATTGCCGATGAATATGCTGATGTATTAATTTTTTTTTTCTTTTGGGATATGTTGTGTATACGTTATTTTTGAGTATGCAGACAGCAGGTGTATATGTGTGTATGTACAGTCCGGATAAAAAATAATAACCCCGAAAAACCTGCAAAAAAAAAAAAAAAAACACCCCACAGAGATCGCTTCATCCCTCACACTGGATCCAAATGTGCCATTATCTTTATGTATCACAAATATCAACATGTTGAAAACACACTTTCTCTCTCTCACACACACACACACACACACACACACACACACACACACACACACACACACACACACACACACACACACACACACACACACACACACACACACACACACACACACAGAAAAACATATTGCATATTGTACAGGATCAAAAATGTGCCATGACTAAATGAACGCTTGACAATTTATTTTTTCTATGTTTTCAAAGGAGAGCCAAGTAGTGACATGTACAGAAGATGTTGCAATGATATGAAAATAAAAATCTTGCTGTGTGTAAATTATTCAACAATTAACTGTTTATATTAAAATTATGAATAAAATTATTGGAGAATTCGCGTCTTCTCACACTTCTTAACTGTGGACAGAGGCAGAAGTCGACTTTCCACCAAATTCACCTTTAGATTTTTCACATAAAAACACCTTTTTTAATCCTCGTGTCGTCCTGTGGGTCAAATTTGAGCCGTTTTAAAGTTTGAAAATGTGGAGAGAAAAAATTTCAGACTGAAACTTCTGATGTCCACATTTTCAACATTTTTGGGAAATCTTTGAACATTTTTTGGTGGAAAAAAGAAATTCAAATTCAAAAAACTCAACCAAAATCCAGTGAATTTCGCTGGATTTTGGTTGATTTTTTTTCTGAATGTTTTTAAAGAAAATATTAAAGGTTTTACTGATATATATGTAATCACTTTAGATGTTTTAAGGATTTTTTTTGGAAGATTTTTACTAATTTTTTGAAAATATTTACAAGAATTTTCTTGCCAAATTTGGGGGATTTTTTAAAATAAAACTTTTAAGAGAAACTTTCTTCCTGAAGGTTTTGCAAATTTTCTTAAATTTGGGAATTTTTTTGCTGAATTTTGGGATTTTTTTTCAGACAAGGAAACAATATTTTTTGGTGCCTGTAAATGAGGACAACAAAATGTTGAAAATGTGGACATCAGAAGTTTCACTGTGAAAATATATGTTTTTTCCACATTTTCAAACTTTAAAACGGGTCAGTTTTGACCTGCAGGACGATACGAGGGTTAATGTAAAAAGAACGACAGCAGCACACTGACTGCCAAATATTACTTCTAAGTTAGAAAACATAGCATACGGTTCTTTTTAATTCTCATTGTGTTGAAGTTTTATTTCAAATTCTGGACATTTAAATATAAACTATAAGTTTCTGTTTATTACTATACTATAAACATAAACAATAGGTTTCTGTTTATTCACCCAAAGTTCTTAGGGTTTTTAAAAGAGCAGCGCTGCAGCTCCCATCATGATAAGTTTCACTCTGTAAACACAACTAGTTCCTCACAACGTCACTGTAAAAAAAACAAAAAAAAAAAAACACCCAAACAAACTGTGATTTCCTGGATTTTATTCCTTTAGGTTCACAAATTTTTTTTCTATATTCCTGTAACACAAAAATATCAGTAAAATTACAAAAACAGACACTGAATTTGCACCTTTAATGTAAAATGTGAAATGCCCATAAAAATACAGCTTTTAAAGAAATTTTAATTTAAAATTTAAATAAAAACACTGTCAACAAATTTGCAAATGTATCATAATTGAATTATTTTTTTCCTTTAACCCTCCTGTTGTCTTCATTTACAGGTACCAAAAAATATTGTTTCCTTGTCTGAAAAAAATCCAAAAATTCAGCAAAAAAAAATCCCAAATTTCTTAAAATTTGCAAAACCTTCAGGGAGAAAATTCCAATAATTCTTGAAAAGTTTCCCTTAAAAGTTTTATTTTAAAAAATCCTCCATGTTTGGCAAGAAAATTCTTATAAATATCAAAAAATGAGTAAAAATCTTTAAAACAAAATTCTAAAAATATCTAAATTGATTTTGGTAGATTTTTTTTGTGAATGTTCTTAAGAAACATTTTTAACTTTTCTTTTTTTTTCACCAAAAAATGTTCAAAGATTTCCCAAAAATGTTGAAAATGTGGACATCAGAAGTTTTACTGTGAAAGTCTCTCCCCGCCCCCCCCCCCCCCCCCCCCCCCCCCCCCCCCCCCCTCGTTTTCAAACTTTAAACGGGTCATTTTGACCCGCAGGACGACACGAGGGTTAAAGCTGCAGCAGCGATGAGTGAAACTGCAGCTGTAGGTCACTGAGCTGCAGAAAGAGGAAGCTGTGCTCAGATCCTGTGGCTGCTCGTCTGTCTGCGTCGCTCTCACGGATACGCTCAAACCTGACGACACACTTTCTTGTTTTTCTGCTCGTTTTGGGTCCAACAGAGAGGATTTCCATGCTGCTGCCTGCCGCCCATCATCCCCTGTAAGTAGAGCTTGTTGTGGTGAACTTTCCCAGCCTGGAGGCCCTTTAAGGCTCTTCACTCACTGTGCTGAATGGTTCTCTGCAGCGTATCTCAGTTTAAACACATTTCCACTTGCCCTCCCTGTGCCAGTGTTGCTGCTGCTACCCTGTCTGTGGGAAAGTAGGCAGAGTTTTCCACTTGATGTGCAGTGAGCTGGACTTGACAGTCATCCGTAGTTACACTGCTGCAAATTAAGAGGCGCAGGAATCATCCGAGTCTGGAGCTGCAGCAGAAGCAGATCGGTCCTCTGATGGACAGCTATCGCTCTGCTTTGAGCTCTTGTTTCTATCAATAGTGTTGTTTTTTCTCTCAACTGCCCTGTACTTTGGTTGCGTTTGCTTCCTTCCCTTTTTCTGTTTCTGCTCCGTTTCTCTAACACTATTACGTCGTCAAACTAGTCTGAACAAGTAAAACTGCTTTCTGGAGCCATTTGTCTTGTATTTGACAGTTTGTTACTCTTAAATAACCTCGCTTTGCTTCATCGTGTCGTTTAAAACTGTTTACAGTGAAGATCTTTGTTCCCTCGCCATAAACCAGCAGATTATACAGAACACACACTGTTAAAAAAGGTTGAAAACAGCACATTAATCCTCCTGTTGTCCTGCAGGTCAAATTGATCCGTTTTAAAGTTTGAAAATGTGGAGAAAAAAACATATTTTCACAGTGAAATTTCTGATGTCCACATTTTACACATTTTTGGGAAATCTTTGAACATTTTTTGGTGGAAAAAAGAAATGTTAAAAACGTTTCTTAAGAATATTCACACAAAAAAAAAACCCCAACTGAAATCCAACGAATTTTGCTGGATTTTGGTTGATTTTTATGTGAATGTTCTTAAAGGAAATATTAGAAGTTTTATTGATATATAACATGGAATCACTTTAGATATTTTTAGGATTTTTTTTGGAAGACTTTTAGTCATTTTTTGAAAATATTTGCAAGAATTTTCTTGCAAAATTTGGGGGATTTTTTTTTTTTTTTAAATAAAACTTTTAAGGTACATTTATAAGGAATATTGGAATTTTGTTCCTGAAGGTTTTGCAAATTTTCTGAAATTTGGGGAATTTTTTTGCTGAATTTTTAAATTTTTTTCAGACAGGGAAACAATATTTTTTGGTGCCTGTAAATGAGGACAACAGGAGGGTTAAGAAGCTTTAAAAGAGCCGTAAGCGTCCGATATGCACCTAAAGAACAATATATGGATGTTTTCTTATGAACTTATTGTAGTTTAGTGAAAATTAAACATAAAAAGGTCACTTATATTGTATAGTATAGCAGCAACCACCTTTAAACTACAGACATTTAATGGAAGCTCACCTGAAGACTAACAGAAAATATTTATTTATTGTTTACCTGTTGGAGCTTATTGAAAAATGAATGGAAAAATAAAATAAAAACACCACTTATACAGCTCCTTTAAAATGGAGGAATATAATATGTGGAAGTTTTATAGATTATTACCTGAAGAGTGTTAAATATGTATTAATTGTTTATTTATGAGAATTTATTGAAAAAGAAATCTTCAAAATCATAAAAAATACCTCTTATACAACAGAAGCCTTCTATAAAATAGAGGAATGTAATAGAAGGTTACAGGTTATCACTTGAGCAGTAACAGGAAACATCATAAATATAACAGAACTTGTTAAAAAAAGTCATAAAATGCCTGTAAAAACTTAGGAAAATTTGTTTCAAATAACAGCAAATATCTGTAGAATAATGATATTTTGTTAGCTGATTTAAATATAATAAAAAGTGCAATTTTATGGTCAAACTTTTTTAAGTAAATATTTACTATTTTTAAAAATACAGATTTATATATATATATTATTTACAGTTTTGCTCTTTTAAGGGTTAAAAAATAAATTAAATTCAGATTTTTTTTGTCTGTGTTTTTACTGAATATTATCTGTAATTCCATCCCCCAAAATGTTTTTAAAAAGCAGTTAAAAATGATTTACCATGTTCCAGTCCTTAATATGCATATTTTTTTTCCCTTCAAATAAAAGCAAATAACTTTGAAATAAAGATCTTTTTTCTAATTTTTGAATGGCATGTTTTATTTATTTACTTTTTTTAATTTATCAGTTGAAAAATTTGTCCTTTTTGTAATTCTACTGGATATTCCTTTACTGTATTTGTAATTTAACAAAACTGTGAAATTCTGTGAAATGACAGGTAAAAATGATTTTTCAATCCTTAATATACATAATTTTCCTGTAATATTTTTACTATAATTCCACTTGATATTATCTGTAATTTTACCCAAACAAAGCAATTTTTGAAAAAATCTATAATGCAGCAGTTTAAAAACATTTAACCATTTTTTGATCCTTAATATGTAAAATTTTTCTTTCAAAGAGGAGCAAATACCTGAAAGATAATGTTATTTTTGCTGATTTAAAAATTGCTTATTTATGTATTTATTTTTGCTGTCAACATGTCAATTAATACGTCTTTCTGTAATTTTACTATGTATTATTTGTAATTTATCAAAACAGGAAAAGTCTATAAAACAACAGCTTAAAAATAATTTTATTCCAATCCTTAACATACATATTTTGTAATATATTTTTCACATGGACAATATGTAAAGTTTTAGCCTTTAGGGTTAACATAAAAATTAATACTAATAAATACTAATATTTTAAAGCTATTATCTCTAATTTTACCAAAAAGAATTTAAAAAATCTACAAATTAACAGTAACCAAAAATATAAAATTTTTTCAAGCCTTAATATATATTTTTTCCTCAAATAAAAGCAAATGCCTTAAAAATAATGTTTTTCATTGATTTACAAATAGCCTTTTTTATTTACAGTCAACATTTAAAGTAATATTTTTTCTGTAATTTTACAAAATGTTATTTTTAATTTAACAAAACAGTGAAAATCTGTAAACTGACAGGTAAAAATGATTTTCCATTTTTTAATCCTTAATATACATAATTTTACTAAATAATAGTACTATAGTTTTTCTTGGCATTATCTCTAATTTTACCCAAAACAAAGTAATTTTAAAAATCTATAAATTAACAGTTAATTTTTAAACCATTTTTCAATCCTTGATATCCACTTTTATTCTAATAGAAGCAAATAACTGCAAAATTTGTTGATTTTAAAATGGCTTATTTATTTTCACTATAAATTAACAGTTAATGTTTTTAATGTATTTGTTTTTACTGTTTTTCAATCCTTCATCTGCAAAAAAAAAATCAAAATAAATTCTAAGAGGACCAAATACCTGTAAAATAAAGACAGATTTTTTTTTGCTGATTTAAATATAGTTTTTAAAAAAGGAAAATTAATTATTGCCATTCAACAAAATTAAAAAATTAAAATTAAAAAAAGAAAATTCCAATAATTATTTTAAAATTTCCCTTAAAAGTTCTATTTTAAAGAAATCCCCCAAATTTGGCAAGAAAATTCTTGGAAATATTTTCCAAAAAAATTAGTAAAAATCTTCCAAAAAAATCCTAAAAATATCTAAAATGATTACATTGATATCAGTGAAACTTCTAACATTTTCTTGAAGAACATTCAGAAAAAAATCAACCAAAATCTGGCAAAATTCGCTGGATTTTGGTTGATTTTTTTGTGAATGTTCTTAAAGAAACATTCTTAACATTTCTTTTTTTCCACCAAAAGATGTTCAAAGATTTCCCAAAAATGTTGAAAATGTGGACATCAGAAATTTCACTGTGAAAATATATATTTTTTCCACATTTTCAAACTTTAAAACGGGTCAGTTTTGACCTGCAGGACGACACGAGGGTTAAAGAAATTTTTTCTGTTATTTTACAACAGACAAAATCTGTAAAAATGTAAACTATCTTTAAGAAGTGCAGTGAAAGGAAACAGTTTTTTACAGTGTAGTGTTTTTTTTATCACCAAGAATGTGAAGCGGCTTCATCTTTCATCTTCTCCTCCCGCTGTCACCACTTCTCTTTTTTCCATTTTTGCTCTCCTGCTCTGTTTCTTCTTTCCACTGCTGCTCTAATCTCCAACCAGCTGATCTTCACCCTGGACTCCCTCCCTCCTCTTCCTCCTCTTCCTCCCTTGCTGCCCTCCTCTTCCTCCTCTTCGTCCTCTTCCTCCTCCTCGCTGCTGCCGGAGCTCCAGTTTCCAGCCGGCCTCCCCCCACTGCGCTGCTCCCATGGCCGACTCTCCTCTGAACAACTCCTGGCCGTCCTTCTCCAAGCTGTGGATGAAGAGATGGTCCTTCAAGAGAGGTAACCCGCCGCCTGCAGCTTTTACTCCACTCTTTCTGGACTTAAACCTGCCAGATGTGGGATCCTGAGAACTGGATGCGAATCTCTGAGATGTTCAAAGTGTGAAAAATGCGAATCTCTGCTTCTCCTCTTTCGATTCTCTTCTTCTCAGCTCCATTCAGATCTTCTGACAGAGTTGTTGTTGCACGTTCTGACCTGATTTGGGGTTTGTGGTGAATGACGGTTGCAGTGTGTCAGATGAGCTTTTGGTGCAAAGTTCAGTGAGTCATTTTCTAACTGTAAAATGTGAGAGTGCAGAAATGTCAACATCTACAAGAAACCTTTGATTATTTATTGGTGAAGTGTGGCTTTATGTCTCTAGTGTTGCTGCTTTGACCTGTACAGTTAAAAACCTAAATTAATATTACTTAAAATCTGATGTTTGCTGCAGAATTTACTCATTTTTCTCACTAAATCCACTTTACTTAATGACATTTGGGGCTTTATCCACATCGCGCATGAAAAATTTTGCTTCATAACCTCACAAACAACACATAAACCTGAGTTACTTCATGTTCTGTGTTGTTATCTTCAGATTATTGCAGCATTTTAGCATTTCATAATAACAGTTTTGAGCTTTATGCCAAATATGCATGCTACATGCATGTTGATTTCTTCCTCTAGAACTTACTTTAGTTTAAGTTTGTTGCAGAGTTTCTGTAATTTTGTTGTTTTTCTAACTAAATCCATTTAGCATAACAACATTTGCTTTATTTACTAGCTTTATACACATCATGCATGCAACATCTGGATTATTCAAAATCAAATTTGGTGCAGAATTTATGTGATTTTACAGTTTTTCTCACTAAATACACTTTGCTTCATGAAATTTGTAGTTTTATCCACATTATGCATGCAAAATCTTAGATTTTTGGAGATTATTTTTACTACATAGTTAGACATATATCGTGTAAAACTTGAGTTATTTCATGCTCTGTGTCTTCATGTTCAGAGGAAATTGACATTTTATCATTAAGAAACCTTTGATTATTTATTGGAAAAGTAACATTTTGTGGCTCTTGTGTTCAGTGACTTTTCTTAATGACATTTGGAACTTTTTAAACATTATGCATGCAAAATCTTATATTTTGCTGTTAATTTTCCCTGTATAAACAGACAGATAACACACAGAATTTGAGTTAAAGGTATTTTACCATTAAGAAACCTTTGATTATTGATTATAAAAATAACATTTCGTGGCTCTTGTGTTGTTGCTTTGACCTGTGTAGTTAAAAACCAAACTAAAGATCATTTAAAATAAAGAATTGACTGATTTGCCTCACTAAATCCACTTTACTAAACGACATTTGGAGCTTTATGCACACCATGCATGCAACATCTCATATTTCACTCTACGTTTTTCTTCTAACCTGACATATAATGCATAGAACTTGAGTTCATGGCTTTTTATCATTAGGAAACCTTTGATTGTTTGTGGAAAAAGTATAATTTTGTGGCTCTTGTGTTGCTGCTTTGATATGTGCAGTTAAAAACCTAAATTAAGGCTATTTAAATTTAAGTTTGGTGCAGAATTTGTTGTGTTTTGTAACTAAAATCACTTTTCTTAACGACATTTAGAGCTTTTTGCACATTATGCATGCAAAATCTCCCATTTTAATGTTCATTCTTTCTCTATAACTGAACATATAACACACAGAACCTGAGTTAAAGGAGTTTTAACATAAAGAAACCTTCGATTATTCATTGGTAAAGTATCATTTTGTGGCTCTTGTGTTGCTGCTTTGATGTGTACTGTTAAAAATCTACATTAAGATGACTTAAAATGAAGTTTGATGTAGAATTTACTGATTTTTCTCACTAAATCTACTTTACTCAATAACATTTGGAGCTTTGTTTACGTCATGCATGTGACATCTGTTGATTCTTCCTCTCCAACCTGACATAAAACACACAGAACCTGACTTATTTCATGCTCCGTGTTTTCATCTTCAGAGGAAAAGTGTTTTAGCATAAAGAAGCCGCGCAGAAAAGCTTCCATTTCGCTGCTCGTGTGTCTGTTGCAGCTCTAGTCGCACGAATTTCTCATCAAAGGAGGATCTGCAAGATGACAGTTGTTTTGATGTGCGCCTCGACCTCACATCTAACAGGCCCAGCGTTGTGTTTTCACCTACACACAGCATCTGTCACGCACACTCACATTTGGACGGCAGACTTTGAATCATCCTGCTACTAAACGGCCCTTTGTCCCACAGACCACACTCAGTAATGTATATTTATATGAGTTGAGTGTGATTTTTATTCCTGCATCTGTGGTTTCTTTCATTTTCAACACAACGACCTTTACTGCGCTTTAAAGATGTTCATTGTAGCAGCAGCTCCGGTAAAAGACGTTTTTTGTTTAAATGTTCGTGTGAAATAAGCCTGAAATTTTTATGCTTTGTAACCAAATCAACTGACTTCATCACATGAAGTGGAGCTTCCTCTTGTGATGATCATGTATCTTTGCAGACATACAAACACGTGAATTCATTTCCTCCTCGTCTCATTTTGCTCAATCATCCTCATTTTTTTTACTAAACCTGCCAAAAGCTAAACACAAACCAGACAGGAATTATTAAAAAAAACAATATTTCTCATACAGATGTCTATAATTTTTGAACTAGTTGAAAACTTTTAGAGTTGAACCGCCCATCTTTGAGATTATTCTGTATTAATTTACCAGCAACTTAGGTTCTGGCTCATTGTTACAGGTAATTTGTGGCAAAAGATGCTGATATACATTTAATTTATGTTCCCTTTCTTTTAATGTTTTTCTTATTTTTGGTAAAGAAAATCCAGTGAAACATGCGACCCTTGCAGATTTTGCTCAGAAACATCCCTGTAGTATTTGCATCCTCAGGTTTTTCAATCATTCCTGTCTCACAAACTGGAAAGTGAAGCATCCACACAATAAAACTGGACAACTCGTCGCTCATCTTGCAGATCGATGCACCAGTGGCATCTTTTCTTACATAAAATGTGTTCCATGGACTGTAAAATTAACAGAATTTGTCAAGAGGCAGTTTGCAGATATTCCTTATCCCACATAGACCCACATAAGATCTGTTTGGATGAAACAAACTTGGTGTTTAACAAAGAGATAGGTGTGTTTTCCGAGCAAAAAATGAGACTATTTAACCCTCCTGTTATCCTCATTTACGGGCACCAAAAAATATTGTTTCCTTGTCTGAAAAAAATCAAAAAATTTGGCAAAAAAACACCCAAATTTCTGAAAATTTGCAAAACCTTCAGGAAGAAAATTTCAATAATTCTTTAAAAGTTTCCTTTAAAAGTTTTATTTTAAAAAAAATCCCCCAAATTTGGCAAGAAAATTCTTGGAAATTTTTTTTAAAAAAATGAGTAAAAATCTTCCAAAAAAAATCCTAAAAATATCTAAAGTGATTCCATATATATCAGTAAAACTTCTGATATTTTCTTGAAGAACATTCACAAAAAATCAACCAAAAACCAGCGAAATTTGCTGGATTTTGGTTGATTTTTTTATGAATGTTCTTAAGAAACGTTTTTAACATTTCTTTTTTTCCACCAAAAAATGTTCAAAGATTTCCCAAAAATGTTGAAAATGTGGATATGAGAAGTTTCACTGTGAAAATATGTTTTTTTTCCACATTTTCGAACTTTAAAATGGATCAATTTTGACCTGGAGGACAACAGGAGGATTAAATAATGTGTATTTATCGGAACAAAAACATTGAAATGACCTATAGCCACAGTATGTATTGTTTTACAATGCAGTGATCTATCTATCTATCTATCTATCTATCTATCTATCTATCTATCATCTATCTATCTATCTATCATCTATCTATCTATCTATCTATCTATCTATCTATCTTTCTATCTATCTATCTATCTATCTATCTATCTATCTATCTATCTATCTATCTATCTATCTATCTATCTATCTATCTATCTATCTATCTATCTATCTATCTATCTATCTATCTATCTATCTATCTATCTATCTATCTATCTATCTATCTATCTATCTATCTATCTATCTATCTATCTATCTATCTATCTATCATCTATCTATCTATCTATGCGCAATGCTTTTCTTTTATTGTACAATTAATTATTTTTTAAAAAATGACAAAAACTTCTTTCTTCTCAGATGAAAAGATCTGCTGGGTTCCACAGAGTAAATAGAGGGGAAAATATAATAAAGTTTAAGAAAACAGGACCAGTTTTAAACAGATAATTAAAGCTAAACGAAGCACGGGGGGAATAATATCGACAAGATGCCGGCTGTAATAATTTAAAGACATTCATATGAGGTGTTTAAGTCTGGGGTGGATTTATTGGCGGATAATAGCTGCTGGGTTTAGCAGCACAGTCAGACCACCCTTTGTTATGTGATGAACGCACACACACACACACACACACACCTAAACACACACACACACACACAAACACACACACACAGATATAGGAGAGCGACCATAAAAGGCCTCATCAAGCAGCAGCAGCGTCTCTGCACAAGTTTCCAGTGAACATTAGCGGACTGGACGCCTCGCTGCCACCTCTGCAGCCTCCGGCGTGATTTAGTGAAATACAGGAGTGGATGTGGAGAGTGTGTGTCGGGGTGTTTACACCACAGCATCGCTGGCCGATGCTGCTGGTTTACAGCAGGACTCGGTCTGCTCTGGATCGGCCAGACGAGGCTCCCAAGCTGAAAAAACGATTCTTCTTCTGTGTTTTATTTCAGTGTGATGACTGCAATCCGCTCAAATCAAGAGGAAAGGTCTAAAAACACGAACATGTCATCAGAACTACGGAGTTTTCCAGCGATAAACAAGCATTAACCCTCCTGTTGTCTTCATTCATGGCCACCAAAAAATATTGTTTCCTTGTCTGAAAAAAAATCCCAAAATTCATCAAAAAAATTCCCCAAATGTCTGAAAATTTGCAAAACTTTCAGGAAGAAAATTCCAATAATTCCTTAAAAGTTTCCCTTAAAAATTTTATTTTCAAAAAATCCCCCAAATTTGTCAAGAAAATTCTTGTAAATATTTTCAAAAAATGAGTAAAAATCTTCCAAAAAAATCCTAAAAAATATCAAAAGTGATTCCATATATATCAATAAAAAAATGTTTCTTGAAGAACATTCACATAAAAATCAACCAAAATCAAATGAAATTCACTGGATTTTGGTTGATTTTTTTGTGAATGTTCTTAAAGAAACATTTTTTTAACATTTCTTTTTTTTTACACCAAAAGATGTTCAAAAATTTTCCAAAAATGTTGAAAAAGTAGAAGTTTTCACTGAAAATATATCATCAAATAAAGTTTCCCTTAAAAATATTATTTTTAAAAAATCCCCCAAATTTGGCGAAAAATTCTTGTAAATATTTTTTTAAAATGAGTAAAAATCTTCCAAAAAATCCTAAAAATATCTAAAGTGATTCCATATATATCAGTAAAACTTGTAATATTTCCAAACTCCAGTGAAATTTGGTGGATTTTGGTTGATTTTTATATGAATGTTCTTAAGAAACATTTGTAACATTTCTTTTTTTCCACCAAAAAATGTTCAAAGATTTCCCAAAAATGTTAAAAATGTGGACATCAGAAGTTTCACTGTGAAATTTTTTTTTTCCACATTTTCAAACTTTAAAATGGGTCAATTTTGACCTGCAGGACGATGCAAGGGTTCAACAGTTCAGAGCAGCTGTGAAAATCTTTTATGACTAATCTAAGCTGTTATGTAATTCAACTGAGGCTGGTAAATATCAATACTTGACCAAGTCTGACCCTAGAAAACATAAAAACCCACCAAACACAACGATTCTCTGGATCTTCTATGCTTTGAAGCACACAAATATGAATAAAATACTATTTGACCTGACTCTAATGCATAATAAGGCAGAAAAATATGGAGATTAACCTGAATAACTCTGATCTAAAGCTACAACTGTGCAAGAAATTAAATAAAATACAACTTTACTGGGCTATAAAATATGAAAAGGCTGCAGTTTTATTAATATGGAGACGAACTTAACGAATGTAACGACAGAACTAAAGTAATATAAATTAAAGAACTTTTATGACATATATATTCTTTAATTTTTCATTTGACATTGATTCCTTTATTTTCATGTTGTTTTGTTTTGTTTTGTAGCATTTTAATATATTTTTTCTTTGTTTATTTATTTTCTTTCTTTGTTTGTTTTTTATTTTGAATTTTAATATTTTATTACTTTTTTCCCTTTTTTATTTTATTATTTAGGACAGTGGAAACATGAAAAACATATTTAAAAAATAGGTAATTTTGGAGATTAAGTTTGAGTTAAAGTAATGACAAATCATGTAATAATAATAATAATAATAATAATAATAATAATAATAATAATAATAATAATAATAATAATAATAATAATAATAATAATAATGCAAAAGTATACAAGTAAATCCAAGGATTCCCCATGAGCAAGCCTTGTTTTAGTTTTTTATTTTATGTACATGGTTTTGTGTTTTTTGTTTAGTTTATTTTACGATATT
This sequence comes from Amphiprion ocellaris, assembly GCF_022539595.1. NCBI lineage: Eukaryota > Metazoa > Chordata > Actinopteri > Pomacentridae > Amphiprion > Amphiprion ocellaris. Next base: position 3,443,978 of record NC_072767.1, on the reverse strand, counting down.
TTGTAATATTTCATAACATTTTCTTTCTTTCTTTCTTATTTTATTATTTTATTACAATTTTTTCACAGATTTTATTTGTGGGAGTGGAAAGATCAAAACTTTAGTTCAAAATAATTAAATTACGGAGATTAGGCTGATTAAGTTTATGATAAAAAAATTATTTAAATGAAATGAAATGAAATTAAAATGCAGTGATTACAATGACAGTGACAGTAGAGAGACAAAAGACTTTAGTTCAAAATAGCTAAATTACAGAGATTAGCTTGATTAAGTTTTAACTAAAACAATGATGAAACATATAATAAAAATAAAATTAAAATAAAATAATAAAACAGTTATTGCTATGACACTGACAGTAGAGGTCAAAACTTTAGTTCATTATGGAGATTAATCTGATTTAATGTGAACCAAAGTAATGAGAAACTATGAAAATCCCAGAAACTGTTTCTCTGGATCTCCAACGACTCGTTATATTTCACTTTACAGCTGGTTATGTTGCAGCCAAAAGAAATTAAACCATCTTTAATTAGCAATACTGCAACACTTTTTCCGCCAATTCCAGCGTTTCTTCCACATTCCTTCACTGCAGAAGTCCCAGAATTAGCTCGACAGCGGTGAGCTCTTCTGCAGAGAACCTGTTTAGTGTCGTCAGGTCGGATCAGAACATGAACCTTCAGCGCTGGAGGAGTCGGCCTTTCTGATGAAATGAGGATGTTATGTAAGCTGTCTTTGTGGCAGCGCTGCCCTCCTCTGATGAGGCCCAAACACTCAGACACCAGGAGACACTGAGATAATAACGAATTAAGGTTAAAATTACACTTTTTAACCCTTGTGTCATCCTGCGGGTCAAAATTGACCCGTTTTAAAGTTAGAAAATGTGGGGGAAAAAAGATTTTCACAGTGAAACTTCTGATGTCCACATTTTCAACATTTTTGGGAAATCTTTGAACTAGGGCTGGAACTTTAACGCGTTGATTTCGAGTAATTAATTACATCGAAAATAACGTTAAAAATAATAACACAATTAATTGCAGCCTCCTCAGTTCCCTCATTTCTGGCACACCGGTAACTCTGATGAACACTCCAGCCCAGTAGGTGGCGGTAATGAACCTAAAGTCTGTTTGTAGCCATGAAGAAGAAGCACAGGAAGCACTGAGCGAAGTCAGGCACTGGTGAACAGTGACGAAAACCAGATTGAGCTTGTTGGACAGAAAGTTTTCTTTTAAAAATCTTCCGGATGGCAGCTTGGATAAAAGTCTGGTTGTTTGCAAATTGTACAACAAAGAGTTTTCTGATCACTGCGTCACTTCAAGCCGACGGTATCACCTCAATGTAAAACATGTTGCTGTTAGCACCAGAGCTAACGTTAGCTACGAGTCATGCTAACGGTGTAGCCATCCCATAATAGGCCACTTTTCTAGACAGTGCTTGAGTTTACAGAAAGTCTTAAAATGTTGAATAGAATCGCTGTAATTGCACTTAGATTTGCAGTAATCTGTGAATGTAGCAGACAGATGAAAAATGCAGATAAATAGAAATGAAACATTTTTGTGGTTTAAGTTTTTACTCCGTCGAGGCTCTGCCTCCTTGGAGAAGGAAGAACCTAAACAACAAAAATATCTCTTTTAATAACTTAATTATAAACTTTTTGTTTATAAAAAAACAAATAAAAATTGATATTCCTAAAAAAAGAACCATTAAAATTCCTCCATTTATCAGACCCAGAAAAGATGAAAACAGAATGAATCTCTGGATTTTCAACTTTCTGAAGCTCCTTGAACTACTTATGCTGATTTTATGTGCCATACAGTGGAAAAAACAACTAAATTCAGGCTTTAAGTCATCAAAATCACTTTTTCCTATAACCCATTTATCCCATTTTCCTTTTTTAAAGTAAATTTTAAATTCTAAACACGTATATGTCTATTCATTGATTCAACTGTCAACCACAATTTTATTTGAATTGAAAAACTTCACTTATTGTGTCAAATATTGCTATTTGACAAAACTGCAATTAATTGTGATTAATTAATTACAAAGCCTGTAATTAATTAGATTTTTTTTTAAATCCCGTCCCACCACTACTTTGAACATTTTTTGGTGGAAAAAAAGAAATCCAGCAAATTTCGCTGGATTTTTGTTGATTTTTATGTGAATGTTCTGAAGAAAATATTAGAAGTTTTACTGATATATATGTAAACACTTTAGATATTTTTAGGATTTTTTTGGAAGATTTTTACTCATTTTTTGAAAATATTTACAAGAATTTTCTTGCCAAATTTGTTTTCTTTTAAAGAAAGCTTTTAAGGGAAATTTTTAAGGAATTATTGGAATTTTCTTCCTGAAGGTTTTGCAAATTTTCAGAAATTTTGGAAAATTTTGCAGAATTTTGGGATTTTTTCCAGACAAGGAAACCATATTTTTTGGTGCCTGTAAATGAGGACAACAGGAGGGTTAACCTCATGTGTCTCTGCTCTGTAACGTCCTTCAGACATCCCTCTGCTGTGTGTCGGGTACTTCCCACAGAGCTGTAGTCAGGGTTTAATCTGCAGACTAATGCTGGCTCACTGAGCAGTTGCCAGTGGTAACGGACGGTTTGTGGCATCATGTGAATCCAGGAATCTGTTTATGCAGTGGAAATGTAAAGGAGCTCTGAGCTGGAGGGCCTGAAGCCCACAGTGATCACTCAGGTGTTGAAGTCTGCACCGTCTTTGTGCTTCTTTGCTGTTGCATTCACGGGAACACTTGTTGTTGTTTTCCAGCGTCAGAGTGTAAGCCATGTAGTCGGCCCAGCGAGGCTCCCAGTTCCCAGCTCGGTGTCCAGGTCTCTGCCTCCCAGCGGGAAAGGATCGTCCTCGTCTTTGTCTCCTGCCTCCATCACCGAGGACGTCTTCTTTGGCAGCACCAACGATGACCAGGTAAAGATCTACCTTCGCTTCAATCCAGATTAACCCTCCTGTTGTCTTCATTTATGGGCACCAAAAAATATTGTTTCCTTGTCTGAAAAAAATCCAAAAATTCAGCAAAAAAAAATCCCCAAATTTCTGAAAATTTGCAAAACCTTCAGGAAGAAATTCCAATAATTCCTGAAAAGTTTCCCTTAAAAGTTTTATTTAAAAAAAAAAAAAAAAAATCCCCCAAATTTTGCAAGAAAATTCTGGTAAATATTTTCAAAAAATGAGTAAAAATCTTCCAAAAAAATCCTAAAAATATCTAAAGTGATTCCATATATATCAGTAAAACTTCTAATATTCTCTTAAGAACATTCACAAAAAAATTACCAAAATCCAGTGAATTTTGCTGGATTTTGCTTGATTTTTATGTGAATGTTCTTAAGAAACATTTGTAACATCTCTTTTTTTCCACCAAAAAAATGTTCAAAGATTTCCCAAAAATGTTGAAAATGTGGACATCAGAAGTTTCACTGTGAAAGTTTTTTTTTCCACATTTTCAAACTTTAAACCGGGTCAATTTTGACCCATGAGGGTTAAACTTATTTTGAGTTTTCTTGTAAAATTCAACTCAAAACAAGGTAATTTCAAGATTGTTTGACTTAACAAGATATTTAAGATGCATTGTCTTAAAACAAGTCCCTCCATCTGCTGAAATGTCACTTGTTAAGTGAATTTATCTTAAATCGAGAGGGATGAGACATTTTGCTTAAAAATGAGACAAACAGACTTGGTAAGATTTAGAGTTTTTGCAGTCTAAGTCCAGACTGCAGCCTCCCGTGACCCTAATGAGGGTTAAACGGTGTCTAGATGATGGATAGACGGAACTGAAAACTGCACAGTTCTGAAAGTTCATCACCCTGGAACAGCTAGCATGGCTGCTTTATTGGTCTTGTTGCTTTTTTCTTACGTCTGTCCTCTCTTTTCTACCTGCAGGACACCTGTTCGGTGGTGAGCGACTATGACTGCCCCTGTGTGCAGCTGAACAGCAGCATCGAGGACCTTCAGGGTTTCAGCTCTTCTCTCAGAGACTCAGAGTTCTTCAGAGACCTCCTTCCATCCACAGGAACCTCCACGGTCCCAGAGAGCAGAACCCAGCAGAGCGTCGGTCCTCAGGGGTCTCTGAATGCAGAGCATCCGTCCTTCGTCCAGCCTGCATCACTTCCTCCCTGTACACTGCCTGCAGAGGAACCCGCTCACAGCTTCGTGGTCACGCAGCTCAGTCCCAAGCTGTTTCCTGGCTGCATCATAGACGGCGGAGACTCTGTGGTCCCGGCCGCCCGCCTGAGCTTGACCATAGATCTGAATGGACTGCTGGGGTCAATGGAAACAGAAAAACCAGTAACGGGACTGGAGGGAGTAAACCAGCAGCTCTCCATGGATATCGACGGAGAACCAGACCTGGACAGCTTCCCCATCCTGGTCAGATCCATGTCCACGTCCAGGAGGCACAGCTGGGGCGTCCCGGTGTCCCCCATCAACCTGGGAAGGAGGTGAGACAAAGGGAGGGATGGCGGTGAAGGATGTAGAGATGGGAACAGTACAGGATGAATATCATGAAGCTGTTCTTCTCCAGTAGGTTTCTACAAGAGAAGAAGCATTTTTTGCTTCAGCATCACTGATCAAAACAAAAACATGGAAGTCGGTACAGTCTAGGTACTGAAATATAATCTGTTGGTTTGTTTTTTAAAACCAGAAAGAAAAAACTGACAAAATATCCACCAAAAAAATAGAAAATTATTTATTTAACCACTGGAAAAAAATTCAAAACATCCATTCTTCCATGTTCTTAGTGTCCAATAACAGCAACAAGCTAATAAATAAAAAGAACAAAAAACAGGCCTGCTTTTTATTTTTCCATTTAAATCAACAACAAAAACAGAAAATGGGACCAATTTTATTTTTTTTGTTTTAAATCGACAATGGAAAAACAAGAAAATTTTTCTTCTATTTTAAATCAACAACAAGAAAATAAAAATAGAAATCAGGGCAATGTTAAGTTTTTCCATTTCAAACCAACAACAAACAACAAAAACTGGGCCTTTTTTTCTATTTTAAATTAACAACTAAAAAACTGAAAACATGACCATTTTTTGTTTTCTGGCTGAAGCTAACACTGTAGCACTGAATAAAACAGAAAATAAAGAAAATAAGCCAAACTTTCTGTTTTTTTTTTTTTTAAAAAGCAGCCCAAAAATTAAAGAAAGAAAAAAATAAAAAGCAAACAGGCCAAATTTTTTTTTTCAGTTTTCAATCAAAAAAATAAAAATGGATACTTAAAAAAAATCAAAACCAACAATGAAAAAACAAGAAAATGTACCAAAAACAGAGAACTGACCCATTTTAACTTTTTAAGTTTTTCCATTTTCAACAAACAATGAAATCGCCAGAGATTGAGTCATTATCTTTTTTTGTTGTTCTTGTATTTTCAATTATAAATCAAGAACGACAAAAAAACCAATCTGAAAATGGGACCAACCAAGAAACAAGCTCAGCATTATTTGACACTTGGTGGTTTAAAATTTAAAAACAGACTCTACTTCAGCACCAGACTGGTTCTGAACTGAGCTGAGCTCCTCTCATGGTTAACTTTAACAGCTTTTGAAATAATGCTGCTGAAGCTGTTTTGAGGTGTGAAAACAAACTGTGCACCAAAATACTTTGTGAGAAACAAAACCAGAAGAGAACATGAGAATACAGACACGTCTCAGAGGGTTGTTTGGTTAACGAACACGTGTCGCTGTGTGGCTGTTCTGTTAGACTCAGTCTGGATCCGATGGCCATGGACAGCGATGGAGAAAGAGACGACGAGGACGAGCCACAGAACCGACCTGGAGACGAGTCGGACGCTTCCAGTTTGACGGTAACATGTTTGATAATCAGAGGCACTTAGACTGTATTTAAATCCCCTGAAAGAACAGAAAAAACAACCATGCACCAGTCCATCTTTTAACCCTCCTGTTGTCCTCATTTATGGGCACCAAAAAATATAGTTTCCTTTTCGGAAAAAAATCCAAAAATTCAGCAAAAAAATTCCCCAAATTTCTGAAAATTTTCAAAACCTTCAGGAAGAAAATTCCAATAATTCCCTAAAAGTTTCCCTTAAAAGTTTTATTTTAAAAAAATCCCCCAAATTTGGTGAGAAAACTCTTGCAAATATTTTCAAAAAATGAGTAAAAATCTTCCAAAAAAATCCTAAAAATATCTAAAGTAATTCTATATATATCAGTAAAACTTCTAATATTTTCTTTAAGAACATTCACATAAAAATCAATCAAAATCCAGCGAAATTCGCTGGATTTTGGTTGATTTTTTTTGTGAATGTTCTTAAGAAACATTTTAACATTTCTTTTTTTCCACCAAAAAATGTTCAAAGATTTCCCAAAAATGTTGAAAATGTGGACATCAGAGGTTTCACTGTGAAAATGTATTTTTTTTCCACATTTTCAAACTTTAAAATGGGTCAATTTTGACCTGCAGGACAACAGGAGGGTTAAATCCCCTGAAAGATCAGAAGAAACCACCATGCACCAGTCCATATTTTAATATTTTCAACTTTCCCATGTGTGGTAAGACACTTACTTTCCCCTGAAGACAAACGATATCTCACAAAAGTGAGTCCACCCCTCACGTTTCTGACATATATTGAGCGTCTGTGGGGCATCGCTAAATGGAAGGTGGAGGTTTCTAACATCCAGCAGCTCCGTGATGTCCTCATAGAGGAGTGGAAGAGGATTCCAGTGGCGACCTGTGAAGCTCTGATGAACTCCACGCCCAAGAAGGTTCAGGTGGTGCTGGAGAATACTGGTGGCCACACAAGATATTGACGCTTTGGGCCCAATTTAGACATTTTCACTTAGGGGTGTACTCACTTTTGTTGCCAGCGGTTCAGACATTCATGGCTGTGTGTTGAGTTATTTTGAGGAGACAGTAAATTTACACTGTTATACCAGCTGTACACCAACTACTTTACATCACATCAGTGTTATTTCTACAGTGTACACTCCATCAGTTTGTGACCAACCTTTATGCACTTCAAGGGCCTGTAATGCTAAAAACATTCATAGTATGAAGATAAAACCTTGCATGTCCTAGTTAAACATACTAAAGGGATTGTAGATGAGAAATCTGTTGATTGTGAGGAGGTCAGGTGGGAGTTTTTAACCCTAAAACTGACTTATTCAAACCCGATTTAGCCACGGTAAGAAAGTAAACGGACATCATGTTTGCTAGCTTGATTAACAATGATATGCACAAAAGGTTGCCAGAACGTTTAGCGAAACTCCATCAAATTTTGACCCACCTCTATGTAATTTAAGGACCTGTAATGCTAAAAACATCTATAGTATGAAGATAAAACCTTGCATGACTTCATTAACCCTCGTGTCGTCCTGCGGGTCAAAATTGACCCATTTTAAAGTTTGAAAATATGGGAGGAAAAAAAATTCACAGTGAAACTTCTGATGTCCACATTTTCAACATTTTTGGAAATTTTTTGAACATTTTTTGGTGGAAAAAAATATAAAAAAAAACGTTTCTTTAATAACATTCACAAAAAAAATCAACCAAAATACAGTGAATTTCGTTGGATTTTGGTTGATTTTTTTTCTGAATGTTAATAAAGAAAATATCAGAAGTTTTACTGACATATATGCAATCATTTTAGATATTTTCAGGATTTTTTTGGAAGATTTTTACTCATTTTTGGGGGAAAATATTTACAAGAATTTTCTTGCCAAATTTGGAGGATTTTTTAAAATAAAACTTTTAAGGAATTATTGTAATTTTCTTCCTGAATTTTCAGAAATTTGGGGAATTTTTTTACAGAATTTTTGGATTTTTTTTCAGGCAAGGAAACGATATTTTTTGGTGCCCATAAATGAGGACAACAATAGAGTTAAATCTACCAAAGTGATTGCAGATGAGAAATCTGCTGATTGTGAGAAGGTCTGGTGGGAGTTTTTTTGAAAATTTTGGTTGCTTTTCTAAAACCAAATCACCAACTAATGCAGGCCAGTGTGAGTAAAATCTGTGTCTCAGCAGTGAGCGTATCTGCTGAGCGCTGGTGGTGGAACAGCTCAGACGTGCACGTGTCGTACATGTGTGTTTATTCTTTCACGCTCTCAGGCCGGCGCTGTTCCTGGAAGGCATCTGTACTCCCGCTCAGAGATCCTCGCCACGGACGACTATTCCCGAGCCGCACACATTTCTCGAGTTGTTCAGACGTCCAAACAGGCCGCGAGGGCAGCCGGAGGTGAGGCTCGTCGCTTCCACACGCAGAACACACGTATGTTCACATGTTTTACACTCTGCAGGCAGCTGTTTGACGTGTTCCTCTCCTGCAGCCGACGAGTTCGACCCCGAAGAAAACCTTCATTCTACAGAAGGCCAGAGCCACATGTAAGTAAACACTGCTGATGTGAAACATGTCCTGGAGTTTACACTGGAAAAAATGCTCCTCTCAAAACAAGAAAAAAAACTTACTTCAAGCAGCGTTTACCTTGAAATAAGTGAAAAATCTGCCAATAGAACAAGTGAAAAATGGCTTTGGAAGATTTCTTGAAATAAGTTATGATATTTAAAATATTGAGATCTTAAAATTAGCTGGGAAAACTTATTTGAAGCTATATTTTACCAGGATTGTCAAGCTCAGGTGTCTTAAAATAAGCCAGATATGCTACAAAAAAGCAGTTTTGCACTCAAAAATAGATTTTTGCTTTCATGTAACCTCCTCATTTGAGATGTATTAACCCTCCTGCTGTCTTCATTTATGGGCACCAAAAAATATCGTTTCCTTGTCTGATAAAAACCCAAAAAATCAGCAAAAAAATTCCCCAAATTTCTGAAAATTTGCAAAACCTTCAAGAAAATTCCAATAATTCCTTAAAATTTTTATTTTGAAAAAAAATCCCCCAAATTTGGCAAGAGAATTCTTGTAAATGGTTTTAAAAAATGAGTAAAAATCTTCCAAAAAAAATCCCAAAAATATAAAGTGATTCCATATATACCAGTAAAACTTCTAATATTTTCTTTAAGAACATTCACATAAAAAAAAAAAAATTTCAACCAAAATCCAGCGAAATTTCCTGGATTTTGGTTGTTTTTTTGTGAATGTTCTTAAGAAACATTTTTAACATTTCTTTTTTTCCACCAAAAAATGTTCAAAGATTTCCCAAAATGTTGAAAATGTGGACATCAGAAGTTTCATTGTGAATATTTTTTTTCTTCCACATTTTCAAACTTTAAAACGGGTTCAATTGACCCGCAGGACGACACGAGGGTTAAACTTATTTTGAGTTTTCTTGTAAAATTCAACTCAAAACAAGCTAATTTCAAGATTGTTTGACTTAACAAGATATTTAAGATGCATTGTCTTAAAACAAGTCCCTCCATCTGCTGAAATGTCACTTGTTAAGAGAATTTATCTTAAATCAAGTGGGATGAGACATTCTGACTAAAAATGAGACAAATAGACCTGGTAAGATTTAGAGTTTTTGCAGTGTGTGTTTCATCTCCAGGAGATGCAGCTTCAGTGTTGCAAGACAAGAAGGACACCGCTGCGGTTTGATTTAACGGAGGCAGCGTGTCTCATAAATTACACTTCCAGCTCCTCGGTGCTCCGGTACAGTAGTATACATAGTGTTCTGTGGTTGTAAATAGTTGCTGCAGCTACCTGACTCCCACAGAACAGAGGGGCTTTCCCCGTTCTCCGCTGACATTTCTGCACCTTGTCACCCGTCTGCAGCCCCGTCCTCCCACGGCTCTGTGCAGCTCCTTAGATGGCCCCTCGGTGTGTGTTAGTGTGTGGTTGTAGCACACTGGAAAAAATGCCCCTCTCAAAACGAGAAGAAAACTTATTTCAAGCAAATTTTACCTTGAAATAAGATCTGATATTTAGAATATTGAGATCTTAAAATTAGCTGGGAAAACTTATTTGAAGCTCTATTTTACCAGGATTGTCAAGCTTGGTGTCTTTAGCCAGACATGCTAAAAAAAAAAAAAAAGCAGTTTTTCATTCAAAAATAGATTTTTGCTTTCAGGTAACCTCCTAATTTGAGATGTATTAACCCTCCTGCTGTCGTCATTTATGGGCACCAAAAAATATTGTTTCCTTGTATGAAAAAAAATCCAAAAACTCAACAAAAAAAATTCCCCAAAATTCTGAAAATTTGCAAAACCTTCAGGAAGAAAATTCCAAATTCCTTAAAAGTTTGATTAAAAAAAATCCCCCAAATTTGGCAAGAAAATTCTTGTAAATATTTTCAAAAAAATTAGTAAAAATGTTCCAAAAAAATCCTAAAAATATCTAAAGTGATTCCATATATATCAGTGAAACTTCTAATATTTTCTTTTAGAACATTCACAAAAAAAAATAAACCGAAATCCAGTGAAAATCGCTGGATTTTGGTAGATTTTTTTGTGAATGTTCTTAAGAAACTTTAAAAAAAAAAAAATTTCCACCAACAAATGTTCAAAGATTTCCCAAAAACGTTGAGAATGTGGACATCAGAAGTTTCACTGTGAAAATATAGCTTTTCCCCACATTTTCAAACTTTATTTAATTTAACCTGCAGGACAACACGAGGGTTAAACTTATTTTGAATTTTCTTGTAAAATTCAACTCAAAACAAGATCATTTCAAGATTGTTTGACTTAACAAGATATTTAAGATGCATTGTCTTAACACAAGTCCCTCCATCTGCTGAAATGTCTCTTGTTAAGAAAATTTATCTTGAATCAAGTGGGATGAGACATTCTCACCAAAAATGAGACAAATAGACTTGGTAGGATTTAGAGTTTTTGCAGTGCTCATGCGTAGGACTGTGTGGACATGGCAGACGAAGGGAGGATTCTTCCTTAAATCACAGTCTGACACTCAGCTCCCAGAAGTCTATCCGTCGTCCTCTGTCTCAGTCTCAGTGTCTTGTTTGTCTTAGGCTGATGGTACAGAAAGTTCTGCAGGAGCTAAAGCTGTACCATGGGTGAGTAAACAGGAGAGGCAGGCCTCAGAGCAGCAGCAGCAGATTGTGACTAGCATGTTTTTGGCATGTGTGTGTTTGCATGTTCAGTGTCTGGAAAACATGTGTGGAACACTACGACTGTTTTTAACCCTTGTGTCGTCCTGCGGGTCAAAATTGACCCGTTTTAAAGTTTGAAAACGTGGAAAAAAAATCTATTTATACAGTGAAACTTCTGATGTCCACGTTTTCAACTTTTTTTGGGAAATTTTTGAACATTTTTTTGGTGGAAAAATTAAATGTTAAATATGTTTCTTAGGAACATTCACAGATTTTTTTTGAATGTTCTTAAAGAAAATATTGCAAGTTTTACTGATATATATGGAATCACTTTGGATATTTTTAGGATTTTTTTTGGAAGATTTTTACTCATTTTTTGAAAATATTTACAAGAATTGTCTTGCCAAATTTTGGGGATTTTTTTAAAGGAATTTCTTTTCTTTTAAAGAATCATTTGAAATTTCTTCCTGGAAGTTTTGCAATTTTTTTTCTGAATTTTTGGATTTTTTTTCAGACAGGGAAACAATATTTTTTGGTGCCCGTAAATGAAGACAACAGGAGGGTTAATGTCACAAAATCACAAGTTCACCGCTGAATAAAATCACCCAGTAATGTTTCTGAATGACAAACACGTCTCTTATGATCAGCTTTCCACTGAAACCGTGAACTCGCCTCGTTGTCCTTCACAGAGCGAAGCAGAGAAACAACAGATCAGGCAGCAAAGATTCAGGAAGTGTCACTTGGTACGAGTTCCTCTCTAATGAGTAAGTACTGCATTCATTGTTGTTCCCTTATTGCTAAAGCTGCAAAATGTCCACATTCTGTGTCTGTTCAAAAGGACCAAAAGAAGTGAAACATGACAGCTGACCTTTGCTCTGCAATAATGGGGAAAAATCTAAATATCTTTAAATATTCAACAAATGAATTCTGTATATATAAGCAAATATAATACATTCATGTGTACAGATGTTGCAAAGTGCTTTGTTGTTGGTCATTTCTCTGTAATACTGTGACATCTTGACCCTAAAGTTCTCCGAGATGACATTTATTATAATTTATAGCTATATACATGAAATTAATTGGAATTTTGAATTGAGTTGAATAGGTTTGCACATAGCTCCGCACTGAATTAAGCTTTTAAAAGATATATAACACTTCTTCAAGCTTAAAAAAAAACATACTTTCCTCATAAGGGATCCATGGAATCCTTGGATTTGTTGGGTTTTCATGTGTAGTTTTTCATACAGCCCATTCAAAACAACAATTCTTTCAGTAAAATGGATCATGATTGGCGTTATGAATTAACCTCACAGCTATAAATATTGTGTTTAAGACCATAGAATGTTATTTATGGTGTCATTTTGCATATTATTGTTTTAAGCCTTCCAGAAATTACATAAAATACTTACAAACCAGACTATAACACATAATAAGGCTGAGGCTCAGTATTATTAATTATGGAACTTAGGACTAAACCCATACAATATTAAAAATAATAAAAATATATGCATGAAAACCCAACAAATCTGTGGATTCCATATGAGCAAGCTTTGCTTTTATTTTTTACTCCATGTGGATTAGTTTGTGTTTTGTCTTCAGTTTTATTTTACAATATATTGTGCAATTTTATTTATTTGTTTATAATTTAAATTTTTCCCTATTTTTAAAATCATATTTATAGGTGACAGCGGAGAGGTCTAGTCATAGTTTTTCAAACAGCACATTTAAAACAGCTGTTCCAGTAACCTCACATATTTAAATATTGGGTTTAAGACCTTAGAATGTTATTTATGGTGCCATTTTATATATTAATAATGATATAATAATAATTTAATTAATGAGAATTAAAAAATACACATGAAAACCCAACAAATCTATAGCTTCCATATGAGCAAGCTTTGTTTTTATTTTTTATTTCAGGTAGATTGTTTTGTGTTTAGTTTTCTTTTACAATATTTTATACTATTTTCTTTATTAGTTTTTGTTTTATTTTATTCCCATTTTTAACATCATATATATATATATATATATATATATATATATATATATATATATGTGTGTGTGTGTGTGTGTGTACATAACTTTTTTTAAAATAATAAAATACAATTTTATTATATAAATTTTCCCCCATTTTTAAAAATCATATTTATTTGTGACAGCAAAGAGGTCAAAACTTTTGTTAATATCCATAATTATCAATGCGGTGAGCCCTTAATGTATAGGTGAGGCTCTGTAATTAATAATAATACCAAATGGTCTCAAAAATAATGTTAAGTTAGGTTCATATATCTCCATAATTAATAATATTATATGTGTTAGAGTCATGTAAAATAGTATTTTATATCATATTTGAATGGTTTTAATCCCTACTATGTAAAATGACAACATAAAAAACACTATAAATTCTCAGCCCCAGTATTTACAGTTGTTTATTTTGTAATGTCAATCATAATCTTGGGGTTTTTATTGTATTTTGTTCTTTTCATCTTGTGTCAGGAATGAGGAAGAGGAAGATCGAACAGAGAAGGTGGAGAAAGGTACGAAGGTGAAGAGAACTCTGAGCTCTCTGAGGAACAGGGTGACTGGATCCTTCAACAAAGACAAGGTAAACCTCAACCACAGACACGGTGCTCGTGGTCACTATGTGATCTAATGAATGTTTCTCCTGCAGTTACACACCAAACAGAATCTGCAGGTGTAAACACTTCAGCGGTTTTACACGTCGCACACACAAAAGCCCCAAATCCACTTATACTGTTAACCCTCCCCTTGTCTATCATTTATGGGCACCAAAGACTATTGTTTCCTTGTCTGAAAAAAATCAAAAGGTTCAGCAAAAAAATTCCCCAAATTTCTGAAAATTTGCAAAACCTTCAGGAGGAAAATTCCAATAATTCCTTGAAAGTGTCCCTGAAAACTTTTATTTTATAAAAATCCCCCAAATTTGGTGACAAAATTCTTGTAAATATTTTCAAAAAAAAATGAGTAAAAATCTTCCAAAAAAAATCCTAAAAATATCTAAAGTGATTCCATATATATCAGTAAAACTTCTAATATTTTCTTTAAGAACATTCACATAAAAATCAACCAAAATCCAGTGAAATTCGCTGGATTTTGTTTGATTTTTCGTGAATGGTCTTAAGAAACATAATTTAACATTTCTTTTTTTCCCAAAAAAATGTTCAAAGATTTCCCAAAAATGTTCAAAATGTGGACATCAGAAGTTTCACTGTGAATTTTTTTTTTGCACATTTTCAAACTTTAAAACGGGTCAATTTTGACCCGCAGGACAACACAAGGGTGAAATATCTGCCAGTGACATGGTTATGCGATGTCATAATGAGAGAAAGGGGAACACACACACAGGCAAAGATTTGCATATTTAAAAAAAAAGCCTCTTGTGTTTGCCTTTCTTGTTCCTCTGCAGGGTAAGAACCGAGAGAAGGCGAAGGAGAAGGAGGCCAAAGAGAAAGTGTGCAGCAGCAGCAGCAGCAGCAGCAGCGGCAGCAGCAGCAGCAGCAGCGGGCATCACTTGGTGCCCGGCTCCTTCTCCAGCTGTGCCACCTGCTCACTGTGCAGCAAGACCCTGCAGAAAAAGCATGGCCTGCAGTGCATGAGTGAGTAACACGACGGTCGCAGGTGTGCGCCCGCCCACGCTCGGCCTCCGCAGCACACACACGCACACACACACACGTGCACAGGTGCTGCATTCAAAAACACAACCTCGCTTCTATTTATACCCGAGCTGCTGCATGCACGTTCGCTCACCTACTTACAAGCACATTCATGCACACAACCAGAAACTGTGTTAACCCTCATGTCCTCCTGTGGGTCAAAACTGACTCGTTTTAAATTTGAAAATGTAGGAAAAAATATATTTTCACAGTGAAACTTCTGATGTCCACATTTTCAACATTTTTGGGAAGTCTTTGAACATTTTTGGTGGAAAAAAAATAAATGTTAAAAAAATGTTTCTTTAAGAACATTCATAAAAAAAAATCAACCAAAATCCATCGAATTTCACTGGATTTTGGTTGATTTTTTCTGAATGTTCTTAAGAGAATATTAGAAGTTTTACTGATATATATGGAATCACTTTAGATATTTTTAGGATTTTTTGGGGGGATTTTTACTCCATCCATCCATTATCTATACACCGCTTAATCCTCACTAGGGTCATGGGGGGGCTGGAGTCTATCCCAGCTGACTCAGGTGAAGGCAGGGGACACCCTAGACAGGTCACCAGTCTGTCACAGGGCTACATATACAGACAAACAAGCACTCACACATTCACACCTACGGGCAATTTAGAATGATCAATTAACCTCAGCATATTTTTGGACTGTGGGAGGAAGCCGGAGTACCCGGAGAAAACCCACGCATGCACAGGGAGAACATGCAAACTCCATGCAGAAAGATCCCGGGAAAGCCGGGACGTGAACCAGGGATCTTCTAGCTGCAAGGCGAAAGTGCTAACCACTACACCACTGTGCAGCCCGGGATTTTTACTCATTTTTTGAAAATATTTACAAGAATTTTCTTGCCAAATTTGGGGTATTTTTTAAAAAAAATAAAGCTTTCAAGGGAAACTTTTATGGAATTATTAGAATGTTCTTCCTGAAGGTTTTGCAAATTTTCAGAAATCTGGAGAATTTTTTTGCGGAATTTTTGGATTTTTTCCAGACAAGGAAACAATATTTTTTGGTGCCCGTAAATGAGGACAACAGGAGGGTTAAATGCTTACGTGGAACTCTTTTATGTCATTGCACCTGCCGAAATCTTTTTTCAGCATCTGATTAAAGCATTAAAATACATTTTCACAGCTTTGTTTCAACACAGAGTGCGACAGTGACGCTAAATACTGTTAATCTTATTACCTTTGACTTCTGTTTTGCACCTTTTAATTTGAAAGTTTTTTATTTATGCTGGAGTTAATTGTTTTAAGTATTGGCATTAACTTAAAGCAGTTTTTTTGTTATGGATTCACTTGTGGATTCATCACACAAAATATCAAATGCATTATTATTGCACGATTCTTATATTTACCGTTCATAAAGTACATAAAAGTTCCTAAAATCAGCGTGTCTCAAGCTGGAAAATGCACTCACTGCTTCTTGATTTTTAGCTTTGATCCGCAAGTTAATTTAAGGTTTTTAGAATTCTGTGTTCTGTGGTTTTGTACACTAGTCTGGCATTTTTAATATTAAATTTTCCTGTTATTCAATAAGGTAAAAAATAGCAATACACTTGCCGTCATCTTTCTTACATAAAACACATCATACGAAATGTTTTCACAGCTTTGTTTCAACCCAGAGTGTGACAATTACAAAAACAAAAGCACTCAGAGAGCACTGTCCTCCTCCAAGGCTGCTCATTCCCCCATATGGCATTGTCAGAAATGGAGCATTTGCTTATTTATTAGTTATTGATGATAAGAAATCATGGCAATGTAGAACGTGTCCATTTAATATAGATGTACTCACAAACACAATGACCTTGTGCTGAGTACAGGCGTGTGCTATGCATGTGTACGTTATGTATGGACACCGAATCACGTGATCTAAATATGTAAAATGTAACAATTCGATCAATTGTTCCTTGGATCATTTCTGATGGATAGGTCCTGATAAGTCCTCAGCCGTGGATTTGTAGTAGGATCACAATCATGTGATCATCAGCAGGCAGCTGACGTAGTGTTCACTTGTTGTCATGGTTACAGTGATGCCGTGCCGCTATCTGGCAATGATGCAGAAATCGTGAACAAATCCGTGGATCCAGACTGTAAGCTGCATCACTGCCAAAATCAGATCACTTGGTCCTTGTGTCATTTCTGACCTTCACTGAAAATTTCATCCAAATCCATTGGTCTGTTTTTGAGTAATGTTGCTGACAGACAGACAGATGGACAGACAGACAGATGGACAAACATAGGCTGGTGGTCACATAACTCCGCCGCAGAGTAATAAATACCTCTAATCTTATTCACTGTAGCTTCTATATGCACCTTTTAATGTGAAGTAAGAATGTTTTTTATTTATACTGGAGTTATTTGGTTGAAGAATTAGCATTAACTTAAAGCTGTAACTGAATTTTTATTATTGATTCATTTGCAGATTCCTCACACAAAATGTTAAATGCGTTAAAATGGAAAAAATGCTACTAATTCTTATATTTACAGTTCATGAAGTATAGTTCAAAATCAGCATGTCTCAAGCGGGCAAATGCATTCAGTGTTTCTGTATTTTTAGCTTTGAACCACGAGATAATGTAAGGTTTTAGAGTTCTATGTTTCTACCGTGTTTGGCCAATAGTACAGTAATCTGTCACTTTTTATATTTCATTTGTTATTCAATAAGGTAAAAAGTAATGTTATTAATAAACACAAGTACGCAAACAGAGCTACACACTCATGCACACAACCACAAACTGTATTAAAACTATAGATTTTCTCATGTGGAACTATTTTATTTCAATACACTTGCAGACATCTTTTTTATGCATCAGATTACAGCATTAAAACACAACATCTGACACGTTCACTGTAGCTTCTCTTTTGCACCTTTATTCTGAAAAGTGTTCGCTTTCACTTCCTTTTTAAACGTGTGAAATGTTTCACACCAGAACACACCGCTGCACTTTTTCCCCACTGCACCATCACTCTTGGTCTTGTTTTAAAGCATTATCTGATGGAATAGCGGCATCCTCTTACTGGTGTTTATGTGAAGCTTTGGCATGCTTTAGATTTGTGCTTCATAGATTTGTATAGGACATTTTAACACCTCGCTTCTTCTCTTTTTGCCTCAAGAAGCCAGACTGCATTAACCCTCCTGTTGTCCTCATTTGTGGGCACCAAAAAATATTGTTTCCTTGTCTGAAAAAAATCCAAAAATTCCGCAAAAAAATTCCCCAAATTTCTGAAAATTTGCAAAACCTTCAGGAAGAAAATTCCAATAATTCCTTCAAAGTTTCTCTTAAAAGTTTTATTTAAAAAAAAATCCCCAAATATGGCAAGAAAATTCTTGTAAATATTTTCAAAAAAATTAGTAAAAATCTTCCAAAAAATCCTTAAAATATCTGAAGTGATTTCATATAAATCAGTAAAACTTGTAATATTTTCTTTAAGAACATTCACATAAAAATCAACCAAAATCCAGCGAATTTTACTGGATTTTGGTTGATTTTTTTGTGAATATTTTTAAGAAACATTTTTAACATTTATTTTTTTCCACCAAAAAATGTTGAAAGATTTCCCAAAAATGTTGGAAATGTGGACATCAGAAGTTTCACTGTGAAAACATATTTTTTTCCCCCCACATTTTCAAACTTTAAAGCGGATCAGTTTTGAACTGCAGGACGACACGAGGGTTAAAAACTTTTATATTCTTAGAAGCAGAAAAGCCCTCAGGAACCTTTAGGAGTTCTTCACTGCTGCCAGGAACCTTTGAGTTCAAAATGCTTCCTGGAGGAACCCTTAGGAAAGTTTATTTAAATAACTGTTTAGGTGGGGTTCCAATTTTAACTCTTTATTACTATTTTTATTATATATATTTTTTACCCCAAACATGACATAAAAATGCTTTTTAATACATTGTGTGAGTAGAAAATCAGATATTTGCCCAAATTTACAAAATCAGCTTCTAAAACTTGCATTAATATCTTTTCTATTTTTAAAAGAGCTCCATAATTTAATGCCCCCCCAAAAAATTAAAAAATAATGTAATCAAAACAAAGTGTAAATGCAGGTGTTAAGTGTGAGGTAGGGCTACACTTTATTCCACAAAATATCCTCCAGGATTCTGTTCTGGGCTTTTAGATCAGGAGTGTCAAACTCATCTTAGTCCAGGTTCCACATTCAGTCCAGTTTGATCTCCAGTGGACCGGACCAGTAAAACCACAGCATAATAACCGATAAATAACCACAACTCCTTTGTTGTAGTGCAAAAAAATACATTCTGAAAATATTCGCATTTAAGGAAGTATCTTTTTACAAAACATTATGAACAACCTGAAATTTCTTAAGAAAAATAAATTCAGTTTCAATAATAGTATTTCTCAGTTTATCATTTGCAACTTCCAGATCACAGTGGATCTACAAAGGTACAAAACATTTAGTCACAGGTGTCTGGAACTGAAAGATATAGTATTTTACCTTATGATTAAAATGCCAAAAATCAGACAAAAAAAAAGACAACAAAAACAAGACAAAATATTTAAAAAAATGGCACACAAAATGACAAAAACGAGACAAAAAACGACAAGTGCAAGAAACAAAATGACAAAAAAATGAGACAAACGACACGAAATAAAACAAAAAAGAGACAAAAATAGACATAACGTTACAAAGCAATAAAAATTTGGACAAACGACACAAATGAGACAAAAAATGACACAAGTGAGAAACAAAATGACAGAAAAGTAGACAAACAGCACAAGAGAGACAAAAAGGAGACGCAAAATGACAACAATGAGAAACAAAACAACAAAAACATGAGACAAATGCCAAAAGTCAGACAAAAAAAAGGACAATAAACAACAAAAAAACTAGACAAATATTATCTGACTGGCATGTTCAAATGTGGCAGGAATGGATTATAAATTAATATTCTTGTCGCATTTTGTTGTGGGATTCCCAACACAAATCAATTCGGGTTATTATAGTCCAATATAGATTTATTTTTATTATTATTAATAATAATAATAATAATAATAATAATAATAATAATAATAGTAGTGATGAGTTGAAATGGAACCACAAACCAAACAAAATGTTTTTAAAAATACTTTCTCAGGCATTTCTCACAGTTCCTGAAAAAAGGGTTCTCGAGGTTCTTTCATTTCTAGAGATATTTTAATTGAGTAAAAATAGCATTTATACCGCATAAAAACACACTGTTGTAAGTAGCAGTCATTCTTTTATAATGTTACTTAAATAAAAGCAGCTAAATTTACGAAAAAACACCATAAGTAAGTGCATATTATGCAAAAATACAATATCTCGGGTGCTAAATTTATGATATATTTACTAATATGTTTTTAAAATATGTGTATAGATGCACATATGGCATCATTTAAGATAACAAGACACAAATAATTTTACTATTGTAGTTGAAAATTTAATGGTGCTTCGTATTATTTAAAAATATGTGTGAGATTTAATCTGCAAAATAACTAAAAACTCAATCTGAGGATAAAAAATAATATGAAATACGCAAGTAAAAGATGAGTATTGCAAATATACGTAGTTAGATTTCTCATTTAATTTATTTACTATGGCGAGCTTCTTATTTTGTCTTTGTGACATGAAAAAAATCCGATTGGTTTATTAGAATTAGAATTAAAATGTCGTTCTAGTGTAGTTACAGTCAGAATTTCTGAATTGATGCTTCATTTTGCCACACTTCTGTAGACGTTACTGTAAATCAGAGACTGTTTTCTCATAAACCATGTGGTCTGTTGGAGGATTTCACATCACTAAATAAAATTTCCAACCAAGAACAAAGAACAAGAACTGCTCTCACTATTAGTGCCAGTTCTTCCCCCTGAACCGGACCAGCTTTAGGTCATTTCTGTGCCACTGCTTCATTATTTCATGACTTTAACCTCACATGTTTCCCTTCTCCGTCTGTTCAGTGGCAGCCTGAGGCCATAATCTGTCCAGAATATTTATAAAACCTGTAGACCTGCTGCTGGGGGGATGTAATATATGACTGTTTTAATAGTTTGCTTATGAAACAGAAGTTGCTCTGGAGTGTTTCAGGAGGGCAGCCACACATCCACAGGAGAGAATAATATAACCCAGAGGTGTCAAACATGCGGCCCACGGGCCAAAAGCGGCCCTCCAGAGGGGTCCAGTCCGGCCCTCAGGACGGCTTTGTAAAGTGTAAAAATTACAGAGAAGACTGCAGATTGTAAATTTGCAAAATGATAAATTTAAGTTTAAAATAATTTCTAGACCATGACAAGTTGTTATGAACTAAAATACTAGAGGGTTCATTGTTCTTTTGTCATTTTGTGTCTCATTTTTTTAATATTTTGTCTTGTTTTTGTTGTTTTTTGTCTGATTTTTGCTGTTTGTCTCATATTTTTGTCGTTTTGCATTTGGTGCATCGTTTTTGTCCTTTTGTGGTTTTTTTGGTCTCGCTTGTGTTGTTAGTCTATTTTTTGTCACTTTGTAACTTTTTTGTCAAGTTTTTGTCTCTTTCAGTTTTGTTTCGTGTCATTTGTCGCATTTTTGTCATTTTGTTTCTGGCTTTTGTAATTTTTTTCTCTAGTTTTTATAATATTTTGTCTTGTTTTTGTTGAGTTTTTTTCACTTTTTTTGTCAGACTTTTTTCGTTTTGATCATAAAGTAAAATACTATATCATTCAGTTCCAGATGACTAAATGTTGTGCTCCTTTGTAGACACTTTGTGATCTGGAAGTTGTAATGTGTAAATGATAAACTGAGGCTGAATGTTAAAACTGAATTTATTTTTCTTCAGAAATTTCAGGATGTTCATAATGTTTTGTAAAAAGATAATTCCTTAAATGTGCACTTTTTTTGCACTAAAACAAAGGAAAATTTGGAATTGTGGTCTTTTTTAATCGGTTATTATGCTGTGATTTTACTGGTTTGGCCCCCTGGAGATGAAATTGGGCTGAATGTGGCCCCTGAACTAAAACAAGTTTGACACCCCTGATATAACCTGTGTGAGTGTGATGTGCTCCACCAGCATCCCTGGCTGACTGATGGATCGTGCATGTTGTGTTGCTGGTCCACGCATGCAGAAAACAAGTGAGTGTCCCTTTAATTGGGATCCGCTCTGTGGGGATTCAGCCTGAGGAATGCGTCGTTTGTGTGCCAGAGATTGTTCCCAGCGCGGAGCAGGACACCAAAACTGGACAAAACCGAGAATGTGAGAGACCTGTTGCTGCCTCTGCTACTCCGTTTAGCTAAAAAAAAAAAAGAAAGAAAGAAAGAAAAAAGCAAACCCGCAGATTAAACCTCCTCCAGGCTGGTCGATCCTACCCCTGTGACGGTAAGAAGCAGCGGTGGTGTGGAGCGGGATCAGGTGGATAACTCCCGTTGTTTCCCCTCAATGGACTTTCCAGACATCCCTGTTGCTGCTGCTAGTTAGCCGGCTAATAGCTAATCATAGCTGCCTTAAACTTCTCCTCAAGCGTATCTTCTTTTCGTTATGTCGAATTAGTGTGTTTTTAAAAAGCACCTTGTGACTTTCTCTGACATTTAATTTCAAAACAAATTTCCCCTCAGCTTGCCTTAGCGTACTGCCCGCTAGCCGTTAGCCGCGCAGTGCTAGTGCGCTAGCAGCCGCTTCTATTTGAAAAACAGGGTTAGCTGGGTAAGCTGTTAGCGTTAATTAGCTTAAAGTGATAGTTTATGTAAACGGAGGCCACGGTTCGCACTTTGTCGCGGTGTGTGTGGATGTTTCACAGCTTTTACGTAAGTTTCACTGCGTGTGGTTTTGTTTTTTGTGTGTTTTTTCTGCTGCTGGTTGTGGAGTTTGCATGAAGCTCAACAGGTGACGGCTAACTTAGCTAACGTTAGCATCCGAGATGACTTGTGTTATTCACCCGAGCTCAGCCAGGAAAATGTACTATTCTCTGGTAAACAATGGCTCACAAATGCTTCTTTTCAAGGCTCTGTGGTTTTTAAATAACCTTTTTATTTAGAGGATGGTTTTCCATAGAGGGTAAGAAGCATCTTCTCCCTAATAATTCCCCCCATGACCCCTAGATCCAGTCAGTTTTTATTTCTGGGCTTTTCTTGCATGATATTACTAGTCTTTAAACAGCATTTTAATAATTTTATTGGTCTGCTAAAATCACAAGAAGTGCTTTTACGGTTTGTTAATGTCATATTTTATCAGTACAAAATCGATCTCAGTGTTTCTATATGAATTTAATGTAAATATACATGTCAAACTACACATTTAAGCTTTAATACATAAGAGCCACACTTGTTTGAGTAAATAGTAAATACATTTATGTAATATATATATAAAAATATCAGCTTTTCTGATGTTTTCATTGCTACTATAGGCGAAACATCCCTTGTGATTGCTGATTTGGCTTTACTTTTGTGTCAAAATTTTAAATATCAGGTTAATCAATTCAAAATTAATTGGCAGTAATCAAATTTCTTTGATTATAACAGTCAAAAAACTATTTCTGTATGTGTTGTCTAGCAGTTCTGTTGCAGTTAAAGTCAGAACAACATCAAAATTTGAAAATAAAATGAATCTTATGCATAAATATCAAGGTTTGTATTGATCAACATGTGTTCTTCTTCCCTACATTTAGTTGTAGGTTGTTATTATTTTTACTTTCTAAATTTGTTCACTCAAGCATACATCTTAAATCCATAATTTACTGTATTTTAAAAGAACATAGACATATTCTCAAGGAGGGTGTCTTACTTGAGTGTACCCTACTTCATGTGGTTCATGTGCCTAATTTTATTGGAGTTATTTAGTGGCAGTGCTGGCATTAAATGAAAGCTGCGACTAATTATTGCGATCATTATTGATTGGTTTATGGATTAATCTGTTTTTAACGCAAAATATTAAATGTGTTTAGTTGAAGAAATGCTGCAGATTCTAAAACTTACAGTTCACACGTATTCTTAAAATCAGCGTGGCTGTAGTTTGGATTTTTAGCTCCACAAGTTGACTGATTTTGTGTTTGGCAAATAGAATATTTATTATTTCACTTCTGTGTATTCAAGTAAGGTAAACAGCCATATTAATAATATTGATGATCTCAAGAACCTACTTTCTGTTTGAAGCAGTGTTTTTTTGCTTTAAAGATTCTTTGTGGATCTAAAATTATTTTTCTATGGAACCATTGCTAAGAACAGCTCCTGTTGACATGTTTCTTTTTTTGATAGTAGTGTGATCAGATGTCGATAATATGATGATAAATTCAGATGTTTGTAATGTTTTTTCATATTTACAGCAGTAAAGTCAGATGTCAGTGGGTGTAATTTGTGTTCGACAGTTTACTGGATTTCTTTAAGTCTATCTCAGTAATATGAAATTACATAATCTCTCGGCGCGTTAAATAACATTGTTCTTGAGTGTCAGATTCCTGCCATTCCTTGGCCGGCGCTTTATGAGCATCGGCAATAGGAAAGTCCCAGACTGAGGGGTGACCATTCACTCTCTGAGTTTCTGACTGGGTCACGTGGTGCTAATTGTGCCTGGCAGGTCCGCCGGTGCAGAACAGTCTACTCCACCGACTCACCCATCTCAGCCTGTTAGCACAGCCACTGCTCCATGCATCACTGCTCTGCCTTCCAGCAGGCCTGGCTCTCTGGGTGAACGCTTTTTTAGTAGATCTTTTCACATATAAACTGTTGTCATCTACTTTTCATGTCCCTGAGGTGAGGGTCTCGGAATGAATTGCAGATCTGTGCACCACAGTGACAATAGTAGTTAATGTTTATCTATTTCAGCTGCTAAATACACACCATTTTCTCCATCGTTTTTCTTCTTGGTCTTTTTGGAGTCCTATATAGTAGGTCATTTACTCTAGACAAGGGGTGTCCAACATGCAGCCTGCGAGCCAAAAGTGGTCCTCCAGAGGGTCCAATGCGGCCCTCAAAGTGTAAAAATTCCAGAGAAGATTTTAACAGAAAATTGTAAATTTGTAAAACTGTAAATTTAAAATAATTTATAGACCATGACAAGTTGTTTTGATCATGAAGTAAAATACTAGATTGTTCATTGTTCTTTTGCCATTTTATGTCTCATTTTTGTAATATTTTGTCTGTTTTTGTTGTATTTTGTCTGACTTTCATCTCATGTTTGTCGTTTTGTTTCTCGCTTTTTTCGTTTTGTGTTTCCTTTTAGTCTCGCTTGTGTTTTTTGTCTTATTTTTGTCATTTTGTGTTTTGCTTTATTCATAATTTTGTGTATCATGTTGATCTTTCTTGTCTCACTTGTGTTGTTTGTCTATTTTTTGTCACTTTCTAGCATTTTTTTGTCAAATTTTTTGTCTTTTTCCTGTTTTGTTTCATGTAGTTTGCCTCATTTTTTGCCATTTTGTTTCTCGCTTTTGTCATATTGTGTCTCATTGTTGTCATTTTGTGTCTCATTTTTATAATATTTTGTCTTGTGTTTCTTGTTTTCTAAAGTAAAATACCATATTGTTCGGTTCTAGATAGCTGTGACTAAAAGTTTTGTGCCTTTGTAGACACACTGTGATCTGGAAGTTGTAATGTGGAAATGATAAACTGAGGCTGAATGTTGATGAAATTGAATTTATTTTTCTTAACCAATTTCAGGTGGTTCATAATGTTTTGTAAAAAGGTAGTTAATTGAATGTGAACATTGTCAGAACGTACTTTTTTGCACTAAAACAAAGGAAACATTATGAGTTGTGGTTATTTATGGGTTATTAAGCTGTGATTTTACTGGTCTGGTCCACTGGAGAGCAGATTGGGCTGAAGATGAGTTTGCAATCACAATCTCCGATCTATGGATGCTCTGCTATTTGTCGTTCCCAAAGTATGATCAGAACTGGACAAGAAAGCCTTTAGGTTTTCAGTACCTAATGCTTGGAATAAATTACAACCTAAACTTCAACTCCAAGCCTTTGTTACGCTGAATGAGTGTAAAGCTGTGGTGGAATCACTACGGTCCACCTTGTCTGAGTACAAGTGTTATATGTGAGCAAGTTTTAATGTTTTTACTGTTGATAAAGTTAATCTGTGCCACAACATAGATGTATAAATGAAGTGTTGTGTTGCTACAGAGTGTGTTGCTAGTTTGGTACAAAATCCAGCAAAAATAACATCGCTGGTCTAATATATGTCTTTTGAAGAAAATAATTGCAAAAATACCAGTTCTCACTAAAATCAAGACTCATATTGCATCTGCAAATATCTGCCCTAGCTGTCATGTCCATTATCCATTAGTGTGCCATTTATTTTGTCAGTTTTGTCTCTAAAATGTCAGAAAATACTCTAGTCATAATTTCCAGCATTTCTAGCAGATGTGTGCACGTCGCTTTACATATTCAACTAAAAGTTGAAACCCCAGTGATATTGGAAGAGAATGTGACAAAAAACGGAACACTTGGAAGAGTATTGTGTTCATTTAAAGGGTCACATCATGAGAAATCAAACAGTGCATGTATAGATCAGTGCATCTGTAGTTGTATAAATGAAGTGTGTTGCTACAGAGAGAGAACTTGCTAGTTTGGTACAAAATCCAGCAAAAATACATCACTGGTCTAATATATGTGTTTTCTTCTGAGGAAAATAATTGCAAAAATACCAATTCTCACTAAAATTAAGACTCATATTGCATCTGGTCATTTATTTGGTCAGTTTTGTCTCTACAATGTCAGGAAATACTCTAAATCTAAGGCATAATTTCCAGCATTTCTAGCAAATGTGTGCACGTCGCTTTAAATATTCAACTAAAAGTTAAAACTCCAGTGATATTGGAAGAGAATGTGACAAAATGTAACTTTAGTAACACTTCATGGTCATATATGGTCATATCATGAGAAATCAATCAGTGCGTCTCACTATTTTTGGACAATAACTTTAGTATATTTAAGGAAACTGCGCCAAATTATACATTTACTGTAATTTTGGTTAAAGGAAAAGGAGCAAAAATGAGATTTTGGCTGCATATTGTGACAGCTGGAGTGGACAATAAACAAATTTGGTTGCAGTTTTTAACAGCTCGAATGTCTTTTTCAGCTGTGGAAATTTCACGGGGCTCCAAAATGCTGGATAAATTCATGCAAAATTAAAATGCGTGAAATTGCAACCCACCACTGTTTACTTCATGGGCCTTTACCTCGGAAAATAATCATAGTATGAAGGTAAAACTTTGCACTTCTTCATTAGATGTACTTAAGTTGTATATGCAAAAAATCAGCTGATTCTGAAGGCTTCAGCTGGGAACTTTTTTCACACTTTTCACTGCTTCCGTCTTTAAAAATGGTCCGTCTGTGGCTGGTCTTTTTTGAGGGGAAATGTGACTGATGGGGATGTTTCGCTCCACTGTGCAAACAGCTTTTCTGAGCCCCCAGTTGTTCCAGTTTGACCAGAATCTAGTTCATCTGGGGACTGGATGATGTCATGGTTTGGCCAATTCAGCATTAGCCCCGAGTGTTGATGTTTTTCTCACCGTTGTGTTGGTAAATTAAGAGCAGCCTCTTTTAGACATGCATGAACCCACAGTTCTGCGTGGGAATGTAATACCTTTTAAACAGCTGCTGTGACCTCTTTAACACTTTTCTCTGTGAAGTTATTTGTGGCAGCAGGTTTTTCTTTGAACTACAGATGGTGTTTGTGGTCAAATCATTGCCGTATTTTTTCACACATTTCATTCTCCCTCAGGCTAGTTTCATGCTAATGTTATGCTAGTATGGACAGATATTATGTTTAAGGATGCTGACAAACTGGACATGCTGTTTGTTATATATGTAAATCAGATGCTATGACCAATAGAAAACACTGCACTTTTGCATTAGCCAAAATGCTTTAAAACTCGTGCTTCAGGCTGTGACATGAGGGTTGGTTTTACATAACAGCTTCTTGTATTTTTGTTTTTTTTAGATGTGAAATTGTGTATATTTTGCAGCACAACCAACTTTTAAAAAATGTACACAGCATAACTGGAATATGTAATTTGCAACCTCAGTGAAGTAAATACTAGGGCTGGACACGACTATCCGAATATTCGGCCGTTGTGGTGGTATCTGAATATTAATTTTGAGATCCAAATATGCGGAACACCCCCCCACTGTATCACACGGACCTACCAAGCCTGACGTCATGCTTCACTTTGCCCGTGTTAGTAAACAGACAGAAGACAAAACCCGAAGACGAGATATCCATGCTAGCGCTATGGTAATGCCGTCAGACTCCGTAACAAGGTCAAGCTTCTTGAAATGCCCCCCCGCCCCCGGCCACATTTTCGAGACGAGACGAATATTCGGATATTTGTCATTAATTGGGCCCAAATATTCGGAGCCCAGAAATCTCTGTTCGGACCAGCCTTAGTAAATAGTAACAAGAACAGCACTCAGAGAGCACAGGACTCCTCCAAGGCTGCTCGTTCCCCTGTATGGCATTGTCAGAAATGCAGCATTTTTTAAGATATTCATGGTAATTCAAACGCCAGCGAACGAGTGTTGATGTAAGGAAAGCCACAGTGGAAAAGCTTTAACGATCACGAACAGACAGGATCAAGCATCGAATGCAATAAACGAGAGAAAGATGAGGACAAATGAGCTCTTTCTTCTGTTTGTGTCTCTGTTGAGATTGCTTCAGCTGCAATTCAAGACCCCTAAACAGAAAAAGAACAATTCAAATACTATCATTGAAGTGTTTTCCTGCTCAGGTGGAGCAAAGACTTGCAGCTCGAAACGTGCTGCAAAAAAGAAACAAAAAAAAAATAGCAAATTTGGAATTGCAAATATTATCAGCTGCAATTAATAAATGTCAAAGTCAAATTTAAGCATGAAGCACATTTCAAAACACACAGAAGAACAAAAGAGCTGCACAATTAATGTAGCACATCATGAAATACAAAGATTAAAATACAAAATACCAAGCAAAACACTCAGAGAGCGCAGTCCTCCTCCAAGGCTGTTCAGTCCTCCTCCAAGGCTGTTCAGTCCTCCTCCAAGGCTGCTCAGTCCTCCTCCAAGGCTGCTCAGTCATGCTCAGTCATCGTATCATTTCCGACGGACTAAATCTTTAAAAAATTTGTGGCAGCAATCACAGCACCATAGAATGTGTTCATTTAATATAGATGTACCCACAAACAAAATGACCTTGCGCTGAGCACAGGCGTGTGTTATGCATGTATATGTTATGTACTGATACCAAATCACGTGATCTAAATATGTAGCGGGCGGCGGGAATTGATGGGACTCAGAAACACCCCCAAAATGTAATCAGTTGGTCCTTGGATCATTTCTGATGGATAAGTCCTGATAAGTCCTCAGTGGTGTATTTGTAGTAGGATCACAATCATGATCGTCAGCAGGCAGCTGATGGAGTGTTCACTTGTCATGGTTACAGTGACACCATGCCACTATCTGGCAATGATACAGAAATCTTTAACAAATCCGTGGATCCAGACTATAAGCTGCATCACTGCCAAAATGTAATCACTTGGTCCTTGTGTCATTTCTGACCTTTATTGGAAATTTCATCCACAGCCATTGGTCCGTTTTTGAGTAATGTTGCGCACAGACGGAATAACAGACGGACAAGCCAACGCTGATCGTCACATAACTCTGCTGCATTCCTTGGTGGAGTGGTTAAGAAAAGTGCTGCGTGCTACTGTGTGCATGTGTGAAGATTTTTGAGTATTTTTGGGTGTAAACCACAAAAATTAAACCAGAAGAAGATGAACAAGAGTTTCACCGTTTAATTCCAAATCTGTAATGACTTGCCTACCAAACATGATCATGTCTCGAACTTTTCTTGCTAACTTAAATCAAAACCAGCATTTAAAAACTTGCAATTTGTTGTAGGAATTCCTTCCACTAATGTAGAACATGCACCCCTCCTAGTTACTGTAAAAACACCCATCCTGTCATGGAAACTACTTGAATTTGACAGCAACTATATGATGAAAACAGCTTTTAATTTATCTGTTGCTTGAGGTGACATTTCCCCGGAAGAACCCACCCATCGCTATCTGGACCTGTCCCGATTCCAGCCGTTTCATCCCGTAAGATATCACAGTGTCTGTAGAGTGTAGGTGATCCCAACTTGATTTCATGTTTTTCAGCTTCTTGTTTTTTTGCAGTTTAATTATTCTATCAGTGGTGAGTGAGTTTGCATTTCTGGTTCATTGAATGACTCACTGAAGTGTGGTCTGTGCACCACAAGTGTACTTCCTTCATGTTGGGGTATTTACCCGTCAGCAGATGTTGGGTGTGGTGCTGGTTTTGATGGGGGCTGAGTGTCCTGTGGATCCGTTGCTGACATGACTGAGTGGCTGCAGCTTATCACGTTGCTCAGCACTAGCAGAACTGGCCGACACTCACCTGTGATCCTCTCCTGGTGTCTGAACCGTGCATGCTCTAATTCAGGGGCGTCAAACTCATCTCAGCTCGACAGCAACACACAGCCCAATTTGTTCTCAAGTGGGCAGGAGCAGAAAAATCAGAGCACAATAACCTATAAATAACCACAACTCCAAGCCTTTCCTTTGTTTTAGTGCAAAAGAATACATTCTGAAAATGTTCACATTTAAGGAATTATCTTTTTACGAAACCTTATGAACAACCTGAAATTTGTTAAGAACAATAAATTCAGTTTCAGCAACATTATGTCTCCGTTAATCATTTCCACATTACAACTTCCAGATCATAAAGTGTCTACAAAGGAACACAACATTTAGTCACAGGTATCTGGAGCTGAATGATGAAGTATTTTGCTTTGAAAAAGACAAAAAACAACAAAAATGAGACAAAATATTACAAAAATGAGAAACAAAACAACAACAGTAAGAAACAGAATGACAAAAAATGAGACAAACGACACGAAACAAAACAAAAAGAGACCAAAAAATTAGACAAAGTTGCAAAGTGACAAACGACAAAAACAAGACAAAAAATGAGGAAAGCATGAAACATAAGAAAAACGATACACAATGCAAAACACAAAATGACAAAAACAAGAAACAAAGCAACAAAAACGACAAACAACGAGAAACAAAGCAACAACATGAGACAAACAACTCGAAACAAAAAACAAGACAAAAAAGTTAGAAAGCGACAAAAAATGGACAAACGACAAAAAATGAAAAAACGAGAATGCAACAAAAACGTGAGACAAACGACAAGTCAGACAAAAAAGACAACAAAAACGAGACAAAATATGACTAAAATGAGACACAAAACAACAAAAGCGAGAAACAAAACGACAAAAAATGAGACCGACATGAAACAGAACAAAAAATTTGACAAAAAATTTACAAAATGACCAAAAAAATGGACAAACGAGACAAAAAAAGACAAAAGAGTGAAACAAAACAGCAAAAACGGTACACAAAACAATGAACAAAACAAAACACAAAATGACAAAAAACACAAGTGAGACAAAAAGGAAACAAAACAACAAAAACAAGAAACGACAAAAACGAGACACAAAATGCAAAAATGTGAGACAAACGATAAGTCAGACAAAAAACAAGACAAAGGATTACAAAAATCAGACACAAAACGACAAAAGCGAGAAATAAAAGTACAAAAAATGTGACAAACGACACAAAACAAAAAAGAGACAAAAAAAATAGACAAAAGTTACAAAAATGAGACACAATAACAAAAGAGCAATGAACAATCTAGTATTTTACTTCATGATCAAAACAACTTGTTATGGTCTAGAAATTTTAAATTTAAAGTTTTACTAATTTACAAATTACAGTTAATGTCTTCTTTGGAATTTTTACACTTTACAAAGTCGTCCCGTGGGCCGGTTTTGACCGTATGTTTGACATCCCTGCTCTAATTTCTGGGTTCTGACTCGTTTTCGGTTGCAGAGTCGGTATATTTTGCACATTTTGCTGCTGCCGTGGGGGTCTGTAGCTGCACTGATAAGCTTCAGTAAACATGGCCTTCTTGCTTGTCTTAGCTTAGTTTTTTGCTTCCACTCTGCTAAAATTCTTCTGAATACAGTCAACAAAGTATAGTAGAAAGCACAGTAAAAAGTACAGTAGACATTCCAAAAGAAAAAGAGCTTACTCATGGTTCCTGAGTGGTACCTTCACTGGATTTTGTGGCAGTGACGCAGCATTTTACGCCATCTAGACTTAATTACTTTATAACTCTGCTGTCTTTTTGCCCAGCCTCTCCTAATCGGTGTGTTTGAGCTGTCAGAGATGGTTAATAGGTTATGCCTCAGAGGTCTGGTAGACTTCATGTTAATTAATGGTATGTTTTTCTTTTAGTCTTGTCTGAAATAACGAGGCAGGCAGAGGGTGGAATTATTTCCTTTTGTTAGCTGAAAATCTTTGGGTTTGGCTGCTTGTGTTAGTTTCTTCCTCTTGAGGTAAAAACAAAATGAATTTTCATCCGAGCTCTGGCTTCAAAACCGAGTACAATTTTAAAGAAGCAGCATTTTCGCTCGTCTGAATTTGCATGAGCTGAGGCTAAATGTAGAGCAAGGGCGTCAAACATATGGCCCTCGAGCCAAAACCAGCCCACCAGAGGGTCCAATCGGGCCCGTCGGACAACTTTGTAAAGTGTAAAAATGTAGATACTTGGAGATACTTTATGATCTGGAAGTTGTAATGTGGAAATGATTAACTGAGGCTGAATGTTGTTGAAATTGAATTTATTTGTCTTGAGAAATTTCAGGTTGTTCGTAATGTTTTGTAAAAAGATAATTCCTTAAATGTGCACATTTTTTGCACTAAAACAAAGGAAAGATTTGGAGTTGTGGTTGTTTATGGGTTACTCTGCTGTAATTTTACGTGTCACTTGAGTTCATGTTGGGCAGAATGTGATCCTTGAACTAATATCAACACAGTCTAACATGAGAATGAGCTTATTCTTTATGGCCACACACACACACACACACACACACACACACACACACACACACACACACCTACACACACCTACACACACACACACACACACGATTATCTGTCTCACTGCTTGGTGCTTTTTAATGTACCTGACGTTTGTCATTGTCTCCTTTATGTCAGCACACAGAAGGGCAGCAGCCAATGGGAGCCTTTACAGTCAGCCGTACAGCAGTTAGTGGAAGCTGCTGGCATGACTCATGTTTACACGGGACGGGAGTGTCACCTTTTGTCAACACGCCGCACAACGTGATTTAAACAGTCACCACACTGCATTCGTCGTGCAGCATTTAACGTAGCGCATGTAAAGGTGGAAGTGTTGCAGAAAGATGAGTTTAAAACCTTCTTTTATGTTGTAAATAATAGTTTTAGTCAGATTTGAGTCTGTTTTCCAGTGTGATTGCTACAGGAAGACACAAGAGCTTATAATAACAAGGACAAAAGAGCACCACAAAACAACACAAACTCGAGACAAATGACAAAAATTGACACTTAATGATGAATTTGAAATACTAGAAAACTAGAAAAGCACTCAGAGAGCGCAGTACTCCTCCAAAGCTGCTCAGTTGACGTATCATTTCCGACGGATGAAATCTTCAATAAAAAATGACCTTGTGCTGAGCACAGGCATGTGTTACGCATGTGCACCTTATGTATTTATACGAAACTGCGTGTAAATTTCTCTTATAAAGGTCTTGATCAGTTCATCACTTTTGGCAAGCCTTTGTTTTGCTAGGATTAAAATAACCTTTCCCTCTATGCTTTTATTTTGAAGACGTATTTTTAATGTTGCGGGCTTTTACTTTGTCGCCATTCCAGCTGCACAGGAAGTGTTTATCTAAGAAGCGGTTTCTTGACATGATGAAGACGCTGCCGAAAAGTCTGAAAATTCACATAAAGATGAAAGAAAACAGTTCCACACTGTTGCTGTCTAGCAAAGGATGTGTCTAAACTTAGAAGTTCCTAGCTGGAATGGAGACAAGCTCTGACGGTGTTTCCTGAAGAAAGGAGTGAAGGACAGAAAGGTGGATTTGTGTTCAAAATAAGGCTGACGGCTGAACGTAAATAAAGGCTTTGTGAAACGTCAGGAGCTTCACCATTGTCTGGCTGGGATTTGCTACATACGTGACCTAAATATGTAGCGGGACTCAGAAACAGCCCACAGTTTAATCAGTTGTTCCCTGTATGATTTCCAACTTATAAATCACAGTCATTTTGTAGTAGGATCGCAATCATGTGATCGTCAGCAGGTAACCGACACAGTGTTCACTTGTTGTCATGGTTACAGCGACGCCGTGCCGCTATCTGGCAATGGGAAATCCTTAACAAGTCCGTGGATCCAGACTATAGGCCGCATCACTGTGAAAATTTAACGAGGTGGTCCTTGTGTCATTTCTGACCTTCCCTGAAAATTTCATCCAAATCCGTTAGTCCGTTTTTGAGTAACGTTGCTGACAGACAGACAGACAGATTCACAGACAAATGCCCATCGTCACATAACTCCGCCGTTCCTTGATGGAGTAACAAATGAAAGACAAAACAACAAAATTGAGCAACAAATTCAATGCAAATTAGGAACAAAACAACAAAAATGAGACATAAAACGACAGACAAAAAATGACAAACTGACAAACGAAATACTGAATGACCAAAAAATGCCACAAAATGCCACAAATGACGAACAAAACAACACAAAATGACAAAAGAGCCACAAAACGACACAAATGAACAAAATTGAGAAAAACGAGTTCCAGTAACACAAATGAGAAACAAAATGACACAAAATGACAAAAGAGCACCATAAAACGACACAGACTGGTTACAAAATGAGAAAAATACAAAAATCGACACTTGATGATGAAATTGAAACACTAGAAAACAAATGAAAGACACAAAACTGAGCGACAAAATCAACACAAACTAGGAACAAAAAAATGAGACACAAGATAACAAACATGAGACAAAAAGTGACACAAAACGACACAAATGAGGAACAAAATGACAAAATTGGGGACGGAAAGAAGAAACAAGCACACTTTTCACTCTTTTACTTTTCCTTTCTTTCTGTTTTGACCTTTGTGTTTTCCCGTCCTGAATGACCTGCCTGATAGGATAAGGTTTTACCCTGAAGTTTATTGTGTATCTGCGTTTCTGTGTGCTTCTCACTGACGTCGGCTCGGTTTTACCTGGCTGGGTTGGAATCACGCTTTGCATATTGATTAGTTAATTTGTTTGCGGAGCCAAGCCGCTGACGAGGAGCTTCTGTTGCTCTCCTTTTACAGTATTCAGCCCTCGGCCAGATTGAAGTGATCTGTTGTTGGCAGTGTTTGGTCTTTCCAGTGACTGGGGAGAACATGTAGCAGCAGCACGTCTTTCCATAACAACCCTGATTTATATCTGTGCTAATCAGCAGAGATACAATCAGTCATTTCATCTAAACCGGACTTTCTGACCTGCTTCCAGTAGAAAACAAACAGAAGCCTCAGCTGAGTTCCACTAATGCAGCTTTAAGTGATTCTTTCAATCTGCAATGAGAGCCCTCGTCTGAAAACAAACACTTTGCTAATAAAACGTCCCTTCAGGCTGTTGTTTCTTTGTCTTGTTGAATCGCAGCCTTTTCGCTTTGCCTTCAGGAGCTGTTTCAATATTTTAAACTTGTGTTTTCTGGGGTTTTTTTATCGCTGTTCCCATCCATATTCAAGCCCTAAATCCATCACTGCTGCCTTTATGTGCTGTGTACAACCGCTTCCAGCAAGACTCATGTTGAGTTCCTGTCCTGCTGTTTTTTTCAGATTGCGCCGTGAACGTTCACAAGAGCTGCAAGTCTCTGCTGGGGGAGTGCACCAGCAGCAAGAACAAGGTAAACATTACACTGGAGCACAGCAAAACGACCACGCAGGCTGCAGAGTTGAGCTCCGTTACGTTCATTATTTTCTGTTTTGTGCACGTGCATGTTCAGACATTACTGAATGTAAAAGTGGAGAAAACAAACTAAAATGATATTATTAAATTTTAATTATATTTGCATTGTGTAGGTTTAACTCTGTCTTATTGCAACAGTAAATATATTTATCATGCATGATCACACTGCATTAAATACAGTTCGATTGGGTTGCATTCTTTTATTGATTTGGTATTAAAAGAAGAAAACATGGAAGAGGAAGGAAAAGATTTTGCAGTTTATTTTATGCAGATAAGATAAAAGCTGATTAATCACAAAGGAATTTCTTAGACAAGATGAAAAAAAGGCAGTAAAAAGCAAAATGGGCTCCAACAAAAACTGTTCTGGACAAAGACGAACGGACTGAAAAACTAACACTGCCGTAAAATCTGTGTAAACTCTCAGCCATCCTGAATATGCAAATACAGCTGCACTATGGTGTGTCTGCAATGTGTGTTTTTTTAGTATGCATTTTATATTATGTAATTTTTATTACCAGTTTTTTTAAATTCCATTTGAACTTGCGCTGTTTTCTTTTAAAATTGCACTTAATTTCATTGCACAGGTTTCAAAGACAAAGATATTGAATTAAATTGAGGAAAGAAAAAGAAGTTTAATTTTTAAGACTGTTAAAAGTCAGTACTGCGCTGAAGCTCAGTTTCAGAATATTTTTAGATGAGTATTTCGCTTTTGTTATACTTTTTTCATTATTATCCTGAGTTATTTTAAATGTTTTATTTTTATAAAGAAAAATTATTCTTTTTGACAAGGATGACGCATGATTGAAATACATTAACTAAGTAAAATAGAACAATAAATAGTAATGCTGTTAATTATATTGCAATAATGGATAAATTTGCACATGAATATGAAATACTGCACCTGGAAAATGAGTTTAAAATGAAATGATACATATTACACTGACAATAATGCACATGAAATTGTAATACTGCACCTTAAAATTAGAATAAAATGAAATATTACAAGTTGTATTTGCAATGTTGTGCAAAAAAAATTTAAATATTGCTCCTCAAAAATGAAATTAAAATTAACCTTTACACACTGTATTTGCAATGTTGTACATAAAACTGAAATATTGCACTTTTATATAAAATACTAGGCATGCTAAAGAAATATTACACATGAAATGGAACTACAATGCTTCATGCTGTGCGATTTTAAAGTTTTTAAGCAACTCTGTGTAGCATCAGAGTCTCTGCATCATAACATAAACTCACATTTTGCAGTGAGCTTTGTGTTCTCATTCAACTCCGTTGAAGGCTGCGTTCTTCCAATCAGTCTGCCTGAGACGCTTGTTAAGCAAAGTCCTTGGACATGTGAACAAGCTCATCCTGTAAAGAAAGTACAATAACAGCATGCAGTTTTTAAGAATTTTATCACTCAGTTGAAAAAAGCTTCAGCCTTGAAAAAAATGCTGTCTTTCTTTGTTTTCTCCACACAGAGAGATTCTCTGCAGAGGCCCGGCCCATCAGGATCTCCT
The DNA here is from genome assembly GCF_022539595.1 of Amphiprion ocellaris. Taxonomy (NCBI): domain Eukaryota; kingdom Metazoa; phylum Chordata; class Actinopteri; family Pomacentridae; genus Amphiprion; species Amphiprion ocellaris. The sequence goes on along the minus strand of NC_072767.1, from coordinate 3,406,992 downwards.
AGCCTTGGTAAGGTTCATGCATACATTTCATAAATCCCACCGACACAGTGTCAGTCAAACTATAGGGCGATGCATTCATGGATTAGAAGGTGGCTTTGGTCCCCTGATGTCTAATTAAAATCCTGCTTGCTTCTCCAGTGGTTTACAGAGGATTAAACAGATGAATCCTTATGACATCTGAACATGAACTCATCCTTTTTCTTTGTGTTGCTACATGTGTGGATTGTGGGTCTGGGTCTCTGCTGCGTTTTCTGCCGACACGCTGAGCTTAAAAAGGGGAAATTGGGGTCTGACAGTCAGTAGGCAAAGGTGATGATGAGCCGTCGTTAGAACAGTCAAGTGATTTACTTCTGGTTTCCTCCAAACTCAGACTTAGAAATGTTGCACAAACAATATATATACACAGAATTTTAGACTTAAAGACAAATTGCTATTTTCAACGATTGTCATGATCTACCTTGCAATATGGTTTCCTATTTATTAAAGGTTAAGTTAAAAGTCACTCAGTTGTTTAAGGCCTCTCTACACTAGCCAAACATGAACCCTATAATCACAGGGAAACTAGCCAAACATGAACCCTACAATCACAGGGAAACTAGCCAAACATGAACAGAGCCCTACAATCACAGGGAAACTAGCCAAACATGAACCCTACAATCACAAGGAAACTAGCCAAACATGAACCCTACAATCACAGGGAAACTAGCCAAACATGAACACTACAATCACAGGGAAACTAGCCATACATGAAGGGATTTAATTTTTATTTATTTAATAATTATTACCATTATTTACAGCGGTGTTTGTTTGTGTTTGCTAGCCGCAAATGTTAGCTTACTAATGTGAGAGCTGCAGTTCTGCCGCTATATCCTTTAGGGCTGGACCGAATATTTGAATATTAATTTTGAGATCTGAATATTCGGATGCGTTCTGTCGCTGTAAATCATCTCTTTGGATTTATTGATCAGTACGTCATTTCATCCTGCATTTCTATTGGTTAGTTAGTTGTCATAGGTCCAGCAGCAGTCACTCTGTGAGATGATCACCCCAAATTTCTGACAGTCAAAATTTTATGGCCGCTTGTGGTCGCCATGACAACAGCCGTCCTTAAACCTGTCTCACAGTGCGACAAAGGACGACCGATTTAGAGCCAAGACCAAAGATATCCCCACCATTCTCTCACCGTTGGTATCTTTGGTCTGGGAAATTCACACAACGTGTAGAGGGCTGTAAGGAAAACAAATCTCACGAAAAGACCTAAACCAACAATGAATTGATTCTAATTACCCGTATCGCCTGATTTAGCTTTTTTCTGTGGTATAGAACTCCATTATTTTCGAAAAGCTTTTAAAAACACATTAATGAGTCATTGGGTGTAAATAATGTTTCTTCTTTATGGAAAGTATATGCTCTGTAGTTCATTTGCACTACTGTTCAAAAGTCACTTAGAAACGTCCTTATTTTTGAAAGAAAAGCAGTTTTTTTCCAATGAAGATAACATGAATCGAATGATAAATCCAGTGTAGACATTGTTAATGTGGTAAATGACTATTGTAGCTGGAAACAGCTGATTTTTAATGGAATATCTCCATAGAGGTACAGAGGAACATTTCCAGCAACCATCACTCCTGTGTTCTAATGCTACATTGTGTTAGCTAATGGTGTTGAAAGGCTCATTGATGATTAGAAAACCCTTGTGCATTTATGTTAGCACATGGATAAAAGTGGGAGTTTCAATGGAAAACATGGAATTGTCTGGGTGACCCCAAACTTTTGAACAGTGGTGTCTCTCTTCGGACTCAAAGCAATTTCTGGCGCTTTTTGCTTCTGTCACATTTTTCCTCACTGTGGGCTCATTTTTCACTGCAGTGTAAAGTCTAGCATCTCTATGGAAACGGCACAACCACAGCAAGATGTAGGGAAAATTTAAAAACGTCTTCTTTGTAGTGTGACGCAGTTATAATGCTTTATTAATCATAAAAATGTATTTCTTTGATTATTAGTTTTTCCAAAAAATTGAGAGAACCTGCAGTTTACCATTTTTTTATATGTTGATTGCAGCCTTTAGATTTTTTTTTCTCACAGTTTCGGCCCACAGATGTTGCCAAAAGTGGAAAAATGGCAGCTTAACATACTGTAGATATTTTGCTCCTTGCATGTTAAATTTGCTTCCATCCTCGTGTCTTATCTGCTCTGTATAAACACGACCTGCAGTTCAACTGAAAATGTCCAGATGTTTAGTTCTGTAGGTGTTGCTCACAGCTAAGTCCTGCATGGCATCAAGATGAGCAAAACAATTTGTTTTTTTTACAGATTCTGGCTACGGCAACCAGTTTCTTTTTGGCAATTTATTTGAGACGTTCAATAGTTCTACAATTTAATTTAGCTTTTATCCCAATTGACGTACGTCTGAGAGTAGATGCAACACAAACACAGATCTAGTCAGGAGAAAACAACCTTGATAAGAGTCATAAAATAAGTTCTAGTGTGATAGGACCTTGGTGCCTTCAGACAGTGTGGAAGGTAGTAGGAATTTTTTTTTTCCTTTCTTTTTTTTGCAGGGTTTTTAGTATTTTCCTAAAGCCTGAGAGGGTTTCTGTAGATCAAACTTCACTAACACATGTAAATTATAGTGATTTTGAAGAAATGTCCTCATTTTTAAGGCCTAATTTGGTTGTTTTTCCAGACTAAACCCAAAGTGATTAGTTCAAGGACCATTGAAGAGTTGAAAATCCGACAGTTCTTCCTGTTTTTACATTTTCTTGCTCTGATAAATGATGTCATTTTGGCAACTTTTTAAAAATAACATGCTTTTCAACACCGCCTCCACAGCTCCACAACCTATAAACACATAAGCCACTTTCACATCTCTGGAAAAAAGTAGTTTCTGGAAAGTTCATGTGTGAAAAATTAAATCAGAATTCAGATACACAGACAACAACTCTAGCTTGTGGGATCAGTTCATTGTAGGTCAATCTGGACACCATTAATTAGCCTCCGGACGTACACACAGGCTTGTTTTAGTCATTATCTTGGGCAGTAGGAGATTTCACTGAGTGCGAATTGTAACATTCAGCAGCTCCTGTTGCAAGTGATTGAACCCAGAGGAGATGCGAGCGGCTGCAGCAGCTGAACTTAATCTCCTGGAGCAGTTGTTTTTCTCCTCCGAACAGCTGGAGTCCTATCAGCCACACCTGGCTCTCCTCACATCTCGCTCAGGCCAATCAGCGGCCCGCGTGGGGGGTCGGGAAGACCGGCAGCACAGGAAACAATTCAGGAAAAGCAAAGAATTAGAATGTGTGAGAAGGGTGGGCATCTTTCCAGAAGTTACTGGAGGAAACGAAGAGCGGGGCACATATAAAAGCAGGGTTTGTGCCGTCACATATCTACTTGTACGGCGTGGGAGAGTATTGAACTTTGGACTGTTTGTCGTCCTGAGATATTTACAATGGAGCTAGCGGATGCAGAAGGTGCTAGCCAAACATCAGGGGCCTCCAGAACCTGCTCCAGAGCCATCGAGCCGTCCTGCCCGTCTTCTTCCGCCTCCCGGGTTTTACCTGGACGGGTCGGCGTGAGAGTCTTGATGCACTGCGACATGATCACCTGCCGATTCTTCCGATCGCTGCCCCGATCTTGGCTGAGAAAATACTGGGGTGGAGTCGGACGGGATTCGACCGGCTCGTCCTCGTCGCCGATGCACTGGTCATCCTTCTCCTACTCCTCTACTCGTTTGTCCTCTGTCCCGTCCCGTCTCCTCCGTTCACCTGCCTCTCGTCTTTCCTTTCCAGCGCTGAAAGACCGGGACCGGGAGCGGGATCAGGCCGGCCCAGCCGCTTCTCAGGCCCTGGATGGCCACCGAGGTTTCCTCAGCGCCCCAGGCATGACCATTAGTCCGTGGGGACCCAGCACTCAGCCTTCTGCCGCCCAGACCACCAGCTCCAGTGCAGCCTCCAGCCTCGGCCACAGCCTCCGTCACAACAACAGCTCAGGGTGAGTAGCTCTGCCACGCTGGTTGGACTTTCTCTTTCAAAACATCGCTGCTGTCTGACAGAATCCAAGTTCAAAAACCATCTTCCTCTCAATTCTATAACGCTGTAGGTGTCGTATGTAAATGCAGAATATTTTTAGATTCTTGTCCTTTCAGCTCAAATACGATCTCTTGTGCGCCACTGTAAGATGTGTATTTATAGTTGACATGTAAAGGCGGGCTGTCTTTTCGAATAATGCAGCCTTTGAAACTGTCTAGACTGCTCTCCCGCTGCATGGCGAAGAAAGAAATAGTTTCGGGAGATGGGGAGGCAGTGGGAGAGGGAGACAAAGACGGAGGGAAGGTGGAAACGAGAGCAGAAGAAAGGGAAACAGTAAGTGGAGAAGGAGAGGACAGAAAAATGTGGCTTTTCTCTCGTCTTTAAGTTTATGTCTCTGCTGCCTTGGGCTTGTAAATGAACATGCTGGTTTCTAGGTTAATTTGGGCGATTGTCAGGTAGTGGGATCATCAGTTTCAGCATGTATGCCACCTTGGACCTGTGGTTGTCTTCCCTCAGATCCCTCCCCGGGGAGATGGATGAGACAGATGCTCTCCGCTCCAAACGCTGCAATGAAGACTCCATTTCCCTCGCTCCTTCCACCACCGAGGCCATCATCGTAGAAGGTGAGTGAAGGTTAACTTTGACTGGACACAGCTTTTCTGTCATAGTTTCTCTTTCCCAGACTTGTAGAATCTTCTAAGGTCTGCCTGTTTGCCTGATTCTGCCTTCAGGGAGTTGTGATAAGGAGGAGAGTTTGTGGAGTCAGTGGTGACCTCACCTTGGCTCATTAAGTTGGAGTGCGTGGGAGAGAAACAGGCTAACTGGATGCTTGCTTACAGCCTTTTTATTTAGCTGCCATGTTCCAGGGTTTATGGTTTTTTTCAGACAGCCTCAACATGAGAGAGAGCTCCTTCAGGTGCAGAGTTGACGTCATCTTTTAGTCATTTTATAGCTTAACCCACTGAACTTTGAGCAGTTTCTGGACATTCCTTATCTCCTGTCACATTTATACTCACCGTGGGCTCATTTTTTGATGCAGAATAAAGTCCTGCAGAGAACTTGAAATGTTTTTTTATGCAGCCTGACACAGTTACAAAAGAGAACACGAAGAAAAGCTGACTTTCTTTGATCATTTATTTCACAAAAAAAAAACAAAACAGGAATCAAAATGTCCAACATTTTCTCACAGGTCATACCAACACTAGAAATTTAAACTGTGACTCCTACATGTTATAGATATTTTACTACTTACGTATTGAATTAGTTTCCATACTTGTCTTTTTGCTGCTTTGTGTAAACACAGCCTGCGGTTCAGCCGAGAAATCCCTGATTTTTTTTGTCACATGACTGTTGCTTACAGCCGAATCATGCATGGCTTCATTTGTTGGTCCGAGAGCGAATAATTTTTAGTTTTTTTACAGAATCTGGTTAACCCTCCTGTTGTCTTCATTTACGAGCACCAAAAAATATTGTTTCCTTGTCTGAAAAAAAATCCAAAAATTCAGCAAAAAAAAAAATCCCCCAAATTTCTAAAAAATTTGAAAAACTTTCAGGAAGAAAATTCCAATAATTTCTTAAAAGTTTTATTTTTAAAAAATCCCCAAAATTTGGTGAGAAAATTCTTGTAAATATTTTCAAAAAATGAGTAAAAATCTTCCAAAAAAATCCTAAAAATATCTAAAGTGATTCCATGTATATCAGTAAAACTTCTAATATTTTCTTGCAGAACATTCACATAAAAATCAACCAAAATCCAGTGAAATTCGCTGGATTTTGGTTTATTTTTTTTTGTAAATTGTTGGAAATCAGCCTATTCTGAAATTAATCATAAAAGAATAAAACAACGTATTAGGCTGTTTCCTCCGGTTCTTTTGATGGAGTAGTCAGGAGAATTCAATTCAGGTTAAAAAGAGTCTTTATTACACCAAGATTGAATGTGCAATACAGAGCTCTGGGTCTGAATGCCTTTCCCTAACAGACAAGAAGTGTTCAGTCAGTTCGAGCAGAATCAGACCGACTATTTCTCCCTGACCCAGTATTTTATAATCTAACAGAGTTGTGTGACTATGTAAGCGTTGATGCGCAGGCCGCTGGGCTAGTTTAGGTTCCTCCCTTCTCTGATGTGCTGCTGACTCGCTCCCGTGGCCTTGATTCTTCTTCTGTTTTCCTGTAAAACAAGGATACTCTGCACAGCAACAAAAGCTACTTTTCTACTGCTGTTTGAAAAAATGACAAGGGCACTGTATGTTTAGAAATGAATCAGTGTCACTCAGTATAATAAGCATTGTATATCTGTTTAGCAAATACATCTTTCTGATTAACTATTATAAGCAATTTAGCAGTAAGCATCCAATATTATCAAACATTAATGAGTATATATTCCCAAAAAATGTTCTTAAGAAACATTTTTAACATTTCTTTTTTCCACCAAAAAAATGTTCAGAGATTTCCCAAAAATGTTGAAAATGTGGACATCAGAAGTTTCACTGTGAAAAAATATATTTTTTCCCACATTTTTAAAATTTAAAACGGGTCAATTTTGACCCGCAGGACGACACGAGAGTTAATGCACACAGTTTATTTTAGGTGAATTTTTAAATGTCACATGTTGAATAAAACAATTTTGATGAAATATCACAATTTTCAATGTAGATTTTACATGTTTATTTTAAAAAAAATACAGCATGCCTTTTGGGTTCAGAGAGTTAATATTGATCTTTAAGATGACAGTAGAGTCATAAATGTGGATTAGTTGTTAAATTGAAAGTTTGGAAGGTGAAACCTTCCATCTCAGATTTAAAAAATTTAGATTGAACAAATATTTGTTTAGGCAAGATTTCTCAGTTTGCTGTGTCGTGTTGTCTGTCTCCATATATCATTTTCATCGCTGCCAAAACACAATAAAGCGAGACATGAAGTCAGCAGTGAGCTATTCCTAAAGTTGGATGCTTCACAATAAGTAATTAGAAACCTTTTCTGAGTGCGTCATCTCTTGAAAACGGCTCTAAATCATTATGAGTGCTTCTGTTGAGGTCGTTTGAGGACTTCAGTTTTTTGTTGTCGTTGTGTGTGAGCGATTATTCTGAGTGTTTGAGGACTGGTGTTACCTCAGACCGACCTTCAGCTGCAACTCCATCACTCCAGGCTGTAATTATCTATGAATGATGTGACGCTGAAACACCGACACTCTGCTCTCTCCTCAGACGCTCACTATGCAGCAGTACGAGCCGACCTGGACTCTGACGCCCAGGACTTGGAGGTGGACTCGTGGAGTTTGGCAGTTGACCAGCAGTATCTTAAGAAGCACTCTAAAGACACGGTGAAGAGGCAGGATGTGATATACGGTGAGTGGGAAGTCTGAGGTTGTGTTTAACCCTCCTGTTGTCCTCATTTACGGCCACCAAAAAATGTTGTTTCCTTGTCTGAAAAAAATCCAAAAATTCAGCAAAAAAATTCCCCAAATTTCTGAAAATTTGCAAAACCTTCAGGAAGAAAATTCCGATAATTCCTTAAAAGTTTCCCTTTAAAGTTTTATTTAAAAAAAAAAAAAAATCCCCCAAATTTGGCAAGAAAATTCTTGTAATATTTTCAAAAAAAGAGTAAAAATCTTCCAAAAAATCCTAAAAATAGTTAAAGTTATTACATATATATCAGTAAAACTTTGAATATTTTCCTCAAGAACATTCACATAAAAATCAACCAATCGCTGGGTTTTGGTTGATTTTTTTTTTTTTTTTGTGACTGTTCTTAACAAACATTTTTAACATTTCTTTTTTTCCACCAAAAAATGTTCAAAGATTTCCCAAAAATGTTGAAAATGTGTACATCAGAAGTTTCACTGTGAAAATATATTTTTTTTCCCACATTTTTAAATTTTAAACCGGGTCAATTTCGACCTGCAGGACGACACAAGGGTTAAACCTGTACTGGAACCTCGTTAATTTAATAGTGAAGTGCAAAGAAAGGTCGTTAGCAGTAATTCAAGTGTGTATCTCTACTGATTGTATGTTGACTGAGCGTTACACTGCTGCTATAACACTGTTTGGGTCACCATGGACGGTATTATTTATCTTAGAAGTCTCAAAATTGAGATATGGTCATTTTTATTTTATTGCACACGTTTTTCATCGTTTTGTTTTTTTGTTACTTCTTGCTGTTTTTTTTATGATTAAACTTGAAGTCTGTAGCCTGAAGCAACAGAATTTTTTGCATTTTTTTTCCACATACAGTTGTGCTCATAAATTTACATAGCCTGGCAAAATTTATTAAATATTGTTTGAAAATGTTTGGGTCAGTGGTCAGACAAAGTTATTTATTATCAGGCAATTGTATTTGCTCTGATCATTCATGTTTTCTTTAAAAAATGGTTCATATTTTAAAAATTCTGCCAGGGTATGTAAACTTATGAGCACAACTGCATGCAGTAGTCGTCCCCAAGTCCTGTAACTAAAAAATGTATTGTATTCTATTGTAGCACTTTGAGATTTTGTATGTAAAGTGCATTATAAATTAAAGGCATTATTATTATTAACTAGAATTTGATGTATAAAATCAGGTTTCCCATTAATTTTAGGACTCTTTTAACCCTCTAAACCTCATAACAGCTCATGCGGGTTTAAAAGGTGGTTTATTTTTTATAAAAATGACTGAAATTACTCAATTTTTCATAAAAAGAAACTAAAAACAGGAAGAACTTTCTGTTTGACTCAGTGTGAAAAAACAACCAAAATCTATGCTTAAAAGTGGGATTTTTAAAAATCCAAATCACCTTATTCTACATGTCTGCTTTGAAAATGTACCAAAAATTCATCATTTACAATAATCAGATTCTGTGAAAAACAAAAAATTGCACAAAAATTCTGTGACTTTTCAGCTAAACTACAGACTATGTTTAATCAGAGCACATATGGGATAAATATGGAATCAAATTGAAAATGTAAGCACTAAAATATATAAATTATGTAGAATCTGGAGATTTTTTCCTCTATTGATAACATCTTGATACCATTATTGTTTTGATTTTTTGTAAAAGTAATAACCAAAGAAGACTAACTTTCATTTTTTTTTATGATTTATGGCAGTTTAACTTTATTATACTGCACAGAAGATATACTTGAGTTCTCTCTCCTTCTAGTCATGTTGTGATGTTTTCCTAGAGCTGCAGGACTTTATATTGCAGTCAGAAATGAGCCCACCATGAGGGAAAATGTGACAGAAACAAAAAAAACTAAGTAACCGCTTGGGGTCGAAGGGGTTAAGGAGTAATTTTAGCAACGTGTCTGAACAAGAAGATAAATAGGATGGGAAATAAATTATGGAAGGTGTGGATGGCATGAAGCTCTGCAATGTTTTTTTTTACACGTTTGAGCTTTACAGAACATTCGTATGCCGTTGTACAGAACTGATGCAGACGGAGATGCACCACGTGCGGACGCTGAAGATAATGCTGCGTGTCTACGTCCGAGAGTTGAAGGAAAACCTCCAGATGGACTCCGGCAGGCTCGACTGTCTGTTCCCCCGTCTGGAAAACCTCCTCGACCTCCACACACATTTCCTGTCTCGTCTCAAAGAGCGGCGGCGAGAAAACCTCGTCTCTCCCAATGACAGAAACTACACCATGAACAGAGTGGCAGATATCCTGATCACACAGGTAGGGAGGAGATAATTAACCTTCTTGTCATCATTTATGAGCACCAAAAAATATTGTTTCCTTGTCTGAAAAAAATCCAAAAATTCAGTAAAAAAAAAAAAAAAAATCCCCAAATTTTTGAAAATTTGCAAAACCTACAGGAAGAAAATTCTGATAATTCCTTAAAAGTTTCCCTTAAAAGTTTTATTTTTAGAAAATCCCCCAAATTTGGCTAAAAAAATTCTTATAAATATTTTCAAAAAATGAGTAAAAAGCTTGAAAAAAAATCCTAAAAATATCTAAAGTGATTCCATATATATCAGTAAAACTTCTAATATTTTCTTTAAGAGCATTCACATAAAAATGATTTTTTTGTGAATGTTCTTAAGAAACATTTTTAACATTTCTTTTTTTCCACCAGAAAATGTTCAAAGATTTCCCCAAAATGTTGAAAATGTGGACATCTGTGAAAATATATATTTTTTTCCACATTTTCAAACTTTAAACTGGTTCAGTTTTGACCCGCAGGACGACACGAGGGTTAAACACCTCTAGATTCTAGGGAAGATGTTTCACCTCTCCTCCAAGAAGCTTCTTCAGTTCTGAACTGAAAAATAGCTTTAAATTGTGCTGGGACCGTAACACGTTAATTATAGAAAAAATAATGCGTTAAAAAAATTAACGCATTTAATCACACCTTTCTCAGTTCCCTAATTTCTGGCACACCAGTAATGCTGATGAACACTCCAGCCCAGTAGGTGGCGCTAATGAATCTAAAGTCTGTTTTCCAGAAGAGAAAAATGCACAGGAGTGATGTCAGGTCGTCAGCCTACAAGAAAGTTTGATGAACCGTGAAGGAAATCGAGACGCATTGAGCTTTTAAAAATCTTCCCGATGGCAGCTTGGATAAAAGTGTGGTTGTGTGCAAATTGTGGAGTTTTCTGATCATCGCAGCGCTTCAAGCAGACGGTATCACTTCAATGCAAAACATGTTGCTGTTAGCACCGGAGCTAACGTTAGCTATGACAGTCCTGCTCACGGCTACCGGTGTCGCCATCCCATAATAGACAATTTTTCAAGACATTTAAAGTGTTTTAGTTTACAAAAAGTCTTAAAATGTTGAATATAATCACTATAATTGCAGTTTGCGTTTGTAGTAATCTGTGAATGTAGCAGACGGATGAAAAATGCAGATAAATACAAATGAAACATCAGAAATTGAGTAATAACTTAAACAACAAAAATGTCTGTCTTTTAATAACTTAATTATAAACTCTTAGTTTATAATTTTTTTTAAAAAATAAAAATTTCTATTCCTAAAAAAGAACCATCGAAATTGCAACATTTATCAGACCCAGAAACTATGAAAACAGAATGAATCTCTGTATTTTCACCTTTTTGAAGCTCCTTCAACTATTTATGCTGATGTTATGAGCCATACAATAGGAAAAACCAAACTAAATCCAGGCTTTAAATCCTCAAAATCAATTTTTTCTACGTCCCATTTTAAAATTGTATAATTTTTTATAAATTTACAATCACTATGTATCTATTCATTGATTCATCTGTCAACCAAAATTTATTTGAATTGGAAAACTTTACTTATTGCATCAACTATTGCTATTTGACAAAGATGTGGTTATCACGATTAATTAATTACAAAGCTTGTAATTAATTAGATTAATCTTTTAATCGCGTCCACCACTAATTTAAATGGATTTAAGGAGCCTCCACTGACTGAGTGAACTGCACAATCTGAAGCATGACTTTCCTGTAAGCAGCATGATCCATACGATGCAGTATGAACCAGCTGACAGATGATGGTTTCTCTGTTCTCCAGTTCTCAGGTGAAATAGGAGAGAGGATGAAGGACAGTTATGGAGATTTCTGCAGCCGCCACCCTGAAGCTGTCAGCTACTACAAAGATCAGATGCATAACAACAAAAGGTTCCATAACATCATACGGGTAATATATGCTAACATTCTCCTGGTTTTGTAGTTCTGATTTAATCCGCAGGGCGTGTGATGTAAAGTATACATGCAGCCTGATAAATAAATAATGCTGTTTTCATTCTCAGAAAATCAACAACCTGTCCATTGTACGGAGGCTGGGAGTACCCGAGTGCATATTGTTGGTGACGCAGCGGATTACCAAATACCCAGTACTAGTGGAACGCATTCTGCACAACACTGAAGGTCCCTCCGCTAAATAAATCACATTATAATCCAATGTAACATAAGTTGTTGTTGTCTCTGGACTGAATTTAGTTTTGTTCCTGTCTGCAGCGGGTTCGGAGGAGCACGAGGATCTGACTCGAGCTCTGGGTCTGATCAAAGACACCATCGTGCAGGTGGACACGCTGGTCAACCTCCACGAGAAGAACTCCAGACTGCGCGACATTCACAACAAGATGGAGCCAAAGGCGCTGGGAAAAATCAAAGACGGACGAGTGTTTCGTAGGGAGGACCTCGCTCAGGGCCGGAGACGGCTGCTGCATGAGGGGACAGTCAGCTGGAAGGCAGCTTCAGGCAGACTCAAAGGTACGTCATGGCAGGAGGGAATAAAACACTTGGAGGTATTTCCACTTCCTGTTAACCACAAATGAACCCCCTGGAGTCGACGTACGCATAAAAATCACATGACCGATTTAAGATGACGCAACAGCCTCGCTGGGTCTCTGTTTCAAGTTGTGTTGAAAGTGCAAATGTAAAACTTCCAGGTTGTCCTCGACTTTTCCTACGCAAGTCGATTTTCCCCGCAAGTCGGAACTCTGGCGAAAACGTAAACAAAGCCGTTAGGTACATCACGATTAGGGCTGCAGCTATCAATTATTTTAGTAATCGAGTATTCTAGATGAACTCGATTGGCAATGTAGTCCTATCTTTTTTTATTTTGAGCTAAACGCCGGCGCCACATGCTGGAATTCCGGCACAGTGCCTGAATACTTACAGAAAACATACAGTGAAGTTACGTGTCCACTAGATGCGTTTTTCCAGCATGTAAACGCACCGCATCTGGAAATCACACGCATGGTGGGCAGTCACTAGTGGACCACTAGAGGTCACATGACAACGCTGAGCTTCAGCAGCCACTAGTGGTCACGTGACCGAGCTTTCAGCTTGACTGCAGATGCGTTGGATAAACATAGCGGCTCGGCCGCAAACTTTCTCTTTTATTTCAAAAACACTTCAGGGAAAGTATTTCTGAAAGTATTTAAGGTGAGAAATAATCTGTGCAGCAGCTGAATCTGTCCTGGTTTTAGTTCACTGACGGCTAGTTTAGACGACTGTTTAGACCGTGGACTGGTTGTTTCTCCTGCTGTAAACAATAGAAAAGCTGTGCTGGTTAAAATAGAAGATGAACATGAACTAACTAATGTTTTACATGTTATTTGGGACGTTATAAAGGAAAATTAAACAGTAAAAAATGGGATTTTTCATGCATGATTTGTGAAAAGCTGTAAATGTCATTAAGAAAAATGGACTGAGTGAGAAAAAAACTATGAATTCTGCACTAAACTTTATTTTAAGTAATATTAATTTAGATTGTTTAACTGTATAGGTCAACACAGCAACAGAAAAGAAATAAAAATACACTTTTTGAATAAATAATCAAAAGTATATCAACATCTTTAGCCAGAAGCTATTTAGTTACTATAAAATAAATACAGAATAATCTCAAAAGTGCGTGGATTAAGAATGCAGGAATGTGTGTCATTCTAAAGGTTTGATTTTTCTCCTCCCAGATATTCTTGCGGTGCTTCTGTCAGATGTGCTGCTGTTGCTACAAGAGAAGGATCAGAGATATGTATTTGCTACAGTGGTGAGTGATTTATCTTACTTAACCCTCGTGTTGTCCTGTGGGTCAAAATTGACCCGGTTTAAAGTTTGAAAATGTGGCGAAAAAAAATAAAAATTCACAGTGAAACTTCTGATGTCCACATTTTCAACGTTTTTGGGAAATTGTTGAGCATTTTTTGGTGGAGAAAAGAAATGTTAAAAATGTTTCTTAAACCTCCTGTTGTTCTCATTTACAGGCATCAAAAAATATTGTTTCCTTGTCTGAAAAAAATCCAAAAATTCAGCAAAAAAATTCCTCAAATTTCTTAAATTTGCAAAACCTTCAGGAAGAAAATTCCAATAATTCCTTAAAAGTTTTATTTTAAAAAACTCCTGAAATTTGGCAAGAAAATTCTTGTAAATATTTTCAAAAAATGAGTACAAATCTTCCCCCAAAAATTCCTAAAAATAGCTAAAGTGATTCCATATATATCAGTAAAACTTGTAATAATTACTTTGAGAATATTCACATAAAAATCAACCAAAATCCAGTGAAATTCGCTGGATTTTGGTTGATTTTTATGTGAATGTTCTCAGCAAGCTTTTTTTTTCCCACCAAAAAATGTTCAACAATTTCCCAAAAATGTTGAAAATGTGTACATCGGAAGTTTCACTGTGAAAATATATTTTTTCCACATTTTCAAACTTTAAAATGGGTCAATTTGACCTGCAGGACGACACGAGGGTTAAAGAGGAATAATGTGCAGTAAAATATGAACAGGAGCAGACTTATGCCTGTGAAGCTTTATTCCTTATAACAGAAATCAATACGGCCTCTTGTCTTTTTCCTCCTCCTTTCTTTCTTTTTCTTTTTATCCATCCAGGATAACAAGCCGTCGGTGATCTCTCTCCAGAAGCTCATTGTCAGGGAGGTGGCCCACGAGGAACGAGCCATGTTTCTCATCTGTGCTTCCTCCAATGAGCCGGAGATGTACGAGATCCACACCACCTCCAAGGAGGAGAGGAACACGTGGATGACGCACATTCGGCAAGCTGTCGAGAGGTATTTCTTCACTCCTCAGGCTCTTCCAAAATCATGAAACTGCTCTAAGTTAGTGGAAAATTCTGACAAGATTTAAACATTGCATTGACGTGAATGCAATCTTTTTTTGTCATGCATTTTTCATTTGGAAACAGTGACGTGCAGCAATACTTTACATGTGTCAAACTTTATATTTCCATTTTTATATATATGTATATACAAAAATTAAACAATCAACACAACCCTCCCTCCCTCCCCGAACATAAGGTTCAAAGCACAATACAGTCAGAATTATATTAGCTCTGTCACGAGAAAAAAACAAAGGTAGACAAGGTAAGTGGATATGAAAAGCCATATTTAAGCAGAGAAGGAAAGGATATAAAATAAATAAATAAATGAAAAAGAGGAGGTATAAAGTAGAAATAATTAGAGCAAGTGGAAAACTTTAGATGCTCGCAGTCATGATTCTCGAGAGTAAATTAAATGGTTGAAAAGCTCAAATAGTGTCAGGTAAGGTTCTGAGTTTGCTTAACCCTCGTGTCGTCCTGCGGGTCAGAATTGACCCATTTGAAAATGTGGGGAAAAAAATTAATTTTCACAGTGAAACTTCCGATGTCCACATTTTCAGTATTTTTGGGAAATCTTTGAACATTTTTTGGTGGAAAAACAGAAATGTTAAAAATGTTTCTTAAGAACATTCACAAAAAAATCAACCAAAATCCAGCGAATTTCACTGGATTTTGGTTGATTTTTATGTGAATTTTCTTAAAGAAAATATTAAAAGTTTTACTGATATATATATGGAATCACTTTAGATATTTTTCGGATTTTTTGGAAGATTTTTACTCATTTTTTGAAAATATTTACAAGAATTTTCTTGCCAAATTTGGGGGATTTTTTAAAATCAAACCTTTAAGGGAAACTTTTAAGGAATTAATGGACTTTCCTTCCTGAAGGTTTTGCAAATTTTCAGAAATGTGGGGAATTTTTTTGCTGAATTTTTGGATTTTCTTCAGACAAGGACACAATATTTTTTGGTGCCAGTAAATGAAGACAGCAGGAGGATTAAATGTGTCAAGATCGGATCCCAGATAGACTAAAATCTGTCTTTTGACCCTCTGAGTGTTTTATCTTTTCTAACTTTACAAAATGCACCAAGTCACTCAGCCACAGAGGCGCTTCAGGAGGGTTTGTTGATTTCCAACATAGTAAAATTCTTCTGACATAAATACAATCCTTAATACAAAGTTTGTCTCTGCACAGTTAAGATTCCACCTCTTCACCTGCCTTAACTTCTATCCTCTACCTTTGTTAGTTGTCCTCACACTGAGGAGAGGCTGTTCAGCGAGGAAGAAGAGGCACGAGCTTCCAGGCTGAAAGAATTTCAAGGTAACTACACTTCTAGTGATAGATGCAAAGAAATCTTCAAGAAAAATCGCACGGCCACAAGGAGGCACTCATGTATCCTATTAATCTTAAAATTTGGTTTAAGTCTCTTTTTTGTTTATCAAAACTCTTCAGACATGCAGCCAAAGTTGTGAAAAATACCTCAGAATATTTCTGTGTTTTAGTGTCCTTTCAAAATAAAAGCTGCCACATTTATGCCACAGAAGGAAGCTTTTGACACATGATCATTTTGATTCCTTTGGTGCTGTTTAATGTTTTCTTTTGCAGAGCGACTTTGCCAGAAGGACGTGGTGATCGTTCAGGCTCTAACCGAGAAGCTGCAGCTGTTTGCGGACATGGCCGAGTCTGTCGCAGGCCTGGAGGACGCAGCTTCCAGGTCCAGGCTGCTGCTTCGAGGAGATGCCTCGGACCTCCACCAGGGGGAGACGCTGCTCAAAGGAGCCATCACCGAGGGTAGGACGATGCTGCACAATAGACACATCTGCTGTCAGTGTATAGACACGGCACTGTGGCGTTACGCAATATGTACACACAGATTTGTCAACTTTTTGACAATGCACTGGAAAAAATGCCCCTCTCAAAACAAGAAAAAAAAAACTTATTTCAAAGAACTTTTACTTCTGCCAATAGAACAAGTGAAAAGTGTCTTGGTAAGATTTCTTGAAATAAGATATGATATTTAGAATATTGAGATCTTAAAATTAGCTGGGAAAACTTATTTTAAGCTCTATTTTACCAGGATTGTCAAGCTTAGGTGTCTTAAAATGAGCCAGACATGCTAAAAAATAGCAGTTTTTCGTTCAAAAATAGATTTCGTTTTCATGTAACCTCCTAATTTGAGATGTATTAACTGTCCTGCTTTCTTCATTTATGGGCACCAAAACATGTTGTTTACTTGTCTGAAAAAAAATCCAAAAATTCACCAAAAAAATCCCCCAAATTTCTGAAAATTTGCAAAACCTTCAGGAAGAAAATTCCAATAATTCCTTAAAACTTTCCCTTAAAAGTTTTATTTTTAAAAAAATCCCCCAAATTTGGCAAGAAAATTCTTGTAAATATTTTCAAAAAATGACTAAAAATCTTCCAAAAAATCCTAAAAAATATCTAAAGTGATTCCATATATATCAGTAAAGCTTCTAATATTTTCTTTAAGAACATTCAAAAAAAAAAATCAACCAAAATCCAGCGAATTTCGCTGGATTTTGGTAGGTTTTTTGTGTGAATGTTCTTAAGAAACATTTTTAACATTTCTTTTTTCCGCCAAAAAATGTTCAAAGATTTCCCAAAAATGTTGAAAATGTGGACGTCAGAAGTTTCACTGTGAAATTTTTTTTTTTTCCCCACATTTTCAAACTTTAATACGGGTCAATTTGACCTGCAGGACAACACGAGGGTTAAACTTATTTTGAGTTTTCTTGTAAAATTCAACTCAGAACAAGATCATTTCAAGATTGTTTGACTTAACAAGATATTTAAGATGCGTTGTCTTAAAACAAGTCCCTCCATCTGCTGAAATGTCACTTGTTAAGTGAATTTAAATCAAGTGGGATGAGACAATCTGACTAAAAATAAGAATAGAATAGAATATGCTTTATTGTCATTATACAGTGTATAACGAGATTGGAGAGCTTCTCCTTTTCAGTGCAAAGAATCTTAAAGATAGTGCAAAACAGTCTATTTACAAATGTACAGTATAAATAACAGGGTGAATTTAAATAGCAGAGTGAATAAGGCGGTGGTGTATATTGCACATTTCACATTGTATTTTTGACTGGGTGTTAGGACAAATAGACTTGGTAAGATTTTGAGTTTTTGTAGTGTGTGGTGTTCCCAGCAGCTTTGTTATACATCAGTAGGCAGTCCTGTCACCTTCTTCACAACTTGCTGTCTGTTTGACTTCAGTGGAGAACCTCCAGAACCTGCTGCAGTCTGGAGTGAGGGACGAGGCGCCGCCCTCCCGGATGGAGGAAGGCGGAGGCTCCGGGGTTCTGCCCAGGAGAGCAGACACCTTCGGGGGCTACGACAGCAGCCCCGCCATCCTCAGTAAGAGTGAGTCCAGCACACTGAGGAAGTCCACCATCTAACGGATTCTCACCTGTATTGCATTGCAGTGGCTTTTATGCCATTTATAAACCACAAATAATGAATAAATTGAACGTTTTTTCCAAAGGCTTTGATGGATTCATTCCCAAAACGTACATTTAGGCAGCTGTTAAAGCAGGTTTACATGTGTGTATATATGTGTGTGTATATTTGTGTGCAGATTATAAGTGTTTCTGTGAATTCCAGTGAGTTTGTTTTAATTGTCGGTGTGTGTGTGTGTCTTTGTGCATCGGTGTCGGTGCGTCTGTGCCAGATGGCAGCGTGAAGAAGAACTTTTGTGGCGAGTCCAGAAACAGAGACAGAAGCCAAAGAGCCAGCTCGGACCCTCAGCTCAAAGACCTCTGTGGCAGCCACGCCCTGGAGCAGACGGTGGGAACACACACACACACGCACGCACGCACGCACGCACGCACGCACGCACGCACGCACGCACGCACGCACGCACGCACGCACACACACACACACACAGTCTCCGTGCTATTTCCTGTAAATAGTAATATCCAGACCAAGTCGCCTGGAAAGTTTCCACGTCCTGATGTTTACTGTACGCTGCTCTCCTCGCAGGTTACCTCATTTGTGTATAAATAGATAAAGCCTCGATAAACATCATTCTCTCAACATTAATTTAGTTCCAGTAAATCCCGGTCCTTGAGATTAATCAGACTAAATGTAACGGCAAAGGAATGAGTGTGTCCCTAAGTTTCAATAACAGTCTGTCAGACTTGCAAAAACACATTTATTCACAACAAAACACATACATTTATCAAGAATTTCTGAACCAAAATAGCTGAAATCCTACAATATGAGTGCTTAAAAAGCCATAGGATGAAAACCGCAGTCTCAAGAACAAAAAAAAACATTTTGTAAGTAGATAAACCGATATTGCAAAGACAAATTCAACAAAATACGCAGATAACATCAAATCTGTCTGTCCAAACACACATAACCAGGTTCATTTACCAGCGTGACCTGTTTAATGTGTTTATTTCTATATGCATAGATTCTGGAAGCTGACTGTACTTGTAATATACATCCAAGGTCTCGAGTAAATTTCTTACTAAGATGCTTTATTATTAATGTTTGTCTTTCTTCTGCCATCAGATTTATGTGTTTTGTGGAATTTCTACATGAACATAGGCATGTTTTGGAAACGTGTGTTTGATTCTTGATCCAAGGATTTGACTTTTATGAAACATTCTTTTGGGATTTATTTCTGATTCTTTAGTTTCTGTGTGTTATTGGAAGTTGTCATTGGGTGGAATGATGTTTCGTAATTCATGTGTGGTTAAAGTTAAATAATTGCAGAGTTGCAGCCACTCAGTATTGAAGATCTCTTTTTACAAAACCTTTGTCCAATGAAAGACCAGCAACAAAACATAGATAACTCGAAAATCACTCAGAGAGCGCAGTAATCCGCCAAGGCTGCTCAGTTGTTTCATTCTGATGGATGAAATCTTTAGCCGTGCCGCTATCTGGAAATGATACAGAAATCTTTAACAAATCTGTGGATCCAGACTAAAAGCTGAATCACTGCCAGAATCTAATCACTTGGTCCTTGTGTCGTTTCTGACCTTCAAGGAAAATTTCATCCAAATCCGTGAGTCTGTTTTTGAGTGATGTTGCGCACAGACAGACAAACAAGACTTGTGTCAATTCAGATTCAGAAAACTGTATTTGTCCCCAGGGGGCAATTAAAAAGGCACATAGAGCAGACAGTGCAACAATAGCATAAGAAATTGAATAAAAAACAAGAAATTAGAGATAAGTAACATAAATAAATAAGGATAAATATCAATCAAATTTTATTTGTAGAGCACTTTACAACAGCATAAAAGAAGACCAAAGTGCTTTCCAACAGTATGATAAAACAAAAAAATACAATTTGGATTACTATAAAACCATAGAACCCATAGAACCTATAAAACCAAAATGCAGCACAGATGAATCGGTACCATTTCAGTGAGGCATTTTGGGATGACATGAAAATAAAACCAGTCCTAGGATTCGAAGGCACGTCTGAATAGGTGGGTTTTCAGTCTGGACTTAAAAAGCAGCAGGTCAGTGACAACGTGAAGTTCAAGTGGGAGTGCGTTCCAGAGTCTAGAAATGTAGAGCAAGTTATATAAGAATAAAAATAAAATGTAAAGAGAGAAAAAACACACAACTTAGTAACATACTAGTGTAAATCCAAAATCGTCGCGTTCCTTGGCGGAGTAATAATGGGTTTTTGCAAGTTGTCCTGGGGTCATTCTGACAACAAATAAAATCTCTTGCCGTCATATACTTTTATGTAAACGTGATCTATTCAGCCCTGATTTCCAAAATGAAGGGAAAAATTAGTGGTAATGGGTTGGACTGAGGTATGACTAAAGGTGTACCACAGATTTGATTGGCAATTTATACGATATGATTTAACTAACAGTCAAACTAAACGGGGTCATTTTTGACCACAGAGGACAAAAGATGTATGGCAAAGGGAGGACCTTACCAGGGTTAAACAGTGTGCAGGAGTTTGGTTTTTAGGCTAAATAATACAATATATTGGTTTCATTCTGTCAAAGCTTCTGTTTTAAACCTCGTGTCGTCCTGCAGGTCAAAATTGACCCGTTTTAAAGTTTGAAAATGTGGGGCAAAAAAAATATATATTCACAGTGAAGCTTCTGATGTCCACATTTTCAGCATTTTTGGGAAATCTTTGAACATTTTTTGGTGGGAAAAAAAGAAATATTAAAAATGTTTCTTAAGAACATTCACAAAAAAAATCAACCAAAATCCAGCAAAATTCGCTGGATTTTGGTAGATTTTTTGTGAATGTTCTTAAAGAGAATATTAGAAGTTTTACTGATATATATGTAATCACTTTAGATATTTTAGGATTTTTTGGAATATTTGTACTCATTTTTTGAAAATATTTACAAGAATTTTCTTGCCAAATTTGACGGATTTTTTTTAAATAAAAATTTTAAGGGAAACTTTTAAGGATTGGAATTTTCTTCCTAAAGGTTTTGCAAATTTTCAGAAATTTGAGGAATTTTTTTATTGAATTTTTGGATTGTTTTCAGATAAGGAAACAATATTTTAATATAATATATATTTTTTGGTGCCCATGAATGAGGATAACAGGAGGGTTAAGTACATTAAATTACATTCGTACAGACTTTTTTACAATTATCCTGTATTTCGTTGAATGAAACCGAAGATGGACTGACTAGTATTTGATCGATATTTCATGTTTTTTGCCGCTTAACTGTAGAAAACAGGTTTTTATATAATGCTTGGACTTTAGAATACTAATAATTATTTGCCACCACTGCCTCTACTATGTATTTTAGTGTTTAGTGTGGACAGAAATTGTGTGCTGTGTTTTCCTGTGCTGTATTGAATATACCGTTTGACTCGCTGTGTGTCTGACGTCGATGCTCAGGTTGATGAGAGCTGCTGCTCTCCTGCCAGATGGAATCGCATCTGGTCCAACTCCTTCCCCGAGGCCGAGGTAAGCCTCTCTTATCTGTCACCTTGTGCTGCACAACACTGCTGGATTTGATATTCATAGCGATGCCTGCTGAGCTGAAAAGGTGCATAAGGTGGAATGTTGTTTTGTTGTGATGCCGGTGGGTGTTTGATTATGATAACCTTGTCTTTTCTTGGATGTTCCAGTTCTTTGACAGAGTGCTGATGCTCTCCCAAAGGCTCTACAGTCTGCAGGTAAGAGTGTCTCAGCTAATGTGTCTGAAAATGTTCCCAAATGTAGTGAAAGAGTTAAATGTAAATGAAATACATGGTTTATTCAGTACGTCTGCATATCAACCCTCTGAATCTTAATGTTATCTTCATTTAAAAAAACTGCTTTTCTAAGTGACCCCAAACTTTTAACGGTAGTGTATGTATATTTATCTGTATTCAGCAGAGCCTAATACTGTAAAAACAGAAAGAATAATAGGATTTTCAACTTTCCAATGATCATCAAACTGCATATTATCTACTTGATATCAAATATCTTATTAAACATGTGTTTAACCATTTGAAACCCAAAACCTCCTGGCTGACTAGAAAGACAGGTTCTCTTTGCAAAAATATCATCTAACTAACATTATGATTACAGAAAATTAATATTAATCAGAGCTGTAACAACAGAAAAAAACACCAGGTTTAAACTTTCTAACAGCTCTTCAACTGCTCGTGTTTGACTTTCGGTATCATCAGGAACAAACCTAAGCTTAAAACTGTGATATTTGATCAGAATCACTTTATTAACCCTTGTGTCGTCCTGCTGCTCAAAATTGACCCGTTTTAAAGTTTGAAAATGTGGGGAAAAAAATCTATTTTCACAGTGAAACTTCTGATGTCCACATTTTCAACACTTTTGGGAAATCTTTGAACATTTTTGGTAGAAAAAAAGAAATGTTAAAAATGTTTCATAAGAACATTCAATTAAAATCAAATTTTCTGAAAATATTCAAAGTCTTACTGATATATATGTAATCACTTTCAATATTTTTAGGATTTTTTGGAAGATTTTTACTCATTTTTTGAAATATTTAGAATAATTTTCTTGCCATTTTTGGGGGATTTAAAAAAAAAAAAAAAAAACTTCTAAGGGAAACTTTTAAGGAATTATTGGAATTTTCTTCCTGAAGGTTTTGCAAATGTTCAGAAATTTGGGGAATTTTTTATTTTTTTTGCTGAGTTTTTGGATTTTTTTCAGACAAGGGAACAATATTTTTTTGGTGCCCATAAATGAGGACAACAGGAGGGTTAAATATGTCTCATTTAAAAATGCACCAAAAATAAAATGTTTGCAGTAAACAGATTTTGTTCAAATCCAAAAATTCCACGTTCCTCAGTGCAGCCATGAAGCCATTATTGACCTGGCTGCAACCAACAGTCACGTGACAAAAATTCATAAAAACTTCAGCTTAAATGCAAGATGTGTTTACAGAGAACACCCTTTTTTTGCCAGTATTTCTATTTCTAGCACCTGGACAAATGTTAATGTTGATTCTAAGTTTCTCAATTTTTATAAGATAAATAATTAAAGAAATGAGTCTTTTTTTTCTTTTTTATGATACAAGGCATTATAAATGTCATACTGCACAGAAGAGGTGCAGGATTTTACATTGCAGTTAAAAAATGAGCTCATAGTGATTAAAAATGTGACTGGAGCAAAAAACTGCTTGGAGTTCAGAGAGTTATTTCCTTCATTTATTAGGAATTTGTGTAAATAAACTTCCATTAGCATCAACTCAGTGCTGAAATGAACTCAAAGATGTTGATGTGTTCCCAACATTTCCGTTAATTTTCTCCTTGTCCACCTCCAGGCCATCATATCCCAGCAGGACAGCCACATCGAGCTCCAGAGGGCCTCCCTGACAGAACGGGCCTCTCTTCCCGGCCGCCACAGAGGAAACGTCCTCCTGGAGCAGGAGAAGCAGCGAAACCTGGCCCTGCAGAGAGAAGAGCTGGCCAGCTTCCACAAGCTGCAGTCTCAGCACCGGCAGGAGCAGCAGCGCTGGGAGAAGGAGAGGGAGAGACACCGGCAGCAGGTGGAAGCTACCGAGGCCCGGCTGAGGCAAAGAGAGGAGGAGTGCCGACGGCTGGAGGTGAAGCTCTGAGATACCTGAAGGCTGCAGGCCAGATTCCAGCGCTAGAGCCTGGATTTAATCTACTTTCAAGAAGCAACAATCCATCGCTCTGTGCCAAATTTGCTCATCAAACTGAGACTTTGCAACATTGCTGGTTTTCTTTCATGCAGGAACATCTGGCGAAGGAGAGGGAGGAGTTGGACAGGCAGAGGAAGACCTACCAGGAGGACCTGGAGAGGCTGAGAGAGTCCACCAGAGCTGTGGAGAAGGAAAAGGAACGTCTGGAGCACCAGAAGAAGATCAAGAGGAAGACCATTGAGGTGAGGAAGCTGTGGTGATGATTATGGTCAGATGTAGACAAAATACAGGAAAACTAAACACAAAATTTGCAAATATAGACAAATATATTTGGAGAAAAGGTTCAACTTGCAAAAAAGCCATTGCTATAGCCCCTAATACTTACCTCGATCAAATATATTAGCTTCAAAAAAGGTAAACCCAAGCTGTTTCTGGGCGTTTCTGTGCTCTGGACACATTTTGACTCACTGTGGACTAATTTTTCACTGCAATATAAAGTCCTGCACCTCTATGGAAACAGCACAACCAGGACTAGATGTGGAGAAAACTCAAAAATTGTTCATGCAGGACAACAGAGTTATATAAATCATAATGCATACCTAACAAGGAATAAAAATAAAAGTTACATTTTCTTGTTTATTCACTTTACTTGAAGAAAAAACAATCTATGTATCTATGTTATTGATACTGGGGTAAAATGGATGCTCTACTTGTTATGGATACTGTACTACATACATTATTTTATTCATTTTCATACTTGCTCTGTGTAAACACAGCCTGCAGTTCAGCCTAGTACTTCCTGAACATCTATATAAGTAACTGTTGAGTCAGCTGAACCAGAAATGGCTCCACATTTCCTCCTTTGAGCGCTGAATTTTCCTTTTTTTTTTTTTTTTTTTTTTTTTTTTTTTAAATAATATCTTGTTCCCGCAAACTGTTTATTTTTGGCAAAATTTTAAATGAGACCTGTAGAATAAATGATATTGATGAAATATCCCGATTTTAGGCTCAGATTTGACAGAAAATTTGACATGATCGGTTCAATAATCATAGAATATGTTGAATTGTTCTGTTTTTACAGTTTCTTGATTTGATAAATGATGTTATTTAGCTATTTAAGAACAAAAAGCTTGTTTTTCCAACCAGTGGGTGTGTGTTGGGGTTCAGAGAGTTAAAGCTGTGATCCGGGCGGAGGAACATGAGGACGAGGTAACACAAGGAGCATTACTCACAGGATAAAGAATAACAGGGGGCTTTCCCGTCTCTCTGCATCCCTGATTCACAGTTTCGTTATCTTGTTTCTTTTGTTCTGAACCTTTATGATCCTCGGATCTCTCGTTCTTCCCTGGAACTGACTCAGGTGCTCGTCCTCCTAAAGTAGAGGAACAGCAGAAGCACTGAAATGCCAGATATATGGGATTTTATATCAGCATTTGGGTGTTTTATTTATTATGACATTTTTTGTTCCTTTTGGTTTGCAAATTCGTATCATCACACCAAAAATCTATAATATTGATACTAGTGGTGGGACGCAATTAAAAACTAATTGATCCAAATTATTAGAGGCTTTGTAATTAATTAATCACATTTTTGTCAAACGGCAATATTTGACACAATAAACAAAGTTTTTCAATTCAGATAAATTTTGGTTGATGACTGAATCAATGAATAGACAAATATGTGAACTTAAACAACAAAAATGTTTCATTTCTATTTATCTGCATTTTTCATCTGTCTGCTACATTCACAGATTACTGCAAACTCAGAGTGCAGTTACAGTGATTATATTCAACTTTTTAAGGCTTTTTGTAACTAAAGCACTTTCATTGTCTTGAAAAGTGGTCTATTATGGGATGGCTACACCGTTTACTGGTACCAGGACTGTCGTAGCAATTTTTAGTATCCCATTCATTGTCTATGTGACATTCTTTGAACCATTAACATTAATGCAGGTGAACTATTTAACCCTCGTGTCGTCCTGCGGGTCAAAATTGACCCGTTTTAAAGTTTGAAAATGTGGGGAAAAAATCTGTTACCACAGTGAAACTTCTGATGTCCACATTTTCAACATTTTTGGGAAATCTTTCAATATTTTTTTGGTGGAAAAAAAGAAATGTTAAAAATGTTTCTTAAGAACATTCACAAAATTGTGATTTTTTTGTGAATGTTCTTAAAGAAAATATTAGAAGTTTTACTGATATATATGTAATCACTTTAGATATTTTTTGGAAGATTTTTACTCTTTTGAAAATGAAAAAGAATTTTCTTGCCAAATTTTTTTTTTTTTTTTTTTTTTTTTTTTTTTAAATCAAACTTTTAAGGTAAACTTTTAAGGAATTGTTGGAATTTTGTTCCTGAAGGTTTTGCAAATTTTAAGAAATTTGGGAAATTTTTTTGCTGAAGTCCTTTGGATTTTTTTCAGACAAGGAAACAATATTTTTTGTTGCCCGTAAATGAGGACAACAGGAGGGTTAAAGATTTTTTTTTTATTGCAAATGACATGCTTTTTATTTCTTCAATTAGAACACAGTTAAATCGAACCAAGCTTTTACCAAAATCCACAAAACTTTCGTGAAACGTCTAAACTAGTTGTTGTTGAACTGAAACCAGGACAGATTCAGCAGCTTATTTCTCGCCTCAAATGCTTTCAGAAATACTTTTTGCTAAACAGTTTTCAAAATAAAATAGAAAATGGATACATTTTTTCTTGTGGACATGTAGCTTTAGCTCTGCTGCTAACAGCAACATGTTTAGCATTTAGGTGATCAGAAAACTCTTTGTTGAACAATTTGCACACATCCAGCTTTTATCCAAGCTGCCATCGGGAAGATTTTTAAAAGAAAACTTTCCTCCCAACGAGCTCAATGCGTCTTGTCTTCTTCACTGTCACCAAACTTTCTTGTGCTCTATTTCACTCAGTGCATGTGGATCTTCTTCACAGCTGGAAAGCAGACTTTCGGTTCATTAGCGCCACCTACTGGGCTGGAGGGTGTCAGTGTTACCAGTGTGCCAGAAATGAGGGAACTAAGAAAGGTGCTATTAAATGCATTAAAGTCCCAGGCCTAATTAATCCCCTTTTCATCTCCTGTCACATGTTAAAAAAAGTCTGATTTGCACCACGTTTTTGTCCCAGAGTAGAAACATGAAAACGCTGTCGCAGGACCTTTTACTTCTTGAGTTCAGGTCTAACAGAAGCATCAGTTTCAGCTCCCACAACCTGTTTCGTAGATGGAGCGGCAACGATAAACACACAGACAACTGAAAACGTTTCTCAACCCAGGAATCCACCAGCCTCTTCACCTCCCTGTGTTTTCTTAATTCCATCCCTCTTTCTCCGCTCGCAGCCACAATGCAGGTCATTGTTAGCGAGTTTCATGGGAGAGGAGCTCCGAGAAGGATCCTCTGACTGTAATTTCATGCCCGGCGCTAACAGATCTGCCAAGAAGTTACCGTAAAGTTACGTAATATCGACCTTTTAGCGTTTTTAGAGGCCTGAATCATCCAGTCACAATTTGGTTGATTGGGAGAGGAAACGGTTATTGTTTGGCCTGCGAAGTTTCATCTTGATTTTATCTGTGCATTGGACCGACACAAATCCAAAACCAGCTGCACCACCTGAGTCACACAGGATTCTGTCATCATGTAAAGCGCCAAAGATGTTCAGTCTGACTAACGCTTCCATGTAAAGCAGGACCAAAACTCTTCAGCAGAGTGAGTCACTGGATTGCAGTCTTCCCAGTCTCTGCTCCACGCTCCTCTGCATGTTCTCTGTTTCATCGCTGTCTCCAGTGATGTCATTCTCATTTACCTCTGATTGGCCAGTTTCTCTTCGTCCTGCATACTAAGCAGAAAAACTGACAGATGACACACCGCTGCCTGTTCAGGTCCTGACATGTCCTCAAAAAAAAAAAAAAAAAAAAGTCTTTTGCAGCTCTGTATTGTGTTTTTGTTGCACTTTTCCATCTGCTCTACTCCTCCAGACATCTGGCAACGTATCTGCCATCCGGTTTGCATGTTCAGATGACCCCTCGGTGCCTCAGTCAACCGGAGTCTTTAGTCGGGACGTACACAAACACAACCAGCTGACGTGAATTATGCCGCTTATCTTCTCATTAGCGGCTACAGACGGCCTTTGACTGTGAGTTTCATGTAGAGAACTTCAGTGACTCCTGGAAAACCACATCCCCTGGTTGAATTGGGTTAAGCTGCTGAGATGAGTAATGCTCTGCTAATTACAGAGGCCTTTGCTGGAACCGTTTGTTTGTTTGCTACACGAACTGCAAGATAAGAGCTCAGACAGATGATATCTAGAGCCTATCAGCACCCCATTAAATCCAGCTTATAATATTTGTCTTAGAGCAGCTGAGCGGAGTGTTCGTGTGTTTTGTGCATACGTGTTTCACTTCTGCGCTGCGTTACGGGACTTTCTTGGCTGCGGTTTTGGAAGATTTGGAAGTGGTTGGTTCCCCTTCTGTGTCAAACACATCAAACGGTCTTTTCATTAGCTGCAACCGCAGGATGGGTTCCAGGCTGTGAGCCAACCTGATATCAGCAGACATCTAATCGCCGCTGCCACCCAAAATTAAGACTCATCAGCAAACCCAGAGAGCTATGATTAGACCTCATAAAAACAGGACATGCCCCTGCGTGTGCTTCTCAACATATGTGAGCGTTTGAGCAGAAACGCTGCAAGCTGTGGCTTGTTCTGACTTCAGAGGAACTCTTCTTTCATCCCATCATACTTGGCTCTGACCCAGGGCAGAGCCTCGGGTCGGGTTGCACAATAGTTTCGATGATGTGTGTGCATTATCGAAGGTATAGCTCGAATTTTGAGATCTGATTGGCAGTGAGGAGTCAGGTATATGAAAAATGAGAAACATGCATCACCTGTTTGATCAAAGGAAGCCTGAAAGGTAGAAACTGTTTACCTTTGAGGGTCAATAAGAGAACTTTGATAGGATTTTTAAACTAGAAGTTAAGGATTTTAGCACGATTTTAAAAGCTAACCTGCTTTTAAGAGCCTCTGCTGATTGTAAACTATTAACCCTGTAAAACCCAAATACAGAAAAAAATAGCAAAAAATTATGTATATACACACACACACATATATATATATACACACACACACACACATATGTATATATATATATACACACACACACATGTATATATATACACACACACACACACACACATGTATATATATACACACACACACAAACACAATCTATAAAACCCAAATATATTAAAAAAAAAAAAAACGAGCAAAACAAAAATAATATGTATACAAGGGGTGTATATAAAGTCTGGACGCATATAAAATCTCATTTACTATAATTTTTTTGCCTCCACAGATTAAATGTGACCATTATATTAAAAATATGTTTGATTAATTATCAATTTTATATACATACATATGTATAGATAGATAGAATAATTAGAAAAAAATAAAATTGATGTGTTTTTGGAACAGTGGGTTTTACAGGGTAAAGATGGTGTATTAATCAGTCTGTCTCAAGATCTGGCGACATCTTCCAAGCTTTTTGTACTGTAGAGAAATTTTTAGGGTTTGCGTTAAAGAGATTTTAGCCCACACCAAAGGAAAATTACCAGCACAAAAATGATAAGAACCAGTTTTGTTAATTTTGAGAAGCCTTGCTGACTGCAAGGACAGTCGAACTTGATTGCAGTCTGCTCGAGCATCAGTAAAAAGCCTCTGTTTTGCCTTCAGTAACTGCTTCTTTCTCTTGTTTTTTTGCGTAAGAGCAGCAAGCTATAGAACTGAGTTATCACCTGTAGTGAACAACTACATGTACATGACAGAAAATATTGCTAAAACATGGGAGAGTGCATAAAAGTCTCCCCTGAAACGTGACCTGTACCTGTTCCTTCTGCACAGTGAGTTATCTCTTCCCCTCAGTGGCCTCCAGTGATTTACGGCGCTGTTGTCTCGGTGGGCTCCCGTGTCTTGAGAAACTCCAATAAATAACTCCTCAGCGTGCACACACACTCTCCTAAATACCCATGACTCGCTGCTTCTTCTATAATCAGCTGGCAGCAGTTGCTTTGCAGAAAGAAGACCGAGCGCCGAGCTGGAGGGTAGATATTTCCTCCAAGCCATCTGTCAGTGTGGCTGTTCTCCACCTGTTAGCAGTGAAGAGCTGATCCGTCTTTAACCGTAATGTTGTCAAATTGATCATCGCTGAAGTCGCGCTGGCTCTGCGTGGTGAAAGAAATGGAAGAATTTTTGGAGCAAGTGGTTCATTTAACCCTCGTGTCGTCCTGCGGGTCTAGATAGATAGATAGATAGATAGATAGATAGATAGATAGATAGATAGATAGATCACTGCATTTCGCTGGATTTTGGTTGATTTTTATATGAATGTTCTTAAAGAAAATATTAGAAGTTTTACTGATACATATGTAATCACTTCTGATATTTTTAGGATTTTTTGGAAGATTTTTACTCATTTTTTGAAAATATTTACAAGAATTTACTTGCCAAATTTGGGGGATTTTTTTGAAATAAAACTTTTAAGGGAAACTGAAGGAATTACTGGAATTTTCTTCCTGAAGGTTTTGCAAATTTTCAGAAATTTTGGGATTATTTTTGCTGAATTTTTGGATTTTTTTCAGACAAACAATATCTTTTGGTGCCCATAAATGAAGACAACAGGAGGGTTAAGAGCATTGATTTTTGAAAATGACTCTTTTTATTATACATATTTTGGACTATTATCACAATTAATACATTTGTTCTGTTAGGGCTTAAACTTTTCCAAATTTTGATGTTTTAAAGATCAAAAAACAAGACTTAAGTGGTGTGCTTTGCATTTTTGCCATGTTTTATTTCAATGGGAGTGTAATAATTTACCTCTGAAGTGCTGTGCTAGCTAAAAATTAATATAAATTAGAAAAAAAAAACAGCAAAAAAGCTAGCTCTGCTAATTATCAAACATGAAACATCAGATAAAATCAAACCCTCTGACAATTTTAGTGTTTTAATTGCATTTAACCCATTAAAAAATAAGAAAAAAGTCATAATTGAAGTGATAAATCTGGCAATATTCAGTGTTTTTTTTTTCATTTCTACATGAGCTCAAGGTGACGCTATCAACTATTTGAAAATTAAACGTACTCCACTTACAATAATACTAACACTAAAACTACTTAGATTAATGCATTTAAGAAAAAAAACCTTTCAGAAGTGTGGTATTTCTGCTCTGAAACTAACTAAATTCATAATCAGTTATTGGACTAATTGCTGAAGAGTGATCTGTTGGAACATTTTTCTCTTTTTTTGCAGCTTTTAAGTTTGCAAAATGTCAGAAAACGGTGAATAATGCACATCGCAGCAGACTTCAGATGTTTTCACTGACCAGCTGTTCAAAACCCAAAGAGAATCCATTTACTGCCACATAAAAAAACAGATTAAGGTAAATATTCTACAGATTGGGGAATGTAAGCTCATTAATAAATGACTTGGAAGATTAAGCTGCTGAATAATTTTGCCAGATGAATAACACTTGCACCAAATGTCAGACGGAATAATATTTACTCATCCCATTTGCAAACTGTATGAATGACTTAAACACAGTTTGATTTGGGATTAGACAAGTTTAGCTTACGCTGTTTGCTGATCTCGTTAATTCAGCCCGGATCAGAGCTGCACACGGCTCTCAGAAAGTCATTTTTACGGTACATTTTCACACAGAACATTGTAGTCGCTCAACCAGAATCTCCTTCCCGGTGGTGTTTCTCATGCACGAGGCAGCGCATGGTGGAGATGTGGACGATACGGGAGTATCCAGGAACCTGGCTGTATAATTAGCTGGTGCTAACCTGTCATTAGCGGATCCCTCTGGAAGGCAGCCAGTGCTAATTGTTTATGAGCTGTCAGTCAGGACTCTTTGTGCTGTGCAGCTTCCGGCCTGCCCTGGAAACCTGACGTTGGTGTCGCTGGAAGCCGATCACCTCGTCCCGGGAAACAATGGAACATCTGTGTTAGTCCATGGGTCAGACCGGATATTGGAACCACCTTAGGTGACCAAACCTAAGTGGTGCTAAAATGTACACTGGGTTAATGTAAGTACATTAAGATGTGAGAGCCTCTCCACACTGGCAGCTTTATCACTTATTAGTGAAACATTCACCATAACCACTGTATGGCACAATTCATTTATCTCACTGTATGCAGAGATCACATCTAATATAAGTCAGTAATCCAATAAAACTGTTTGAGAACGGGTAACATATATATATATATATATATATATTCTTGTTTGTCTGTACTTTCTTTTCATGCTTATTTGTTTTGTGTCTTGATTTTGTTGTTTTGTGTCTTGTTTTTGTCATTTTGTATCTCGTTTTTGTCGTTTTTTGTCATGCTTTTTCGTTTTGTGTCTTTGTCGTTTTGCGTCTTGTTTTTGTCCTTTTTTATGTCTTATTTTTGTTGTTTTGTGTCTTGTTTTTGTCTTTTTGCACCTTGTTTTTGTCATTTTGTCTTGTTTTTGTCATTTTGTGTCTGTCATTTTGCGTCTTGTTTTTGTCCTTTTTATATCTTGTTTTTGTTGTTTTGTTTCTTGTTTTTGTCGTTTTGTGTCTTGTTTTTGTCGTTTTGTGTCTTTTTGTCGTTTTGTGCCTTGCTTTGTCATTCTGTTTCTTGTTTTTGTCAGAGACAATCTTGTTGCCATAGCAACAAAATCTTTCTCAGTCTCAGGTTTGTTATAGTATTATTCTGTGCTGTAAAATTATTAACACAGATGATGATGTGCAGCATGTGGCGTTTCTTATTTTTTCATAATGGGGAAAAATCGCATCACATTCCGTCCCGTCGCGTTGATAGGACTTTAGGCTCAGACTCTCTCATTGTGTCCATTAAACCAGTGGTAACATTTATTAAGCTGTGAGTCTGCAACGGCTGTCATATCAAAATGCAAACTAGAGACATACAGCTAGTTAAAAAGACCAAAAACAACTGGTCACCTTGAGTGGTACCGATACTGGAGATTTTGGTTCCGGGCCCATGGACTGTGTGCTGAGATGAGCGAGTGCTGGAGGGGAAGCAGAAAAACAACAGGGCAGGGAAGGAGTTATGGAGACTGTCCCCATCGAAGGGCCTCACTGAAGCGACATTACAGCTGGAGGAAGCTCCAGTCTGGACGCTCGGTCACACTCAGATGAATCTGCCCTTCATGCCTTGTAAAACACAGTCATCATGCATCCCACATCGCCAGAGGAAGTATTCGGCATCATCATCAATCACGTAGGATGCAGGTTGCATAACAAACGCAGCCAGAGTTCAGACGCAGAAAATGGAGTTTCAGTCTGCTGTTACAGTGCTTTGTCAGCTCTGTAGAGGATTGAGAGTATTTCTACTTTGCAAACACGAGGGAATGAAGGATTTCCAGTCCAGTTAAGCTGAATTGGTTTACTGTGAAGTAGGTTTGACAAATCCAGGCTTTCCTTGTGTTAGCTGGTTCCACAAAACCTGAAACCCCAGTCAGCGATAACAGCTATCATGACTTCTTTGTTAACCAGGTTTTCATCATCAATCTCACATAAAAGAGGAAATTACCGATGGCATGCTGCCTCTTGAGTTCCCCTCGGGATTAATTATCCATCCATGCAACATCCATCCATCCAACTTCCATCCATCCATCCATCCATCCAACTTCCATCTATCCATCCAACTTCCTTCCATCCATCCATCATCCATCCATCCATCCATCCATCCATCTATCCATCCATCCATCCATCCATCCATCCATCCATCCATCTATCCATCCATCCATCCATCCATCCAACTTCCTTCCATGCATCCAACTTCCATCCATCCATCCATCCATCCAACTTCCATCTATCCATCCAACTTCCATCCATCCATCCATCCATCCAACTTCCATCTATCCATCCAACTTCCATCCATCCATCCATCCATCCATCCAACTTCCATCTATCCATCCAACTTCCTTCCATCATCCATCCATCATCCATCCATCCATCCATCCATCCATCTATCCATCCATCCATCCATCCATCCATCCATCTATCCATCCATCCATCCAACTTCCTTCCATGCATCCATCCATCCAACTTCCATCCATCCATCCATCTTCCATCCATCCAACATCCATCCATCCAACTTCCATCCATCCATCCATCCATCTTCCATCCATCCAACATCCATCCATCCATCCGCAAATGATGCAACAGAGGAATACTGGTAGAAAACTTGGTCGTGCACATTAATATGTTTTTTTACCACTTGGTGACTATTAAACTTTATTGAGTTAAACATTATACTCAATATTTAGGTCTGACACTGACTAGTTTTTGGCCAAATCAAAGTGAAATTAATCTAATTGATTGAATGTTCTGTGTAATAAATATAAACAGACTAATTAATGTTCTAATCTGTGTTTTGTTAGCTGCAGTAACAGCAGTAGCAGCTAATCAGGACCAAACATGAAATGAATATTTATGTGTTTCCTGCATTACCAGCTGAATCAATTTCTCGTGACAATACAATGCATACAGTTTTCTTGTTGTAGCTGCACGGCTTTGTATAGTGGTATTTGGTTTGCAGATAAAACCTCAGTTGAGAATCTGTATCACTGAGAGAGAATCCCTCTCAGTCTTTAAGAAGAGACTAAAAAACAGCTCTTCGCTGAACATGTTTGTGAAAAGCGGCCCTCCAGAGGGTCCAATCTGACCCGTGGGACGGCTTTGTAAAGTGTAAAAACTACAGAGAAGACATTAACTGCAGATTGTAAGTTAGTAAAACTATAAATTTAAAATAATTTCTAGACCTTGACAAGTTGTTTTAATCACAAAGTAAAATACTAGATTGTTCGTTCTTTTGTCATTTTGTTTCTCATTTTTGTAATATTTTGTCTTGTTTTTGTTGGGGGTTTTTTTTTGCCTTTTTTTGTCTGACTTTTGTCATTTTGATCATAAAGTAAAATCCTCTATGGTTCAGTTCCAGATGACTAAATGTTGTGTTCCTTTGTAGACACTTTTCCATCTGGAAATTGTATTGTGGAAATGATAAACTGAGGCTGATTGTTGATTAAACTGAACTTACTTTCTTAAGAAATTCCAGGTCATTCATGATGTTTTGTAAAAAGATAATTCCTTAAATGGGAACTTTTTCAGAATGTACCCTTTTGCACTAAAACAAAGGAACCATTTGGAGTTGTGGTTATTTATAGGTTATTGTGCTTTGATTTTACTGGTCACTGGAGATCAGATTGGGCTGAATGTGGAACCTGAACTGAAATGACTTTGACACCCCTGCTCCAGTTTAAATCTTTTCCAAATTATTTTTGGTCTCACACCTGTCTGAGCACTGCATCCACCTAGCAACAACTGCAACATTGCTAAATTGTCGTGTTTATCAATAAGAAAATGTTGAGCAGGGCAGCGTGTTTTGCCTGAGACAAGATGGGAGGTGCGACCAAATGAGAAAGCTGATCAACCCGAGCGTTACAAAGATACGTTTTAACTTTTCTGTTAAATGTGAGGTTAATAGTTGTGCAACACCATTTAGAAGACACTAGGGAACTTTGGTCCTGCAGTAATTCCCACAATAGCACCTTGAAAGGAAGCTTTTTATAGTTCTTGTAATGCAACACGTGGGATTACTTAGACAAACGCCACGCCACTCCTCTGTCACAGTAATCCTCCTGGTCAGTCTCTCAGGGTGCAGGTTGGACGATAATGTTGATCTTTACATCGATTCTCCTTTGTTCTAGTAATTAAGTGGACAAAGCAGCCAGTGTCTTTTATCCACTGATGTCATGAGAGACGTGTTCTTGTTCTCCTGCTTGTCTGACAGTCCTGTCTGTTTTGTTAGCCACGCCTTTATGTGCACAGGGACTATTAAGGGGTTTTATGTTTCTCATTCTGTGTGTCTGCATTGTCCTTGAGCTTCATGGGAGAGAAAGAAAATCAAAAGCTTGCACCAGAAGATGCGCACTCAGCAGAAAGAGTCCCATGTGTTTCTGATTCCCCCTTTAGCTCTTAAATACCCAGCGCCTCAACAGCTTGTGTTCCTGTAATGACACGGCGTCACACACTAGATTTATGCTGTGTGTTTATCTGCGTGTGTCTTCTGTACTCTTAAGAAGCTGCTTTTTGTTTTTATTTTCTCAGTCACACACAAGCCACAGTACAGACTGCAAACATGATGTTCCCCAAGTCAGAATGTGAACTGGACCGCAGATATGGATAATTACAGCGCAGGGCTTCCACTGTTTGAACTCGAAATGCTGAATCTGAAATCTTTTAATGATGATGTTTGCAACAACAGGAAGAAGACTATCATCTCTCAGCCAATACAGGCAGGTCCTCGGTTTACGACGTCCTCGACCTACGGCGTTTCATCGTTACGTTGGAACTGGTTACGGGCGGGTCCTCGGTTTGCGACATATGGCGTTTCATCGTTATGTCAGAACCGGTTACGTGGAACTAGTTGATGAGCAGAGCGGATGAATACGTCGTCAGGTGGTGCTATAAGATGACTTTGTTTGCATTTTCTGGTTGTACACCACCTTGGATTGTGCTACATTCACTAACTTTTTGCCCTTCATTATGGCTCCCAACCATATGTCAGACTCTTCTGATGCTTGAAAGAAAAGGAAAGCCATCTCCATAAATTGAAATTAGATAAAATAAAATGCTGGGAACAGGGCCAAACACCGACCAACATGGGTCAGGATGTAAAAACAGGTCAACATATTGTAGCGACCCTCTGTGATGAATGAGTGA
This sequence comes from Amphiprion ocellaris, assembly GCF_022539595.1. Lineage (NCBI taxonomy): Eukaryota > Metazoa > Chordata > Actinopteri > Pomacentridae > Amphiprion > Amphiprion ocellaris. Next base: position 3,370,572 of record NC_072767.1, on the reverse strand, counting down.
GACTTTATCTGGTTCTCTGGTCGTTTATTAAATACAAAAAGTTTCAAAATTACAACAAAACACCTAAAATGCCCACAAAACAGTCTGAAAATGACCAAAAAAGAAGCAAAATGGGCACAAAGACACACAAAACAACCACAAAAAGACACATGACTACAAAAATGCATAAATTAACAAAAAATGACACAAAATGACAACAAAAACACCTAAAATCACCACAAACAGACTGAAAACAGCCACAAAAAGACACAAAATGACCACAAAAAGACCAAAAATGCCCATAAAAGGGACTGAAATGACCAAAAAAGAAACAATATGAGCACAGAGGGTTCTACTGTGGGCCGTAGCCAACGCCAGAATAACTAGAAAAACCCCACAACTTAGCTCCAGAATTAGCCGCCGTTCCCAGCTCTCTCTACTGCTGACTCTCAGCCAATCAAAGGTGAACTAACTAAACATGGCACGTTCACTGACATTAGGTAAATCTGGAACTGAACAATAAACACTGAAACCTCAGCAAACTCATCCAGATCCTGGTGATCGTTGGAGCTTCAGGAGAAACCAGCTGGATTTCTCTGGAAGACATTTCTAGAAACGTCTTCTGGAGAAGTCCGGCTGGTTTCTCCTGAAGCTCCAAGAATTTAAAGGTGTAACATGTCAGGTGATGTAACTTCTCATTAGTCTTTGTCATGGTGCCCATTGCTTGCTAATCTCCCACAATGCTCTCTGCTTTAACATGCACAGCCCAAAATGACGCATAAAATGACAAAAACGAGACGCAAAACGACAAAAACAAGACAAAATGACAAAAACAAGACACAAAACAACAAAAAGAAGATACAAAACGACAAAAATGAAACAAAATGACAAAAACGAGACAAAACAACTAAAACGAGACGTGAAACAACAAAAACGAGACACAAAACAACAAAAATGAGACGCCAAACGACAAAAACAAGACACAAAACAACAAAAAGAAGATGCAAAACAACAAAAATGAAACAAAATGACAAAAACGAGACAAAACAACAAAAACGAGACACAAAACAACAAAAACAAGACGCCAAACGACAAAAATGCGACACCAAACGACAAAAATGAGACACCAAACGATAGAAATGAGACAAAATGACAAAAACGAGACACGACAAAGACGCAAAACGACAAAAACGAGACGAAACGGCAAAAACAAGGCACAAAATGACAAAAAGGAGACACGAAATGACAAAAACGAGACACAAAATGCTAAAAGTGAGACCCAAAACGAAAAAGACAAGATGCAAAAGGACAAAAACGAGACGCGGAATGGAGGTGAGCTAACTAAACATGGCACGTTCACTGACATTAGGTAAATCTGGAACTGAACATTAAACACTGAAACATCAACAACATCAGTCTGTTACAATCGGTCTGTTATTCTGTTATCTTCTAGTAAAATGACTCGTACATGAATGGAAGTCGTTGGTATTCATGACTTTATAAAGAACTGATCCATATCGTGATGCACGGAATGGCTTTGGTTTTTCGCCGGAGTTCCGACTTACGGTGAAAATCGACTTAAGTCGCTCCATAGAAATGGAACTCTGATGTAAGTTGAGGACCCGCTGTAATTCTTAGTTTTCTCCCATCTTCAGGTGGCTCCAATGTCCGGTAGTCTGAACGGGGAGCTCCTCTCGTCCTCCAGCTCCTCCGGTATCCCCGACCTGCCGCTGCCCCCGAAGCCCCTGGTCCGGGCCAGCCTGTCGGTGGCGCCGGCCGACTACCCGGAGCGCCCCGAGGTGACGCTGCGCCGGGAGACGACGTCGTCCACTCTGCCGCTGAAGACGGAAGTGCCGCTGCATCTCTTCAGCACCACCAACCAGCAGCACAAGCTGGTCGGCGTGCAGCAGCAGATCCCCACCAAACTGGCCGCCATCAACAGCGGCAAGAACAAAGGAGGGAAGAGCGGCAAAGCTTCGCATCGCACCGACAGCACTGGTGAGGGGTCGATCAGATGGTGCACTGGAAAACATGCCCCTCTCAAAACAAGAAAAAAAAAATATTTCAAGGAACTTTTACCTTGAAATAAGTGAAAGAATCTGCCAATAGAACAAGTGAAAAATGGCTTGGTAAGATTTCTGGAAATAAGATATGATATTTTAAGCTATATTTTACCAGGATTGTCAAGCTTAGGTGTATTAAAATAAGCCAGACATGCTAAAAAAAAAAAAAAAAAGTAGTTTTTCACTCCAAATTAGACTTATTCTAACTTGTCTTATCTGAGCATATTTTATCTAAACTTATCGTTACTTATCTTCTCTGAACTTAAATGTAATCTGAACTCCTCTAATCTTATGTTTTCTTTCTGAACTTAACTGTATTTATCTTTTCCCGGCTTATGTTTAATCTGAACTTAACTGATCTGAACGTATCTAAACTTATCTAAACCTATTGTAACTTTTCTCATCTGACCATATTTTGTCTGAGCTTATCTAAACCTAACTTATTTAAACTTATCTGAACTTATGTTACCCAAAATGATGCAAACTCATATTATTTGTATTTATCTGAACCTTATTTGTCTTTTATGGCATGCAGCAAATTTTGAATTTCTCTTTTGAAAAGGCACCAAAAATGTGATTAATTTTAATATGAGGAGTGTTAGCACTCATCTATACTTGTTTTGTAGAACATTTTTGCTTTCTTAACTAAAAAAATGCCCAAAAATGTCCACTAATACTGACATGAGGTCACATCTGAGGTTTCAGGTGGCGTTTGTCAGCGCTTAAACTGTTAAAATAGAATTTTCTTGACCTGATGGCCCTCATTACAACCACATTAGCTGTTTAAACCCACCAGCCCACCGATTTATCAGACCTGAAGGGAGCAAGGCGGCTTCAGTTTACCAAAGCAATCTAATTTTACAGTTAAATCACCTCCTGCCTGTGTGTTTTCTCCCTCCTCCTCCTCCTCTCAGCCTCGGTGGACATGAAGCAGATGCTGCCCCTGAAACTGTCCTCCAGAGAGGACAACGCCCTGAAGGCCAAACGCTCCATCAGCCCCCACCAGCAGCTGCCTCCGTCGGCGCCTCCTCAGCCCTCGCATCACCTGGCAGGTATCTGTCAGCCAACCCAAACACAGTCTCTTCTCTGCTCTGTCTGCCCGCCTGCTGCTGCATTAGTAACCCTCGTGTCGTCCTGCGGGTCAAAATTGATCCATTTGAAAATGTGGGAAAAAAAATATTTTCACAGTGAAACTTCTGATGTCCACATTTTCAACATTTTTGGGAAATCTTTGAACATTTTTTGGTGGAAAAAAAATGTTAAAAATGTTTAAGAACATTCACATAAAAATCGACCAAAATCCAGCAAATTTCACTGGATTTTGGTTGATTTTTTTCTGAATGTTCTTAAAGAAAATATTCTAGATTTTTACTCATTTTTTGAAAATATTTACAAGAATTTTCTTGCCAAATGTGAGGGATTTTTTTTAAAGTAAATCTTTGAAGGGAAATTTTTAAGGAATTATTGGAATTTTCTTCCTGAAGTTTTTGCAGATTTTCAGAAATTTGGGGGAGTTTTTGCAGATTTTTTTCAGACAAGGAAGCAGTCTTTTTTGGTGCCCATAAATGAAGACAACAGGAGGGTTAATCTTATTCTCACAGACACAAACATGAGAAACACACATTCTCCACCTGGATAAACCCGACTCCACCCGATGGCATTCCTGTGTGAAGCTGTGCTCCGTGGCCAGCCTCACCCTGTGTAAACACCTATCAGGTTCACATGCTTCCCTCTGATTAATGGCTGCTGACACACACACATTTTAACGCTTTAATCCTGTTCTCTCATGATGACAGCTAACAAAAAAAAAGAAAAAAAAAAACGCCGCCGGCAGGATTTCATGTGATACATTTGCAGCTACGAATGACTAAACTGCTATTTTTGGTGTAATCCTTTCTTCTCTAATGGCCTTTTCTTTGTGTGTGTGTGTGTGTGTGTGTGTGTGTGTGTGTGTGTGTGTGTGTGTGTGTGTGTGTGTGTGTGTCTGTGTCTGTGTGTGTGTCTGTGTGTGTGTCTGTGTCTGTGTGTGTGTCTGTGTCTGTGTGCGTGTGTATATAAAGTTTTTTTAATTCTACACACACTCACACACCTGACAGACCTGTATATCAATATGTTGTCATTACATGAGCAATTAGAGTTTAAATACAGAGATTGCCAACCTTTTTGGCTGAAAATATTTTTAAAAATTATATATTTTTTGAAAGCAGTTGTGCCCTTAAGACCTACAAAAGTTCCTGTAAGTGTGCATATATATGGATGGGTCCATGGGGGGGGGGGGGGGGGGGGATTTGGATCTCAAAATTAATATCCGCATACCACCATCGGGACCGAATATTCGGATATTCGGGTCCAGCCCTAGCAGCAGGTTGAAGTTTCGTGGAGAAAAGTAAGCAATGAAATTTTTGTCAAACTTTTCAGAGAATAACTGAAAACATACTTTATTGTGGTATATCATGATATATATTGTTATCGTGATATAAAATAATCCATATCGTGATATATGATTTTTTCCATATCGCCCAGCACTAGTGGCACGGCGTCACTGTAGCCATGACAAGAAGTGAACACTACATCAGCTGCCTGCTGATGATCACATGATTGTGATCCTACTACAAATCCACCTCTGAGGACTTATCAGGACTTATCCATCAGAAATGATCCAAGGAACAACTGATTAAACTGTGGGGGTGTTTCTGAGTCCCATCAATTCCCGCTGTCCGCTACATATTTAGGTCATGTGATTCGGTATCCGTACATAACGTACACATGCAGAACACACGCCTGTGCTCAGCATAAAATCATTTTTATTAAAGATTTCATCCATCGGAAATGAAACAATAACTGAGCAGCCTTGGCGGAGTACTGAGCAGCCTTGGCGGAGGACTGAGCAGCCTTGGAGGAGTACTCCGCTCTCTGAGTGCTTTTCTAGTTGTTGTTCTCTGTGACCTTTTATTTACTGAGGTGCTGTCTGATGACATTTGTAGCACGCAGCGAGACTGATTTTTGTTTTATTTTTTTCACTGCGCAACATTAGAATGACCTGTGGACGCAAACTGCTGCCTTTAGAGGAGTTTAGCAATAACAAAAGTTCTGAAATGAGTTTATTGTGATTTTTATTGTTCCGTACAGTCGACGAGACGCCTCATGGTTTTTTTGCTGCATGTTTTGAATTTTGTTGCCGTTTTGGCAAAACTGAAGCATGCAGTGAACGACTCCCATTGGACTAAAGATTCAAGATTCAGAGAGTTTAGGCACGTAGCATAGAAATTATTGTGCGGGGTTTTCTTGGAAGTCGAGTTAAAAAACAGACACACGACTGTCAAAAATAGAATCCAAAAAAGACACTCTAAAGAGTGACATAAAGAATAAATACAAAAAAATAAGAGAACCAGATGCTGCAGCTGAGGTACGAAAAGGCTTCAGTTGTCCAAGTAAAAGTACACATATATGCACACACAAACCCCATACTGTATGTAGGGAGTATTGCACCACATTACATCACATATTGCACATAGGTGAGGTGAGGGAGTGAGGAATTATTGCATAGAAAAAAATTTGCATTCATGAGGATTTGTCCTCTTCTTTTCCAAACTACCACATGAATCCGAAACGTGAAATTCAGCCTCATTATTTAGATTTCTATTCGCTGCTCGTCAAAATAATCCTGACCACCCAATTAGCAGCAGCCCGGTTGTTTCTCGGTGTGTAGAAGGTGCAGCGGCGGCGTTATTGACCCTGTGTCTAGGCGACCTAATAACAGTCACAGCTCTTATTTTCAGTGCCCTTTTCTTTGTGTTTCTGGCAGATCAGCTCAGTCCTCCAGACAGCGGCGGACCAGACGGCCTCTCCGCCTCCCAGAAGCCCGTCGTGCCTCCTGCTCATCCCCAGCCCTCCATGCAGCCTCCCCACTCCCAGAGCGCCGGATCCCTGCAGTTCCAGCCGCCGAGCGTCGCTCCTGGCAGCCAGGTAAATGTTCACGGGCTCAGCCACAGCCACAGCATGCCACCACCGTACCACAAAATCACCACAGAGGACCTCAACAAGGAGGACGTCATCTTTTTCTAAACTCAAGTCAAACACAGAGTACAAAAATAACTTTCAACGCGACGATGCGACGTTTGTTTTAACACGGTTTGAATGTCGGTACGAAGTTGCAGCAGTTTCTGTTTTTAACACCGCTCCCCCACGTTTGCTTCTAAACTGCCAATAATAGAGTAATAGTTGGGTTTTATTTAATTCTTAGTTTTATATCTAAACTCAATCTTTGGGGAAATGAAGGCTTCTTGTGTGTGTCAAAGGTTTCACTGAAGTGAAATCAATCCAAAGACATGAAGCTGAAGACGTGACTGAAAGGAACGCTGTGAAAGATGAGTTTTTTCCTGGAGAGGAGAGGAGTTATGGACGGACAGACCTGATGGCGGGTTTCTACTGGACCTGGATGAAAGAAGTGAACCGGCTCCTCACACACAAACACTCTCCGCTTGATGTTTTTCCTTTGCACAGTGTGAATCCTCCATTCCAGACTAATGAATGACCTTTTGTGGACTAACTGTGTTTTACTTGGTTTGTACAGCTGTTTGGTTTCATTTTCTTATTTGTCATTGGTCTTAATAGTGCTGAATACCGAAGGATCGCATCTTTAACGCTGCAGCTGGTTCTCAAAACCCGACTTCGATCAGTTTTTTCTAAGCTGTTGTGTTCTTAATTCCAATTGAGGGAGCTTTTGGTTACTTGTGCTGTTTTTCCACACTCCCAGAATCCTTTGCTGGGTCTTTGTGGGGCTTAAACACTGAAGGTTAAATAATTTGTACTTTATGATTCTAGCTTATTTCCAAACAGCTTCTTAAGCACATACAGATGCACTGATCGACTGTTTAATTTAAAATCCACATTAAAATTTAAAGGTATTTTTCACAGACTTGTAGCTTGAAATGAAGGAAATTAGCTAAAATTGGCTAAAATTTTGTCTCACTTGTGTTGCATTTTAACCCAAAAATCTACCCTTTTGAAAGACAAATCTGTATGAATCATTTCTGTTGCTTTTTTTAGTGGAATTATACTGAAGGTACTGTATGTTTCTAGACATTTCATGCTGGATTAAAAGAGCAAAATTAACTTTAAACTGCTTCTATTTTCTGGACATGACAGGAGAGCGATTGCGCACAAAAAATTAATGTCCACCATCGTGATTATGGCTGATAATATACTAATTTTGCACTAGTTGGGGGAAAATAATGAACCACGATCTGAGGTGAATTCGTCAATCTACTGTATCACATGCATTGTGCATCGCGTTCTCTATATTTATGCACACGACTGAGACTCACAAGACACAGAAGCTAGATAATACAGAGAGCTGAAGCAGTTTAAAGTTAATAGAATTCCCAATTCAATCCACAGCAGTTTAATCCTCAGAATCAAATCAAAAAAATGAATGTTTTTGTGCTATTTTTGGTGATGCCAGTTTTAATTAACCCTCATGTCGTCCTGCGGGTCAAATTGACCCAATTTAAAGTTTGAAAATGTGGAAAAAAAATATTTTCACAGTGAAACTTCTGATGTCCACATTTTCAACATTTTTGGGAAATTTTTGAACATTTTTTGGTGGAAAAAAAATGTTAAAAATGTTTTTAAAGAAAATATCAGAAGTTTTACTGATATATATGGAGTCACTTTTTTAAAAAATATTTTTAGGATTTTTTTCAAGATTTTTACAAATTTTTTTGAAAATATTTACAAGAATTTTCTTGCCAAATTTGGGGGATTTTTTTTATTATAAAATTTTTAAGGGAAACTTTTAAGGAATTATTGGAATTTTCTTCCTGAAGGTTTTGCAAATTTTCAGAAATTTGGGGATTTTTTTTCAGAATTTTTGGATTTTTTTTCAGACAAGGAAACAATATTTTTAGGTGCCCATAAATGAAGACAACAGGAGGGTTAATGCTCTGAGGTGTTATTGATTCCTGTCGATATTTCAATCCTTACTGTGACGGATGCAGCGACTCTCATCTGTTGTCTCACAGAAAAATCTGAAGATTTTCATCCCGTTATTTTCCTCAGTGTACACAACATCCCTTTAAATCATGAAGCAGGTGACCAATTGTCTTTGGACATAAAAATATCAGTGTTTGTCCAAAGCAGCTGGTGTATATGATGTGTGTTTTAGACTCCAGATGTTCACCAGAAGTCTGCTTGTCTGTATATGGGTGTGTACAATCATTCATCGCCACTGTGTAAATGAAGCTGAAGGTTTGTGTGTTTACTCTCCTGGTATGAAGTCGTAGCATTAAGGTGAAGGTGCACCGGCCGTCGGCTCGGTTTCACCAGGACAAACCGCAAAAAAATGGACCGTCTGCTTGTTTCGGAGGGTTAAAACCAGAGACCCTCAGCCGACTGGTCTCCAAGGATAAACGTGTTGTCATCCACAAAGTGTCGTAGAAACAAGCCTCCGGGTGTGTTCACTGCACATCGTAGTCCAGCTTCATCCTGCTTCTGATCCCAGGTCTGGGCCTGTTTGCACAGCAGATGTCTGTAAACAAATGAGATCAAATAACAGACCTAACAATAAAAGAGTACACAGTTGTGGAGTAAAGTGTGAAATACATGGTGGTAGGTTCAGATTTTTTTCTTACATAGTTGTAGATTTTTATTTTCTGGACTTCATGTGCATGTTGACACACTTGTAGGTGGAAAAGTGAAGAAATTTTACCAGAGTGGGCAAAAGAATCTCAGCTGAAGGTCGACTTACTCGCTTTTTTACCATTGCATCACTTGGTCTTCATCAACAGTTAAACCACTGTTTCAGAAAATCACTTGGACTTGCTAGAAGTGCAAAAGTGCAAAACTTTCAAACAGTTTTGTGGCATTGAGACCCCAGGATGTTCCTATAAGTGTATAGATATGGATGTATTCATATTTCCCACTAAAATACAGTCTTTGTTCGACATTTCACCAACTTTTGAGGCTCTAACATCAGTAGAATTTGATGTGTGGACATGTATGGTGAGAAAAAGTTCCATTGATTTCAGTTCATTTTTGCTGTTTTGACAAAACTGGTGTGCCTAGAGGTTTGTATATTGTCATTATATGTGCAGAAATGGAGTTTAAATGCAGAGGTTACCAACGTGTTAGGCTTCCAGATGAAGAAATGACACACCTTTTAATTATTGATCCTTGAAAATTGAAAAAAAATGCATTTTTTCAAATAATTGTGGTGCTGTGGTCCTAAAAAGCTCCCTTTGAGGCCTCTAACATCAACAGAATTTGATGTGAGCAAAGTAGAGCAAGACAAGGTTCACTTCTGTCCATTTCTTGGCTATTTTGACAAAATGGTGACGTGGAGCACAAGAACTAATGTGTATAGGGTCTATATGGGCCATATGGTCAAAAAGAGAGTTTAAGTGCAGATGTTTCCGACCTTTTTGGCTTCCAGATGAAAAAATAATCTTTTCTTTTTCTTTTGACCCTCGAAAATGGAAAAAAAAAAAGTGGAAATTTTCAAACAGTTCTATGGTATTGAGACCTCAGAAAGTTCCTGTAAGTGTTTAAATATGGATATATCCATAATTCCTCCTAAAAAATACAGTCTTTGGTCAACATTTCACCAACTTTTGAGGCTTTAACATGAGTAGAACTTGATATATGGTAAGAAAAGGTTTAATTTTTTTCTTTTTTTTTTTTGCTATTTTGACAATGTTGATGTGAAGTACAAAAACTAGTGTGTACAATGTCTATATATTGTCATTATATGGGCAAAAATAGACTTTAACGGCAGAGTCTCCCAAACTTTTTGGCTTCTAGATGAAGAAATGATCATTTCTTTTAATTTTGCCCATTAAAAGTGGAAAAAAGTGCCAATTTTACAAACAATTGTAGCATTGGGACCCCAGAAAGTACTTGTAAGTGTGTATATCTATGGATGGATCCACATTTCCTCCTAAAATACAGTCTTTGGTCGACATTTCACTAACTTTTGAGGCTCTAACATGAGTAGAACTTGATATATGGTAAGAAAAGGTTCAATTTTTTCTTTTTTTTGTTATTTTGACAAAATGTTGATGTGAAGTACAAAAACTAGTGTGTATAGGGGTCTGTATATGGTCATTATATGGGGAAAAATAGATTTTAACGACGGAGTCTCCCAAACTTTTTGGCTTGTCGATGAAGAAATCATCATTTCTTTTAATTTTGCCCCTTAAAAATGGAAAAAAGTGCAAATTTTACAAACAGTTGTAGCATTGGGATCCCAGAAAGTACTTATAAGTGTGTATATCTATGGATGGATCCACAATTTCCACTAAAATAGAGTCTTTGGTCGACATTTCACCAACTTATGAGGCTCTAACATCAGTAGAATTTGATGTTTTGGCAGTTTTTTGCTATTCTTTCGATGTATTCATAGGAACACAGTAACGGGTGTGTCTAGGGGTCTATACGTTGTTATTATATGTAACAAGCTGCTTCCATGTTGAAATTTAACAACATATAATACATATACCTACAGTATATGCTGAAGAAGACCATGTGTGTGGTGCTTGAAAGCTAAAAACAGCCGCTTAAGTTGACCTTGAGATGGGATTTCTTCGTCAAACTTAATTCAAGATTAATTTTATGCTCATCCAGACATTTCCCAGTACATTTTCTTTAGTTTTTTTCTTTTTCATTCCTAATGAAAGCAATTGGACGACAGGAAAACTTTAGTTCTGCTCCAGACTTTTATTAAAACTTCAACGGGGAGATCAGATGGAGGCTTTGGAGTCTTACATGTTGCTGAACTGTTTTTTTTTTGTTTGTTTTTTTTTTTGCTCCGTTTTATCATTTGGAAACCGATCAGTCACTTCACTGTGTGTGTGTGTGCATGTCTTTTTGTATCTGTGTGTGTGCGTATGTGTACAAAAAACACACTGAAATTGTGTTTTTGTTAATTCTACACACACACACACACACCTGCCGGACCTGTAATATGTAAATAATCATGAACATATTTTATTTCCTCAGCCAATTTTACACTAGTCACTTTGAATAGTAGCATACTTGAAGGGGAAAATGAATGTTTATAATATTATTATTATTATTGTTGTTGTTGTTGTTGTTGTCTGTGAACTTTTATTTACCGACATGCTGTCTAATGATATTTGTAGCACGCAGAGGAACTGATTTTTGTACTGTTGTATTTTATTCACTGCGCAACGTTAGAACAAACTGTGGACACAAACTGCTGCCTTTAGAGGAGTTTAGTAATAAAAAAGTCTTCTGAAATAAGTTTATTGTGATTTTTATTGTTCAGTACAGTCGACCAGAAGCCAAATGTTGTTTTTTTGCTGCAAGTTTTGGATATTGGGCAAAACTGAAGCACGATTCCCGTGGGACTAAATTTGTATTTATGAGGATTTGTTCTCTTCTTTTCCAAACTACCACATGAATCCGAAACGTGTAATTCAGCCTCATTATTTAGACTTGTATTCGCTGCTTGTCGACCACCCAATTAGCAGCAGCCTGGTTGTTTGTTGGTGTCTAGAAGGTGCAGCGGCAGCGTTATTGACCCTGTGTTTAGGCGACCTAATAACAGTCTATTCCCAGACAAAGCTCTATTTTCAGGTGCTGTGGTTGTGGCTGTTGAAGCTGTGTGTCGGCGGCGCTAACAGCAGGGCGGCCGAATCCTGCCTTATTGTCATTCTGGCTGGGAAGACACTACAGTAGTGGCCGCTTTTTATTGTCTGCTGTCATTAGTGGCTTTCCTCTGTCTCCTCTCCACAATTATTTTTCCAGGCTGCTTCCCCCGTGGAAGGGAAGCGGCATTTTACTCCGTCTGTGTTTTTTTTCCGTCTCTTCCCATTTCGCGTCATCTCCCCGTCTCGTCCAGCGTCTACCTCGACCCGACCGCCTTCACAGCTCGGAGGCGTTTTCTGCAACGCAGTTTAGTTTTGCAGGAAGTCTTGGCTGCACTTCTTGAGTGTCGGAGGCCGCAGAGTTGAACAAATAGATCCTCCGCAGAGCCAGACGTGCAGACAAACATCCCTGTAGGCTCATAAAACACAGAGACAAATCTTAGTTTGATGGACTCTCTGGCAGCGGTTGTTTTCTATTTGTTTTCGCTCTTCCTTTCAGACTCAACAGGCCGTCACTTGGGTCCTTTGTAGGCTGCAATGAGCCATTAGTCCATTATAGGAGTCAAGCTTTGCTGAGGCAACAGGGTCAGACTGAGTTTACGTGTTTGTTTTTTGGACCAGAAAACTAATGTCTGTGAAATGTTTTGGCTCAATTTTGAGACTTTCAGACCTGGGAAACTTTGTAGTTGCACCCTTAAAACAACATTAGGCATTTTAGGAGTTCAATATCTCCAAAAATAAAACTCCCATAACCATAAAAGTTGGTGAAGACACAGAATAATCACCAAATGATGGAATGGCTCCAGTAGAGTGCAAATGTCTAATTACTGGTCCTAGAAAATGGAAGAAAAGTGTAAAATTTTGAAGCAATTGTGGCATTGAGACCCCAGAAAGTTCCGTAAGCATGAATAAATGGAAGGATCCATATTTCCTACTAAAAATGCAGTCTTTAGTCGACATTTCACCAACTTCTGAGGCTCTAACATCAGTAGAATTAGATGTGTTTCAAGTTTGGCAAGACAAGGTTCCAGTTTCTTTCAGTTTGTTGCTGTTTTGATAAAATGATGATGTGGAGCACAAAAACTAGTGTGTATAGTGGCCAAGATACCGTCATTATATGTGCAAAAATGGAGTTTAAATGCAGAGGTTCCCAACATTTTTGGCTTCCAGATGAAGAAATGACACATCTTTTAATTATTGGTTCTTGAAAATAGAAAAAAATGCAATTTTTTTTCAAACAATTGTGGCATTGTGGTCCTGACAAGTTCCACCCCAGTGTATATATAAATGATGTTTCCATAGTTCCTACTAAGAATACAGTCTTTGGTTGATATTTCACCAACTTGTGAGTCCTCTAACATCAGTAGAAGTAGTAGTGTTGCTGGTATGGCAAGACAAAGTTTACTTTTTTCATTTTCTTCTTTTACTATTTTACTTTTAATATAAATGTTGACGTGGAGAACAAGAGCTGATGTGTATGGGGGGTGTATATATTGTTTAAATGCAGCGGTTCCCAGCCTTTTTGGCTTCCAAATAAAGGAGTTATAGTGATCAGGAATCAGGGGATCATAAAAGCTAATACAGATATAATGTCTGAACACTGTGACTGTCTGCATAAAGTTTCACGCTCGTCCATCTAATAACCTTCAGCCTGTACGACGAAAGCAAAACTTAGAGAGATGTGAGAACACAAACAGGACTTTGTGTGGTGAAAACATGCTTAATCATCTTGTGACGTGTATTTTTCATCTCTCTGCCCCTTGTGTGGTTCCCGACCCCCAGGTTGGGAACCACAGCTCGTAATCAGCGGTGTTTCTAAACCCACATTCTCAGCATTATGATGTTCTGAAAGAATGAAGCTGACAGCAGCTTATCTGGGTGTTGTTTCGTTGCTTCTGGCCGACACAAGGATCCTCTTGTTGAAAAGACACAAAGCTATCTGTCAAAGGTGATAACAGGAAGACAGGCGGCAGTAAAACATGACTCTTAGCCAGCGCTGCTCCAAACTCTGCTTACATAACCTCCTTGGCAGGATGTTGTGCATTCTGGGAAAGAGAGGACGAAGATATTTTGGGTTTTCAGGTGATAAAGAACAGAAAAGGGAAGTTTTGTGTGTGTTTACTGCAGAAACAAAATATTCCTCATGTGTTGTAAAGTGTGATGTGTAAACTTTGATTTCATGCCGTCTGCTTCGTCGCTTTGCTTCGGATGAATGAGAATCATTGTTCCTCCGACCTGCTCACCTGATCTGTTATCTGGCATCCACAAAGGAAGGCGCTGTGTGGGGGCAGCGACAGGAAACCTCCTCAGAGGAAGATTACGGCAGCGAGCATCAGATCAGGTGGAGGCCATTGTTCTGCCAGAAGAGTTGCTGAAAAGGGAGAGATGGATTATATAGGAAGTGTGCTCTGCACTGACTCGCCCTTTGTGCTGGCAGGATTTGCATTCTGCCGTCAGCTGTAGCCCGGCGACCGTCTTGTCGGTCCAGTTTTATTCCCAAGTGTCTGTGTGCTGATTACACTGTACCAGGCGGTGATGAATGGCCTCCATTGTGACGGATCGACCGCTTCCAGAGAACAGTAAACATGAGCTTCTCAGGTTGTAGCGTCCGTTTGAGTTTCACTCACAGCTATGATTAATTACATACAAGGGTCAAGTTAACAACTCAGGAAATAGGCTTATTTGGTATTATGCAAGAAGTTAAGTAAGAGTTGAGAGCGGAGCAGGAAACAAAGCCAAAAAGTTAGTTTTAAACTCCTTTTGGAAACAGGTTTTCACACTACACTGATGGGGTGCATCTGCATCCAAAACAAAACAGAATTTAAGAAATAAAAGCTGGAAAACTTGTTTGAAATCCTTCTCATCGACAGAGCAGGCTGCAGTTTCAGGACCATACTTCTAGGATCCTTGATTTATGCAACATCAACCAAAAATGGATGATTGCTAAGGTGTACAACTTATAGTTTTAAAGGTTTATTCCACTCAAATAGTACCTCATGTCAAATAACTGATAGTTTTCAAGGTTCATCATAGTGCTATCATTGTTGCTACTCACATTTTAGCGAGCTAACAATAGCTTTGCTGTTCAAATAAAGATATCACAACTGTTCTCAATTTTACAACTCCAATCATATTCAGTATTCATGCTGTGGTTGTCGTCCATCTTGGGCACAGGTGCAAACGTGTTTCATCAGCATCATTATGTGAAGCACGGTGGTGGCAGCATCATGACATGAAGCATGGTGGTGGCAGTATGACATGAAGCGTGGTGGCAGCATCATGATGTGAAGCATGGTGGTGGCAGCATCATGATGTGAAGCATGGTGGTGGCAGCATCATGGTGTGAAGCATGGTGTTGGCAGCATCATGATGTGAAGCATGGTGGTGGCAGCATCATGATGTGAAGCATGGTGGTGGCAGCATCATGATGTGAAGCATGGTGGTGGCAGCATCATGATGTGAAGCATGGTGGTGGCAGCATCATAATGTGAAGCATGGTGGTGGCAGCATCATGATGTGAAGCATGGTGGTGGCAGCATCATGATGTGAAGCATGGTGGTGGCAGCATCATGATGTGAAGCATGGTGGTGGTAGCATCATGATGTGAAGCATGGTGGTGGCAGCATCATGATGTGAAGCATGGTGGTGGCAGCATCATGATGTGAAGCATGGTGGTGGCAGCATCATAATATGAAGCATGGTGGCGGCAGCATCATAGTATGAAGCATGGTGGTGGCAGCATCATGATGTGCTTCTATCTTAGTTTTCCAGTTCAGCAGGTGGCGCTGTTGCAAAAAACACGGGTCCTGGAAGTGTGGTCCTGAAACTGCAGCTTCCTTTGCTGATATTGTTGGTAGTTTTCCAGTCAGACCATTCTGTAGCGCTAGCAGTGCTGTGTAGAATGGTCTGCTGCACCTCATCACTCCGTTATAGGGGAAAAACCTGCTGCTTGTTTGTATTTATTTAAACCAATCACGATCATCGTAGGTGGAGCTATGAGTAAGTTTCTACGTCTTTTTGCTAAACTAACACTACAAATTAGACACCAGATATTTCCCAAAACATCAAAATATTTTCCTTTGACAAACTGTTGAGATTAAAAAAAGAAGATTTTGCTGCTTTCCATCTTGGAGGAAACACATTTAAATGAACCCTGGTCAGTTTTCCAGTTGTTTGGTCTCCAATAAAGACCCCTTTAGATGTTTCATAAGTCGATTCTCTGTGAATAATTACCTTATTATCAGATGAATACAAAGGCTGTCTGCAGCTTTAAGCATTTTGCATGTGTTTCAGGATGCTGGGTTGTTCAGGGCCGATGCAGTGTGGGAGGTCTCTGTGGCATTCTCAAAGAATCAGAACTTCCCTCGTGCACGACCACACAAATGCACACTCTCACACATCTCTGGTACCTAAAGTCAAACGCCGGCGCTGCCAAGGCAAACAGCCTCCTGGCAGCTCGCATGGAAAACCCTCTTCATGTCAGCATGTGAGGACGTTGGCTGCTGAAGTCTCCTCCTGGAAAGACCCTGAGAGCTCTGCGCAAAACTTTCTGCCACCATCAAAGTTGCTTTAGAAAGTCCGGGGAATATGTGCACCACTGCTTTCAAGAAAATGGGAATAAGAAGCGGAAAAAGTGATCCCATGCTTGTTGATCTGTAGAAAAAAGGCGAGTTAATGCCTGAAGGAAGAACTTAAATGCATTTGAAATGACTCTGAAGTGAGTAAAAATGAGCTTGGAGCTGCTCTCACTTCGGTGGGTTCAGCCGATGATGCACTTAAACCTCCCTGTTTTAGTTTTATCTGGGGGGGCTCTTTCCAAGAACGGAGCCTGAGGTGGTGCACTTTACCGCTGTATGACCTTTTCAGCATCATCAAAAGCCGAAGAAATACAGCTTTTTCCAACTAAATACGATAGTTGAGAGAGACTGACATCAGTAGAATTAGATGTGCTGCAAGTTTGGCAAGACAAGGTTCCATTTTTAAAAAAAATTTTGACAAAATGGTGCCATGAAGCACAAAAACTAGTGTGTAGGGGTCTAAAAAATGTCTTTATTTGTGCAACAATAGGAGTTAAATACAGATCTTTCAACCATTTTGGCTTCCAGATGAAGAAATGCTAAAATTTTTGATTATTGACCCTAGAAAATGGAAAAAAAGTGCAAAATTTCAAGCAATTGTGACATTGGAACTCCAGAAAGTTCTCATAAGTGTAAATAAATGGATGGATCTATATTTCCTACTAAAAATAGAATCATTGGTCAACATTTCAACAACTTTTGAGGCTCTAACATCAGCAGAATTTGATGTGTGGCGACATGGAAAGACGTGTTCCATTTTCCTACCTTTTTTCTTTGCTATTTTGACAAAATGGTGACATGAAGCGCAAAAACTAATCTGTATTGGGTCTTTATGTTGTCATTATATGTGCAAAAATACAGTTTAAATGCAAAGCTTCCAAGCATTTTGGCTCTCAGATGAAGAAATAACATTTTTGCTTATTGACCCTTAAAAATTGAAATTATGCAATTATGGCATTCAGATCCCAGAAAGTTCCTCTAAGTGCATGTATATATATATATATATATATATATATATATATATATATATATATATATATATATATATATATATATATATATATATGGATAGATGCATGTTTCCTACTAAATGTACAGACTTTGGGCAACATTTATCTACTTCTAAAGCCTCCATCATCAGTAGAATTTGATGTGTGGTAAGTTTGACATTACAAGGTTCCATTAGTTGCTATTTTGACAAAGTGGTGATATGGAACATGAAAATTAGTCTGTTTAGGGGTCTATAAATTGCCATTGTAAGGTTGGAGGTTATCGCATCCAAAGCAGAAGAAATGCATCTTTTTCCATCTAAACACGCTTGTCTTGTGTCATTTCCTTGAGTGCTTCTGCATCTTTAAAACCACCTCTTTGTTCCTATGAATGTAGGAGAATCTAGGCCAACCAGAGATGGAGCTTTAAACGGATGCTAGCTGCATACAGCTTCATCAGCATCTCAGAAGAGCGGATCGCAGCGCTGCAAGTGTAGCTTGGCTTGACGGGGGGGATCTAAACACAGCCTCTCTGATTTAGGAGCTGGAACGGAGCAGTGGCCAGCCTCCCACCAGAGCTGGCAGGGCTGGATGGATGTCTGGATGGGGGAGGAGTGGGGGAGTGGAGACCAAAAGATGCTGCCAAAGAGACCAAAAGGCCACTAACTGCTGCAACGCCAAACACCAGAGCAAGACAAAGCTGGTGGGTTCAAGCGCCAGAAGAAGAAGAAGAAAATCCATTTTTATAATCCGTCCATTAAACACACACTGTCAAGACAAAAACAAGAACACAAGTGCAGGAAGAAAAGAAAAACAGCTGTGGTGGACCATTTTCTGACGGCCACATTTACCGAATTATTCTACATTATTCTAACTCACTTGAGAAGAAGAAAATGAGCCGAGTCAGTGGCCTTTGGAGCATTTGTAGGTTTATTTTGCAAACCAAGCTGGTCTCGAAAGCAGCTAAACATTGCTCAAGTATTCATCCTCTGTGGAACATTGAATCATGGTCAATTCAATTTGCCTCATTTGACAAGAATTTGACTTTAATGTCAAAGTGAAAACAGATTTCTACAAAATAGTATCAATGATTTAAACACATGAAATGTCAAATAAGTGACTGCTTAAACCTCCTGTTGTCTTCATTTACGGGCACCAAAAAATATACAAAAAACAAACACTGAGCTATTGTTGAAATACAGAAGATCTCCTCCAGCCTCCCCTTTCTTCTTCCTCCTCCTCCATCTCTGTGTCTGATTCCCTCTCCATGCATCTTTTAATTATCCTGCCCACAGCCCTCTGGG